>NC_049232.1:32624877-33293091 GCF_011100685.1 Canis lupus familiaris
TATGCAAAGGAATATCAAAAGAAAGAGTAGCAATACCTATATCAGACAAAATAAACTTTAAAACAAAGTCTGTCAAAAGAGACAAAGTAGGGACACCTCGGTGACTCAGTTGTTGAGCATCTGCCTTTGGCTCTGGTTGTGATTCCAGGGTCCTGGAATGGAGTCCACATCAGGCTCCCTCTGGGGAGCCTGCTTCTCCCTCTGCTTATGTCTTTGCCTCTCTCTCTGTGTGTGTGTCTCTCATGAATAAATAAATAAAATCTTTAAAAAAAGAAGAGAGAGACGAAGGACACTATTTATAAAGGTAACAACCCAGGAAGATCTAGTAATTATAAATATATATGCTGCCAACATTGGAGCATCCTAAAACATAAAAAAGTTAATAACAAACATAAAAGAATTAATAGCAATACAATATAATAATGGGAGATTTACAGCACCTGGGTGGTAAGTCAGTTCAGCCTCCAACTATTGATTTTGTCTTAGGTTATGATTTCAGTTTTGTGAGATCAAGCCCTTTGTCAGGCTCTGTACTCTGGAATCTGCTTATGACCATCTTTCTCAGATAAATAAATAAATCTTAAAAGAAAAATAGTAGAGACTTTAACACTCAACTTACATCAATGGACAGATTATCTAAACAGAAAATCAAGAAGGAAAGAGTGGCTTTGAATGATACACTGGAGTAGATGGACTTAACATATATATTCGGAACATTCCATCCTAAAACAGTAGAATACACTTTCTTTTCAAGTGCCCATGAAGCATTCTCCAGAATAGACCACATATTAGGCAACAAAACAGGTCCTAATAAATTGAAAAATATTGTAATCATACCATGAGATTTGAGATGAATTCAAAACTGAAGTTGAAAGAAAGGTAAAGCTGAGATTTAGCGTAGTGCATATTTGGTAATGCAAATGTATAAATATATTTCCCTCTCTATTTTTTTCTGTATAAGTATTTCGTCTGAGAATTCAACTTGTGGATAAAAATAACTTTAAAATATTTAATATTTTTAATTATGTCTTGTTTTTGTTTTGTTTTTATTGCTTTTCTTTTATCTTTGTTTTAAATTATCTGCAACATTTTTTATTTTTTCAGTTTAAAAGGCTTTTAACATAGTGTTTATCTTATATATAAAGTTTTAATAATTTATATCACTGTTTTATGAAAAAAGTTACTATCTTCCCCTTGCCCAATCTATTATATATAGCTCCACATAGCATCTGTAAATAAACCTGTAACAAGCAATTCTAGAGATTAGACTTTGATATTTTGTAAATGGTTTAGTCTCAAACATAGCTGATTCTTAAAACATTATGTTGATTTACAATTCTTGGAATAGATTTCCACTGAAGTAAATTCTCTATCGACAAATTACTTTTATGATTGCTGTAATTGGGATTCTCATGATGGACTCATCAATCAACATGTTAAAGCTTTGCTTCAAATTTTGGTTTATAAATTCATATATATTCCAGCATAAAGAAAAGTTCTCAGACAAATCCATTCCACTATATTTTAAAGATCAGGCATCCTTCATATGTTACATATAATCATGTATTCAAGACAATTTTCAATCATTTCTTTGAGATATTTTAATTCCGCTTGTCCTATAATATGCCTCATAGAGTTGCCTATTGAAAAAGCAGCTCAATATGCAAGTTTGTGCAGCTATACTACTGTTTTCTCTATTTGTATTTATATTTGTTTCTGTTTACCTTTGTTCATTGAAATAATTTCTGTCTCATATATTAACATTGGTTGCTTTGAATAAGAGTTCCTAGCTATCTGAAACCTCCTTAGATCAATTTCCCTTCTACAATTATCTATCCTTTATTTCAAGTGAATCCCTTCAAAATAATCTTCCAAGTTAGTGAGAATTCTTTCAGATTCTCTTTCTTGATACATTAATAGACAGTAGACAAATAACTCTGTTGTATTGATAATGCTAAAATGGAATATAATATGGCTTATGGAATCATCTGTATATTTGTTAAGTACATATAAGATTTATATTTCTCACAATGACCTCTCCTCAATATTTGCTGTTTATCCATCTCATCTTGAAAAAAATTCTTTGTTACATTTAGTTAAAAGGTTTTGTTGTTTTATCTTTTTCTTTCAGTATTGAAGATCAAGTTAAGATCTCTCCATCTACCTCTTAAATATTGCTGTCACTCATGTATTTTTCTAAAACCATCTTTTCTTCCTCTTGAGGAAATCTTATTGCTGATAGAATCCACCTGCAAAGTTTCACTTGTCACCCACTTCTTTTATGAATTCTAAATATATCCATAATCTCATTCCTGAGCCTTCAATCTTGTATCACCTTCAGAGTGGTCACCTGTTCATGGGTGCTTCTCACAAATACAATAGTATTTATCATTTGTCTAGTCTTATCACTTGTTTTTACCCCAGTGAACTCTGACTCCATGTATGACGCCCTAATCTAGTCATCCATGCCATCCTTTAAAGTTCCATTTCTTGTGCTATCACTGGCACACTAATATAGTTCATGTCACTATCACTTCTTAATTACCACAACAGCCTTACTAAAGAGCTTGCTTCCCTTATCTTATTCCAAATTTTTTGAAACAAGGGTGAAAGTTTTTTTTTTAATTTTTTTAAAGATTTTATTTATTTACTCATGAGACACACACACACACACACACACACACATAGAGGCAGAAACATAGGCAGAGGGAGAAGCGGGGCCCATACAGTCCCGATGTAGGACTCATTCCCAGAACTCCAGGATCATGTCCTGAGTTGAAGGCAGACACTCAACTGCTGAGCCACTCAGGCAGATCCTGAGTGAAAGCTTTTTAAATGGCAATCTAATAAAGTGGAAATTGAAGAGTAGTGCTATTAACTGTAAAAAGAAAAAAAACCACAGTTATTTGTGATGTTTACTTACTCTAGATTATGTTAAATTGTTTTATATGAAAAATAATTCCAGGTGGGCATACAATAAAGGATTTAAAATATGATATTACATAAAAAGAGAAGGAAAATGGGATTTAGGAACAATAAAATACACCACACATAAGTTGAACTTTACAGGTTCTACTTTTGAAAAAGCACCATGATTTGTAATATTTTTATTTTCAGGGTAGAGTCTGGTTAGAGATGTGGATTATGGAACCATACTGACTATATTCAAGTTATGATTATAATTATAGTTACAATAATATTTTTATCAGATAAAGAAAAAAATCCAGAGTAGCTAAAGTGTTTTACAGGATAACATAACAAGTCATAACTTGTTATATAACTTGTTATGTTATCTTGTTGCTAAAGGTAATAATAAGTAATAATAACAGATTAGGAAATTAATCTTAAGAAGGGGCTGATAAAGAAAGTGTAATCTAATTCCCACACAAGGTTGAGTTTGTGAAAGCTAAATGGATTAATTCATTAACAACACATAATAATCTAATTCCCACACAAGGTTGAGTTTGTGAAAGTTAAATGGATTAATTCATTAACGACACATAGAACAGATCTTGGCATATTGAAATGTCAGTATTAGATATTCTTATTGAATATTTTTGTTCCTTCAGTTTATCCTGAATTATTAGACAAATTAACGTCAGTTAAAAACTGTTTATATACATCTTACCTGACACTTCAATGTGGCGCAACAACTTGAGCATTTAACATAAGCTTAAATAAATAAACAAATATAAAATAAAAACATCAGTTTGGGTGCCTTATGCAAAAATTGAGTTGTTACAACCCACCCTTCCCCATAATCACCTCCACCACATTAGATATTCAAAACCCAAGACAGTAATTTTCTCCTGGGTTGGATGAGATTAAAGATGATGTGTTTCTTCTCTGATTGCTATTTGACTGCTACCATTTCTAAGACCTAAATAGAGCATTTGAACTAATAGAGCATAAGTCATAGTTTCTTGGACTCAATTTTCTTGTCATTGATTTTATATTTTGTCCATCAGACATTGACCCATTCTTCATTGACCCTTCTCAAGGACTTTATAAGCCTGGACAAAAAACTAATTGGATTATTTATTTCTAAATCTAACCCATTAGTAGCAGCAGCAGCATACTTAATATCACTGAATTGTTTATTTTATTTAGAAAATGAAGTTACTTAACAGAGATAAAACATTTCTGTGCTTTTGCTTTTTTACTAGTCTGTAGTTATTTTACAATTCTTGTGGTTTATAGATAAATTTACCACTCATTTCCTTCCATTATTATCAAAGTCATAACATTTACGAAAACATCTAAAGACTAAGGAAATTCCCCAAGACATTTATCATGGTAACTAGGGACGTCAAATATCATGTAGCACTTTTAGAATCTATGCAAAGACAAATTTCATATGGAAATTTCCTCATATTCATTAATCTATAAAGCAACTATTTATGGAACACATGCTAAGAGTGAGAACCCATTTTTGTATATCTTGATGCAAATTTTTCACAGACTATAGTTCACTACATTTATTATAGTTTATAAGTACATCTGTCAGTCATTAATCAAAACAGCCATACAAAATGACCATGACCATTCAAACATAATTTCTGAGTGTTAGAAAGTTAGATTTGGATGTATTTCAACAATTTACTTCAATCTGGATGGATAATGAAATGCCTTGAAAACAGAATCTGTTGATTTATAGAAATAAAATATACTGAACCGAAATTAACATACAATGTTCATGTCTTTGGAAATTTCACTGGAAAGTTACAACAAAGAGCCAAGAGCAGTCTCACAGGACCACGGGTCTTCTTGCTTTGCCATGAGGGATTTTGACCACGTTATTTGTCATAGTACCTTAAAACTTCACTATTAAAATTCTTATTTTAGATTTTGAAAGTTTTGCTGTCAATATTCTATTAAAAAAATACATGTTCCTAGTAAAATTAGCCCTAATTTAAAATAACTTTTACATTAAAGAAACTCCTATTTACATGATAATTTCCTTAATCATTCTCTAAGACAATTTATATATAAAATATTTGTTTCATGTACATAGCAAAAACTATGATGTGGATAAAAAATCTACAGTCCACTAAATTATCTAATTGTTTTGCTTGTTACAGCTACAACAGATTTTATATTATAATTAATTTTCTAGAAGCAAACTTTCTTATTAAAAACTAATAATAATAAACATTAGTAAACTGAAGTGACATTGTGGGTAGGAATGTTACAGTACCAAATTTTAGTTTTCTCATGATAAAAAATTAGGTTATAAGATTATGTTTTTGAATTTATAATTAACTATATAATATGGGCATGTACTTATAATTAAATTTAGAACATTTTAATTAAAAATAAATATTTCTATTATCTCAATTCCTAGATATAATCTTGAGTCTCTTGATATATAAATACCTTTTAACATTCAAAACAGAATAGCCATGCTTAAAAGAAAAAGAAAAAAATCTTTCTTTCCCGTTACTAATGTTCTCTCCTCAAATAGAAGTATATTAAGTTTCTTATATTCTTACTTTTAAATTATTTTAATGCTTACACTAATATTGTAACTTAATATTACTTTTCAAATCAGATATTTATTTTGCATCAGTAAATTGCATGAATACATCATAATTTTTTTAACCAGCTCACTATAAAGTCAGATTATTTGAATTATAAGTTTATATTTATATTTTTGATCACCTGGTTTCAACAAAAAGCAAACTTCCACAATGAGAATCATATTTTATTTTTATTTTTGATCCTTATAATTTTGATACCATTTCACAATAGAATAAATATGATGGGATTATGATTTAGGGGAGCAGTTAACCAACCTCGTATCATATGTTACACAAAAGTATAAAATAATATTTTATTCAGTCTTTTCTACTCTAAGACTAATAATTTAGAAGTCTGGGATCCCTGGGTGGCGCAGCGGTTTAGCGCCTGCCTTTGGTCCGGGGCGTGATCCTGGAAGACCCGAGATCGAGTCCCACATCGGGCTCCTGGTGCATGGAGCCTGCTTCTCCCTCTGCCTGTGTCTCTGCCTCTCTCTCTCTCTCTCTCTGTAACTATCATTAATTAATTAATTAATTAATTAATTAATTTTAAAAAAATTTAGAAGTCTAATGGGTTGTGAGCACAAGTAAGTGAAAATGTCTTACACCATGTTTCAATATCACGTGTCAATATGAATGCAAAGCAAAATAAACATCACTTTTGACAGACTCTCTACTCTCATATCTAAGATCTTGGTCTTCTGCCATTGAAGGGAGCAAGGTCAAAGAAGTTATGACAGTGGCTCACCTTGCATACAAACTTTACCATCAAATTGCAACCTGATAATGCTGGACATTTGTCACAGACTGGCAAACATGTGTCCCATATTCACATTTAGATGTGCATACAAAGCATATAAGAATTGGTAAAATCTAAAAAAAAAAAAAAAAAAAGAATTGGTAAAATCTAATTGTTATTCTGAAGAGCAAAATTATGGTAATTAGCATAGGTGAGTTATTCATTTATCAAATAATTTGAGACATCAATGATCCAGATAACAGAGATAACAGCACACTCATTTTTAGAATTATAATTTTGATACATTGAATATTTTCTTCAACTTATTATTCTAAAACATTTACGATTGCTCATTATTTTGCAACTGATGGTAAATTACCAAATAGAAAAAAGAAATTAAAGCCTCGTTAAGGAATGGTTTAATTCACTAATGCATAGTTTCCTGTGATGAGGGCAACTGTAATGCAGTCAGTCTGAGTTTTGAAGTGGATGAACTGCAAAGGGAATGATAACATTTATATCCATGTAATTGGTATTAACACATGAAAGAAGAAAGAAGTAAACTCAGAAATCAGAGCATAAGCACAAATCATTCTGGAAACCTTTCATTTTCTAGGTCTCTGTAAGAGTGTAAATAATCTCTGTTCATTTTCTTAACTGTTATTTATTATTGTATTTTGGAATATATTCTGTTTTTCAAATTTTATATAACTGTATTGGGATATATATTTTAGGAACAGCAAAGTCCTTAACATTTTTTTAACTGGATCTGCTAGAAATAAGCATTGGAATGGTAGAAACTGCTTTCATATTTACAGACTGCTCCTGAACGGAGATTCAGTTTGAACAGTAAACTAATTTTTACTTTTAGGAAGATGGAAAATTTAAAAGAGTACTAAGTTCCCATTTTTTGATATCTGCAAATTAAATCCCTGAGAACCCTTTCAGCATCCTCTTATATAAGAAATTCCGGTGTAAAATTTACTTATACATGGAGTCCAAAGATAGCTGTTTGCTGTACAATATATTTTATAGTCTAATCTATTTTGCACTAAAATGAATCTTTCAAGTATTTCTAATACTAAATCACAAGAAAACCTAAGCAATCAGCTAAATTGGTATGATTGTAGTAGACTTTCATTCATGTTTTAATTATGTCCTGTACATGTAAGTTTAAAAATTTAAGTCAAATTGCAATCCAGCTGTGTAATACAGAGAAATGGGAACAGAAGCTTCATCAGCTAATTGAGAAAGAAACTTACAATATTATATGCTCAGCTATGTTTAAGTAAACCAATTACAGCCAAATCGAAAGAATTCTAAATGTAATGCGTGATATAACTTAAAGACTGCAGAAGTAATGTTTGTATTAAAATCTGGGATTTGTTCAGTATTTAAACTTAATGGACTGTAGAACTGCAAGGTGGAAGGAAATCTGTATTTCCAACAGACTTGCTACCATTAAATTTTTTCCTCATCTCACACTTTGCTTTTGTCAGTTTAAGTATAGCAAGTACTCTAAATTCATTTTAAATTTCTACAGCAAAAGAAGAGAAATGAAGTTAAAATGACTTTTTTTTTTGTCCATTTGGTGCTTATCATTAGATTGTTTATAGGTTTAATTCTTGCTTCCCTCACTACAAATGGGTCATTTTTTCCACCTAATTGCAAATACATTGACTAATAATGAGCCTGCTCAGTCTATATAATAGTCTTTCTCGGGCAGCCTGGGTGGCTCAGCAGTTTAGCACCGCCTTCAGCTCAGGGAGTGATCTTGGAGACCCAGGATCCGGCTCCCTGCATGGAGCCTGCTTCTCCCTCTGCCTGTGTCTCTGCCTCTCTCTCTCTGTGTGTTTCTCATGAATAAATAAATAAAATCTTAAAAAAAAAAAAAAGTCTTTCTCTTAACAAAGCTTCAGTACACAGAATTAAATCTTGTAAATCTCTAATTTTCAATGGTCCTTTCTCAAAAACAAAGAGTAATTTTAATATAAGCCAACATACAGAATTTGAAGATAGTGTCAAAGAGTTAATAATCTCTCCAATTCTCAGTTGTTTTTTGTTTTACTCTAGCAAAACCATCCTTTGAAACATGAAAATGTTGTTTCTAGTATCATATCACTATTCTCAGTGTTAATTCTGAAAACCAGATTTTAATCTCTCCACATATTATATGTTCTCATTTCCCCCACCAAAATTATTTGCACTCTTTACCTTATTGACCATAAGTTACCCATTGTTAATACCTTTACAAATAAGCTTTCTGCATTTCCACTGTACAACTTTGGATATATCCTTGTGATTTCTTACATGTTTTTATCATATTCAACTTCTATTTTTTCTCACCTAATTCTGACACACTCAGTAATCTTTTTTTCAGTTTCCACTTAACTTTTTAAAAATGCATTGTCTTTTCCATATGTTAATGTTTCAAACAACCACATAACCCCTTTTTGTGGGTCTGTCTCCCATAATTTTTTCAGGTGTTAAAACTTTGGTTGGAGGTACTCCATAAATGCATTTGTGAGAGTGAGATATAAATAAATTTCCTTGGAATTCTTCATTATTTATTTCAGAATAAAATAATATCTTTGTGATGTTTATTTTTACAAAGTAAAGAATGGCAAATTAGTCATGTTTTTAGAGCTCTCAGCTACGAGGTCCAATCTCTCTTTATAGCAAATAAAGTCAGATCATAATTTTGCATGTTAGTTAGCATTTATTTAATAAGAATTTATTTCACCAACAGTTGTAGGCTTGGAGAATACAAAGAATTATGCAATGCTCCCTGAAAAGAAAGACATAGAAAGCAGAGTAATTTAGCAAGTGAAGAGACAGAGATTCCTGGGTGACCAGCGGTTGAGTGCGGTGTCTGCCTTTGGCTCAGGGTGTGATTCCGGGGTCCTGGGATGGAGTCCCACATCAGGCTCCCCATAGGGAGCCTGCTTCTTCCTCTGCCTTTGTTTCGGCCTCTCCCCCCTGTGTCTCTCATGAATATAGAAATAAAATCTTAAAAAAGTAAGTAAAGACAAATACAAGAAAATCATTAAATATTATCGTGTAAAGCAAACTATGCTTCCTTGGTCTATAGAAATTAAAACTAACCCAAACTGAGTTTTGTTTTGGACTAAGAAAGATAAGGAAAAAAGTTTCCAGGCTACGAGAACATAGAAAATACATAAGTGAGAGGGTCAAGCATGTATATGTATATGTATATGTATTGCAATAGTGCTTACTTTCTTAGGAAGGTTGGTTTTGTGTTTGTCCTTACACTAGATACTTTCCAGTTTCCTCTTCTTTATTCAATTTTCTTTGTCTTCTGTCCTCACTAAAATTAAAGAAATTTTGTTGTTAAACGATTCTATCCCCTCTATTGAAAGAAATTTCAGGTATATTGTTTTTTGTTATTTTTAGGGATTTCTTTAGGGAAAAAATATGCAACTTTACCTTGCCACTCTGTAATTAATACTTATTGCTTCACTTACAAGAATTTTGTAAGTCATTGTACTTTACAATGACATTGATGTCATTCTAAATGACATCATTTAAAAATCCTCTTTTTCTCTTGATGTTAAATATTTTCCAAATATACCTGTTACAAACCCTCACAAAGTCTTAAAATCTCACATAGTACAGGGGCAATCTGGGTGACTCAGCGGTTAAGCATCTGCCTTCAGCTCAGATGTGATCCCAGATCCCTGGTCCAGGGATGAAGCCCCACATTGGGCTCTCTTAAGGAGCCTGCTTCTCCTTCTACCTATGTCTCTCTCTCTCTCTCTCTTTGTGTCTCTTGTAAATAAATGAATAAAATCTTTTAAAAAAATCTCACATAATGCAAGGCTTCTAGAAACTATCTTTGCTTGCATTTTAAAAATATATACTTCAAAATTAGTTTTTAGTAATTTTTACTATGAATTAATTTTACAGGAATATTGTAGATAGAGTAGAGACAGTTTCCATAAACTCTGTACTCAGTTTCCCCTATACTTAAAATGTTACGGTAGTATGATATACTTGTTATATTTAAAAACCAATTTTTTTTTTTTTTATGATAGGCACACAGTGAGAGAGAGAGAGGCAGAGACATAGGCAGAGGGAGAAGCAGGCTCCATGCACCGGGAGCCCGACGTGGGATTCGATCCTGAGTCTCCAAGATCGCGCCCTGGGCCAAAGGCAGGCGCCAAACCGCTGCGCCACCCAGGGATCCCTAAAAACCAATATTGATAATTAACTAAAGTTCATATCTTATTCATATTTTCTTAGCATTCACTTAAATGTCATTTTTCTGTTCCAGAATCCCATCCAAGATAACATATTGCATGTAATCAACGTGTATCCTTAGACAACTGGAGGCTGTGACAGTTTCCCAGACATTCTTATTTTCAGGAAACTTGAAAGTCCTGAAGAGTACTGGCCAACCATTTTACATAAAGTCCATTACTTATAATAGAATATTTGCTTTATAATTAGTCTGTAGCTATACCAGAAAGACCACAGAGATAAAGTGCCATATTTTAGCATGTGATAACAAGAATACACTCTGCCAACATGATCTAGCATTGCTAATGTTGACCTTTATTACTGCCTGAGGTAGTGTTTTCAGGTTTCTCCACTGTAAATATGTTCTTTATTCCAAGTTCTCATACTATACTCTCTGAAAGAAGTTCACAATCTATAGCTCATACCTATAGGGAGTTATGCTCTACCTTTTTTATAATGGAGTATTCACATAAATTTTTTGGAATCTTTCTACTTGGGATACTATTTTCTCATCTTCTGCCCCATTTATTTATTCAGTCATCTAATTGCATTAGTGTGGACTCATGGATATTTATTTTTTACTTTGTGTTAGACTCCAATACTATTTTATAGTTTTTGTGGTTCAAATTGTTCCACCTTTTTTTGCCATTGGAAGCTCTTTCAATTGGTTCCTCTATCACTATTTATTTACTCCTATCATCATGGATTTTTGTTTATCATAATGGATTTTGTTTTGTTTTGTTATTTAGCACTCTCTGGCACTGAAAAAGGTTCCTGGATCACCTGGTAGATTTCCTGTTTAGTCCTAGAATTAGTCATTTCTCCAGAAACTCAGTAACCTTTTGTTGGAGAATAATATTTGAAACAAAGATCTGGGCTAGGTGTGTCCTTTTGCTTCTAGAGTATCATTGTTTCTAGGGCATTGTAACTGATAAAGCAAGAAAATGCATGTTTGTATATATGCTATGTAATTTTTCCCACATCAAAGCATCTATATCTCTACTAAACTAAACATAAATTCAGACTGACAACTCTGATTCTATTCCACTACCATGTGGATCATTCTAGCCTCTTTGCCTTGCTTGTTTGTAAATTTCTACTCCAATAGTGATATAGTGGTTTCAAAAACTTTCACCCATTTCGCCCCTAACAGTGAGAAATGTTATCAACTGGAACTCAGTCTTGATGTAGTTTCTTTTGCCTTTAATCTTGCATATTTCATTCATTTTTTAAAAAGATTTTATTTATTTATTCATGAGAGACACACAGAGAGAGAGGCAGAGACACGGCAGAGGGAGAAGCAGGCTCCATGCAGGGAGCCCTACATGGGACTCGATCCGTGGTCTCCAGGATCACACCCTGGGCTGAAGGTGGCACTAAACCACTGAGCCCCCAGGGCTCCCCTCATTCATTTTCAAAGTTGCTTAGATCAGCAGCTTTCTCTCCCACTCAGATCAGTGTTTCAGACATTCATAATATAGTTAAATTGTTTTGTAACAGTCTATCTTTTTTCAAGGGATCTCCAAGTATCTTAAGCGATTTTTTTTTTTTTAATTTTTCACACTTAAAGTTTACTCTGCTGTAAGTTTAGTGGGTTTTGGCAAGTTTATAGTATAATGTACCCACTCTTACATATTGTTCAGAATAATTTTACCACCTGATAAGTTCCCTATATTTTATGTATTCAACCGTATCCTCCCACTCCCCCAAAACCTCAAAACCATTGATCCATTGATTTATTGTCTCTACAGCTGTGCCTTCTCCAGAATGCCATGGTTGGGAGCATATAATAGGTAGCTTTTTTAGACTGGCTTATTTGGCTCATCAATATGCAGTTAAGATTTATCCACATCTTTGCATGGCTTATTAGCACATTCATTTTTTTGCTAAAGAGTATTTTATTGAATTATAATATCATTGTTAGTTTATCCATTTAGCTGTTGAAGTTTGTCTTAGTTACTTTAAGGTTTTTGGTAATTACAAAGTTGTCATAAACAACTGTTGGCAAGTTTTTGTATAGGCATAATTTTTCCCATTAGTTGGGTAGAAGTTATATTGTTTTATCATATATTAAAGCAATACTTAATATTAAGAAACTGCCAAACTGTCTCATTTTACATTCACAGCAACAATGAATGAGAATTTCTGTTGTTTCTCATCCATACCAGCTATTGGTGTTGTCACTCTTTTGGAATGTATTCATTCCAAAAGCTGTGTTATTTGAGATTTCCTAATACCATATGATGTTAAGCATCCTTTCATATGTTTACTTGCATACACTGTATATATTATATATATTCTTAGGTGAGATGTCTCTTCAGATACCTTCTCTATATTTTAAATGGGATGATTTTATTATTGAGTCTTATGAATTCTTTGTGAACACACTAATTTGAAAAGATATATGCACTTGTATGTTTATTACAGCATTAGTCACAATAGCCAAACCTATATGGAAGCAACCTAAGTGTCCATTGATAGATGAAACAAATTAAGTGTCCATTAATAGATAAATGGATAAAAAAGGTGTGGTGTTTGTATGTGTATGTATATATGTATATGTGTATAAAATATATGTATATTTTGAATATGTTTATATGTATGTATACATATATCTGTATATGTAAAAATATATATACACACACATACATGTGTGTGATGTAATATTATGCAACCATAAAAAAGGATGAGATCTTGCTATTTGTGACAACACTGACAACACTGATGGACCTAGAGTATATTATGCTAAGTTAAATAAGTTTCACTAAGAAATACAAATGTCATATGATTTAATTTACATGTGGAATCTGAAAAACAAAACAAATACAAAAGGCACAATCAGATCCATAAATATATAAAACAAACTAATGGTTGCAAGAAGAAAGGAGGTGGAGAATGGACAAAATGGGTGAAGGGGAGTGGGAGATACAGGCTTCCAGAAAGAAAACAAAAAAGAATTATATATTTTATGTATTTTACAGTTGTAAAATAAATGGTGCCATGTAATTGGATCCTCTTCTGAGTCTCTTAATACTATCTTTTACAGAGCAGATTTTATTCTTTCTCTAAGTCTTTATTTAAATTCTTGTTACTTAACATACAGTGTAATATTAGTTTAAGGTGTAAATTTAGCGATTCATCACCTACCATACAACAGCCAGTGCTCATCACAAGTGGCCTCCTTAATCCCCATCACCTATTTAAACCATCCCCCTGCCCACCTCCCCTCTGGTAACCATCAGTTTGTTCTCTATAGTTAAGAGTCTACTTCTTTGGTTTGCCTCTCTTCCTCTTACCCTAGTTCATTTATTTTGTTTCTTAAATTCCACATATGGATAAAATCATATGGTATTTGTCTCTCTCTGACTGACTGACTTCACTTAACATGATGCTGTCTAGCTCCATCCATGCATGGATTCCATTATTTTTTAGGGCTAATTAATATTGTGATATATATATACCACATCTTCTCTATCCTTTAATTAGTCAATGGACACTTGGACTACTTCCATAATTTTGCTATCCTAAAAAATGCTGCTATGAATGTTGGGGTGAATGTATCCCTTTGAATTAGTATCTTTGTAACCATTGGGTAAATAGCTATGAGTGAAATTGCTGGATAATAAAGCAATTCTATTTTTAACTTCTTGAGGAACCTCCATACTGTTTTCCAGAGTGCTTGTGCCCATTTGCATTTCCACCAACAGTGTAAGAGGGTTCCCCTTTCTCCAGAGCCTCATCAGCCCACGCTGTGTCATGTATTGTTGCTTTGAGCCATTCAGACAGTGAGGTGGTATTTCATTGTAGTTTTGACTTGTATTTCCCTGATGATCAGTAATGTTGAGCATCTTTTCATGGGTCTGTTGAGCATCTATATGTCCTCTTTGGAAAAATACCTATTCATATTTTCTGCCCATTTCTTAACTGGATTATTTGTCTTGGGGCTGTTGAGTTTTATAATTTCTTTATAGGTTTTTGATACTAATCCTTTATCAGATGTGTCATTTGCAAATATCTTTTCCCACTCCATAGGTTACTTTTAAGTTCTGTTGATTATTTCCTTTATTGCAGAGAGGTTTTATTTTGATGAAATCCCCATAGTTTATTTTTGCTTTTGTTTTATAATTTTAAGAATACAGAAATTTAACCTTGTTGGTTATATTTATCACTAGGTACTTTACAGGATTTTGGTGCAATTGTAAATGGGATTGATTCCTTGATTTCTATTTTTGCTGCTTCATTACTGGTGTATATATAGAAAGTAACAGATTTCTGCACATTGATTTCGTATCCCGTACTTTACTGGATTCATATAGACGTTCTAACATTTTCTTGGTGGAGTCTTTTGGTTTTTCTATATAGAGTATCATGGCATCTGCAAATAATGAAAGTTTGACTTCTTCCTTCCTGATTTGAATGCCTTTTATTTCTTTTTGTTGTCTGATTACTGCTGCTAGGTCTACCAGGACTTTGTGAAATAACTGTGGTGAGAGTGGACATCCCTGTGTTACTGAATGTGGAAGAAAAGTTCTGTTTTTCTCCATTGAGGATGATATTATCTCTGGGGTTTTCATATATGGCCTTTATTTTGTTGAGATACGTTTCCTCTATCCCTACTATTTTGAGTGTTTTTATCATGAACACATGTTGTACATTGTCAAATGGCTTTTCTGCACCTACTGAGAGGAAGGATCATATGGTTCTCATACTTTCTTTTATTAAGGTGGTGTATCACATTGATTTGTGATTGTTGAACAACTCTTGGAGCCCAGGAATAAATCCCACTTGATCATAGCAAATGATCCTTTTAGGCACTATTGTATTTGATTTGCAAGTATTTTATTGAGAATTATTGAGAATTTTATTGATGAGATGTTCATTGGGGATATCAGCCTGTAGTTTCATTTATTTATTTATTTATTTATTTATTTATTTATTTATTTATTTATTCATTCATCTTTTATTTATTTATTTATTTATTTATCCTTTATTTATTTATTTATGTATTTACTTATTTATTTATTTATTTTATTTATGAGACAGAGAGAGAGATAGAGACACAGGCAGAAGGAGAAGTAGGCTCCATGCAGGAAACCGGAAGTGGGACTCCACCCTGCCTCTCCAGGATCACGGCTTGGACCAAAGGCAGAGCTAAACCGCTGAGCCACCTGGGCTGCCCCCCATTTCTTTTTCTAAACAAAGTCTTTAGTTGTGGTATTAGGGTAATGCTGGCCTCATGGAATGAAATTGAAGTTTTCCTTCCATTTCTACTTTTGGAATAGTTTTAGAAGAGTAGATATTAACTCTTCTGTGAATGTTTGGTAGAATTTACCTGTGAAGCCATCTGGCCCTGGACTTTGGTTTCTTGGGAGACTTTGATTACTGATTCAATTTCTTTGCATTATTCTTCTTTTTCTTAAAAAAGGATTTTATTTATTTATTCATGAGAGAGAGACAGACAGACAGAGAGGCAGAGACACAGGCAGAGGGAGAAGCAGGCTCCTTGCATGAAGCCTGACGTGGGACTAGATCCCGAGTCTCCAGGATCACACCCTGGACCAAAGGCAGAGCTAAACCACTGAGCCACCTGGGCTAGGCTGCCCATCCCTTCCCCTTTCTTTTTCTTTCTTTTTTTAAAATTTTTATTTATTTATGATAGTCATACAGAGAGAGAGAGAGGCAGAGACATAGGCAGAGGGAGAAGCAGGCTCCATGCACCGGGAGCCCGACGTGGGATTCCATCCCGGGTCTCCAGGATCGCGCCCTGGGCCAAAGGCAGGCGCCAAACTGCTGCGTCACCCAAGGATCCCCCCTTTCTTTTTCTAAGCAAAGTCTTTAGTTGTGATATCAAGGTAATGCTGGCCTCATGGAATGAAATTGAAGTTTTCCTTACATTTCTACTTTTGGAATAGTTTTAGAAGAATAGATATTAACTCTTCTGTGAATGTTTGGTAGAATTTACCTGTGAAGCCATCTGGCCCTGGACTTTGGTTTCATGGGAGACTTTGATTACTGATTCAATTTCTTTGCATTATTATTCTTTTTTTTTTTTTTTTAGATTTTATTTATTTATTCATGAGAGAGAGACAGGCAGACAGAGAGGCAGAGACACAGGCAAAGGGAGAAGCAGACTCCAAGCAGAGAGCCCGATGTGGGACTCCATCCCAGGACCCCAGGATCACACCCTGGGCCAACAGCAGGTGCTAAACCGCTGAGTCACCCAGGGATCCCACATTAGTATTCTTTTCAAGTTTTCTATTTCTTCCTCTTTCAGTTTTGGTAGTTTATATACTTCTAGGAATTTATCATTTCTTCCAGGTGGTCCAATTTGTTGGCATATGTTTTTTCAAAATCTCTTGTAATTTTATTTCTGTGGTGTTGGTTATTATTTCTCCACTCTTGTTTGTGCTTTTATTACTTGGATATTTCTCTTTTCTTTCTGATTAGAATGACTAGGGGTTTATCAATTTTATTGATTTCTTTGAAAGAACTGGCTCCTGGTTTTATTGATCTGTTCTATTGTTTTTCTCAAGCTTCTATATTGTTTATTTCTGCTCTAATCTTATTTCTGTTCTCCTCCTGGCTTTACGCTTTGTTTGTTGTTTTTCTATCTGTGTTAGGTGTAGAGTTCAGTTGTTTATTTGAAATTTTTCTTGCTTCTTGAGATAGACCTGTATTGCTATATACTTCCCTCTTAGGACTACATTTGCTGCATTCCAAACATTTTGGACTTCGTGTTTTCATTTCCATTTGTTTCCAAGTATTTTTTAAAATTTCCACTTTGATTTCCCTGGCTGGCCATACATTCTTTATTTTTTTATTTTTTTATTTTTTATTTTTTTCCATACATTCTTTAGTAGCATGTTGTTAAACCTCAATATACTTGTGATATTTCCAAATTTTTTCTTGTGGTTGACTTCAAGTTTCACAGAGTTGTGGTCAAGCTCATTTTTTTTTAATGGGTCATGGTTTTGTATTGTATTTACAAATTGATTATTAAACTCAAGATCGCATAGACCTTTCTTGCTTTCTTCGAGGCTTTCTTATTTATTTATTTGTTTATTTATTTATTTATTATTTATTTTTCTGCAGTTTGATTGTGATATGGCTAATATGTTTTTTCCCACCCCCATCCCCGCACTTCAGTACCTACTCTGCTTAGTGTCATTTGAATTTTGTATATCTGTAGTTTGATATCTGTCATTAATTTTGACAATCTCTTAACCATGGTTGCTTCTAGTATTTCTTCTTTATTCTCTCTTTTCTGGAATTCCGGTTATGTGTCTGCTAAGCTTTTGGAATTGTACCTCAGTTTTTGGATGTTTTCTTTTGTTGTTCTGTTTTTATTTTTCCTCTTGAATTTCAATTTGGGAACCTTCTGTTAGCCTATCTCAAACACCCTGATTCCTTCCTTGGTAATGTCCAATGTATTTGGCTCTATCAAAGGCATTCTTCCTTTTTGTTACAATGATTTTTAAAAATTTATCTATTCTTATTTTTCCACTGTTTTGGATTTTTAAGTTCACATCTTTTTTTAGATTAAATATGTATTATTTTATAGTGTATATTTTTATTGAAGGTTTTAACATATGAATGATTGGTATTTTCAATTCATTTTATGATAATTTTTACACCTGTAATATCAGAGTCTGGTGCTTATGTTGGCTTTGCCTCTTCTTATCTTTTAACATGCCTTAAAGTTTTCATTGGAAGCAGGATGTGATTATCAAGTAATAAAAACTGATGTCATTAGGCTTTAGTATGAGGTTTTATGTAAATCTAGGTAGGATTTGGGCTGCTTTGCAATTTTTCTTAGCTATTACTACCAGGGGCTTCAAATTCCTTTAGTTTGTTTTTATCCCCTCTGTTAACTTTTGGCTTCTCTAAATAATTCTCCTCTGTGTGGGTCTATGTCTTATTGCTATTTCATCTATAACCCACTGTTATTATGCTGGAGTCTTTTTCGTTCTTTTGGTAGTAAGATGTGGATGCAGGGAAGAATTCTGCAATATTTTGATTTAATCTCCTAATTTTAATGAATCTCTTGACTGTGACCTTCACAAGTGTTTTAGCTTGTTGTCTCTTGAATGTGACCTTCACAAGTGTTTAGCTTCCCATACATAAGGCTATATGGAACTAGAATAGGAGAAATGAACTTTTTTTTCCAGGCGGTAGGCCTTTGTTATGAAGAATAGGCTGGGGAATATTTCATAAGTATTATTCTTCCCTTTCTTGTGACAGATGATAAGGGAATATTAATTACTTGGATTTTTACCATAAGAATCTTTTGGGGTCCCTGGAGGTAAAAGCCATGAAAATGAGTAGAGCCCCCACAAGCCTGAAATCACCATGAATTTTCTCTCAAGTTATTCCAGTTTCAGCATTCAGCAATTCCTCAAAATCACCACTTAAATGTTACTACCATTTACTGTGTCTAGCAGCTTTTGCTCTGGGTAAGTAGATATTGAGACTTTGTTTGTACTTGTCTCTTCCAGTTTTGAGGCTGAGCACTTCCCTGTGACCTCAGTTCTCTGATGGGTAGAAGAATAAAACACATTTTATTTTTGTTTTCCAGTTCAGATTTTTGTTGTTGTAAGGACAGAACTGATAACTTCCAAGCTTATTAGTTGAAGCTAAAACTAGAAGTCTCTTTTATTTTCTTTTTTATTAAATCCAATCATTCTGGATAAAAGAATAATGGAATCTGATGTAAATAATATTTATGCCAACAACTGGGTATTTTTTTTTCCTTTTTGCCAGGACACTATACTGTGGAGTTTAAGTCAATCTAGACTATAGTTGATCCTGGTTTGAGTATTGTTGCTATAGTTACCTATCATGCAAAATAAATTTCAATTAACTACAGAGATGGATGACCACTGTCTTAGGCTTAGTGTGAGGACTAGAATGCCAGAAAGTTTATTTCAATTTACATGCTTGTTTTCAGATTTAAGCATGCCCAAATCATAGGTGTGACTCACCCACCATTCTTGTCTTCCCCTTGTAATAGATTACAATTGCTTGTCACCTCATTGTAGAAGCAGGGTAATCTTGATTATTCCACTTCCTTAGTCTTAGGCCCCACACATCTACCTCAGAGATGGGACTTTCTCATCTCTTTTCTTCTCCATAATGACAATTTCTGCTCTTCTACTTATTGCCAAGTCTAGTGATTCAGACTTACTGTCCCTCCCACAATGGTAGCCTATATCTGCCTGCTATGAGTGAAAGTTCATACAGTTCATACAGTGAGAGATACATGCTGGTTTTCTGCCCCTGTACCACCAGCAGCTATTCTTTGCTTTGTAACAAAGAAAAGTCATGGCCCTGGTGACTTTTTCTGCCTAGTATTCACCAATACCTTATACTAATACATGGTCTAAAGTGCTTGTAGTGATCTTAAGATTCTCAAGTTTCCCTTTAAATCTTGGTGGGCCCTGAATTCATGCACCATGGGAGGCAGGTGTCTATCAAGTCTCCAGCCCTACATTCATTATTTCTCACAACTAATGAGAAAAGTCTTCTTCTTGGAAGCCTTGGAAAAAATAATGAGAAAGTGCAGAGTTACCTGTATTCATTGCTTCTAGTGATTCTAAAATGTCATACTAGTTCACTCTATTCCTAGTCTTCATGGAGGGATTTATTAACCTTTGGAATTCAGTAAGCATGATTATCTTGTGATCTCAGATGTCTGAGGGGCTCAAAAACTGATTTTTTAGAGTATCTAGATTCTTTTCTTTTTTAAAGAAAGAATTTAATTGTTTATTTGAGAGAGAGCACAAGCAAGGGGAGGGGAGAGAGAGAGGGAAACGTACACTGTCTGCTGAGCAGGGAGCATGATGTGGGCTTGATCCCACAACCCAGAGATCATGACCTGAGCTGAAGGAAAATGCTTTATTGACTAAGTCACCCAGGTGCCCCTAGCTTATTTTCATTATCAGAGTGAAAGGCATTCTCTTAAGTTTTTTATGCCTTAAGGAACATGTATTCCTCTGACTTATTTTGCTTAGCCTAATACTCTCTAGCTCCATTCATGTCATTGCAAATGGCAACATTTCATTCTTTTTATGGCTCAGTAATATTCAATTTTATATGCATACTACATCTTCATTATTCATTTATCAGTTGATGGACACTCAGGATATTTCTATAATTTGACTACTGTTGATATAAACATCAGAAAGTATAATGCTAAGCAAAATAAGTCAGATAAAGACAAATATCATATGATTCCACTCATATGTGGAATTTAAGAAACAAAACAAATGAGCAATGGGAAAAAAAGAGAGGCAAACCAAGAAATGGACTGTTAACTATAGAGAACAAATGGACTGTAGAAAATGGATACTACAGAGGAGGTGGGTGGGGGAATTAATTAAATAGGTGAGGGAGATTAAGGAGTGCAAGGATTGCTTTTGTTATCATGAGCACCAGGTGTTGTATGGAATTGTTAAATCACTATATTGTATATCTGAAAGTAATACACTATATGTTAACTAAGTAGAATTATATAAAAAACAAAAAAAGAACATGTACTACTGACTTTATATTTAAGTAAAAATCTTTTCCATTTTTTGACTTCCATTTGTTTTTACTTTCCCGTTTTTTGTGCATAATTCCAAAACAATGTATTGTATCAATTAATACAATGTTTGACTACCCTGTATTAATTTAAAAATACCCTTAGTGCACCTCATCCAACATTCCTCAATTACTCATGGAATGATTATTTTAGTATTACATTATGTTTAGTATTACATTTTTTAGTCCCTTCAGAATTATTTTACTCTTTTCTTCCCATTGACAGTTTCTGGATGTATACTTATTTACTACAGAGAAAAATTTTATGAGCTCTTGCTTTGTCCCAGATATTGTGTTAAATACTGTGAACATTTAGCAAAACAGTACAATATCCTTTTATTCAAGGAATCTCAAGTAACTATAAAAAAAAACAATTAAACACAATTTAACATATGCTAAAAGTGAGTCAGGGGGACAGAATCAGGAATTTTATTTCTGTTTGAGGACATAGGGAGCCCTACGCAGAAGAGTTATGCTGGCATCTCTCAATGGTTAGAATTCTGGCCTTTGTAGTTTTTATTTTATAGTACATTCACTGACTAAATTTCAAGAAGCATTTGTTTGGCCATTGGTCATTAGTTTATTTTATGCCTTATGTTATTAATATTCATTAAAAGTATCATTCTACACTTAAGTTTTGGGTCATTATCCTTGTTGGACATAAATGCAAACATCTAGTTTGATAATCATCATTTCAGTCACCTGCAAAACATTGGATACAGTAATGAAACAATATTTAAAAATAAAATCAATGAGCATGTGATTTCTTAGAAACTAATCATAAGCAAATATTGCTAATGACTTTTATTTATAATTTAATAAGTCATAACTTGCGATATATCATTCTTTAATCCATTTCTAACTTTGACCTAGAGCCATGGTGTAATCCAAACTCCTTGGTTCTGCCATGTTACCTAATTTGCTACAGTGGCGACAACTGTTATTTTTCACTTTATTGGGAGATCAAACAATCACTTTGAGCCAGACAAGCTGTCACTTCTCATCATTCTGTGTTAGCATGACATGCCATATAAAATTAAGCAACATGTTATAGGAGTCACAATGATCATGACCGGTTTCATGGTAATAATCAATATAAATCTGGCATTTGATTCTGGAATCAATTACTGCCAAAGACATCTTAGGCCTAGACTTCCAGCAAGGGAATCTACTGAACTATAGGGAGTCAATGTAAATAAAGAATGATAAGTCTTAAGCTCTAGAGGTGTCATAGAATCCTATCGTTTATATGCTTCAGAGTTTAAATCAGTATGACTTTAAAAGAGTAGAACTGTCAGTATTGTTCAAATTTGAGCAAGAATGATGAAAATGTGTTTGTAGCAACAATTCAGGGAAATCTAAAACTACTGTGTGAAAGAAAAATAAATAATGCAATATGCTAGACCAAGGCTTTTGTTGAATAGAAGTATGTGTGTAGAAATAACATGTTTTGCCTTATGTGTTTGGAAGACAAAAATATTTAAAAAGAAATAGTCAGCAATAGAGCTTTTGATTTAAATAACATAGTTGTACTATATTGTAAATAAATGGAGAATTGCTGTGAGAGAAACATTAAGTATAGATCTATAGTCTAGTTAATGTTTTTAAATCATTTTAGACTCACTAGAAGCTGAAAAATAGTACAAAGTTCCCATGTATCCCTTAGCCAACCTTCCCTAATGATAACAACTTATGTAACCATGATACATTTATCAAAACCAAGAAATTGACTTTGGTACAATATTGTGCATACATACATATTTTTTTCAGTTTTAATGCATTTATTTTTTTAATTTAGTGTATAGTGCTATGAAATTGTATTGCAGGTAACCACAACCACAATCAGGATCCATTACTCTTCTGTTACCACAGAGAAATTTAGATTTAATAGACTGCCCCATTATAATCTAACTCTCTCCTCAAACTTAACTCTTAATAAATATTCATCTATTATTACTATAATTTTGTCATTTTAAAAATGGAATAATACAGTACATAACCTATTGAGGTTAGCTTTTTCCACCAAGCATAGTGCTATTGAAATCCATTTAAATTGTTGCACATATCAATAGTTCCTTTTTCCTTTTAGTCCTGAATAATATTCTATTGTATGTGTACCTCTATTTTTTCATTCATTTGAATTTTCCTTAAGTTTTTGCTTATTAGAATTCAGCTGCTATTAACATTCTTATACAGAGGGATTCCCCCCCCCCCCCGATTATATGCTTCCATTTTTCTTGGAGAAATACCCAAGAGAATGATTGTTAGGTTATATGGTAAGTGTAAATGATATAAGAAATTATAAAACTTAAAAAAAAGACATCAAACTAATTTCCAGTGTGACTACAATTTCTCATTCAGACCAAAAATATGAGAAACTCATTTGCTCCATATCTTCAGAAGAACCTGATATTGTCAATACTTTTTTCTTTTATCTATTTTAATATTTATGTAATGGTATTTAATTTCAACTCACATTTGCATTTCCTTAGTCTCCAATGATATTAAACAATTTTTTTCATGTGCTTATATATTACATACTACCTGTATATTCTATTTGGGAAAGTGTGTGCTTAAGTTGTTTGTCAATTTTACTTGTCCATTTATTTGGTTTACTTGTTTTCGTCTTGAGTTTTGAGATTTTTTTCTTTGTATGATTTGGATACAAGTCTTTTATCACAAATGTGATTCCCAAATATTTTCTCCCAGTCTGCACTATTTGTTTTATTATTTTAACAATTAATTTAATTAAACTTGATAAAGTTAAGTTTGGTCAAAATTATTTTCTTTTGGATCATACTTTAAAGTTTTACATAATAATCTATCAAATGTTAGATCTATATAGATTAAATAAATATTATATACCTAGTATCTGACTTTAGGTGAATTAATTTGCTGCATTTATCATTCTGTTAGTATTTTTTTTTTTAGATTTATTTATTTATTAATTCAGAGAGAGCGAAGAGAGAGGCAGAGACACAGGCAGAGGGAGAAGCAGGCTCCACGCAGGAAGCCTGATGTGGGACTCGATCCTGGGTCTCCAGGATCACACCCCGGGCTGCAGGCGGCACTAAACCGCTGTGCCACCGGGCTGCCCCATTCTGTTAGTATTTTGATAGGAATTGCATTGAATCTCTAGATTGCTGTGGATATGTGGACATTTTAACAACATTCGTTTAATCCATGAGCACAGATTATCTCTCCATTTGGTTTTTTCTTCAGTTTCTTTCATCAGTATCATAGTTTTAAAATACAACATATCAAACCTTTAAAAAAAAGATAACCAATGCAGTTCTAAGAAGGAAGCTCGTGGAAACAAATGCTACTATAAGAAACAAACAAACAAAATCTCAAACAACGTAATGTTAAACCTTAGAGTCCTAGAGAGAAAAAAGAAGAAAGAAAGAAAGAAAGAAAGAAAGAAAGAAAGAAAGAAAGAAGAAAGAAAGAAAGAAAGAAAGAAAGAAAGAAAGAAAGAAGAAAGAAAGAAAAAGAAAGAAAAGAAAGAAAGAAAGAAAGAAAGAAAGAAAGAAAGAAAGAAAGAAAAGAAAAGAAAAAAAACAAGGTCCAGAGTTAGTAGTAGGAAAGAAACAAGGCTCAAAGCAGAAATAAATAAAATAGAGACTAAGAAGAGTCTAGGAAAGATCAATGGAACCCAGAGCTGATTCTTGTAAGTTAAAAACAAACAAACAAACAAAAAAGACAAATCCTTAGACAAGAAGAACTTTGTGTCTAAGAAAAAAAGAAATAAAATCATAAATGAAAGAGATGTTAAAATTGATACCACAGACATAAAAGGACCATAAGAGACCACTATGAACAATTGCATGCCAACAAATCAGACAATCTAGAAGAAATTGATAAAATCCTATAAACCTGCAACTTTCCAATACTGAATCATGAAGAAATAAAAAATCTGAACATATTGATTAGTAATAAGAAGATTGAATCACTGATCAAAAATCTCCCAAAAAAGTACAAGACCAAAAAGCTTTACTGATGAGTTCTACTAGACATTCAAAGAATAAATACCAATCCTTCCCAAAGTCTTACAAAAAATAGAAGAAAAAGCACTTATATACTTATTTCAAAAAAAAATTTTAAAAATAAATAAACTTCACAAAGCCAACATTACACTGACACCAGCAACAGATGAATGTTAACACAAGGGAAAAAAAAATACAGGCCAATATCCCTGATGAGCACAGAAGAAAAAATCCTCAACAAAATATTAACAGATCAAGTTCAACAATACTTTAACAGGATCATACACCATAATCATGTAGGAGTTATTCCATGGAACCAAAATAGTTCAACATCTGCAAATCAATCAGTGTGATACACCATATTAACAAAAGGATAAAAATAACATGATCATTTTAATAGGTGCCAAAAAAACATTAGACAAAATTCAACATCCATTTCTGATTAAGAACTCTTGACAAAGTAGATATAAGAAGAACATGATAAAACCCATAGTGATAAGTCCATACCTAATATAATACTAATATAATACTAATATAATACTAATATAATACTAATACTCAACAATGAAAAGATGAAAGCACTACTCTCACCATTTTTATTCAACATAGTATTGGAAATTCTAGCCAGAGCAATTAGGCAAGAAAAAGATATGAAATGCATCCAGGTTGAAAAGGAAGAAGTAAAACTGTCACTATTTGCAGATGCCATATTATATGTAGAAAATTATATATAAAGATTCCACAAAAAATATTAGAACTGAATAAAATACTACAACTGAATTAGAAAGTTGTATGTCATACTGAAATCTGTTGCATTTTTATTCACAAACAATAAACTATTGGAGACATTAAGAAAACAATCCAATCTACAAGTGCATGAAAAAGAATAAAATACCCAGGAAATTTAACCAAGGAGGTGAAAGACCTGTATACTGAAAACTATAAGATTTTCTCTTTATTACTGATTTTAAGTAATTGGATGATGATGTTCTTTTGTTTCTTCTTCTTCTTCTTCTTCTTCTTCTTCTTCTTCTTCTTCTTCTTCTTCCTTGTGCTTCTGATTCATTTTTTTAGTGGGCTTCACACTAGGCATGGAGCCCAACATGGGGCTTGAACTCATGACCCTGAGATCAAGACCTGAGCTGAGACCAAGAGTTGGGACACTTAACTGACTGAGCCACCCAGGCACCTCTATGCTTGTAATTAATTTAGCTTTTTTAAAAAAATTATTCATTAGAGACAGAGAGAGAGAGAGAGAGAGAGGCAGAGACACAGGCAGAGGGAGAAGCAGGCTCCATGCAGGGAGCCTGATGTGTGACTCGATCCCGGGACTACAGGATCACACCCTGGGCCAAAGGCAGGTGCTGAACCACCCGAGCTACCCAGGGATCCCCTCATTTAGCTTTTGAATCAATAGTTGTTTTTTTTTTTTTCATAAAACTTGGAAAATTTTTAGTATCATTTATTTCAGGATTTTCTGCATCTCCCTCACATTTGGTTCTGTTATTTTTCAGTCTACTAATTCTCAAATGTTTATTGCTGGGCAATTTTCAAGTGATTGGTATTTTTTCTCCTGGCATGATAGTCTTGCTTTTATGGTGCCTGATAATAGTTTTGTTCTTGTTTCTTTTTTATTTAGTTGTCACATATTGCAAATTTTATTTTGCTGGGTTGTAAATATCATTGAATTTGTTTAAATATTATAAAACTTTGTTCTGGGATATGGTTCCTGATCCTTTAGAGTCTTGCTTTTAGTCCTTTTTAATTAAGAAGACAAGAGTAGTGTTGGGTCTAGGGTTAATTTTCCTTTATTAAACTAAACTCTTCTGAATACCTTATCCAGTGTTAACAAGTGTTCCCAGTGTCTACTCTGACAACTGGGGACAGCTCCTATTCGCTACCTTTGGTAATTAAAGTAGTTTCTCTCTCTTCTCTCTCTCTCTCTCTCTCTCTCTCTCTCTCTCTCGTTCTCTCTCTCTTTCCTCCCCCCCATTTTCTTTCTTTGTTTTGTTTTCCCTCCAGCCTTGGGTAGTTACTTTATATACATGAGCTGATCAGATATTCAGCTGAATGCTAAGAAGAGACTCTTCAAAGTCTTCAGAGCTCTCTCTCTGTGCAGTTCTCTCCCTGCCAGCACTACCTTGGAAACTCTAGTTGCCTTAGTGTTCATAAAAGCCCAGTCCCATTTCATAACTCATGTAGACTAGTCATGTAGGCTAGTCTGTGTTTGCCATCTCTTTGCAGTAATTGAAAACAACTTTGGGGCACCTGGGTGGAACAGTTGGTTAAGCCTCTGACTCTTGATTTTGGCTCAGGTTGTGATCTCAAGATGGTGAGGTCAAACCATATGTGGGGCCCATGCTGGGCATGGAGCCTGCTTAAGATTCTCTCTCTCTCTCCCTCTGTCCCTCCCTGTTGCTCACATCTCTCTCTTTCTCTCTCTCTCAAGAATTTTTTTTTTTAATAATATAAACAACTTTGCAGAAAAGCAGCAAAAATTGTTGGACTCAATTTCGTTATTTTATTGTCTTTTTTATCTTTACCTTTCAAGGATTACAGTCTTTTTTTATCTGATATAACTTTATTAAGACCCACTATTGCATAGGTCTTACAAATATTATGCTCTTCAGGCTGAAAAATCTACTGTTACTGTTCAGGTTTCAAGCTGTGTTACTGCATCTTGGTCTGATGTTTCCCCTTATTTCATTTTCCCTTTTCTTACTCTTTCTAAATTGACCTAACCCCTGTTTTGAAAACATACTCTTAGGCCAAATTATTTAATTCTTTTCTTTCACTAATCAAGTATGAGTTTTATAATTTTATAAGCTAAGACAGCCCTGCCATGTCACTTATTCAAAGGTGGATCAGTCTCTGCATAGCTCATGTGACTCTCTTATTCAGTGTTGTTAAAGGACAGTGCCAATTTGTTTTGTCATGGTAAAAGTGTTTCTATGTGGCCAGATTTTTAAAAAATACTGTACATAAATATATATACATATATATACATTTATGCATATATATGCATACATATATATACATATAAATATATGTGTATATATAGTGTGTGTATGTTTGTATGCACACGTGTGTCCATGTCAAAATATATGGACATCTATAATAGATGAATGTTGTGGTTTGGGAAGATTGTCTTATGATTTGATCAGATACAGTACAATAAATTTATTGCAAGAGTTTCAGCAGTGGTGAGCAAACTTTTTTAAGTGCCAGATAGTAAATATTTTAGGCTTTGAGGGATGTATGACTTCTGCAACCACTCAACTCTTTCATCCTAGTGAGAAAGCAGCCATACATAATACAAAGAAATGGGTATTACGGTGATGCAGTAGACTTTATAAAAACAAGCAATGAACCATATTTGACATGTGGGTCATAGTTTTCTAATAACTGAGTAAGAGAATGTCTTGTATATTTATAATGGATATAATAATTTTCACGGCCCTTATAGGTAGTAAATACTTTGGAAGTTTACATGCATATGGGTATATGTTTTCTTAATGTGCTCTTCAAAATTATTTTATTTTCTGTAGTGAGAAAAAAAGTCACATTTGGAGCCATATTAATGCCATATCTGAGACCTTTCAGTAATTATAAGGAAATTGTTTTATTTAAAGAACAACAGCTGCTTGACAATTTTAAATTTGTTTTTTGGGCAAGCAATTTGCTATGGGCAAACCTACATATAGAATTTATTGAAACTTTTTAGGATACCTTGAATATTTTCTTTAATGCCTTTAATATCCAGAATTTTAAAAAATGATATGTCTTAATTAGATAGGATATTAGATTAAACTTTTAGAAAAACACTAATAAAATTGACATGGTATTTGAAATTGTGAATATCTTATTGATCAATTTACTTAATTCCTCAAACAGCAACAGTGCTTTTCAGAAAGTTTTTTAGGGGGTTCTGTTCACTGTGGTACTGTTTGTGGTTGGGAGAGTCAATGATAAGATAAATATTGAAAGTCATTATTATAGTATTCTTGAGAGAAATGGACTGAATTTTCCCCCCTGTGTCTACTTTCTAAGTCTGTAATACTGTCACAGGTCTATACATGTTGTAACCAGCTAGACCTTACTGCCATGGAAAAGACAAAAGAATAATAAATTATTTAAAAGGAGCAAAGGAAAGTTGGAAATATTAATAAATTATTATTGACCTCAAAGCCATAAGGAATACAGGGAATTCTAATATATAATTCTTACCTTCACAGATCTTAGATTAAAATTGATGATGCTTGGATTCGATATCACTTTACTCATATTCTGTCATAACTCTTACTGTCATGCAATGTACCAGGTACTGGGCTGGGCATGAAGAATACAAAGACAATTATATTCCCTGTTCTTCTGACAAGTGAACTGATGGTTAAAATATAAGTTATTATGTGTTACAGTAGGAAATACACAGAATACCATGTAAGAATACAAAAGGGGTTAAGAACTGAGATTGAAAGATCAGAAAAATTTTGAGGGAAAGAAAATAATGTGCTATGCAAACCAGAGAAACTTGAGACAGGATAGAATGTACTTCATATCAAAGGCCCAAACATGACAGATAACATGATCCATCAGGAGTACTAAAAGTGATTGAGTATGGTTGTAACATAGAATGTAAGAGTGTTGGTGATGGGAGGTAAACCTGGAGAAGTAGAAGAAAATCTTGAATGCTTTAAGCAGGAGTTTAAAAGTATTCAGTAAATACATGCAAAACCATGAATAAATTTAAGTGTAGGAGTACTATGACCGATTTTGATTTTTTGAATAATATTTTAACTGAGTTTTTGGGAAATTAATTTGAATGGTGAAGATCTTATTAGAAGAATATTCCAGCAATATAAACAACAAATGATAAGGGATTGATCTAAAGCCGTGTTGGTAAGAATGTTAAAATGGGGTTAAGATTTCATGGACATGTAGGAGGAAAATTAAATAGAATATGTGGTCTGTTTTTAAGTGTTATTAACAATAATAATAACCTATCTAGGGGTACCTGGATGGCTTGGTGGTTGAGCATCTGCCTTTGGCTCAGATGGTGATCCTGGGGTCCTGGGATCGAGTCTCACATCAGACTCACTCTGGGGAGCCTGCCTCTCCCTCTGCCTATATCTCTGCCTCTCTCTGTTTCTCTCATGAATAAATAAATAAAAATTTTGAAAATAATAATAATAACCTATCCAGGCATTTCTACACACTGCCCAGTGTGATAAGTATTTTATTTAATCATCATAAAGACTTTAACAGTATGAAGCAAGTATTATGATATCAGATTTATTAAAGTTATTCTTCAGATCTGGCTTGGCTGGCAATAAAGTTTATACTTTTAAACACTCCACTATGCAACATGTATTTCTATACAACAAATGCTTGTTTACTGTAGGCCAGGGTCTATTATAAGTACCTTTTGAATATTAGCTCAGTTTCAAATGTGTTGTTTGATATACACATCAGATAATAATGATGAAGTACTAATAAAAGTGTGTGTGTTGAACGTATAAATTTTATACGCATCAGCCTGTAGTTACACAAATATTTCAAAGAGAGTAAGGAAATGTGGAGCAGAGATTATCTGCAGCTTTTCTGGAGAAACTGGCTAGAGAATACGAGCTCTGAAAGAAGACAAAGAGAGACAGAAATGTAATTTCTTGGAAGTCATATAAGGAAAAAAGTAATAAATGAGATACAAATTATAATATTCTCACCTCTGGCTAATTTTAGGTGATATATGGACCATATTTTCCACTGGTATTAGTAATATAATCATCTATATCATTCATAGGGTGATGGGAGCAGAAGACCACTTGCAGAGATTTGAGGTAGTAAGGAGATTATAGCAGTTTCACTTGAGCTGGGTCTGCAAAGACTGACATGACATGAATTATAAAAGAGATGGTTTGTTAAGTAAAAGTGGTTGGAAGAGTGTCAAGAATGGGGTAATAGGCATAGTTACAATTACAAGCCAAGGAGTCCCTGGGTGGTTCAGTGGTTGAGCATCTACCTTTCACTCAGGTGGTGATCCCGGGGTCCCGGTATCGAGTTCTGCATTGGGATCCCCACAGAGAGCCTGCTTCTTCCTCTGCCTATGTCTCTGCCTCTCTCTGTGTGTCTCTCATGAATAAATAAATAAACTCTTTAAAAAATAATTACAAGCCAAGATTCAGAGAGAAAGTATTTCAAATATGTTCAAAGTATAGGATTTAGCTTTCCAAAATGAAGATACAATTAAGCACACTTTCCCCAATGGAATATTAAAAATAATTGGTTACTTAGGGAGACACAAGTGATGAATTGCTGCGGACGTCCTTGAAATGGGTCAAATGAATCTCATGAATCAGGCATGGTGGGATTTGCTTGTGTCTGGAAACAGGTCACTTTCTTTCCTAGAATTTTATTACTTGCAAAATTTAAGGATTTTTAAGGAGAGGAATACTAATACTTCTGTGTTCAATTGTCTATGGGTGTTTAGTGAGAAAGATTTATGTTCAGTATTTAAAATGTTAGAAATTATTATCTGAAGTAAAATTTAGGTAAAATATCTATAGCACTAGAAAAATACCAAAACTTTCTTTCATCAATCATAGTTCCTCTGTGTTTAAACGTAATTAAAAATGTGTTTCATGTACTTGGATACAGCTAACTCCATTTCATAATTACACTCAAGTCTCCAGTGTAGGTCTTTGCTAAGCAAAAAGGAAAAGCTATAGGTTTTCTTTTCCACTTTTTAAAAAATGTATATAACAGACATTAGGGAAAGAAAGACTAATAAATCACTGGAACCTGCATACTATATATATAATATATATACATATAATATATATATATATTCAGCCAGCTGTCAGAGGCTATGCAGCCAAGAACCTCAAATGAGCTGACCTACTTATAGTTTGGTGCAGTGTTCTCTTTTCCATCTCAGTTAATTATACCTTTAGAGATGATTCAGATTTGTGTATAAAAAAAAAAAAAGAAAATCCTCTTTTTTCTGAGTAATTTTGATGACCTTATATTTCTTCTGATACTTCTCATTTTTTACTCTTATTTTTTACTCTAAACTAGTTCTTTGAAGAAATTTTCTTTTTAAGTTTTTTCTTTTTCATTTATAACTACTGAATTTTCTGTGTCAGAAAGGAAAAGTCCTTTAAGTTGGAGAAGTGTTGGCAGTCGAGTCTCTGCAAAGTTTATCAGTGTCATTTTGCTCCCCAGAGAGATAATTTTCTCTCATTTCCCAATTGCCAAATGTATAGCAGAGAATGAGCTTATACAAGTTGAAATATAGAAAACATGTGAGGGCTAGAAAAAGGGACTTAAATTCTCTCCTATCATCACTGTCTTTTAATCTTTAAGTGTATCTGTATAACTGTCTATAAAGTGAGTGATAAGATTTTTCCACTCTCACTTTCATACTAAAGGAATTAATAAACTATGTCTTCTGAAATTATTTGGGGTTTCGACAATGAAAATCTTAGCTAATATATATGAAATATATATGAATAATATATTAATATGAAATAACATATATATTTATATATGTCATGTCACAGTGTCACAGTAAAATTTTTAGGTACTTACATGTAATTCTACAGAGAGATCAGTTTGCAATATGGCATATCTATGCTTAACACAGTGTCATGCACATATAGAAAATGAGAAAAGTAGGAAGCGTATGAAATGACAAATGTTCGATACATTTACTTTTATGTATCAACATGTTCCTATACTCATTAATATTTTTAAAAATCAGAGAATATTTCTATAGTAGTCAGGACATGGTAAGCTACATTATGGTATCAAGTAAAGTCCAAAAACCTTAATGGATTAACAATATTATCTCTTATTCTTCCTTTATTTTAAGTCACATATAGGTTTGTATATGGTGACAGATGGTAGCTACACTTGTCCTGAGCATAGCATAACATACAGTGAAGTTGAATCATTATGTTTTACACATGAAGCTAATGTAACACTGTATCAACTCTACTCAAATATTAAAGTTTAAAACAATGAAAAATATGTAAACAAAAGTCACAGGCATGCCCTTTTGAAGCTATTTTATTTTGTTTTGTTTGCTTTTGTTTTTGTTTTAAAGATTTTATTTATTTTAGAACGAGCACAGCAGGGGGTAGGGAGAGGAACAAACTCCACGCTGAGAACAGAACCTGATGAAGGGCTCAGTCCCACAACCCCCAAGATCATGATGTGAGCCAAAACCAAGAGCTGGATGCTCAAACAACTGAGAAATGGGGCACCCTGAAACTATTTTGGACACATGGATTTGTAACTCTTCACAATAGGTAAAAAAAATATGTATATATAAACTCACTTTCATTTACTAGATGTAATTGAGACAAGAGATATTAGACCTTGTCTATCTTTAAATTTTGGGAATTAGGAGCCCACTAAGATGCACTGTAGCTTAAAGCCACTCAAAGCTTTTGCTCTATCACAAGGAAAATGAACTCATTTGATAAACTCATAGCATTGTTTATAAATCCTCTTAGAAGTACAGTTCTCAAAAATAAAGGTTTAAAAAAAAAAAAAAGTTGATCGAACTTTCCAGAACGCTCTGTGAGACGTGGAGGAGCCCCAGCTGCCCAAGCTGTGCCCAACAACGCGCTCCTTCCCACTCCCCCACACCCTCCTCAGTGCTCTCACCGGCTGTAGAAAACGGTGAAAGAAACCACTTACTTACTATGATGTTTTGGCGGTCAAAGCCGATGCCACCCAGAAGGAATTGAAAAAGGCTTACAGGAAGGAGAGAAGTTTAAACAGATTTCTCAAGCTTACGAAGTGCTCTTTGATGCAAAGAAAAGGGAATTATATGACAAAGGAGGAGAACAGGCAATTAAAGAAGGTGGAGCTGGTGGTGGTGTTGGTTCCCCCATGGACATCTTTGATATGTTTTTTGGGGGAAGAGGAAGGATGCAGAGAGAAAGGACAGGTAAAAATATTGTACATCAACTCTCAGTAACCTTAGAAGATTTATATAATGGTGCAACAAGAAAACTAGCTCTGTAAAAGAATGTGATTTGCAATAAATGTAAAGGCCAAGATGGTAAGAAAGGAGTAGTCGAACGTTGTCCCAATTGTCGAAGTTACTGGAATGCAAATAAGAATTCATCAGATAGGACCTAGAATGGTTCAGCAAATTCAGTCTGTGTGCATAGAGTGCCAGGGCCATGGGGAACGGATCAGTCCTAAAGATAGATGTAAAAGCTGCAACGGAAGGAAGATAGTTCAAGAGAAGAAGATTCTAGAAGTGCATACTGACAAAGGTATGAAAGATGGCCAGAAGGTAACATTCCGTGGTGAGGGAGACCAAGAACCAGGACTGGAACCAGGAAATATTATCATTGTTTTAGATCAGAAGGACCATGCTGTTTTTACTCAGCGAGATGATCTTTTCATGTGTATGGATATACAGCTGGTTGAAACCCTGTGCGGCTTTCAAAAGCCAGTATCTACTCTTGACAACCGAACCATCGTTATCACCTCTCATCCAGGTCAGACTGTCAAGCATGGGGATATCAAATGTGTGGTAAACTGAAGGCATGCCAATTTATCGTAGACCATATGAGAAGGGTTGCCTAATCATTGAATTTAAGGTAAACTTCCCCAAGAACGGCTTTCTCTCTCCTGATAAAATTTCTTTGGCTGGAAAAACTCCTACCTGAGAGCAAGGAAGTGGAAGAGACTGATGAAATGGACCAGGTAGAACTGATGGACTTTGATCCCAATCAGGAAAGACTGCGCGGTTACAATGGGGAAGCATATGAGGATGGTGAACATCATCCTAGAGGTGATGTTCAGTGTCAGACATCTTAATGGGATCAGTGAATAACACTGCTGGTATTTTATATGCAGTAGTGAATGAGTGAAGGATTATAATCATAGCTCATTATTTGCTATTGTTTTTGTTTTAATATTCAACTACAATACAGTTTTAAAAGTTAAAAGAAGAATAAACTCAAATATAAAAGCTCTGACTTTGCCCTGTATATGATGGCTTCAGTGTGCAAGATACGTTTAATACTTGTAAAAACTACTTAAAAAAAATCTCCCCTAGCATTTGTTAGGCCATACCTTATAATTGATTGCAGCTCTATATATATGAAACAGTTCAGACTCAAATGCTAGGTGTATTGACTAGCAGTGTTTGATCCTTAATTGTTAAACTATGAAGTTAAAACTTGTATTTAATTGGCAATCAGACAAAGACTTTATTAATTTGCAGAGAAGTGTTGGTCTGTAGTTATGTTAAATGGGATTCATTGTGATGCCTCTGCATTCCATTGCCTCAAGTGTTACTTGAAGATGACATGCTATGTAATTTGGCCTGTGGTATCAGTGATAGGAAGGATACCTCTCTGGGTAGGTATAAAAAGAAGGGGTTTATCATATGCTGCTGCTTGAGGGCTTGCATTTGTAGAATTGCATTCCCCTCTGCTATGCCATCTTTAAAAAAAACTATATATATGTGTGTGTGTGTGTGTGTGTGTGTGTGTGTGTGTATGACAGTCCTGGTTACATTTTTTTCCTTCTCTTTGGACTATGATAAGCTTCAGAGTAGTGACTTCGGGAGCAGGGTAACTTAGAGTGAAGAGACATTTACGTGGAGAAGTTAATTTACAGTATGAGACAGGAAGATGTCTTCTAGGTATGTGACAGGCTTACTTTAAGTCATTTAACTTATGCTCCAAAGTAACTGTAATTTAATGTTGGTAGTATAGCAAATTATGATGAATAGCTTTAATTGTATGTTTAAAAGTCATGTTCACAAGTTTGAAATTTATAAATGTCTCCTTAATATGCTGATTACAAAGCAAAAAAAAAAAAGTTACTTAAAACAAATTAGCAAACACAAATACAAACATAAATTAGTATTTTAATTATTTGAGACATATTAACTACTTAACACTGGAAGCATATTTTAGGACAAACATAATTGAACAAAATTCTTCTGCAAAACTTTTAGTATTCCAAGTTGTGACATGCCATGTTAATGGTTTAAATTTAATCCAACTGTCAAGGGTTATGTTTTCTTTAAGTCCCAGTATTTATTTTCTATGTCCTTCCTCCCTCTCTCACATTCATCCAGAGGAGTATGTTCTGTCCTTGAGAAGCATTAGCATGAGATTTGGAAGAGAATCAACACCATTTTATCTTTCCCAACAGCAGAGATGGCAGTTATGTGGATTTCTCAGGTTCAGTCTTTTTTCAGTGTCTTTTGTTGCTTTATCATGCATCCACTTTATAGTGACAGTTTAGACATGCAGAAGTTTCCTGGAAGTTCTTGATTTCTGAGTTGCAAATACTGTCTTAAAGGTATTTAATTGTGATAGACAGAATAGTGACTACCAATCCATAACTAACAACAAAAAGAGGTCCATGCCCTAATTCCTGGAGCCTGTGACAAAGCAGGCACTGCAGTTATGATTAAGACTAAGGAAATTAAGATGGGAGAAATTCCTGGATTGCCTAGGAGGGCTAATCTAATATATTAGTCCTTAAAAGCTGAGAAACATTCCTGTCTGGGGTTAGAGGGAGATATGAATATGGAAGAAAAGTCAGAGATACAACATTGATGTATTTGAAGACATAGCATGGAGGTCAAGAGCCTCAGGCAGCCTCAGCAAAGAAAGAGATCCTCCTTTAGAGTGTCCAGAAAGGAATACAGCCCTGCTTACATTTTAGCTTGAAGAGAACGGTTTTGGACTTTTGACTTTCAGAACTGTGAAACTACAAATTTGCATTTTTAAGCCATCAATTTGTGGTAATTTGTTATAGCAGAAATAATACACATAGAGATTCCACATTCTAGAAAGAAATAGATATTATCAATTTTTAAGGAATGACAAAATTACATATTGTTTAAATATTCACTTTTATTGTACATAAATTGGATTCTGCATTCATATTTTAGTGGATATTCTAACATTTGGAAACATAATATCTTCTAATCTCCCCCACATCTTGTCAGTGTGCCCAAATATGTGTATGGGTGATTGGAGGTTAGTGGCAGAGATCTTAAAAAGGAAGAATAAAGGATAAATGAAAAATCTTGGCGAAAACACATAATTTCTTTTGGCCTGTTCCACTTGCGTCAGGAGGGTTCCTTCAGGGGAAGGGAGGGGAAACTAAAACAAGATGAATCAGAGAGAGAAACAAACCATAAGAGATTCTTAATCATAAGAAACAAACTGCAGGTTGTTGGAGGGGAGTGGTGGGGACGGGTTGGTGACAGTCAATATGGAGGGCAGGTGATATAACAAGCACTGGGTGTTAGATGCAACTGATGAATCACTGAACTAGACCTCTGAAACTAATAATACACTATATTTTAATTAATTGAATTTAAATGAATAAATAAATAAGAGGGTTCCTTCACCTGTGATGAACACCCTATTTTCTTTCTTTAGGAAATAAGAGGATCCTCGTTTCTCCAAATATTGTATCATTTGATACTACAATGATACTAAATTGTATCATTGAAATAAATCACCTTTTCCATGCAACAACTAAATAAATTGCCAGCAGGCCAATTAGCATTAACTCATAGCTAACTTGTTCTGTAGCATCCTTTTATGCTTGAAAAGACAAGATGTTTTTGTTAGTTAATGCCCAGTGTAATTAGCCTCCATTGAAATATTGATTTTATATTAAGGAAGATTAATGCTAAAGTATTGGCAGCAAAATGTTGTCTTTATGAAGACTGACATTTTACAGGTGAAAAGACATTGTTGTGTCATCTCACTCTCACGTTTGTGCAATTATATGGAGACAATACTTTCTATATACAGCATATCTAGTGTAGTGCACCTGAACTTTTAATTTCTTGGTTGAAAAGGCCAGGTCAAATCTTTACATCTTGATTAAATAAACATGTGACCCATATCAGGGAATATCACATACCTTTTTTCTCTAAGGAAATCTACTCTGAGAAACTTATAAGACTTTTTAATGTCATGGCACCAACTTTTCTCAAATTTTTTTTAACTCTGTCTAGTAACTACAAGTATATTTTTAGCTTGGCTTGATTAACAACTAAGATGATATTTTTAAAAGCAAGAGCTTCTTGAGTCAATGACTGATAACTTTCATTCTGTTCTTTCTCTAATATGTGTGTGTATGTGCACATGGGTGAAAATAGTGCATGTTTTTTCCTCTGTGGGGAATGGTTATGAATAAAGATTTTGAGTTGTTTCATTGAAATTACATTATTACTTTGGGGGAATACTAAGTGAATAACATAAAAATTAAGTTATTTTGAAAAGCCTACTAAAAATATAAATATTGAATTTTTTGATTAATATGTCTTAGAAAATGTGATGTGAAGAATAGAAATTTGCATGGTCAGAACCCTACAATAAGACATTTTATTTTATTTTTTAAAGATTTTATTTATTTATTCATGAGAGACACACACACAGAGAGAGAAAGAGACACAGGCAGAGGGAGAAGCAGGCTCCATGCAGGGAGCCCGATGTGGGACTCGATCCTGGTCTCCAGGACCAGGCCCTGGGCTGAAGGTGGTGCTAAACAAACCCCTGAGCCACTGGAGCTGCCCCAATAGGACATTTTAAATTAACAGTTTATAATATAGTTGTAATCATTTTTCTGGATCAAATTTGCCCAGGTATTTGGACATGTTACAAAATGGTTCCCCAGCCTTGGAGAGGGGGCAAGATGGCAGAAGAGTAGGGTCCCCAAGTCACCTGTCCCCACAAATTACTTAGATAACCTTCAAATCATTCTGAAAACCTACAAATTCGGCCTGAGATTTAAAGAGAGAACAGCTGGAATGCTACAGTGAGAAGAATTCACGCTGCTATCAAGGTAGGAAGACTGAAAAAAAGAGAATGAAATAAAAAAGCATCCAAGGGGGAGGGCCCGCGAGGAGCCCGGCTAAGGCCGGGGCAAGTGTCCCCAGGAAAGGAGAGCCCCAGCCCGGAGAAGCAGGAGCTTCACCAATCTTCCCGGACAGAAGGCACTGGCAGGGAGTTGGAGCAGGATCCCAGGAGGGCAGGGATGCCCTCAGGCTCCCTGGGACACTAACAGACACCTGCGCCCCAGGGAGATCCCCACACCTCGCAGACGAGCTCCCTCAAGGGCTGCAGCTGGGCCCCACCTCTGGAACAGCTCAGGGCGGCTCCGGCAGAGGCTCGGTGGAGAGGGGGCTGCGCAGCCTGGGAGCGTGAATCCAACAGAGCAGGCCCCGGAGCCCAGGGCGCCGGGGACACAGCCCAAGATCCACTGTTCCCCCCAGGACAGGCAGAGGCCGGGAGGGCCCAGGACAGCAAGGGCACTCCTGCCGCTGGGGGGCCCAAGCTAAGCAGATCAGCGATCCCACCCCGGAGCATCCAGGCCAGTGCGGACTGGGAGCTGCGGTAGTTCTGCAGGAGCTGACTCCAGGGCTGGGGAGCTGGCCGCCCCCAGTGTTGCTGCTCCTCCAGGGGCCTCACTCAAACAACTCCCACTGAGCCTCACAGTGGCCTCACAGGATAAACAGGATAAACAACTCCCACTGAGCTGGGCACCAGGCAGGGGCCTGGGCAGCTCCCCCAGATGCTCACACCTGAGAATCAGCACAGCAGGCCCCTCCCTCAGAAGCCCAGCTACAAGGACAGGGGAAAAGCAAGTGATTGACCAAGCAGCACTGTAAAATTCCAGGGGAAGTCCAGGGATTTACAGTATATAGAATCAGAGGATACTCCCCCTTGTTTTTTGTTTTCTCTTTGCTTCCCTACCTTTTTTACTTTTTATTCTTCTTCTTCTTCTTTTTTTTCTTTTTTCTCTTCTCTTTTTTTCTCCTTTTCCCAATACAACTTGTTTTTGGCTACTCTGCAATGAGCAAAATGAATAGAAAGAAAAACTCACCTCAAAAGAAAGAATCAGAAACAGTCCTCTCTCCCACAGAGTTACAAAATTTGGATTACAATTCAATGTCAGAAAGCCAATTCAGTAGCACTATTATACAGCTACTGGTGGCTCTAGAAAAAAGCATAAAGTACTCAAGAGACTTCATGACTGCAGAATTTAGATCTAATGAGGCAGAAATTAAAAATCAATTAAACAAGATGCAATCCAAACTGGAAGTCCTAAGGACAAGGGTTAATGAGGTAGAAGAATGAGTGCGTGACAGAAGACAAGTTGATGGCAAGAAGGGAAACTGAGGAAAAAAGAGAAAAACGAAAGATCATGAGGATAGGTTAAAGGAAATAAATGACAGCCTCAGAAGGAAAAATCTGCATTTAATTGGGGTTCCCGAGGGCGCAGAAAAGGACAGAGGTCCAGAATACGTATTTGAACAAATATTATCTGAGAACTTTCCTAACCTAGGAAAGGAAACAGGCATTCAGATCCAGGAGATAGAGAGAGCCTCCCTAAAATCAATAAAAACCTCTCAACACCTCGACATTTAATAGTGAAACTTTCAAATTCCAAAGATAAAGAGAAGATCCTTAAAGCAGTAAGAGACAAGAAATCTCTAACTTTTATGGGGAAAAATATTAGATTAACAGCAGACCTCTCCAGAGAAAACTGGCAGGCCAGAAAGGGCTGGCAGGATATATTCAGGGTCCTAAATGAGAGGAACCTGCAGCCAAGAATACTTTATCCAGCAAGGCTTTCATTCAGAATCGAAGGAGAGATAAAGAGCTTCCAAGATAGGCAGAAAGTGAAAGAATATGTGACCACCAAGCCAGCTCTGCAAGAAATACTAAGGGGGACTCTGTAATAGAGAGAGGAGGTCCAAGGGAACAGTCCACAAAAACAGTGACTGAATACGTATCATGATGACACTAAATTCCTATCTTTCAATAGTAACTCTGAACATGAATGGGCTTAATCAAAAGGCGCAGGGTGTCAGACTGGATAAAAAAGCAAGACCCATCTATTTGCTGTCTAAAAAAGACTCATTTTAGACATAAGGACACCTACAGCCTGAAAATAAAAGGTTGGAGGACCATTTATCATTCAAATCGTCCTAAAAGAAAGCAGGGATAGCAATCCTCATCAGTTAAATTAAAGTTTAACCCAAAGACTGTAGTAAGAGATGAAGAGGGACACTATATCATACTTAAAGGATCTATCCAACAAGAGGACCTAACAATCATCAATATTTATGCCCCGAATGTGGGAGCTGCCAAGTATATCAATCAATTAATAACCAAAGTTAAGACATACTTAGATAATAATACACTTAAACGTGGTGACTTGAATGTAGCGCTTTCTACAATAGACAGATCTAAGCACAACATCTCCAAAGAAACAAGAGCTTTAAATGGTACACTGGACCAGATAGATTTCACTGATATTTACAGAACTTTACAACCAAGCGCAACTGAATGCACATACATTCTTCTCAAGTGCACATGGAACTTTCTCCAGAATAGACCACATACTGGGTCACAAATCAGGTCTTAACCAATACCAAGAGATTGGGATCGTCCCCTGCATGTTTTCAGACCATAATGCTTTGAAATTAGAACTAAATCACAAGAAGAAGTTTGGAAGGATTTCAAACACAGGGAGGTTAAGGACCATCCTGCTAAAAGATGAAAGGGTCAACCAGGAAATTAGAGAAGAATTAAAAAAGATCATGGAAACTAATGGGAATGAAGATACAACCATTCAAAAATCTCTGGGATACAGCAAAAGCAGTCCTGAGGGGGATATACATCGCAATACAAGCATCCATCCAAAAATTGGAAAGAACTCACATACAAAAGTTAACCTTGCACCTAAAAGAGCTGGAGAAAAAACAGCAAATAGATCCTACACCCAGCAGAAGAAGAGAGTTAATAAAGATTCAAGCAGAACTCAATGAAATAGAGACCAGAAGAACTGTGGAACAGATTAACAAAACCAGGAGTTGATTCTTTGAAAGAATTAATAAGATAGATAAACCATTATCCAGCCTTATTAAAAAGAAGAGAGAAAACACTCAAATCAATAAAATCATGAATGAGAAAGGAGAGATTACCACCAATACCAAGAAAATGCAAACAATCTTTAAAACTTAGTATGAGCAGCTTTATGCCAATAAATTAGGCAATCTAGAAGAAATGGACACATTTCTGGAAAACCACAAATTACCAAAACTGGAAGAGGAAGAAATAGAAAACCTGAACAGGCCAGTAACCATGGAGGAAATTGAAGCAGTCATCCCCAAGACACAAACGTCCAGGGCCAGATGGTTTCCCAGGGGAATTCTATCAAACGTTTAAAGAAGAAACCATGCCTATTCTACTAAAGCTGTTCGGAAAGATAGAAAGAGATGGAATACTTCCAAACTCGTTCTATGAGGCCAGCATCACCTTAATTCAAAAATCAAAGACCCCACCAAAAAGGAGAATTATAGACCAATATCCCTGATGAACACAGATGCAGAATTTCTCAGCAAGATACTAGCCAATAGGATACAACAATACATTAAGATGGTTATTCACCATGACCAAGTGGATTTATCCCTGGGATGCAAGATTGGTTCAACACTCATAAAGCAATCAATGTGATTGATCATATCAGCAAGAGAAAAAACAAGAACCATATGATCCTCTCAATAGCTGAGAGAAAGCATTTGACAAAATACAGCATCCATTCCTGATCAAAACTCTTCAGAGTGTAGGGATAGAGGGAACATTCCTCAGCATCTTAAAAAACATCTACAAAAGCCCACAACAAATATCATACTCAATGGGGAACCACTGGGAGCCTTTCCCCTAAGATTAGGAACAAGACAGGGATGTCCACTCTCACCACTGATATTCAACATAGTACTGGAAGTCCTAGTTTCAGCAATCAAGCAACAAAAAGGAATAAAAGGCATTCAAATTGGCAAAGAAGAAGTCAAACACTCACTCTTTGCAGATGACATGATACTGTACATAGAGAACCCAAAAGACTCCCCCCACCCCAAGATTACTAGAACTCATACAGCAATTCAGCAGCGTGGCAGGATACAAAATCAATGCCCAGAAGTCAGTGGCATTTCTATATACTAACAATGAGACTGAAGAAGGGAAATTAAGGAGTCAATCCCATTTATAAATGCACCCAAAAGTATAAGATACCTAGGAATAAACCTAACCAAAGAGATAAAGGATCTATAACCTAAAAACTATAGAACATTTCTGAAAGAAATTGAGGAAGACACAAAGAGAGGGAAAAATATTCCATGCTCATGGATTGGAAGAATTAACATTGTGAAAATGACAATGCTACCCAGGCAATTTACACATTTAATGCAATCTCTATCAAAATACCATGGACTTTCTTCAGAGAGTTGGAACAAATTATTTTAAGATTTTGGAATCAGAAAAGACCCCAAATAGCCAGGGGAATATTAAAAAAGAAAACCATAGCTGGGGCATCACAGTGCCAGATTTCAGGTTGTACTACAAAGCTGTGATCATCAAGGCAGTGTGGTACTGGCACAAAAACAGACACATAGATCAATGGAACAGAATAGAGAACCCAGAAGTGGACCCTCAACTTTATGGTCAACTAATATTCAACAAAGCAGGAAAGACTATCCACTGGAAAAAAAGACAGTCTCTTCAACAATGGTGCTGGGAAAATTGGACATCCACATGCAGAAGAATGAAACCAGACCATTCTCTTACACCATACACATAGATAAACTCAAAATGGATGAAAGATCTAAATGTGAGATAAGATTCCATCAAAATCCTATGGAGAACACAGGCAACACCCTTTTTGAACTTGGCCACAGTAATTTCTTGCAAGATACATCCATGAGAGAAAGAGAAACAAAAACAAAAATGAATTATTGGGACTTCATCAAGATAAGAAGCTTTTGCGCAGCAAAAGAAACAGTCCACAAAACTAAAAGACAACCTACAGAATGGGAGAAGATATTTGCAAATGACCTATCAGATAAAGGGCTAGTATCCAGAATCTATAAAGAATTATTAAACTGAACAGCAAAGAAACAAACAATCCAATCATGAAATGGGCAAAAGACATGAACAGAAATCTCACAGAGGAAGACAGACATGGCCAACACGCACATGAGAAAATGCTCCGCATCACTTGCCATCAGGGAAATACAGATCAAAACCACAATGAGATACCACCTCACACCAGTGAGAATGGGGAAAATTAACAAGGCAGGAAACCACAAATGTTGGAGACGATATGGAGAAAGGGGAACCCTCTTACACTGTTGATAGGAATGTGAACTGGTGCAGCCAGTCTGGAAAACTGTGTGGAAGTTCCTCAAAGAGTTAAAAATAGATCTGCCACCCGACCCAGCAATTGCACTGCTGGGGATTTACCCTAAAGATACAGATGCAATGAATGCCGGGACACCTGCACCCCGATGTTTATAGCAGCAATGTCTACAATAGCCAAACTGTGGAAGGAGCCTCGGTGTCCATCAAAAGATGAATGGATAAAGAATATGTGGTCTATATACAATGGAATGTTACTCAGCCATTAGAAATGATAAATACCCACCATTTGCTTCGACGTGGATGGAACTGGAGGGTATTATGCTGAGTGAAATAAGTCAAGCAGAGAAGGACAAACATTATATGGTCTCATTCACTTGGGGAATATAAAAAATAGTGAAAGGGAATAAAGGGGAAAGGAGAGAAAATGAGTGGGAAATATCAGAGAGGGTGACAGAACATGAGAGACTCCTAACTCTGGGAAACGAACAAGGGATGGTTGAAAGAGAGGTGGGTGCGTAGGGGTGGGGGTGACTGGGTGATGGGCACTGAGGGGGGGGACTTGACGGGATGAGCACTGGGTGTTATGCTATATGTTGGCAAATTGAACTCCAATAAAAATAAATAAATTTTAAAAAAATGGTTCCCCAAATGACATCTCCAGTGTTGTCTTTGATCTTTTGCTTCATAGATCTACCTGCCTGTTAGACATCTCTTCTTGGCTTAATTACAGTTTGAGCTAAATTATTTTAAATAAAATAATAATTTTATCTAAAGCCACTATATATTGTCTCACATTCCAACAACCGTCTTTGTTACTATGCTTCCCATCAGTTGAATATCACCATCAAAGGATGGCTTCCATCTTAATGTACCCTCTATGTCATCTTTGTTCATCTCTGCAGTGTTCTTGGAAGGCCTGCCTATTCTGTGCCAAGTTTGGGTAGGGCAAAATTTACCCAATTCTACCTTCCTAAATGCAAGGGTCAGTGTTTCTCTAAATGGTCTAGCAAAACTCCTCAGTATCATGCCTTGAAGCAGGGCTTTGATTCCAGCTATTTCCAAGACCAACAGAACTGTGACCCACCTAATACTTGGAAATCTCTCCAAGTTGCCTACTTTTCAAAAGCAATCCCTTTTCAAAACACCTAACAAATTCCCTTCACTTAATTCTAGCTTTTTGCCAAAACCTGCTCTTTCAGATTATTTTGCTTCCCAGGCTCCCTTCTTTGGACTCATCCCAAACCTAACCACAATTCTTAAGACAAACAAAAAAACTTTACTTAAAATGAGATAAAAAGAACTGAGTAAAAGATGAAATTTGATTCAAAATATATTTGGTTACAAGTGTGTTTGGATTTGTTGTGTTCATTATTTTTGTATATTTTTATTTCCAACTGTGAGTAATTTGAAATAAGATGGCAGTAAGTTGATCTTTATTTTTTAAAAACAACTGCCAATAGTGTTGTTTTGTTTTCTCAGTAAGCTATTTCTGATATGTGCACAAACTATTCAATAACAATAATTTCATATCAAATGTAATATACAAGTATAATATAGTGTATGTATGTGTGTATATATATGTATATTTTTTCAATGATCAAAATGGGTTTTTTTTTTAGCCCATGGACCCTTGAAAGTCTATGAAGATGATTTATAAGTTCCATAAGCTCCCTGATGGTATATGGTATATGTGAATGTGTGTATTGTATTTTTCTAGGTTAGTGGCCATAGTTCTAATCAGATTCTCACAGGACCTATGATCCTCACAAAAGCTGTGGCATAAGTACTTGACTTTCTCATGGATTATATATGCAAAGGAGGTAACTATGCTACTCCTTCTGAAAAATGATATAAGGAAGAAATACTTTTGGGTTTTCAAACATTAAATGAAATAAGTGGGATGCTTTATGAAAACTAAGGTTAATTATGAAAGTATTTTGATTGTGTTTTCCATTAAGCTGAGAAAACTAAAAGGGTTCTCAAAGAACTAAAAGTGCCCAGTTTGTCTGAATGCCAGAAAGGCAGAAATAAATTGGAGAGAAAGCAGTACCAGAATCTTTCTCATACTTCATTTTATTTTAGACCCCCAAATGATTCACATTTACTTTTCAATGAACAAAAGATTGTTTAGGTTTGTTTGAAGTCAAGTGCCAATGGTGGCATCCACTGTATATTAGAAATTGGAAAGTTATCCATTGAAATATATTTATACAGTTTTAAAAATATTTTATCTATTTTTTTTAAATAGGGTTCACACTCAACATGGAGCTTGAACTCAAAACCTCAAGATCAAGTGGCATGCTCTACTTACTGAGCTAGCCAGGCATCCTTCTTTACACAATTCTAATTGTGAGATGCAGGATTGTCACTTTAAATAGTTTTGAGTTGCTTACACTCTGACTTCTCAGGCAAACATGTTGAAATGTAAGGAATTAAATGTAATGTTAATGTAATAATGGGACATAAAAATATTAACAGAAATTAAGTGCTCAGGCATATCTAGATTATATTTCTGAATGCATATACATATATGCCCATATTATGAGTTTTATTTATTTTTTATGTTATGAGTTTTAGATAATATGAAACATCTCTAAGTAACAGTCTAACATGAATTAAGAATTATAAAAGCAGTTAAAGAGAAGAAATAGCAATCATCATCAGAACAAATACATTAAAAAGAAAAAAAAAGAACAAATAGGGATGCCTGGGTGGCTCAGAGATTAAGCGTCTGCCTTTAGCTCAGGGTGTGATCCCTGGATGTGGGTTTGAGTCCCACATTGGGCTTCTTGCCCAGAGCCTGCTTCTCCCTCTGCCTATGTCTCTGCCTCTCTCTCTCTGTAGCTCTCATGAATAAATAAATACAATCTTAAAAAAAAAAAAAAAAAACAAATAGATTACCAAACTGTTTTTCATTAGTTTTGTGATTCAGTGAACAATTTTCGGCTTCTGTGAATATGAACCATTGCCAGAAGAAGCCATTCAATGCTGATCTGGTACACCACCTGTTAACTTCATTATTAAACATATTGTCTCCAGTTTATTCATATGATAATGGGTCTCTCTTTTTAAAATTGAGAGAAAAATATCAAAGATATTATAAAATACCCTAACTCCTGGGAGGAAGGAAAGAATTTCAAGAGAGAAAATAGAAAGTTAAAAGTATATGAAAAGTAGAAGTTGAACTCTAACCGATAAATCTATCTGTGCCTAAACTACTAATTAAGATTAAGGGCTTTACTTTGTGTCCAGTCATACATATATTCAACCATCAGAAGAGGTTTTAAGCCCATGAACCCCAGAAGGTATGTATAAGTGTGTAATTTTATATTATTATAAGTTGATTATAGATATATAATTATATATATTTTTGTTTTGGTTTTTGAAAGATGACATTTTTCTCGTTAGCAATAACCCTTCTAACCTTGAATTTTAAAAAACTTTTATAATTTATGTTATGATATATGAATATTTGTAAAAATATTTAAATATGTATGTATATCTATAATTGATATATATATATATATATATAACTAATATATATGAGTCATTCTTCTGCAGTAACTATATTTTTCTTTCAATCGTCCTGGCTAGTTTTATTTAACTCTGTGCTTCATTTGATGTGTAGCACTCTTTTGGAAAATGTTAGCTTCCTGCCCCAATTGCCTCATATAAACTCAGCACATTTTTGACACCTTTGATGGTCCAAAGAGAAAAAAATAATTATAAATATTATTGCTGTTGTTGGTGATTACTTAGTTATTTGTCATAAACTGAATCTCTCAAATTAATAGATTTTAGTAGAGCTTTAACAAGCATATTCTCTTTTTTATTTTTTCCACTTCTTTTTCTCCACTGATTGCTTCATTTCTTTCATTTTTCTAGCATCATGAGTAAGTAGTATCTTATACTGTTTAAGAACTCAAAGCACCATATTCATTTTCAAGTTAATGACATTATTGCTGATTTCAGTCAATAATCCAATTGTGGGAATAGCACCAATATGGAGTAGAAGTAGGCTGATTAAAACATGCTGAGATCTGAGCTAAGGATTCTGTCTGCTGTCTAATATGTTAGCAGATTCAGTCTCATATGTATAGGTCTTGCCAATATGATAAAAATAACTCTCCTATATACACATATGACATCCATAGATAAGCATCTTAGTGAAAGGTTTCATTTCTTTTCCACCATTTATTAACCTCCCACTTTTACCTACCCAAAGCAGTTTTATAAGTCTTTATAACCTATACCCTCTCAGAAAACTCCCAGAATGTTCAGTCTACTAAAGTCAGTTGTTACGGAGTTGGCCTGCAATGACTAACAGCTCTTGGTTTTGCACTATGACTCTTCTCATCCTCTCATCAATAAGCGAAATAATTTTTCTGCAACTTGTATCTAGATTCCTCTTGTGAAGTTCTTTAACCATTACAATATGGCAAGAATAGTACGCTTTCATTTCCAAATCAAGATCTCGAAGAGGCTTTGCAAATTCTACTTTGACGTTCTGGAACACAGCTGCCATGTATAGTAGACAATAGCCACATTGTGAACCAGTGAACCTGCCAATAGCATGAACCTTGTTTAATCCCCTAAGGAGCAGAGAAGAGATAAACTGCTCAAATTATGAAAACACAAAATTGTTAGAAAATAAGCAGAAAATAAAAATGGGGTGATTTGTTAAAAATTATAGGTATCTGATACAATACCTTTCACACATTCAGAGGAAAAGAAAAACGGAAGTTCCTTCTATAATTTGCTGTGTAAATACATAATTTTAAAAATCTTTATTGAAATATAATTCACATACCATATAGTTCACTGATTTAAAGTATATAGTTAATGCTTTTAGTATATTTATAGATAACTGCAACCTTTGCCACAATTTTAGAACATGCTCATCACCATAATGAGAAATCCTGTACTTTTAGGTTCATCCCCATATCCACCTATCCCCTCCAGCCCAAGCAACCACTAATCTACTTTCTATTTCTGTACATTTGCCTATTTTGATTATTCATATTAATGGAATCCTTTTTTTCTTAAATAATAAATTTATTTTTTATTGGTGTTCAATTTGCCAACATATAGCATAACACCCAGTGCTCATCCCATCAAGTGCCCCCCTCAGTGCCCCTCACCCATTCACCCCCACCCCCGCCCTCCTCCCCTTCCACCACCCCTAGTTCGTTTCCCAGAGTTAGGAGTCTTTATGTTCTGTCTCCCTTTCTGATACTTCCCACACATTTCTTCTCCCTTCCCTTCTATTCCCTTTCACTATTATTTATATTCCCCAAATGAATGAGAACATACAATGTTTGTCCTTCTCCAATTGACTTACTTCACTCAGCATAATACCCTCCAGTTCCACCCATGTTGAAGCAAATGGTGGGTATTTGTCATTTCTAATGGCTGAGTAATATTCCCTTGTATACATAAACCACATCTTCTTTATCCACTCATCTTTCGATGGACACGAGGTTCCTTCCACAGTTTGGCTATTGTGGCCATTGCTGCTAGAAACATCGGGGTGCAGGTGTCCCGGCGTTTCATTGCATCTGCATCTTTGGGGTAAATCCCCAGCAGTGCAATTGCTGGGTCGGGTGGCAGATCTATTCTTAACTCTTTGAGGAACCTCCACACAGTTTTCCAGAGTGGCTGCACCAGTTCACATTCCTACCAACAGTGTAAGAGGGTTCTCCTTTCTCCACATCGTCTCCAACATTTGTGGTTTCCTGCCTTGTTAATTTTCCCCATTCTCACTGGTGTGAGGTGGTATCTCATTGTGGTTTTGATTTGTATTTCCCTGATGGCAAATGATGCAGAGCATTTTTTCATGTGCCTGTTGGCCATGTCTATGTCTTCCCCTGTGAGATTTCTGTTCATGTCTTTTGCCCATTTCATGATTGGATTGTTTGTTTCTTTGCTGTTGAGTTTAATAAGTTCTTATAGATCTTGGAAACTAGCCCTTTATCTGATACGTCATTTGCAAATATCTTCTCCCATTCTGTAGGTTGTCTTTTAGTTTTGTTGACTGTATCTTTTGCTGTGCAAAAGCTCCTTATCTTGATGAAGTCCCAGTAGTTCATTTTTGCTTTTGTTTCTTTTGCCTTCGTGGATGTATCTTGCAAGAAGTTACTGTGGCTGAGTTCAAAAAGGATGTTGCCTGTGTTCTTCTCTAGGATTTTGATGGAATCTTGTCTCACATTTAGATCTTTCATCCATTTTGAGTTTATCTTTGTGTATGGTGAAAGAGAGTGGTCTAGTTTCATTCTTCTGCATGTGGATGTCCAATTTTCCCAGCACCATTTATTGAAGAGACTGTCTTTCTTCCAGTGGATAGTATTTCCTCCTTTATTGAATATTAGTTGACCATAAAGTTGAGGGTCCACTTCTGGATTCTCTATTCTATTCCATTGATCTATGGGTCTGTTTTTGTGCCAGTACCACACTCTCTTGATGACTACAGCTTTGTACATATTAATGGAATCCTATAATATATTTGCTTTTGTGACTGGCTTCTTTCACTTTGCATAATGTTTTCAACGTTCATCCATATTATAGCACATATGAATATTTCATTCCTTTTTACAGCTAAATAGTATTCCACAATGTGGATATATCACAGTTTACTTATTCAATCATCCATTGATAAACATTTGGGTTGTTTTCATCTTTTGGATATTGTAAATAGTGCTGCTATAAATATTCATGTATAAGTTTTGTTTGAATACTCCTTTCAATTCTTTTGAATATGTACCTAGAAGTGGAATTGCTGAGTCATATGATAACTCTATGTTTAACTATTTGAGGAACTACCAAACTGTTTTCCATAGTATTTGCACCATTTTAAATTTCCACCAGCAATTTATGAGATTTCCAAACTCTTTGCATTCTTTTTTTAATGGTTGTTGTTAATTTTATTTCTTTTCATCTAAAATTTATTTAAATTTCAGTTAACATATAGTGTAATATTAGTTTCAGGAGTAGAATGGCTAAAGCCATCAAAAAGAGTGAAATCTTGCCATTTGCAGCAACATGGTCGGAACTAGAGTGTATTATGTTAAGTAAAATATATATAAATATATATTATATACCACCTCTTCTTTATTCATTAATCAGCCAATGGACACTTGGGATCTTTCCATAGTTTGGCTATTCTTGATGATGCTGCTATAAATATCATGGTGCATGTACCCTTCATATCTATATTTTGTATCCTCTGAGTAAATATCTAATAGTGAAACTGCTGGATCATAAAGTTCTATTTTTTAACTTTTTGAGAATCTCCAGGCTGTTTTGCAGAGTGGCTGCACTAGTGTGCATTCCCACCAAGAGTGTAAGAGGTTTCTCTTTCTCTACATCCTTGCCAACATGTTATTTCCTGTGTTGTTAATTTCAGCCATTCCAACTGTTGTGAGGTGGTAGCTCATCATGGATCAATGGAACAGTATAGAGAATCCAGAGATGGACCCACAACCATATGGTCAAGTAATATTTGAGGAAACAATATCCAATGGAAAAAAAAAAAGACAGCCTCCTCAACAGGATGGTGTTGGGAAAATTGTATAGCAACATGAAGAAAAGTGATATTGGACTACTTTTTTACATCATACACAAAAATAAACTCAAAATGGATGAAAGTTCTAAATGTGACAGAAAAAAACCAACAAAATCCTCAAAGAGAACACAGGCAGCAACCTTTTTTACCTTGGCTGTAGCAACTTCTTACCAGACATATCTCCAGAGGCAAGGGATAAAAAAGGAAAAATGAACTATTGAGACTTCATCAAGATAAAACACTTTTGCACACCAAAGGAAATAATCAATAAAACTAAGGCAGCCTACTGAATGGGATACTTGCAAATGATATGTCTGATAAAGGTTTAGTACCCAAAATCTATAAAGAATATATCAAACTGAACAACCAAAAAACAAAAACAAAAACAGAGAATCAAGTTAAGAAATGGGCAGAAGACATGAACAGACATTTTTCCAAAGAAAACATCCGGATGGCTAAAAGGCAAATGAAAAGATGCTCAACATCACTCATCATCAGGGAAATCAAAATCAAAATCATGAAGAGATAGATACCACCTCACACCTCTTTAAGGACATAATTATTTTAATATATTTAGAAAAAATTTTCCCTTTTTATGTCCTAAAACAGCAGCAAACTATTAGATAATTTATATTTAGTAGCTGCTAGATTTGTGTTATTGTAACAATGTTAAACATTGAGTTTGTTCAAAAGTATTACTATATAAATAAAATGCTATGAATGTTTTATATTCTAGATATTATATTACTGCCTAAAGTACATGTTAACTTTTTTTCATGAAGAATATTGAGAGATGATTCACATAAGGATTATTCTCAAGGGTTATTTACATTTTTTCTCATGAATTAGCATTTAATTTTATTTTGCCATTTTAAAACATAGGCTGTTGTATGTTTTAGTAATTATTTTATTAGTTTTTGGTCAAATATTTTGATTTTTTAAATAAATTTATTTATGTACCAGTTTTAATTTCAGCAAAATTGAACAGAAGGTATAGAGATTTTATATATACTCCATGCTTCTGAACTTGAATAGCCCCCACCATTTGGTTTGCTTCCAAGCTTCGGCAATTTTGAACAAACCTGCAATATACATGTGAGTAGGTTTTTCTGTGGACAAAAGTTTTCATATCCTTTAAGTAAATAATAATAAGTGCTATTGCTGAATCAAATAGCAAGAATATGTTTATTTTTGTAAGAAACTGCCAAACTGTCTTCTACAGTGGTGATACCTATTTTGCATTCCAACCAGCAATAAATAAATTGCCGCCACCACCTGTTGCTTCACAAACGCTTCAGATTTGGTAGTGTCAGTTTTTTTGGAATTTTGGTCTCTTTAATAGGTTTGTAGTGATATTTCACTGGCATTTCAATTTGCATTTCTTGGTGACATATAATGTATACAATCTTTTCATATGATTATTTGCCATTTGTAGATCTTATATTTCATGAGGTGTCTATTCAGATATTTGCCCCATATTTTAATTGGATTGTTTTCTTATTGTTGAGTTTTAAGTGTTTTTGTATATTTTGGATATTAGTCTTTCATTAGATATGTCTTTTGTAAATATATTTTCCCAGGCTGTGACTTGTGTTCTTATTGTTTTGACATCATCTATTGCAAAGCAGAAATGTTTAATTTAATGAAATCCATCTTAGCAAGTATTCTTTAATGTATTGTGTTTTTGATATATATCTAAGGGGTTATCACCAAACCCAAAGTCAACTAGATTTTCTCTGTTATTTTTTTGTTACGATTGTATTTATTTACTTATTTACTTATTTATTTATTATTTATTTATTTATTTATTTATTTATTTATTTATTTATGAGAGACACAGAGAGGCAGAGACACAGGCAAAGGGAGAAGCAGGCTCCTCCCAGAGGGCCCAATGTGGGACTCGATCCCAGGACTGGGATCACACCCTTAGCCAAAGGCAAATGCTTAACCACTGAGCCACCCAGGCATCCCTTAGCGGTAGGATTTTTAAAGATATTTTTCATGGCATTGAGGAGGTTTCCCTCCAATTTACTTTCCTGCAATTTTTTTTGTTATGAATGGATATTTGATTTTATCAAATGATTTTACTGAATATACCATTGTGATCATATGATGTATCTTTTTTAGTATGTTTATGTTATAGATTACATCATTTTTCAAATATTGAAACTGCTTTGCATAAGTAGGACAAATCCACTTGGTTATTGTGTATATTTTTTTAATACTTTGTTGAGGTTTTTTTTTTTACTAAATCTTGTTAAGAATTTTTGCATCTATGCTTCTGAGAGATATTAGTCTAGTCCTTTTCTTGTAATATCTACATCTAGTTTTGGTATGAGAGCAATGTTGGTCTTACAGAATGAGTTAGGAATATTTCTTCGGTTTCTACCTTCTGAAATAGATTATAGAAATTGATAAAATTTCTTCCTCAAAAGTATGATAAAATTTACCAGTAAACCAATCTTAGCCTGTTACTTTATTTCTTGGAAGATTATTAATTATTGATTCAATTTCTTTAATAGATAAAGGTCTATTCTGTTTACTGATTTCCTTAAGGGGAGTTTTAAAAATTGTTGTATTTCAAATTGTCCCAATACACCCAAGTTACTAAATTTGTAGCCAACAAGATGTTCATAGCATTATTTATATTAAAAGTGTGTGTGTATCTGTGTGTGTATTTGGTCCAGGGAATATTCACTGACATCCTCTCTTTTATTTTTAGTATTAGTAAATTATTATTTTATTTTATTTTATTCCAGTATTGTTAACATACATTGTTATATTTGTTTCAGGTGTATAATATAGTGATTCAACAATTCCACATGTCACCCGGTATACATCACAAGTGCACTCCTTAAACCCCTCACCTACAACATTCTTATCACCACCAACCTACCTCTGGCAATTGTCACAGTTAAGAGTCTCTTTGTTGGTTTGTCCCTCTGTCATTCTCAATCTCTCTCTCTCTCTTTTTTTCTTTTTTATCATTTCCTGGTTTAACTCTTAAATTACACATATGAATGAAATCATATACTATTTGTCTTTCTTTGACTTGTTTGGCTTAGGATTCTAAGCTCTAGCTCCATCTATGTTGCAAAGGCAAGATTTCATTCTTTTTATAGCTGTATAATATTCCACTGTATACATATATCACATATTCTTTATCCATTCATCAGTTGATGGAAATTTCGGCTGCTTCCATAATTTGGCTATTGTAAATAATGCTGTAATAAATATAGGGGTGCATATATCCCCCTGAATTAGTGTTTTTGTATTTTGGGAGTACTACCCAGTTGCAGGATTGCAGGATCATAGTGCAGTTCAATTTTTAAATTTTTGAGGAAACTCCATACTGTTTTCCAGAGTGGCTATACTAGTTGCCTTCCCACCAACAATGCAAGAGGGTTCTCATTTCAGCACGTGCTCACCAACACTTGTTTCTTGTGTTTTTAAGGCATTCTGACAAGTATGGAGTGATATCCCATTGTTGTTTTGATTTGCACTTCCCTGATGATAAGTGACATTGAACATCTTTTCATGTGTCTGTTAGCCATCTGTATATCTTTGGAAAAAAGTCTGTTCATGTCTTCTCCTTTCTTTAAGGATTTTTTAAAAGATTTATTTACTTATTCATGAGAGAAACACAGAGAGAGGCAGAGACATGGACAGAGAGAGAAACAGGCTCCCTGAGGGGAGCCTGATGCAGGACTCAATCCCTGTAATCACAGCCTGAACCAAAGGTAGATACTCAACTGCTGAGCCACCCAGGTGCCCTGTCATCTTCTCCTTTTTTAATTTAATTTTTTGTTTTTGAGGATTGGTTGTGTCAGTTCTTTATATATTTTGGATACTAACCTTCTATTAGAGATGCAAATATAATTTGCAAATATCTTCTCCCATTCTTGTAGTTTGATTGATTATTTCCTTTGCTGTGTGAAAGCTTTTTATTTTGATGAAGTCCCAATAGTTTAGTTTTGCTGTTCTTGCCCTTGCCCCAGGAGACATATCTAGAAAGATGTTGCTATGATCAATGTCAAAGAGTTTACTGTCTATGTCCTCTTCTAGGATTTTCATGAATTTAAGATTCATATTTAGATCATTAACCCATTTTGAATTTATTTTTGTGTATGATGTAAGAAAGTGGACTAATTTCCTTCTTTGACAGGTTGCTATTGAGTTATCCAAATATCATTTATTGAATAGACATTCTTTTTCCCATTGGATATTCTATCCTGCTTTGTTGAAGATTAATTGAACATATAATTGTGGTTTATGTCTGAAATTGTGGGATTCTCTGTTATGTTATATTGATCTGTCTGTTTTTGTGCTGTACTATTTTGATTAGTGTAGCTTTGTAATATAAGTTGAAGTCCAGAACTGTGGTGTCTCCAGCTTTGCTTTTGTTTGTCAAGGTTACCTTCACTATTCAGGAACTTTTGTAGTTCCATACAAATTTTAGGATTATTTGTTCTAGTTCTCTGCAAAATGCTTTTGGTATTTTAATGGGACTTGCATTAAATGTGCAGCTTTCTTTGGATAGTATAGACATGTCAACAGTAATTTTTCTTCCATGAGCACAGAATGACTTTCCATTTCTTTGTGTCATCTTCAGTTTCTTTCATCAGTGTTTATAGTTTTCAGAGTACAGTTTTTTGCCTCTTTGCTTAGGTTTATTCCCAGGTATCTTATTATTTTTGGTGCAATTGAAATGAAATTGTTTACTGAATTTCTGTTTCTGCTGCTTCATTATTGTTTTATAGAAATGCAACAGTTCTGTACATTGATTTTGAATTCTGTGACTACTGAATTCATTTATCAGTTCTATCAGTTTTGGGGTAGAATCTTTTGGATTTTATTGAAATATTATCATATTATCTGCAAATAGTTAAAGTTTGACTCCTTCCTTGCCAATTTGGATTCTTTTTATTTATTTTTGTTGTCTGATTGCTATGGCTAGGACTTCCATTACTATTTTTTAAAAGGTTTTATTTATTTATTCATGAGAGACACGGAGAGAGAGGCAGAGACATAGACAGAAGGAGAAGCAGGCTCCACGCAGGGAGCCCGATGTGGGACTCGATCCCAGGATCCTGGGATCACGCCCTGAGCCAAAGGCAGATGCTCAACCGCTGAGCCACTCAGGCATCCCTTCACTACTATTTTGTGAGAGTGAACACCCTTATATTCCTGACCGAATAGTAAAAGCTCACAGTTTTTCTAGTTCTCTTTTTTAGTGATGTCTTTATCTGGTTTTGGTATCAAGGTAATGCTGGCTTCATACAATGAATTTGGAAGTTTTCCTTCCTTTTCTATTTTTTGGAATACTGTAAGAAGAACAAGTGTTAACTCTTCTTTAGATAGTTGGTAGAATTAGGTCCAGGACTTTGTTTTTTTGAGCCTTTTCTAATTACTGACTGAATTTCTTTGCTGATTATTGGTCTGTTCAAATTTTCTATTTCCATATTTTCTATTTAGTTTTGGTAGTTCATGTGTTTCTAGGACTTTATTCTTTTCTTCTATTTGTCCAATTTCATGGCATATAGTTTTTCATAAACTTATCTTATAATTGTTTGTATTTCTGTGGTGTTGGTTGTAATTTCTCCTCTCTCATTTGTCATTTTGAATTCTTTCTCTTTTTTTTCTTGATAAGTTAGAAGCTTATCAATTTTATTAATTTTTTTCAAAAGAAACAGCTCTTAATTTCATTGATCTGTTCTGTTTTTTTTCCAGTTTCTATATCATTTATTTCTACTCTATTTTTTTTTAATTTATCATTTCCTTCCTTCTGCTGGTTTTAGTTTTGTTTGTTTTCCTTTTGTAGCTCCTTTAGATGTAAACTCAGATTGTTCAAGATTTTTCTTGCTGTTTGAGGTAGATTTGCATTGCTATAAACCTCTCTTTTTTCTTTTTAAACATGTTATTTCTTTGAGAGAGAAAGAGAGCAAGAACAAGTGGGAGGGGGGTCAGAGGGACAAGTAGACTCCCTGCTCAGTAGGAAGCTTGATGCAGGGCTCAATCCCTGGAACCCATGATCATGAGCTGAGCAAAAGACAGACACTTAGCCAGATGCCCAGATACCCCTAAGCTTCCCTCTTAAAACCATTTTGCTGCATCTCAGAGGTCTTGGATGATTGTGTTTTCATTTTTATTTATTTCCGTGTACTCTTTTTATTACTTCTTTGATATCCTAGTTGACCTCTTCATTGCTTAATATAATGCATTTAAAATTCATGTATTTGTGGTCTTTCCAATTTTTTCCTGTGGTTGACTCTAGTTTCATAGTGTTGTGGTAATATATATATATGCATGATATGAATTCAATCATCTTCAGTTTGTTGAGAATTGTTTTGTGGGCTAATATGCAATCTATTCTGGAGAATGTCCCATGTGTACTTGAAAAGAATGTGTATTCTGCTCTTTTAGAATGGAGTGTTCTGAATGTGTTTGCTAAGTCTATCTGGTCCAGGGTGTTATTCAAAGCCATTGTTCCCTTGTTTATGTTCTGTTTTCTTGATTTGCCCATTGCTGTGAGTGGGGTGTTAAAGTCTCCAACTATTATTGCATTACTATTGATTAGTTCCTTTATGTTTATTATTAACTAGTTTATGTATTTTTGTGCTATTTTGAGTGTATAAAGATTTGCGATTGTTAAAACTACTTGTTGGATTGTCTCCTTTATTGTTCTATGTGTTCTTCTTTGTGTCTTGTTACAGTTTTTGTTTTAAAGTATATTTTGTCCAATGTAAGTCTTCCTACTCTGGCCTTCCTTTGACATCCATTTGCACAATAAACATTTCTCCATCCTCTCACTTTCAGTCTGTAGATGTCATTAGGTCTGAAATGGGTCTCAAAATTAAATTAAATTAAATTAATTAAATTTTAAAAAGCCTTTTGTAGGCAGCATTTGGATGGGTCTTGTTTTTCTTTATCGACTCTGTCACCCTATGTCTTTTGACTAGAGCATTTAGTCCATTTTCATTCAAAGTAATTATTGATAGATGCATTTTTACCGCCATTTCCTTTCAGTGAAGACATCTGTGCTGACTCTGCCTTGTTGCAAGCTTTGCTTGCTCTCTCAAGTGCTAAGGTGAATGAAGACTGTGTCCAAGAGTGGTTGGGGGCATAAGGCTAGGCAGTGTGTGATGATGGCTGAAGGTTCATGGCTGCCAGGTATAGATAGTGTGCTGCAGCAGGTGTTGGGCATATTGTGCAAAGTTGGCTGAGGGTACTGGATTGGATGATGTGCTCAACTTCTGGCAATTGGTGCATGGTTGGGTATGGTGTGCAAGGGGAAGTACTAAAATGTGAGTCAATCAATGAATTAAAAGATAGTTTTTAATAAGCTTTAAATATACAGGTAAAAGAAAGTGTATTATTTTAGAAGCTAGCGGAGGAATTTCTTTTAAAGTAAGAATAAGCTCTTTTATGGCAAAATAATTGTTGGAATAGTTTAGATTGAAAGATAAACTCCATGATATGGTTAGAGAATATTACAAGCTGGATATATTTACAAAGTCTAAGAAATCAGAGATATAGTAAGGGCCAGTAAGCTTATGTCAAACTGGAGAATATACACCTTTTACAAATAGGACAATCAGTAATTTATTCTAGAATTATTTGCATATAAATGGAGGATGAGAATCTCTATACCCCATATTCCATGTTGCATTTCATGGTCTAGAACAATGCAGTCCATAAAAAATATAATGTGAATCATAAATGTGATTCACATGTATAATTTTAAATTTCCTAGTAGCCACAGTAATAAATACAAAGAGGTGAAAATAATTTTAATAAAAGATTTAACACTGTGCTCAAAATATCACCCACCTATATGTCCAAGAAATGTAAAATAATAAGGATAGAGTTTTTTTTTTTTTCACAATCTCCAATATCTGCTGTATGTTTAACCCTTCAGCACATTTCAAATCAAACTAGCTATAGTTCATGTATTCAATTGCCACATGTGGCTGGCCTAGTGGCTGCTATATTGAACTGGGAAATTCTTGAGGAAGGCATATAATATTAAAACTTTTTCACTAAAGAATTTGGATTCTTTTTCACAAAGAATTTTGATTCAACAAAACTGAATTCTAAAAGAATGAAAAAGCACCATTTGGGTGGCTCAGTTGGTTAAGCGTCTGATTTCAGATTAGGTCATGATTCCAAGGTCCTAGGATTGAGCCCTACATTGAGCCTGACATTGGGCTCCCTGTTCAGTGGGTGAACAGCTTCACACTCACCCTCTGCCACTCTCCCCTGCTTGTGCTCTCTCCTATATGTTCTCTCTCTCTCTCTCAAATAAATAAAATCTTCAAAAAATAAAAACAAATGAGAAAAGGAGCTACAGGGAGTAAAAGGCAAACAAGAGTAGTGTGGTTTTGTATACTCCAAGGAAAACAGCTATTTAAAAATAACAACAAGAAGTAACTGATCAAGCGAGACCATGACTGTAAGTTTTCATAAGATTTTATCATATGAATTTTATATGACAGTGTATGTAGGCGATTACTGAAAATATTTGGCTGAGAGAATTGTATGGGTTTACTTATTTTGTATGATTTGATAATGTGAGGATACACTTAATATTAAGATCTCATGGAGAAGGAGATCCTGAAGATGCAAAAGAGAACAAATAGCATTTGTTTGAGCTGGTCCATGAGAAGGTAGGTGTGGCTGGATTTCAGTTATGATCTCTTCCCAGGCAGAACAACACTAACCACTTTAAGGAGAAATGAAGAAAAAAGGATATACAAGCACAGTAATTTTCTAATTGTGTTTTTGGAAGATGAATGATTTTCCAATCAAATGGCTTCTATTTTTTCTAAGAATTATATGAGGTAAGCCAGGGGGATTGAGGAGATAAGAAAATGGAATTAGAAATATGCAGCATGGAGCAGAGCTGAGGTGACAAGTAGAAGATTAAGCTGATGTTACTAGATGATAAGAGTAGTGTTGAAAGTCCAGCTGAGGCACAAAATCATAAGTTTACGGTTGTAGATCTGCTAAGTTTTGAATTTTTTTAGTACTACTCTGGTACATGTTGGGAATATTTTATAATCATAAGAACGTTCTAGTAAACATATATATATTACCAATATTGACTAATAGTTTGTCCTTAGTTTGTGACATTTTGAAATTCAAAAACAATAAACGGTATCTATTTTTTCATCATGGCTTCTGGTTTTGTGTATAATAAGTAACCAGTTCTCCTATCTGATGCTTACTTTTAAACCTTGGATTTATATATGAAGAGGTCAGGTTAGCAATTTAATAGAATCCTCTATAAGATTCACTACTCTATTCAAATGACTTTTATATCTCTATTTCCAAGAGTTAATTTAAAATATTAATGGGTAATTCTAAGAAGAAAATTAAATAGACTCCTTTGAAGACATTTGAACATAATCTTTCAAACTGGTGAATTTGTGTGTTGACTACAAAATTTAATTTCTAATATATGTTTTCCTTTTATGTGAATGAAACACTCTGAGTGTTTATGGAAGCAGCATCTGTGGTAGTAAAAGACCACAATAAATGTAATGATTATCAATGCTTATATAGATTATAGCATATCCATTAGATGATATTAATGTGCTCAAAATATCATTTATATGTCCAATAAATGAAAAATATTAAGGATAGAGATTATTAGTAAACTCTATTTTTAATTAGTAGTTAAAATTCTATTAATTTTTCAAGATATGATCTAGCTTTCACATGTTTAAATTTAGTTATTTGAATTTTAATTGTTAAAATTATATTGCCTTAAAATATATTGTCATTTTCACTCAATAATGAGGGTAGTAGATACACATAATATAATCCTATGCTACTTCTTAAACTGTAAATCAGAAAAATATGATTTAAGATTTGAGACTACTAATGTATGCCTCTAGTGGATGAATGTATGCCATGTAAATAAACAATACTAGCAGTTTATAATTTTACATACTGTAAAACTCATAATAGTTTGAAGGAACTTTTTCCTAACATCTGAGCTGATTGTTAGAAGGTAAAATATTTTAACACCAGACTTTTAAATTGCCTATTGTCAACCACATCATAACATTTCACAGAAAACTGTATTTATTGCCTCTAGTAAAGTTATATTTTTACTAGACTGTTCTTTCTCTGCCATTTGGAGTAAATAGGCATTATTCTTATTCCTTGGCTACAGTACAACACATATCTTGTCACCCCTATAAAGTATCCATTTTTCAAGCCTAGGAAATATTATCCCCAGCTTCAACTACCATCAGAAATGTTTGAAAGCCAGGAAGAATGACTGAATTGAGAATTCTGTTAATTGTAATTGTCAAACACAATATTATTTTACATTGGAAGAGAGAGTAGAATAGTCTATATAATTTGTTTATGAAGAGGTTACAAGAGGCAGAGTGCCAATATGAAGACAGTATAGGTTATAGGTGTAAACTGAGTTTAAATTGTGATTCTGGCAATTAGCTATATAACACAGAAAGATTATTTCACCCCCCTTTGCTTTTGTTTGCTCATTTGAGATAAAGGAAATGCAATACCTAATTTTCTCTTTTGTTTTAAAGATTGTATAATATAAAGTAAGTAAAGCACTAGTAGATAATAAAATAAGCTCAGAGTAGTATTAAGAATAGCAGGAGGACTCTGGTCTGTCAAAATTCCCTCAAACATACATAAATGTTTAACTGGATTAATTTAAAGCAAATTTGAGTGCACACACCATGTATTCATATACATTAAATACCAATTTTCAGCATCCTCACTATGGGACCATATTTCTAGAAGTATTCTGGATTCTCTTTTTTGATTGAGATGAAATTTACATAACATAAAGTCAACCATTTTAAAATGTACAATTCTATGGCATTTACTTCATTCACAATGATTTACAATGATCATTCCTATCTAGTTCCAAGACATTCTCACTACCCCCAAAATGAAACTACTTATCCATTAAGCAGACACTCTCCATTCTTTCTTCACCCAGATCCTGGAAACCACTAATCTGCTTTCAAGTCTCTATGAATTTACCTATTCTGCATATTTCATAAAAATGGTATCATAAAATATGTGGCTTTTTGTATCTGGCTTCTTTCATTTAGCACAAAGTTTTCAAGATTCACTTGCATTGTAGTATGTATCCATATTTCATTTTTTAATGGCTGAATTAAATCCCATTATAAAGCTATGTAATATTTTTCATCTATCAGTTGATGGACATTGGGTGTTTTCTAGATTTTCCTATTTGAATAATGCTACTATAAAATTTACATGAAAGATTTTTTTAAAATATGTTTAAAATATATATTTTAAGGGCACCTGTGTGGCTAAGTTGGTTACATTTCTGCCTTCAGCTTAGATCACGATCTTAGAATCCTGGAACTGAGGTCCCTTCTGGGCTCCCTGCTTAGTGGGGAGCCTGCTTCTCCCTCTCCCTCTCCCTCTGCTGCTCTCCTTGTTTGCACTCTCCTTTTCTCTCTCTAATAAAAAAAAATGAAACCTTAAAAAGATAAGTAAAAAAATTAAAAAATAGATATATAAGAATGGATCTGTTGGACCTGATCATAATTTTCTTAATTATTAGAAAAATCACAAAAATTATTTCCATAGCAGGATTACCATTTATTATTTTATTTTTAAAATATTTCATTTTTTTAATTCATGAGAGACATACAGAGAGAAGCAGAGACATAGGCAGAGGGAGAAGCAGGCTCCCCCTGGGGAACCTAATGAGGGACTCAATTCAGGACCCTGGAATCACAACCTGAGTCAAAGGCAGACATTTGACCACTAAGCCACCCAAGTGTCCCAGATTACCATTTTATATTCCCACTAGCAATGTATGAGGGTTTCAATTTCTCCCTGCCAAGACTTATTTTTGTTTATTTTTATTATGGTTATCCTAGTGAATGTTAACTTATATCTAATCGTGGTTTAAAGTTGCATTTCTTGAATGGCAAACCATGTTTAACACAATTTTATGTGATTTTTGTCCATTTGTATATCTTCTTTGAAGAAATGTCTATTCAAGTCTTTTCTCCATTTTTTTTTTTAATTTGGGTTTTCATTTTGTTGTTGAATGAAAGAGTTCTTTATAGAGTATTAGATTATTATCAGATACATGACTTGCAAATATTCTCTATTCTGTAGGTAGTTCTTTCACTTCCTTCACAGTAATCTCTTCTTTTAAAAAAATATATTTAGGGCTGCCCTGGTGGCGCAGCGGTTTGGCGCTGCCTGCAGCCTGGGGTGTGATCCTGGAGACCCGGGATCGAGTCCTGCGTCAGGCTCCCTGCATGGAGCCTGCTTCTCCCTCTGCCTGTGTTTCTGCCTCTCTCTCTCTCTCTGTGTCTATGAATAAATAAATAAAATCTAAAAAAATAATATTTATTTATTTTAGAGAGAAAGAGAGAGAGCATGAGCAGAGGAGGCAGAGAGAGAGAGAGAGAGGAAGAATCTCAAGCAGACTCCACACTGAGAATGGATCCAGATGTTGGGCTGGATCCTAAGACCCTGAGATCATGACCTCAGATGAAACCAAGAGTCTGGATGATTAACCACTGGGCACCCTAACTGATCTCTTCTAAATGTTATTGCTTGTGCTTTTCATGACATACTTAAGAAACCACTGCTAGATCCAAGATCATGAAGAATTACCCCTCATTTCTTCTAGAAATGTTATACTTCTGTCTCCCTTACATTTACACCTTTGATTCACTTTTAATTTTTGAATGTTAAGTGAGGTGGTTCATTCATTTTTTTAAAGAGTTTATTTATTTATTCATTTATTCATTTATTTATTTATGAGAGAGAATGAATGGGGGAAGGGCAGAGAGACAAGCAGACTCCCCACTGAGCATGGAGCCTGACCCAGGGCTTGATCTCAGGATCCTGAGATCATGACCTGAGCCAAACTCAGACACTTAACCAACTGAGCCACCCTGAGGTTTTTCACTCTTTTACCTTTATTACCTAGTTTTCCCAGCATTGTTTGCATTTTCCTGATGAATAGTAATGTTGAGCTTTTTATATCTGTTGTCCATTTGTATTTGTTGTCAGAAATAGCAAGATTTCAATCAAGTTTATGACTGAATAATATTCCATTTTATATCTATACCATAATTTCTTTATCTATTCACCCATCGAACACTTAGGCTTTTTCTATATGTTGACTGCTGTAAATAATGTTGCAAATAACATGGGGCTCATATTACTTTCAAGTTAGTATTTTGTTTTATTATTCTGGACAAATATCTCTAAGTGGAATTACTAAATCATATGGTAGTTCTACTTTTAATTTTTTGAAGAAACACCACCCTTTTTCCATAATCGGTATACCAATTTACATTCCCATCAATAGTGCACAAGGGTCCCCTTTTCCCTACATCCTCACCAACACTTGTTATGTCTTGTTATTATTTGGTTTTATTTTCTTTTTGATAGTGGACATACTAACAGGTGTGAGGTGATATCTCATTTGGTTTTGATTTGCATTTTCCTAATGATTAGTGATGTTGAACATCTTATATGCCTGTTGGGCATGTGCATGTGTTCTTTAGAAAAATGTCTATTGAGATTCTTTGCCCATTTTTTACTGTGATTGTTTGCTGTTGAGTTAATGAGTACTTTGCATATTTTGACATTAGCCTCTTCTCAGATATACGATTTACAAATATAGTTATTTCCTGTTTACTAGGCATTTCATTTTGTTGATTGTTTTGCTTTGCAGCAGGCATTGTTTGATGTAGCCTCACTCGTATATTTTTTGCTTTTGGATTTTTTGGATTCAATAAATCATCACCAGAAACTATGTTGAGAGTTTGCCGCGTACATTTCATTCTGAAAGTTTTATGGCTTTAGGTCTTATTTGCAAGTGTTTAATCTAGTTTTGGTTAATTTTGGTGGTTATATTGGCATATAGTGGTCTAATTTCCCAGCACCATCTACTAAAGTGACAGTCCTCTCTCCATTATGTATTCTTAGTTCCTCTATTGTAAATTAATTGGCCCTACATGTGTAAGTTTATTTCTGGGTTCACTATCCTGTTCTGCTGATCTTAAGTGTCTCTTTTTATGCCAAAACCATACTGTTTTAATAACAATAGCTTTGCAATATAGCTTGAAATCAGGGAGCATGATGCCTCAGTTTTGTTCTCCTTTCTCAAGAAGAGAAAGGCTTTTGGCTATTCAGGATCTTCAGTGGTTACATACAAATTTCAGGACAATTTTGGGGTTTTGGTTCTTGGTTTTTTTTTTCCTTGTATAAGGAATGCCATGAGAATATTGATAAGGATTGCACTGAATCTACAAATGGCTTGGAGCAGTATGAACAGTTTAACAATATTAATTCTTCCATTCCATGAACACAGGATGACTTTTTATCTGTTTGTGTCTTCTTTGATTTCCTTCAATGAAGTCATATGTTAGTTGCTTTTTGGCTGTTTTATCATTTCTCTGTTTTCTTCTTTCTTATTCTCTTACTTTGTGTTATGATGACTTTCTTTAGAAGTATGCTTAGTATTCTTTCTATCTTTGTGTATCTGCTTTAGGATTTTGCCTTGTGATTATCATGAATCTTACATATAACAATTTATGTCTGTTTTAAGTTGTTGACCCCCTAAATTTGGTTGTATTCTAAATATCTACATTTTTACTCCTCCTTCCCCTGTTTTAAGTTTTTGATATCACATTATACATCCTATTTTTTAAAGATTTTATTTATTTATTTATGAGAGAGACAGAGCCTGAGCTAGGGGAGGAGAGGCTGATGGAGAGGGAAAGTAAGAAGAAAAGCATCCCAAGAAGACTCCATGCAAAGTGTGGAGCTTAACACAGAGCTCAATCTTATGATCCTAAGATTATAACCTGAGTTGAAACCAAGAGTCAGACACTTAATTGACTGAGCTACCCACATGCCCTTACATTGTATATCTTTTTATCTTGTGAATCCCTTAACTAATTGTAGTTATATTTTACTACTTTGTGTCTTTTAATCTTCATACTAGCTTTATAAAGAATTAATACATTACTTTTACTATACATTTACCTTTCTAGTGAGATTAATTTTTTTATATGTTTTGTTGTTGTTGCTGTTTTGTTGTTACTAATTAGCACCCTTTCTTTTCAACTTAAAGTAATCACTTTAACATTTCTTATAAGACTGGCTTGGTGATGATGAGCTCCTTTAGCTTTTGCTTGTCTAGAAAACTCTACCTCTCCTCCATTCTGAATGACAACGTTGTAGGGTAGAATATTCTTTCTTTTTTTAATTTTTATTTATTTATGATAGTCACAGAGAGAGAGAGAGAGAGGCAGAGACATAGGCAGAGGGAGAAGCAGGCTCCATGCACTGGGAGCCCGACGTGGGATTCGATCCCAGGTCTCCAGGATCGCGCCCTGGGCCAAAGGCAGGCGCCAAACTGCTGCGCCACCCAGGGATCCCTGGGTAGAATATTCTTATTTGGAAGTTTTGTTTGTTTTGTTTTGCTGGTTTTTTTTCTTTTCAGAACTTTGAATATATTGCGCCAATTTATTCTGGCATGCAAAGTTTCTGCTGAAAATCTACTGATAGTCTTTTAGGTGTCCCTTTGTATGCAACAAGTTGTTTTCCTTTTACTGTTTTTTTTTTTAATTGAAATATAGTAGACACACAATGTTCCATTAGTTTCAAGTATACAACATAGTGATTTGACCATTCTATATATTATGATGGTTGTGGTAGTTATCATCTGTCACAAAACAATGCTATTATAATACCATCAACTTTATTCCCTATGGTACTTTTAATGTTCTCATTTTTAACTTTTGACATTTCAATGGTAATCTGTCTTCATGTGGATCTCTTTCAGTTTACCTAATTTGGTATTCTCTGGGTATCCTGAATCTGGATATTTTTTTTCTTCACCAGTTTGGGAAAGTTTTCAGCCATTATTCTTCAAATTAATTTTCTGTCCCTTTCTCTCACTTTTCCATTAGAACCCTGTGAATGTTAGTTACCTTATGTTGTCTCATATGTTCCTTAAGCTATCTTCACCTTTTTCCATTTGTTTTTCTATCTACTGCACTTACTGGGTGAATTCATTGCTTTGACTTTTAGTTCACTAATTCTTTTTTCTGCTTGATCTAGTAGTCTATTGTTGAATCTTAGTGCATTTTTTTTAGTTCATTTTTTGCATTCTTCAGCTCTTTGACTTCATGGTTTGTTTTTAAATATTTTCCTCCTCTTATTATATATATATATATATACATATATATATATATATAAATTATATGATTAAAATATATATGTTAAAATATATATATGTGTGTGTATTTTAAGATTTTATTTATTTATTCATGAGACACACATAGGCAGAGGAAGAAGCAGGCACCTTGCAGGGAGCCCAATGTAGGACACAATCACGAACTCTAGGATCACACCCTGAGCCAAAGACAGATGCTCCACTGCTGAGCCACCCAGGCATCCCACTTTCCTGCTCTTTGTTGAAGTTCTTTCTGTGTCCATCTATTCTTCTTCCAAGTTGATTAGCATTTTCATAACCCGTACTTTGATATTTTTTTAATCAGGTAAATTACTTATCTCCATTTAATTAGTTTTTTCTGAGGTTTTATCTTTTTTTTTTTAAAGGTCCTTCCCTTTTATTTAAGATTTTATTTATTCATAGAGACACACACACACACAGTGAGAGAGAGAGGCAGAGACACAGGCAGAGGGAGAATCAGGCTCCATGCAGGGAGCCCGATGTGGGACTCGATTCTGGGTCTGCAAAATCATGCCCCAGGCTGCAGGCGGCGCTAAACCACTGAACCTCTGGGGCTGCCCGGTTTTATCTTCTTTTGTCTGGACAGTATTTATTTGATTTTTCTAGACTCACTGTGTTGATTTCTATGCATTAGATGAAACAACCACCTCTACCAGTCTTGAAGTAGTGGCCTCTTATGAACCTTGTCATTCTACCCTATCCTAGCTTTGGTTGTCTTTTAAAACTTTGTGATTGCCCAAACAACCCATTACTTTTTAATAGCTCCCAGTTTCTTACTTTTTTAATAGCTCCCAGTTTATGTGGATATGCCAAGACCTGTCAGTATTACAAAGGAGAGGATCATAGCACTAACAATCAGGTTGGTTGAAAGCTAGACCCCTAGTCAGCGGGTTTTAAAGTCAGTGAATATATACAGTCATGTGTATATTAATAAAGTGTAAGCCCTACCGGTCACAGACCCAAGCAATCTAGAGGTGCCTTCTGAGCAGCAGTTGTAAAAGTTGGGCACCATGCAATTATATATTCTATTTTCTGGGAGATATCAGCAAGCCATAGTCAGGCAGAGAGAACACAAAGATAGCATCCACCAGCTTATATTTTTTGAGACCTACTCCACAGGTCCAAAATTTGTGCCAAACCTGAAGCCTGTTTTTCAGACAGAGACTCCAGGACAAACCCATAGGCCTCACTCACAGAAGGACTGGAGGTATGTTTTAGTTTGTTATTAATGCAGTGCTTTGGGGCCAGGTGCCTACCAAGAACTGTCTCTCTGATTGTTAGAGTCCTGGGGGACCCAGGAACACAAGCACCCTTGAACGCCAGGACTGGTGGACATCTCCTGAGTAGCAGCCACTAAAACACTGGCAACCAACATATACACCAGGGCACCAGATGTGTATAGGAGCTTTTGGGAGAACATGGCAGAGGGAGAAACATTGACAAATACTGCATTTAGAGATCTCTGGAAAGGATTATAGTCTGCCTTTAGCTGTGTGTTTAATTAGAAGCCTGTTGCTCAACCTGCATCTATTTTTGTTCATTGTTTCCTTTCTTGTGAAGAAGGTTTTTTATTGTTGTTGTTTGTTTATTTGATGTAATACTTTTTTTTTTTTGCTTTTGTGTCTGTGCTTGTGCTTTTGAATATGCCTGCATATTCAAAAAGCCATTACATAGACCAATGCCAAGAAGCCCTTTCCTTATGTTTTCTTCTAATAGTTTTACAGTTTCAGGTCTTATGTTTAAATGTTTAATCTATTTTAGTTGTTTTTTGTATGGTGTGAGATAAAGCTCCAATTTCATTCTTTGGGGTGTAGCTATCAAGTTTTCCTAATATTATTTACTGAAGAGACTATCTCTAATTGGGTGTTCTTGGCACCTTTGTAAATGTGTAGATTTCTTCCTGGGGTGTCTATTCTGTTCTGGTGGTCTGCAAAGACATAACTCTCTCTATATATGTTTTTATGCCAGGATGATACTTTTGATGATATAGGATTGTAATTTTTGTTTTTGTCTTTGTTTTTGTTTTGAATTCAGAAAATGCAATGCTTTCTACTTTGTCCTACTTGTACAAGATTGCTTTGGCTATTTATGATCTTTGTATTTCCATGTGAATTTTAGGATTGTTTCTCAATTTCTGTAAAGAATACCATTGGGATTTTGACTGGGATTTTATTGAATCTATAGATTACATTGGGTACTACATTTCTTTTTCATTTTAATAACAATAATTATTTCAATTCATGAAGAGGATATCTACTTATATATGTCTTCTTTAATTTTTTTCATCAATATTTTATAGTTACTATTTGAATGGGATTTTTTTTCTTAATTTTTTCAAATAGTTCCTGAACAATAGAAACACAACTAATTTTTGTATATTAATTATCAATCTTGCAACTTTGCTGGAACAGTATGTTAGTTATAAAAATTTTTGATGGAACCTTTAGGATTTTCTTTTCATTTCATACAAAAAAGACAGCTTTACTTCTTCCTTTCTGACCTGAGTACCCCTGATTTCTTTGTCTTGCCTAATTGCTCTGGCTAAGATTTCCAGTACCATATTGAAAAGGAGCGGTGGGAGTGGGCATCATTGCCTAATTCCTAATCTTATAAGAAAAACTTTCATTTTTTTCTAGATTGACTACAATGTTAGCTGTGGGTTTGTCATATATGATCTTTACTATGTTAAAGTATGTTCCTTCTATACCCACTATACTGAGTGTATTTATCATGAAAGGTTTTTATTTCAAATATTTTTCCTGCATCTGTTGAAATAATCAGGTGATTTCATATTTTCTTCTTATTAATGTGATGTATTTCATTTATTGATTTGCATATTTTTAGCCATTTAACATCTCAAGGATAAATTCCTCTTGGTTATGGTATTAAATTCTTTTAATGTGCTATTGAATTTGGTTTGCTAATGTTTTGTGAAAATGCTTGCATCTATATTTATCAAGGGTATTGTTTATAGTTTTCTTATAGTGCCCTTATCTAGCTGGTATCAGAAAAATTGTGGCCTCATTGAATGACTTTGGAAATATTTTCTCCTCTTCATGTTTTTGGAAATATTGATGTAAATTAGCATTAACTCTTCTTTGAGTATTTGGTAGACTTGGTGAGTGAAACTTTCTGGTCCTGGAGTTTTCTGTGTTGGGAGGTTTTGATTACTGACTCAATCTCTTCATTCATTATTAGTCTTTTTCACTTTTGATTTTATTATGACTCCTTGGTTTTGCAGAAATATGTTGTTTAGTTTCCACATATTTGTAGGTTTCCAGCTGTCCATTTTGATGATTTTTAGATTCTAATTGTGCCTGAAATGCTACTAGGTATGATTTCAAATCTTAAATTTGCTAAGGCTTGTTTTGTGTCCTATATGATCAATCCTAGAGAATGTTCCACAAATACTTGAAAAGCATATCTATTCTGCTGATGTTAGATAAACTGTTTATATATTTTTATTAAGCCCATTTGTTCTAAAGTACGGTTCAATGCCAACATTTCCTTGATTTTCCATCTGGATTATCTATCCATTGATGACATTGGGGTGTTAAAGCCTCCTCCTCCTATTATTATTATTAGTAGTAGTAGTAGTAGTCTATTTCTCTCTTCACATCTATTAGTGTTTGCTTAATCTATTTGGGTGGTATGTCTGTGTGTGTGCGTGCATGCATGTAGTTCCATGCAAATTTTAGGATTATTTGTTCTAGGTTGATGAAAAATGCTAGATCTTTCACCTTCTTGGTTATGTTTGTTTCTAGGTATTTTATTCTTTTTTGGTGTAATTGTAAGTGGGATTGTTTTCTTAAGCTCTCTTTTTTCTTCTTCATTATTAGTTTGTAGAAACATAATTGATTTCTGTGTATTAATATTGTATTATGCAACTTTATTGAATTCATTTCTACTTCTAATAGTTTGGGTGGATTCTTAAGGTTTCTGTGTATAGCATCACATCATTTGTAAATAATGACAGTTTAACTTCTTCCTTATCAATTTGGATGATTTCGATGTCTCTCTCTTATTACTACATCTAGTAATTCTAGTACTATGTGGAATAAAAGTGGTAAGAGTAGACAATCTTGTTTTGGTCCTTATCTTTTAGGAAAAGTTCTCAGTTATTCACCACTGAAAAAGATGTTAGTTGTGGGTTGATTTTATACAAGGCCTTTATTATGTTGAGGTATGTTCCCTATAAACCCACTTTATTGAGAGTTTTTATCATGAATAGTGTTAAATGTTTTTTCTTCATCAATTGAAATGATCATATGATTTGATCTTTCATTTTTGTTATTGTAGTGTATCACATTGACTGATTTGTGTATATTGAAACATTCTTGTCTCATTGAAATAAATCCCTCTTGTTCTTAATAAATGAACTTTTAATGTACTCTTGAATACTTTTTGTTAGTATTTGGTTGAGGTTTTTCATCTATATTTATCATGGATCCTGGCCTGTAGTTTTCTTTTTGTAGTATCTTTGTCTGGTTTCGATATCAATGTAACATTAGCTTTGTAAAATGTATTTGAAAGACTTCCTTCCTCTTTTTTGGGAACAGTTGAAAACAATAAGAATTGACTGTTTTTGAAGTGTTTGGTGGAATTCACCTGTGAATTCATCAGGTCCCAGACTTTTATTGTTGGAAGTTTTTCAACTACTGATTCAATTTTGTTAATTGGTTTGTTCAGATTTTTTATTTCTTTTTGATTTAGTTTTGAAAGAGGTTGGAAGTATGTTTCTTAGAATGTATCCATTTCTTCTAGGTTGTCCAATTTCTTAGCATATAATTTTTTAGTAGTAGTCTTTTATATTCCTTTGTATTTCTGTGTTGTCCGTTGTTACCTCTCTTGCTTCTCCTTTTATTTCTTCAAATCCTTTCTTTTTTTTATATTTTATTTTCAAATTTTCATTAAATTCTTGCTAGTTAAAATATAGTGTAATATTGGTTTCAGGAGTAGAATTTAGTGATTCATCATTAACTTATAACACCCAGTGTTCAACACAAGTGCCCCCTTTAATACTCATCATCATCTTAGCCCACCCACCTCCCTCAATCAACTTTCAGTTTGTTCTCTATAGTTGTGAGTCTTTTACAGTTTCCTTCCCTCTTTTTTTTCCACCTTCCCCTATGTTCACCAGTTTTGTTTCTTAAATTACATGTGTGATTGAAATAGTATGGTATTTGTCTTTGTCAAGGTTGGCACAATATACTCCAGCTCCATCCACAGCATTGCAAATGATATGATTTCATTTTGTGATGCCTGAATATATTCTATTGTGTATATATATACACCACATCTTCTTTATCCATTCATCTATGGATGCACATTTGGGCTCTTTGTATAATTTGGCTATTATTGATAATACTACTATAAACATTGGGGTATGTATACACCTTTGAATATTTATTTTTGAATCCTTTATGTAAATACCTAGTTGTGCAACTGCTGGGTCTTAGAGTAATTTTTTTTAGCAGTTTAAGGAACCTCCAAAATGTTTTTCAGAGTAGCTGCACCACTTTGCATTCCCACCAACAGTGTAAGAGGGTTTCCCTTTTTCCATATCCTTGATAGTATCCATTGTTCCTTTGTTGTTAATTTTAGCCATTCTGATAGGTATGAAGTGGTATCTCGTCGTGGTTTTGATTTATATTTCCCTGATAAAGAGTGATGTTGTGCATCTTTTTATGTATCTGCTGATCATCTGAATCAGTCTTTTTTGGAAAAATATCTATTCACATTTTCTGACCATTCTTACCTTGATTATTTGGCTTTGGGATGTTGAGTTTGATAAGGTTTTTTTTTTTTATAGATTTTGGATACTGACCTTTTATCAAATATGCTATTTATAAATATCTCCTCCCATTCCATAGACAGCTTTTTAGTTTAGTTGATTAATTCATTGGCTTTTTATCTTGGAAGTCCCAATAGTTCATTTTTGTTTTTATTTCCCCTGCCTCAGCAGACATGTCTTGTAAGAATTGCTACAGCTGAGGTCAAAGAGGTTACTTGCTGCCTGTGTCCTCCTAGGATTTTGATGGTTTTTTATTTCACCTTTAGGTTTTTTACACATATTAAATTTATTTTTGTGTATGGTGTAAGAAAGTGGTCTAGCTTCATTCTTCTGCATATTCCTATTCAGTTTTCCCTACACAATTTGTTAAAGAGACTGTCTTTTTCCCATTGGATATTCTTTCTTGTTTTGTCAAAGATCAGTTGATCATATAGTTGTGAGTTCATTTATGGGTTTTTTATTCTGTCTCATTGATCTATATGTTTGGGTTTTTTTTGCCAGTACCATACTGTCTTGATGAGTATAGCCTTGTAATATTGCTTGAGAATCAGAATTGTGATGCCTCCAGCTTGTTTTTCAAGATTTCTTTGGCTATTCAGGGTCTTTTTTGGTTCCATACACATTTTTGGTTTGTTCTAGCTCTGTGCAAAATGCTAGTGATATTTTGATAGGGATTGCACTAAATGTGTAAATTGCTTTGGGTAGTATAGACAATTTAACAGTATTTATTCTTCTGTTCCATAAGCATGGGATGGTTTTCCATTTCTTTGTGTCATCTTCAATTTCTTTCATAAGTGTTCTATACTTTGAAGAGTACAGATTTTTTATCTCTTTGGTTAGGTTTATCTCTATGTATCGTATGGTGTTTGGTGCAGTTGTAAATGGAATCAACACCTTAATTTCTTTTTCTGCTTTTTTTTAATTTTTGGGGTATAGAAATGCAACCAATTTTTGTACATTGATTTTGTATTGTGTAACTTTGCTGAGTTTGTATATCAGTTCTAGCCCTTTTTTATTTTTGGAGTATTTCAAGTTTTTTACATATGGTATCATGTTGTCTTTGAAGGGTGTAAGTGTGATTTCTTCCTTGCTGATCAGATGCCTTTTATTTCTTTTTGTTGTCTGATTGTTGAGGCTAGAACTTTTAGTACTCTGTCCAAACAACAATGGTGAGAGTTGACATCCCTGTCTTCATCATGACAGTAGAGAAAAACTCAGTTTTTGCCCATTGAGGGTGATATTAGCTGTGGGTCTTTCATACATGTCCTTTATAATGCTGAAGTGTGTTCCCTCTATTTATACTTTGTTGAGGATTTTTATCATATGGATGCTTTATTTTGTCAACTATTTTTCTGCTTCTATTGAGAATATCATATGGTTCTTTCCTTTCTTTTATTAATGTAGTATATCATGTTGATTGATTGGTGAATATTGAGCCATTCTTTTATCTTGGGAATAAATCCCACTTGATCACAGTGAATAATTCTTTTAATGTACTGTTGGATTTGATTTGCTAGTATCTTGTTGATAATTTTTGCATCCATGTTCATCAGGAATATTGGCCTGTAATATCCATTTTAGTGGAGTCTTTGGTTTTAGAATCAAAGTAATGCTGCTCTCATACTATGAGTTTGGAAGTTTTCCTTTCATTTGTATTTTTTGGGAACAGTTTGAGAATAGGTATTAACTCTTCTTTAAATGTCTGATAGAATTTCTATGGGAAACCCTGGGCTTTTGCTTGTTGGGAGATTTTGTATTAATTATTCAATTTATTTGCTAGTTATGGGTCTGTTCAAATTTTCTATTTGCTCCTGTTTCAGTTTTGGCAGTTTGTATGTTTCTATGAATTTATCCAATTCTTTCAGATTGCCCAATTTGTTGGCATATAGTTTTTCATAATATCCTCTTATAATTGTTTATATTTCTGTGGTGTTGGGTATGATTTCTCTTTCACTTGTAGTTTTTTAATTTGGCTCCTTTCTCTTCTTGATAAGTCTGGCTAGGTGTTTATCAATTTTTAAATTTTTTTCAAAGAACCAACTCTTAGTTTAATTGATCTGTTCTTGTTTTTTGTTTCTTTCTATATCATTTATTTCTGCTCTAATTTTTATTATTTCCCTTTTCTGCTAGCTTTAGGCTTTATTTGCTATTCCCTTTCCAGCTCCGTTAGCTGTAAGATTAGGCTGTGTATTTGAGACTTCTCTTGCTTCTTGAAGTAGGTCTGTATTACTATTTTCATGGTATTTTTTTCTATATTTCACTTTCAATTTGAATATGTCTTTAGGTCTGAAGGGATTTGTGTAAGCAGCATATATAATGCGTCTTTATATGTATCCATTCTGTCACCCTATATCTTCTCATTGAAGCATTTAGACAATTTTCTTTTTAAGTAGGTATTTATGGGATTCATTGGTATGTAATAATTGTCATTTTAAAAATGCTTTCTGGTTAATTTTGTTGTGTTCTTTTCTACTGAACATCCTTTTTATGATAACTGTCTTTAGATTTATGTTTGGAATACTTTATTTTTTTGTGTATCTATTATAGGGTTTGGGATTGTTTTGTTTTGTTTTGTTTTTTAGTGATTACCATGAGATTTGTTACTAAAATACATTGTATTTAGCAATTTATATTAAGTTGAGGGTCATTTAAGTTTGAACACTTTCTAAAAATATTTCTTTTTTACTTATTTCTTCACATTTTATGTAAATATTGTCATATCTTTACCCCTTTTCATTCATAATTTTCTTATTTTGAATTGTGGCCTCTTCTTTCGGATTAAAGAAGCCTGTTTAAAATTTCTTATAGGCTAGGTTAGTAGAGATAAACTTTAACTTCTGTTTGTCTTGGAACTCTATCTTTTTTTCTATTTTGAAATTAGCCTTGACAAGTAGGATATTCCTTGTTGTAGGTATTTTATTTTCAGCACTTTGAATATATCATGATACTCTTCTGGCCTGCAAAATTTCTGCTGAAAAGTCATCTGATAGCTTAATGTCGTTTCCTTTGTATATAACTATTTTCTTCTCTCTTGCTGCTTTTATTTTCTTTTTATTTGCAGACCTCTTTTTGTTCATCTTGTTTGGATCAATTTGTACTTCCTAAACTTGGATACCTTCTTCAGCAGGTTAAGTTTTCTTAACTTCCTCAGGGAAGTTATTATTTCTTCAAGTAATCTTTCTGCCTCTTTTTCTCCTTATTCTTCTGAGCCCCCTATAAAGTGAATGTTCTCTTGATGTTGTCCAAGAAATCCCTTAACATATCCTCATTTTAAAAATCATTGTTTCTTAATGCTGCTCAGCCTGGGTGCTTTCCATTGCCATGTCTTTCAGGTCGTTCACCCATTCTTTTGTATCTTTTAATCTACTGTGGATTCTGGTTACTGTATTTTGCACTTTAATTATTGCATTCTTCAACTCTCAATGGTTCTTTATATTTTTTTTTCACTCTTTAAGTTCTCACTGAATTCTTCCACTCTTCTCTCCAAGCTGTTGAGCAATTTTATAAACCTTTCTTTGAATTTTTATCAGGCATATTGTTTACATCTATTGTATTTGGTTCCTTTTCTGAGATTTGGGTGTATTCTTTTGCTTGGAGAATATTCCTGTCTCCTCATTTTGCTTCACTTTGTGCTTCTATCCATGAATTAGGTGAAACATCTACTTCTCCTTAATTAGAAATGATCTTGAATATAGTTGTCCCCTTAGTAGACTATATGTGCTTGGGATTTTGATTGTCTGGCTGAAGCTGAAGCTATCATGGGTGTGGGGAGTACTCCGCTAGAACTGCCCTGCTAAGATGGCCAGAACTGAAGTGGACATGGCTGAGACAATCTTGTGACTCTTCATGAGAGCTTGCCCTAGCAGGAGAGCTGAAGCTGAAATGGTGAAATGGCTGCAAGTCAGGGGTTTCATGGTTCCCTGTGTAGAGAGCACCCTGGTAAGAAGCTGAAATGGGAGAGAAAAGAAGCTGAAATGGGTACAAGACAAAGTGTCCTGGAGTGTCCCATAAAAAAGATACAATGATGAGATAGCTGGAGCCAAGGTGGGCAAAGAAAATTTACCACTTTTGTCTAGGAAAGCTTCTATTTCTCCCACACATTTATTTGAAGGAGAACTTTTCCAGATAAAGTATTACTGGCTGGCAATTTTTATCTCAATATTTTGAACATGCCACTCCTTTCTCTCTTGACCTACAGAGTTTCCTGCTAGGAAATTCAGTAATAGTTTAATGTTCTTCCTTTTAAGAATATTCTCTTCTCCTCTCCCAGCTGCCTTTATTTTTTATCATCTATCTTTGATAGCTTCATCATAATGTATGTTGGAGGTCTTTTTGCAGTAAGATAATAGGATGTCCTATTAGCTTCATGGACTTCTATTTCCAATTACTTTCCCAAATTTGAGAAGTTCTCAGCTGTTACTTCTTTAAATCAAGTTTCTGTACTCTTCACTTTCTACTTTTGGTACACAAATTATTCTAATGTTTGTCTCTCTGATCAAATCCAATAGCTCTAATAGAGTTTCTTTACTTTTTAAAAATCTTAGTTTTCTCTCCTTATAACTGAATTATTTCTATATTCCTGTCCTCTGAAACTTATGCTTTCTTTCACCTGGTCATCCTTGTTACTGGTACTCTCGGTTGTTGTCATCTAATTCATTGAATTCTTCAGCTTCAGAATTTGTTTGGTTCTTTTTTGCAATTTCAATCTCTTTGGTAATAAACCTCTATTCATTAATGTCATTCCTCAGTTCATTGAATTGCCTTTTAGTGTTTTCTTATATATCCTTGGATTTCTTTATGACAGCTATTTTGAATTTTTTATTAGTCAAATCACAATATTCTGTGGGTTTGTATTCAGGTGCTAGGGAATTATGATTTTTTTGTAGACTATATGACTATATTTATTTAATTTCTCACACTGTTTGAAGGTATGCCTTTTGCTTTCACATTTGAAGCAGAAAACACCCTCCTTAATTAATGTTTTATGTCTTTTTTTTTTTTTTTGGTTCTTACAATTCAACAATCTGATTATTACAAAACTTTCTTTTTGGCTCCAGGAAATAACACTAACTCATTTGTAGTCTCTACTACTACTCATAAGCATGCATAAGGAGCCACAGGAAGTCAGGGAGGAGGAGGTATGGGCTTACCACCTGGAGCTCTATGGGTACCCATAGCCTTGCTGGGCATATTCTCAATTGGAACAGTCTGCAAAGTTTGTGGGTGAAACTTCTACTGAAGTTCAAGAGTAGACATCAGGAAGTGTTTTCTTACAATGCCCTTTTATATTCTTACCTGCCACCTTCATTATCCTATTCACCCAAATTATGGAAGCTCCTCCTCTGAAATTCAGTACTACTGGAGTAAAAATTAGTTTCCCCTACCATAATCCATACAACTGGGGCAGCCAGACAGACGCTCACTATTTTTGCTTTCCAACTTGGATGTAGAACAGTTGCTGATACTGATAGCATGACAAATACCCAGCATTTGCTTCAACGTGGATGGAACTGGAGGGTATTATGCTGAGTGAAGTAAGTCAGTCAGAGAAGGACAAACATTATATGTTCTCATTCATTTGGGGAATATAAATAATAGTGAAAGGGAATAGAAGGGAAGGGAGAAGAAATGTGTGGGAAATATCAAAAAGGGAGACAGAACGTAAAGACTGCTAACTCTGGGAAACGAACTAGGGGTGGTAGAAGGGGAGGAGGGCGGGGGGTGGGAGTGAATGGGTGACGGGCACTGGGGGTTATTCTGTATGTTAGTAAATTGAACACCAATAAAAAATAAATTAAAAAAAAAAAACCAATGCAATGCCATCCTAGTAAGTGGACCACCTTGGCATGTTTTCTCTCTTCTCTATGTCTAAACATATCCTCTATCCTATTCAGATGGTGTGTTAGGTTCTTCCTTCAGCTAGGCTGGAGCTCACCCATGAGCATCCATGCAATTTTGCACTCTCAAGTTTTCCCTTTTCCTGATTGTGCCCAGTGGGGTGGGACAGGCTCACTGACTTCCTCATAGCACCCAATAAGGTCGTATCTGCCCATTGCCAGATACACAGGTGATAGAACACCCCTGGGTGTCTAACACAATTTGCATCAACATTTTGATTCAATTATGGATGTCTAATTTGTTGTTAGAGAGAAAACAGGAAAGATTCACATCACCTTGATGCTGATGTCAACCATCAATAAAACAATAGCATAATACTTTTCCATAGCTTATAAAAACTCTACACTTCTAGACTGCCCTTCCACTTTTTAGTAAGTGTTATTTCTTTGCATATTGTGTATCCATTAGCAAATTTTCATTTTAACTTATGATTAAGTAATATATGCATTACCATTACAATGTTTCATTATTTTGTATTTTTCTACACATTTACCTTTACTATACTTTTAGATTTTTTTTTGCATTGGTACTTACCCTGTTTTCTTTTCGATTTAAGAATTTTCTTAAGCATTTATATAAGTCAGGTGTACTGACAATGAATCCCTGTTGTTTTTTGTCTGAGGAAGACTATCTCAGCTTCATTTTTAAAAGGTAATTTTGCTACGTATAATATTCTTGGTTTGCAGGGATTTTTTTTCTCCAATTATTATTTTAAATACAAAATCTCAATCTTTCCTGGCCTACATAGTTTCTCCCAAGAAATCCAATCATAGCCTTTTGCCAATAGTAGTTTAATGTCACCTCATGTTTTCTTCCTTGGACTGATTCTATTTGAGTTTCATGAACTGCCTGAACTTGGAGTTCATGGCACCTTCAAGATCGGTAAATTTTTAGCCATTATTTAATTAAATAATCTTTCTGCCCCTTTCCCTCTCTCTCTTCTCCAACTGGGATTCCTAGGATGGTGAATACTGCTTCACTTGAGAGAGTCCCAATATTAATGTACACTTTCTTCACTTTTCATTCTTTTTTTCTGTTTTCACCTTTAAGTAGATGATTTCACATGATCTTGCTGAGTTCAGATTCTTTCTTCTAGTTGACCATGTATGCTGCTGAAGCTCTACATAACACTTTTCATTCCATTCACTGTATAATTCATCTCCAGAATTTCTCTTTTTAAAATTATTTCTATATTGTTCAATTTCTCATTTTGTTCATAGTTTGCTATAATTTCCTTTTTGGCACGTTGTATGATGTTTGATTTCCACATAATTGTTGATTTTTCAGTTTTTTTCTGTTATTATTTCAACTGTGATCTCATTGTGAAGAAGATACTTTGATTTCAATATTTTTAAATTTATTGAGATTTACATTATGGTCTATCACTGATATTATTCTACATGAGATTTACATTATGGTCTATCACTGATATTATTCTACATGAATCTGAGAAGAATGCATTTCCTGCTGATGTCAAGTGGACTGTCCTGTAGGTCTGTTAGGTCTAAATAGGTTTATAAAGATGTTAAACTTTTCCATATCCTTATTAACCTTCTGTTTAGCTGTTCTATTATTGAAAAGTTTGGTGTCTAAGTGTCAAACCATCACTGTAGAACTATTTCTCCCTTCAATTCTGGCAGATTTTGCTTTATGTATTTGGTGGGCTCTTATTTTTTTTTAGTATGTTTACCTTTATAATATATCTTCCTGGGTGACCCTTTGTAATATATAATGTTCATCCTTGCTTCTTAATACAACTTTTAAAAATCTAGTTTCTATGATGATATTATAGCCATCTAGATCTCATTTTATATTGTTTGTATGGAATATCTTTTTGCATCTTTTAAAACTTTTTATTTCATAATCAAGTCAATCTCATTTAGAAAGCATATGGTTGGATCCTCAGCTCTATTCTTCCAATCTCTGTCTTTTGATTGAAGAGCTTAATCTATTTACATTAAGAATTATTAAAGAAAGGGATTATCTGTGCCATTGTGCTTTTTCTATATAACATTTTTTCTTTAATTCTTCCATCAGTGCCTTCTTTTATGATTAATTGCTATTTTCCTAATGAACCATTTTAATTCCCTTCTGATTATAGACCTTCTGCCTTTTTACCTTTAATTATTCAACTATACTGGGTTCCTTGAATAGGCAGTGTGGAAGAATGTTTTCATTGGGTTAAAAAATAGAAAACATAAAAATAGTAGCAAAAAGTAAAATTATCACATGCTATAGTAAGTCCAGATCAAAATTATGCCTCATCATGGGCATTGAATTTAAACTGATCTTTTTTAGTTGGTTAATTTTTGACCACTCAACAGAAGCGGAATGGGAATAGAGTTTGCAGACAAAATTTTCAAGTTCTCATTTGCAGGAATGAGTAACAATTGCTATGCCTTTCTTGTTCTGTGCTCTTATACAATATCATTAATCTGTCACAATAATCTTAACTGGATGCCATCTCATAGTCTTTCTTTTTTTTAAGATTTTATTTATTTATTCATGAGAGACACAGAGAGAAAGAGAGAGAGAAGCAGAGACACAGGCATCAGGAGAAGCAGGCTCCATGCTGGGAAGCATGACATGGGACTCAATCCCAGGTCTCCAGGATCAGGCCCTGGGCTGAAGTCAGCGCTAAACCACTGAGCCACCGGGGCTACCCCCTCATAGTTCTTCTTAACATAGCACTCTAAGCATCCACTATCAATTATGTTAACAATATTAATTAATAATAATAATTAGCCACCTTTAACGAATAAATAATGGTAAATAGTTTGATTAGAATTTATATTAGTGAAGTACAGTAGTTGGAATAACTGCAAAATGTAGGTATGGGGCAATATATGGAGTAATTTGAAAAATAAAACTTTAAGGTGTACCCACATATTTTAGCTCACAATACTTGGTAAAATAAACATATACCTTTTAAAATATATATATACTAAGTGTAAAATTTCATTGTATTACTTCAAAATATGACTTCTTCAAAATATGTAATTTTATTTGATTAATATCTCATTTGAGTATCAGAATCCTTCTAAAAAATGAATCCAGTATAATGGCATGGCATGGGAAGTTATAGAGAATTTGAATTTACACAATTAGAAAAGGAAAATGCTTTTCAACAATGATTTGTGTGTGTGAAAATTTTGAAAACTTAAATTTCAAGTATTTTTTGTATAGTGACTATAGCAAAGTGAGTTACAAGACAGATTTCTATTAATTCATTCATAGTTCACCATTGATTTTTTTTAGCATCATGAGAAGAATTTTGTACTTGGAAAAATATTTCTCTAGTCCAAAATGTCTATGTGATGAGATATTTGCTGTAAAAATAGCAGCTAAACATATTGTGATAGAAAATATATCAAGAAAAGTAAAGTTACTTTAATATGGGGAATATTGGAGAATATGATCGTAGGAGAGAAAGGAAATTGTTAACTGAAAATTAATAAAGAGCCAAGCAAGCTGGGTTGGGAATTATGATCAGAGTCATATTCTGCAGACAAGCACACACTGAATTGTCAACCATTAGATTTCATGAATGGATTGTCATACTCCAAGATTCCCCACTGCTTTTTCTGCTTGTGTCTGTTCAGCAAAGCTAAAATTAAACTCTTGTAAAAGGGCTACCCACTTTTCCTTTGAAAGTTACACTCAGTTTCAGCTATTACACTTTCAAATATGTGCTAGTGAAGTACTTGCCTAATAATGTCTCTTTTGGCCTAAACAGTATAATATGATGGTTAAGATCATCAGTTCAAACTGATTTAGCCACTTATTTAACATTATGAAACAAAAATATTTTTTGTATTATCACATTCTTCTTGTGAAATTGGGGATATCAATATCCTAGTATACTAAGTTATTTATAGAATTAAACAATAAGTACAGAAGGTATGCACTATAGTGACCCATCTATAGTAACATGCAATTATTGGGAACTATGCTACTATAACAATGCAAGTGAGATGTCTAATACCCATTTTTTGTTATTTATATTAACATAGTTAAAAATGTGAGCTTAATAGTATTATTTCTAGCTAAGCAAATAATGAACTGTATATTTGCTTATACTTTAAAGTTGTAACATTCAACACATCCCGATATTATTGTGATCTGTAATTCAGAAAATCCTATCATAAGTACTAAATATACTATTAAAATGTCAGCAAGTATATAAAATCTATTCTTGGAAAACTTGTATCTTTTATTTCTGCCATGGTGGGCTCCAGATTTTTGAAATAACAGCTGTATTAAAGAAAAGTTGAGAACCACTGTTCTGAAGCATTCCCCATGGTGGAATATTTGAAACAACATTATATTTGAAATTGGAAATCCTGAGTATAAATCTTATCTCAGCTATTGCCAGTTTTGTGGTTTGGAAACCAGCTTAACCTCTTCAAATCTCTCTTGTATTATTTCTAAATAGGAATAATTATTATTGCTTACCTTGCAGAGTTCTGTAATCAACAACTTAATTAGGAAAATACATTGTGTGCTTTGATACAAATGCTATTCTTTTTTGAAAATCAGCTTGATGAACTTGGATAAAAAATAAATTATAGTAAAAGAGGCTCAGGGTCTAATCTTCAATCACTTACTAGTTACCTCAATGTGAGAATATATTTAACCTAATGATTTTATGTGTAAAATGTGGTTAGTTATATGTTCTTGCTGGGTTTTGAGGGGATTAAATGAGATGGCTAATACATCACAAAGGTTTGCCTCTTAGTAAAGAAGCATCATTGCTATAGTTGTTTATAATTATGATTGCTGATATTGTTATTACCCACCTATAAAGACTTTTTAGTGTGCCTAGTTTATGTACTCACTATTTGATAATTGGTTAGGAATGGTCATAGGAAGCAGATAAAGGTTAGGTAGTATCCACTATTTTGTGCTTTATCCCTCATCATTTATTTAACTAATGTAAAATGCAAAGCTACACATTGCCCCCAGGTACTTAAGGATAAAATAATTTAATATTATCAGCTTAAGGTCATAGCTAATTCTCATAGCTCCATTTTACTTATATTGACTAATGTTGAAAATAACTTTCTGGGACGCCTGGGTGGCTCAGTGGTTGAGCATCTGTCTTTGGCTCAGAGCATGATCCCATAGCCCTGGGATTGAGTCCCACATTGGGCTTCCTCCATGGAGCTTGCTTCTCCCTCTGCCTGTGTCTCTGTCTCTCTCTCTCTCTCTCGAATAAATAAATAAAATCTTTAAAAAAAGAAAAAAATAATAACTTTCAAATTATAAAAATGTAGGATATAGAATTTATAGAATGTTGCTCAGGTTCATCATTTTTACTCATTCAACATGCAGCTCGATATACAAAACTAATCAAAATGTTTATTACTATCCTTACCAGTCTTGTTTTCTCTTGGATATACTTTAATTGGAATCCTGGATAGAGATAATAATAGTTTCCTACTTGAGGTAAAAATGATTCCCTTTTCAGTCTTTTGTGTAAAATTTTTGCTTCTCAACACCAACTACAATAATGTATTTGTGAAATTCATATCATCTTTTGAAGCGTTCAACTCGGGTTGAAAGCATTGTGGGTTGTATCTAGAGACTGTCTTCTTGGCTTCAATGGCAGTCGGTGGGGTTTAAGATGAGCAATTACTGCTCTCTCATGGAAAGGAAAAGTGCTGAAGTGTCTTTAAGATCTCAGTGGGAGTGATTTTACTTATAATAAAGGGAATTGTATCCATTGTGGATACCACATGCTTTGCTACAATTTCTTTAAAAAGATATAGAATGTGGGAAAATGGACTTGATTCTAAAGGAAATTTTCTAAAATCTGGAAATCAACAGCATCCCTGTTATTTTCCCAAGGATCAAAATGAAAATTAGGCCTTTTTCAATACCACGTTCTTCATGCTTTTAGGTAAAGAACATATTACATGCACCAGAATACACCAGACACTGGCACTGCTGTTCATTCTGCCCTGCCAATGTTTTCTGATGTTCATTGTACAGTTATGGGCTTTTCTCATACAATAGTGAGGTTTTAGATTTTTTTAATTGCTTAGTATCCTGGTATAAAAATAATGTTCTCTCATTGGAGTATCAATCCCAATGCTTGTAATTAGCGCTTTCTGAAGAGTAATTTCACTGTGCTTAGAGATGAATTGCCAAGCTTTTCATTTAGTAGGCAGATAACTGAAAGTTCTGTACTACATACAAGTCATAGATTATTTGTTCAAATATATTTAAATAATGAAGATCTATAATAAAAGTACTCAGGATAATATTACACTGAACTAGTAGTCAAGTTAGGTAGTCTGGTGACCAAACCAGAGTGCAATGTTAAAAGAGTTCTGGAGTAACTTAGCTTCATCTTAATTCTAGGAAAAAATGCTTGTTGAAATGATATGCCATTTCTGAGGTTCGTGGCATATATGGTACTCATAAAACTGTACAACCACAAAATATCAAAGAAACTTTACAAAATCAGCCTCAAGGAACAATATAAAATCAATTGGTTAAATGAAACCATCTTAGCAATTTTTTTCTGACACACAAGAGCCAGAGAGGAGGTTATATAGAAGATCACTCTCTTTCCTAAGTCCCCAAATGTCATGATTCCTACCTATTGGTCCTCAGGTTCCATTCTCCTCTGTATCACTCTTCTAAGAGAAGTAATTCATATGGAAAATACATTGTAAAAGCTACATTTTTGCCTAAATCCTTTACAATCCCTGTTTTGTAGGTAGTCCCAATTACTTTTATTCCACAAGAAGACTGGGGACTTTCAGTTTGAGGGAGACAGTAGAGGGAAATTCATAGTCTTTCAAAGCTTTGAAGGCATTTCCAGTTCACATATTTCAGGATTGCTTTCAACTATAGAATACATTATATTCTACATTACAACTTTTCTGGTCACACACACACACACACACACACACGTACACACAAGTACCTATTGGGATAATCTGATAGATTTTTACATACATATTATACATAGCTGGTGTTGAGGAAATGTTGCCTGGAGGTTATTTAACTTCAAATTTCATTTAAAAATAACATATGATTTTATACAAATGTCTTGTTTTGTTTGTTGGCAATGGCTGTTTTTTCAGTAGATTGGATTTTGAATCTGGCATGAAAATTGTACTTTGAAAGGAAATTCCAATACCTAGAAAATAACTTACTCCACATGAGATGTCTATAATTTGGAACCCACTGTTGAATGATTCAGGATTAAACAGTGATTTAAAAAATAATTCTTTTCCAGATGGATAGCTGCTCAGGCAAGGAAGACAAAAAACTTTGTCATCAGACTTGTCAAATGATAAAAATATCATTGGACTGGAATTTTAAAAAATGAAACAGTAAAACAAAAAAATCCATATTTATGCTAAAATACATCTATAAAAATTGCTTAACAACTATTTCAAGATTTATTGTAATCAAGATTCATTTTCCATTTTATGAACTTTAATGTCACCTAAGTGGATAAGAATAGATACAGAATATATAAAGTATATTTTGTTCACTTGAGGTAAGTTAAAATTTCTCAGTTGTGACATCATAAAAGAAATTCTAAGTTAAAAGTATATTTAATAGCATTGAAAATGTTTTAGCACTTTAAACTTTGCCTGAAATATATTGTATTTAATTTCCAAAACATCTTTTTGGTGCTTCAGGGCAGGTGTTATTTTCACATTTCACCAAAGAGGAAACTAATAAGGCATAAAGAAGTTGGCATATAGCCAGTGCATACCTCATTTAGAACTTGAACCTGAGTTTCCTGGCTTCAAATGAGAGATTTTTTCCTATCTATACTACTAAAATTCTTGATTTTTCTTGTTATTATAAAAAGTCCATAAATAACTTTTGTATTTGTAAATAAGTAGTGTAAATGGTATGCAATGGTTGCTTATGTATGTGAGAGATAGTTCAAATAATTTCCTCACCATTAGGAAATACAACACATGATAATTCTTAAGATATGCTTAGTAGAATAACTAGAATAAATGATGGAATTACTACTTATTGAATGAATTAAATGTTATCCCATTTCCTCAAGCAGAAAATTGGAATAGTTTCATCAAAATTCCTTTTTTCCTATATTCTGGCTCACTCAGCTAGATATCATGAACAAAGCATCAAGAGCCCAGACACAGGTCAAGTTTTATACAGTATATAGAAAATTGACTGACCTACTCTGTATGATGAGTATGACTGCAATAAATCTCAGGATGTTCTTTAATCATCAGCCTACATAATGTGGGCTAGGGTTAGGGTGACAGTTCTCCTCTCCAACTGTTATCTCTCTTTTGAAGCACTATTTTGACATTGATAACATTCAATTTTATTTGTACTCTTTGACATTGCTAGGATTCTTAAACATAAGATGTTTATTTTTAAAGGAGAATGGCACACAACACTCACTAGGAAACTAATTTTGGGTGTTGGATGTTTTCTTTGAGAACCCCATGCAAATAGAAATTTCAAATTTAGGGGACACAAAATTTTTCCACTAAAACATCATTTCTAAAACCGAGTTTAATAGAAACTGGGTTTTCTACAATGTTAATAAATGTCAATTTCTCTGGGAAAAGTTTAAAAAGTTTACAAAATTTTTTCTACAAGCATTTTCATGATGCACATATGTCACTTTTAAAGATTCTGGGAAAACATTCTTCATGTAATTCAGTTAAATTTAATTCTCAACCCTTCAAACTCATTGCCTACGAATACTGCTCTCCTTTTTTTTAATCTATGGAATTCCCCTTAGTAGCTTCAGAATCCACGGCTACTTGGGTCACAGGCTGGGAAATACTGCTCTAGCATTGTGATACAAAACCTTGGTTTGAAAAAAAAAAAAAAAAAACAAAAAACAAACTTGGTTTGAGTCATAACTCTATCAGTTAAATTAGTTCTATGTTTTTGAGCAAGACAGGGCTCTGGACATCAAATGAGAACATTACTTTCCTAGGATTTTTTTTCTTACTTTGGAAGTAATTTGTTTAAATATTTAATATATATGTGTATATGCATGTGTATATGTGGTTTATATATTTATTTTTTTAAGATTTTATTTCTGGGATACTTGGGTGGCCCAGTGGTTGAGCATCTGCCTTTAGCTCAGGACATGATCCTGGAGTCCCGGGATCAAGTCCCACATTGGGCCCCCTGCATGGAGCCTGCTTCTCCCTCTGTCTGTGTCTCTGCCTCTGTGTATGTGTGTGTGTCTCTCGTGGATAAATAAACAAAATCCTTTAAAAAAAATTTATTTCTTTGAGAATGAAAGAGAGCATGAAGTTGGGAGAGGTAGAAGAAAATGGAGAAGCAGAGACCTGACACCAGGCTCAATCCCAGGACCCTGATATCATGACCTGATATCAGGACCCTTATATTATGACCTGAGCCAGAGGCAGATGCTTGAGCAACTGAGTCACCCAGGTGCCCCTGTGCTATCTATATTTATATATATGCATACACATGTATGTATGCATATATATTATTTATGTATATATTATATATACACACATATATGTATTATTTATGTATGCATAAATGACTTTAATTCTCTTTTTAATCCACATATAGCACTGTATTAGGTTTAAAAATACAACATAATTTGATATATGCAGAGTTGGCCATTGAACAAAAAGGGTTTGAAGTACATGGGTCCACTTACATACATATATTTTTGATAAAGCAATACTGTAAATATATTTTTCTCTTCCTTATGATTTTCATAACAATTTTCCCAGGTTACTTTACTATAATATAGCATATAAAACATTATAAGTTATACATCCATTTTTTACTGCACTTAGCTCCCCAACCTTTTCACATTGTGCAAGAGTCAACTGTATATATTGCAAAATGATTAACATAGTAAGTTAATATCTATTACCGCACATATTTTTTCTTGTGATAAGAATTTTTAAGATCTATACTCTTAGCAATTTTCAAAAATTCAGGATTAACTATACTCATCATGCTGTATGTTACATCCTTGAGACTTATTTATTCTATGCTGAAAGTTTGTACTTTTTGACTACCTTAACCCATTTTGCCCCCTCATCCCCATTTCTGGCAACCACCAATATATTCTTTGTATCTATGAGTTTTGTTACTTTTTAAAAAAGATTTTATTTATTTATTCATGAGAGAGAGAGAGAGAGAGAGAGAGAGAAGCAGAGACATAGGCAGAGGGAGAAGCAAGCTCCACGCAGGGAGCCTGATGTGGGACTCATTCCCGGGATTCCAGGATCATGCCCTGGACCAAAGGCAGGTGCCAAACCACTGAGCCGCCCAGGGATCCCCAAGTTTTGTTATTTTAAAGACTCTACATAAAAGTAAGACCATACAGTATTTATCTTCAAAAGTAAGATCATACAGCATTTGTCTTTATCTGTCTGATTTATTTTATTTAGCATAATTCCTGCAAGTTCTACCCATGGTGCTGCAAATGTCAGCATTTCCTTTTTCACCACCAAATAATAGCCATCGTATATAAATATATATACCACATCTTCTTTATCCATTCATCCACTGTAAAGATACTTCATGTTGTTTCCACGTTTTAGCTATTGTAATAATACTGGGAATAAAATGGCAGTACAAGTTTCTGTAGAGATACTGAGTTTGTTTTCTTCTGATCATAACCAGAAGTGTAATTGCTAGATCATATGTAGTTCTATTTTAAAATTTTTGAAGAACTTCCGTATCGTTTTCCCTGGAAATTACACCACTTCGCTTTCTCACCAATAGTACAAGAGGATTCCTTTTTCAATGATTGTTATCCCTTGTCTTTTTACCATTTATTTATTTATTTTATTTATATTTTTATTTTTATTTTTTTGAGTATAGTTGACACACAATGTCACATTGGCTTCAGGTGTACAACTTAGTGATTTGCGGAATTTATACATTATGCTATATTCACAAGTATAGCTACCATATGTCCCATTACTTTGCTATTACAATACCATAGTATTCTTTATGCCCTGCTGTTTACTGTCATGATTTACTCATTCCATAACTGGAGGCCTGTATCTCTTTCCCCTCATTCATTTTGCCCAACCTCCTACCCTCTTCCTTTTGGTAACCATCAGTTTGTTCTCTGTATTTACAGTTCTGATTATGCTTTTTGTTTGTTTATTCATGTTGTAGATTCCATTTATGAATGGAATTATATGGTATTTGTCTTAGTCTGACTTTTTTCACTTACCATAATATCTTTAGGTCCATCCATGTTGTCACAAATGATACAATCTTAGACTTTTTATGGCTGTGTAATATGCCATTGTGTGTATGTGAATGGGTGTGTGTGTGTAAGTGTGTATAGATAATTTTTTTTAAATTCATTCATTGATGGACACTTAACTTGCTTCCATGCCTTGGCTATTCTAAACAATATTTCAATAAACATAAGGGTGCAAATATCTTTTGGAGTTAGTGTTTTCATTTTTCCTGGTTAAAATATCTAATAGAGGAATTATTGACTAATATGGAATTTCTATTTTTAATTTTTTGAAGAACCTCATTGCTGTTTTCCAAAGGAGCTGCACAAATTTAGATTCCCACCAAAAGTGCACAAGTGTTTCTTTTCCTGTACATCCTCAACAACATTTCTTGTTTCTTGTTTTCTGGATAATAGCCATTCTAACAGCTTTGGGTGGTCTCCCATTATGCTTTTGATTTGCATGTCCTTGATAATTTTTGATAGGGACTGCATGAGTCTGTAGATGGACTTGGTTAGTGCAGACACTTTATCAACATTAATTCAATGATCTATGAGCACAGGTTATTATTCTACATATTTGTGGTTTCATTTTTTTTCTGATAGTTCATTGATTTTGTATCCTACAACTTTACAAATAAGTTTAGTAACTAACAGGGTTCTTTAATATTTAGGGATAGATAATAGATAATTTGCATATCTACAAATCAATATTACACAATATAGCTCTAGCAAACAAAGAGGCAGTTTTTATTTGGCTATGTGCCCAGGTTCAGTGCAGAAGGAGCAGACAAAAACATCCATCTCCCTCTATTTCCCTGAAAGTGCTCTATTTGCATACTTTAAAAGCTGTAGACTGAGAGCCTGGCTACAGCCCTTCCCAAAGACTGGATGGCATATTTCCCACCTTTTGTCTCCAGCCAGCATCAGTAGAAGGAGCTTATACATATGTCTGGGACCAAAACCTTTGTCCCTGCCATCTGAGAGATAGGCCTCTGATCACTGGCTTTGATAACCAACAGGGTTTGCATTAAAGTCCCATAGGACTGTAGAAAACCAAGAAGCAGTTCTAATAGGTGCAGGAGTAACACTTTTGTGGTTTTATATCTGAACAGGCAAACTTTTCCATCCCCTGTTTTTTTCTAGAAAGTGTTAGTGACATACTTTGAAGGAACAGCCTCTAATCAGCTTATATCAAAGTGCTAACTGTAATTCTCCCTGATAGATACTGATGCCTCTTAATAGACTCTTACCTACTAGGAGACTTTCAGAACAAAAGAGGAAGCCTAAACAATCATAAAAGTTTGAGGGATGACTAGGAGCTCAAGCTAGGAGCTTCATCTCTAACATAAGGACATTCTATCAAGACTGGGAGAGATGGAGGGAGCGGCAAGACGGTGGAAGAGTAGGGGTCCTCAACTCACCTAGTCCCACAAACTTACCTTAATAACTTTTTTTTTTAAAGATTTTAATTATTTATTCATGAGCAACACACAGAGAGAGAGAGAGAGAGAGAGAGAGAGGCAGAGACACAGGCAGAGGGAGAAGCAGGCTCCATGCAGGGAGCCCGACGTGGGACTTGATCCCGGGTCTCCAGGATCATGCCCTGGGCTGCAGGCGGTGCCAAACCGCTGCGCCACCGGGGCTGCCCCCTAAATAACTTTCAAAACAACCTGAACACCTACGAATTCAACCAGATGTAAAGAGAACAGCTAGAACACTACAGAAAGAAAAATTTTCACTTCTAACAAGGTAGGAAGGTGAATAAATAAATAAATAAATAAATAAATAAAGTGGGGGGGAGGGTAACCCTGACTAGCAGGGATAAAGTGGAGCCAAAAAGCCCTCCAGGGCAAGAAAGCCCAGCCCTGGAGAAGTGGGAACTTTAAAATCCACGCCAGAGTTTTCCCCGATGAAAAAGTGTTTAGCAAGGAAATTGGGCAGAATTACAGGAGGGCCAGTGAAGCCTCAAGATTCCCGGAGTCACTATAAGAGGAGGGGCACCCAGGGGAAAACTCACCACAAACTGATCCGATATCCATAAAAAGCTGGAGCACCCAGCCCTCCAGGGCATTTGGGAGAAGCCAGTATTTTAGGTGGGCCAGCTCCAGATGGAGGTGGCTGTGCCCTATTTCTTTCAGGAGAGGTGGTCCCTGGGAGCATGGTTCCAGCGGCATATGGTCCTAGATCCCAGGGCACCCAAGCAGACGAAGCCAGTGATCCTGTACTCCCCCTGGGACAGGTGGAAGCAGGGAGGGCACAGGACAGTGAGAACTCTCCTGCAGCTGAGCACCCCCAAGCTGTGCAGAGCAGGGCACCCACACCTGCCCCCAGGGGATCTTGGCCAGTGTGGACTTGGAAACTGTGATTAGTTACTCGTGGGGAGCTGACTCTAGAACTAGAAACCCAGCCACCACCATTGTTGTTTTTCCTCTTTGTTTCACTGTGTTTCTGAGAGAGGCGGGGCCTCCAGGGAACAGAGGTCTCACAGGGTAAACAGCTCCCACTGAGCCTGGCATGAGGCAAGAGGCAGGGCATCTCCCCCAGGTACACACACCTGAGAATCAGCACAGTCGACCTTCCCCAAGAAAACCAGCTGGAAGAACAAAGGAAGAGCAAGATTATTGACCAAGCAGTGCTGGAAAGCAACAGTACTGAGGGAAAACAGTATATAGAACTAAAGGGTTTTTCTTTTTTCTTTTCTTTTTTTTCCTTCTTTTTCCATTCCAACTCATTTTTCTATCAGACTAAATATTTCCAATATTATTTTTTCTCTTTTCCCACCTTAACAACAATATTTTACCAGCTCTTAATTTTTAGTTTTTTTTTTTTCCTTTTTCACTTTCATATTTCTACAATTGCATGACTTAGATATATTTTTCACTTCTGGATTCCCTTCAACATATTCAATTTAATTTTGGTAGATATATGATATGGGTATTTGTTTTTTTTGTTTTGTTTTGTTTTTTGTTTTTCTGCCTCATTTTGTTTTACAGTGGTGGAAGTTAGTACCTTAGAAAACACAACCAACATATACCCAGAACCAAGTGGAATACCTTGTTGATTTATTCTGTGAGATTTTATTCTCTCTTCCTTCCCATTTCCTGCTCTTATCTTGTTTATGTTTCTGTGGTCAATGTTGGGGCTTTGTTGCTGGTTTTTATAAATCTGGAATTGACCGTCTTCCAACATACAGAACAAAATACACTCAAAACCAAGAGGATCACCATCTAGTCCCTTCAGGGAGAGTACATTCTCTCTCAACCACCACTTCTTCATAACCACCACCATGACCCTTTTTTCCTCTTTACTTTTATTTTCTTTTTTTTTTCTTCTTCTTCTTCTTTGTTTTTGGTTTTTGGCTTTTTATTTTTACTACTTTGTTTTAAAATTTGTTTTTCACTTTAGGAGTCCTTTTGTTTTATTTTATTCTGTTCTTCTATTTTCTAGTCTCTTACCTCTTCGGAATCATCGAGGGTGTGTTTTACTTAGGTTATGGTTGATATTTTTGAGCAGCCTGCTCATACAGCCACTCTGTACTGGACAAAATAACTAGAAGGAAGAATTAACCATAAAAAAAGAACTAGAAACGATACTCTCTGCCACAGAATTACAGAATATGGATTTAAATATGATGTCAGGAATTCAATTCAGAAGTACAATTATAAAGTTACTGGTGATTCTGGAAAAAAGTGTAAAGGACTCTAGAGACGTCATTACTACAGAATTAAGATCTAGTCAGGCCAAAATTAATAATAGATTAAATGAGATACAATCCAAACAGGATGTTCTAACTGCTAGGGTTAATGAGGTGGAAGAGAGTGAGTGACTTAGAAGACAAACTTCTTGGTGATGGTAAGCAGGAAAGCTGAGGAAAAAAGAGAAAAACAATTAGGAGCCCACAAGGAAAGCCTTAGGGAAATAAATGATAGCTTGAGAAGGAAGAATATGTGTCTAATTGGGATTGCAAAAGAGGCTGAGAGAGGACCACAATGTATATTTGAACAAATCATAGCTGAGAGCTTCCCTAATTTAAGGAGGAAACAGGCATTCAGATCCAAGACATAGAGAGGACCCCCCCAAAATTCAATAAAAACCATTCAATACCACGACATTTAATAGTGAAACTTGCAAATTCCAAAGATAAAGAGAATTTTTTTTAAGCAGCACAAGACAAGAGATTCTTAACTTATATGAAGTTAAGAAATACCAGAAAGAGATTAGGAGAAATACCAGATTAACAGCAGACCTCTCCACAAAGACCTGGCAGGCCAAAAAGGGCTGGCACAATATATTCAGGGTACTAAATGAGAAGAATATGCAGCCAAGAGTAGTTTCTCCAGTAAGGCTGTCATTTAGAATAAGAGAGATAAAGAGCTTCCAGGATAGGCAGAAAGTGAAAGAATATGTGAAAACCAAATCGGCTCTGCAAGAAATAATAAAGGGGAACCTGTAAAAGCAAGAGCGAGCTCAAAGAAAAAATCCACAAAAACAGGGACTGAATAGGTAATATGATGGCACTAAATTCATATCTTTCAATAGTTACTCTGAAGGTGAATGGGCTAAATGATCCCATCAAAAGACACAGGGTATTGGACTAGATAAAAAAAGCAAGACCCATCTATATGCTGCCTACAAGAGACTCATTTTAGACTTAAGGAAACCTCCAGCCTGAAAATGAAGTGGAGAATCATTTACCATTTGAATGGTCCTCAAAAGAAAGCTGGGGTAGCAAACTTCATAACAGATAAATTAAAGTGTATACCAAATACTGCAATAAGAGATGAAAAGAGACACTATATCATACTTAAAGGGTCTATCCAACAAGAAGACTTAACAATCATGAATATTTATGTCCCTAATGTGGGAGCTGCCAAATATATCAATCAATTAATAACCAAAGTAGAGAGATATTTAGGTAATAATACATTAAGAGTAAGAGATTTCAACATGGCACTTTCAGCAAATGACAGATCTTCTAAGCAGAACATCATCAAAGAAACAAGGTCCTTAAATGATACACTGGACCAAACAGATTTCATATGGGTGGTTCAGTGGTTAAGCGTCTGCCTTTGGCTCAGGGCGTGATCCCAGAGTCCCAGAATCGAGTTCCAAATTGGGCTTCTTGCATGGAGCCAGCTTCTCCCTCTACCTGTCTCTCTGCATATCTCTCTCTCTTTCTCTCACACTCTCTCTCTCTCTGTCTTTCATGAATAAATAAATAAAATATTTAAAAACAAAACAAAACAAAATCAAACTTAAAAATACCAAATAGATTTCATAGATGTATACAGAACTTTCTATCCGAATGCAACTGAATACACATTCCTCTCAAGTGCATTGGAACTTTTTCCAGAATAGACCACATTCTGGGTCACAAATCAGTCTTAACTGATACCAAAAGATTGAGATTGTCCCCTGCACATTTTCAGACCACAATGCTTTGAAACTGGAACTCAATCACAAGAAGAAATTTGGAAGAACTCAAACACATGAAGGTTAAAGACCATCCTACTAAAAGATGAATGCGTCAACGAGGAAATTAGAGAAGAATTAAAAAGATTCATGAAAACTTATGAAAATGAAGATACAACCATTGAAAATCTTTGGGATACAGCAAAAGTGGTCCTAAGAGGGAAATACATCGCAATACTAGCCTCCTTCAAAATATTGGAAAAAACTCAAATATACAAGCTAACCTCGCACCTAAAGGAACTGGAGAAAGAACAGCAAATAAAGCCTACACCAAGCAGAAGAAGATAGATAAAAGAGATTCAAGCAAAACTCAATGAAATAGAGACCAGAAGAACTGTAGAACAGATCAACAAAACCAGGAGTTGGTTCTTTGAAAGAATTAATAAGATAGATAAATCTCTAGGCAGACTTACTTTTAAAAAAGAGAAAATACTCTAATAAAATCATGAATGAAAGAGGAGAGATCACAACCAATACCAAGGAAATACAAACGATTTTAAAAATGAATTATAAGTAGCTATATGCCAAAAATTAAGAAATCTAGAAGAAATGGATGCATTTTTGGAAAACCACAAATTACCAAAACTGGAACAGGAAGAAATAGAAATACTGAACAGGCCAATAACCAGGCCAAATGAAGCAGTCATCAAAATCCTTCCAAGACACAAAAGTCCAGGGCCAGAAAGCTTCCCAGGGGAATTCTACCAATGTTTAAAGAAGAAATAATACCTTATTCTACTAAAGCTGTTTTGAAAGATAAAAGAGAGGTAATACTTCCAAACTTGTTTTATGAAGCCAGAATTACTTTGATTCCAAAACCAGACAGAGACCCCACCAAAAAGGAGAATTATAGACCAATATTCCTGATGAACATCAATGCAAAAATCTCACCAAGATACTAGCCAATAGGATCCAACAGTATATTAAGAGGATTTTCACCATGATCAAGTGGGATTTATCCCCAGGATGCAAGGGTGTTTCAACACTCCTAAAACAATCAATGTGATAGATCATAACAACAAGAGAAAAAACAAGAACCATATGATCATCTCAATAGATGCAGAGAAGCATTTGACAAAATTCAGCATCCACTCCTGATTAAAACTCTTCAAAGCATAGGGATAGAGGGAACATTCCTCAATATCTTAAAAGCCATTTATGAAAAGCCCACAGCAAATATCATTCTCAGTGGGGAAAAACTGAGAGCCTTTCCTCTAAGATCAGGAACATGACAGGGATGACCACTCTTACCACTGTTAATTCAACACAGTACTAGAAGCTCTAGCCTCTGCACTCAGACAACAAAAAGAAATAAAAGGCATTCAAATTGATAAAGTAGACATCAAACTTTCCCTCTTTGCAGATGACATGATACCGTATGTAGAACACCCAAAAGACTTTACCCCAAGATTGCTAGAACTCATACAGCAATACAGCAATGTACAGGATACAAAATCAATGCACAGAAATCAGTGGCATTTCTGTACACTAACAATGAGACTGAAGGAGAGAAATTAAGGAGTCATTCCCATTTACAATTGGACCCAAAACCATAAGATACCTAGGAATAAATGTAACCAAGGAGGTAAAGTATCTACACCCTAAAAACTACAGAATACTTCTGAAAGAAATTGAGAAAGACACAAAGAAATGGAAAAACATTCAATACTCATGGATTGGAAGAATAAATATTGTGAAAATGTCTATGCTACCAGGGCAATTTACACATTCAATGCAATCCCTATCAAAATACCATGGACTTTCTTCACAGAGTTGGAACAAACAATCTTAAGATTTGTATGGAATCAGAAAGGAACCCAAATAGCCAGAGGAATATTATAAAGAAAACCAAAGCTGGGGCATCACAATGCCGTGTTTCAAGCTGTATTACAAAGCTGTGATCATCAAGACATTATGGCACTGACACAAGAACAGACACATAGATCAATGGAACAAAATAGAGAACCCAGAAATGGGCACTCAACTCTATGGTCAACTAATATTCGGCAAAGCAGGAAAGAATATCCGCTGGAAAATGGATAGTTTATTCAATAAATGGTGTTGGGAAAATTGGAAAACCACATACAGGAGAATGAAACTAGACCATTCTCTTGCACTACACTCAAAGATAAACTCAAAATGGATGAAAGATCTAACTGTGAGACAAGAATCCATCAAAATCCTAGAGGAGAACACAGGCAACACCCTGTTTGAACTTAGACACAGCAACTTCTTGCAAGATACATCTATGAAGGCAAGGGAAACAAAAGCAAAAATGAACTATTGGGACTTAATCAAGATAAAAGCTTCTGCACAGCAAAAGAAACAGTCCACAAAACTAAAAGACAACCTACAGAATGGGAGAAGATATTTGCAAATGACATATCAGATAAAGGGCTAGTATCCAAGATCTATAAAGAACTTACTAAACTCAACAGCAAGAAAACAAACAATCCAATCATGAAATTGGCAAAAGACATGAGCGGAAATTTCATAGGGGAAGACATAGACATGGCCAACATGTACATGAGAAAATGCTCTGCATCACTGGCCATCAAGCAAATACAAATCAAAACCACAATGAGATACCACCTCACACCAGTGAGAATGGGGAAAATTAACAAGGCAGGAAACCACAAATGTTGGAGAGGATGTGGAGAAGGGGGAACCCTCTTGCACTGTTGGTGTGAATGCAAGCTGGTGCAGCCACACTGGAAAACAATGTGGAGTTCCTCAAGAAGTTAAAAATAGAGCTATCCTACAACCCAGTAATTGCACTACTGGGTATTTACCACAAAGATACTGATGTAGTGAAACACCAGGACACCTGCACCCCAACTTTCAGAGCAGCAATGCAGCAATGTCCACAATAGCCAAACTGTGGAAGAAGCCATGCTGCTCTTTGACAGATGAAAGGATAAAGAAGATGTTATACACACACACACACACATATATACACACACACACACACAATGGAATACTACTCAGCTATCAGAAAGGACAAATACCCATCATTTGCTTCAACATGGATATAACTGGGGGGTATCATGCTGAGTGAAGCAAGTCAAGCAGAGAAGGACAATCAACATATGGTTTCACTCATACGGGGAATATAAGTAATAGTGAAAAGTATTATAAAGTAAAGGAGAGTAATGAGTGGGAAAATCAGAGAGGGAGACAACTCATGAGAGACTCCTAACTCTGGGAAACAAACAAAGGGTTGCAGAAGGGGAGGTGGGTGGGGCATTTGGGTAACTGCATAATGAGCACTGAGGAGCTCACTTGATGGCTAAGCACTGGGTGTTTTATTGTATGTTGGCAAATCAGACTTAAATAAAAACAAATTAAAAAAAAAAGACTGGGAGAGATGGATGTTTTATCTACTACACAAAAATCAAAAGTAGATACTTAAGGAAATTGAAGAATCAGAAGAATAAGTTCTAAGGAGAGAACAAGAGAAAACTTCCAAAGCAAATTTTAATGAAACAGATAAGTGATTCACTTGAGATTTCAAATTAATGATCATCAAGATGCTCACAAAGGCGAGGGGAGTCATCCATAAAGAAATTTAGAATGTCAACAGAGAGAAAATATTTAAAAGTACCAAATAAAAATCACAGAGTAGAAGAATACAGCAACTGGACTTTAAAATACAATAGATACAACTACAGCCTAGATCAAAAGAAATAAAGGATCTATGAACTTGAAGATAGGGCATTGGAATTCATTTACTCATAAGAGCAAAGGGAAAAAGATTGAAAAAGAGTGAAGATAGAATAAAGGTCTTGTGGAACACCATCAACTGATCCAATTTACATATTTAAAAAGGTCTTAGAAAGAGAAGAGAGTGAGAAGTAGCCAGAAACTTATCCCATGAAATAATGGCTGAAAACTTCCTTAACCTGGGGAATAAAAGAGACATCTAGTCCAAGAAAGTGAAAAGAGTTCCAGAAAAGATGAATCTAAAAAAGTACAAACCAAGATATACAATAACTTAATTGTTGAAATTTAAGGAGAGACTCTTAAAGGCATCAAGAGAAAAAATAATTGTCATATTCAAGCGAAGCCTAATAAGCTTTCAGCAGATTCATCAGCAGAAACCTTACAGGCCAGAAGAGAGTGGGATTATATTCAAAGTGCTTCAAAAATTTGCCAAACAGGAACTCTAACCAAAAATACTGTCCTTCAGAATTAGAGAAAGGAAGTTTTCCAGACAAACAGAAGCTATGGGAGTTTATTACCATGAAACCAGCCTGACAAGAAACGTTAAGATGACTTTTCAAATGAAAACCAAAAGGCTGCCATTAGTAATATGAAATGTATAAAAGTACAAAACTCAATGGTAAAGAGGTAAATCCCTTATAAATCTAGTATGATGTTTAAAAGATAAAGATTTTAACTATATTTTTAATAATTTGTTAATGGAAACAACATACAAAAAGAGATACATTGTGACATCAAAAACGTAAGATGCGGAGAATATATACAGGTTTAGTATGTGTTCAAGGTTGTTATCAGCATAAAATAGACTATTATATCCATATGTTTTATGTAAGCCAGATGGTAACTACAAAGCAAAAACCTACAGCAGGTTCACAAAAGATAAAAAAGAAAAGAAAGCATACCATTTGAGAAAATCATCAAATCGCAAAGGAAGAAAGCAAGACAAAAAATAAGGAACAATGCAAATATAAAAAAAAGAAAACAGAAAACAATGAACAAAATGGAATTAGTAAGTATACATTAACTACTTTCAATGTGAATACACTAAATTCCCAAATCAAAAAGCAGGGTGGCTGAATGGAAAAAAGAGCCTGGTTGAAATTTAAGGACACAGATAGACTGAAAGTAAAGAGATTTTTAAAAAGATATTTCATGCAAATGGAAGCTAAAGGGAATAAGGGGTTCCTATAATTCTATTAGACAAAATAGACTTTATGCCAAAGAATATAACAAGAGGCACTGACATTATCAGGTAAATTCATCAAAAAGGTACAACATGTACAAATATTAATAGATCTGAAGGGAGAAATAGCAATACAATAATAGTAGCAGACTTCAATGCTCTAATTTCACTAATGGATGGATCTTCCAGACAGAAAACTAACAAGGTAACATTGTATTTCCACTAAACTTTAGACCAGATGTCTCTAATAGATATAGAATATTCCATCTAATGGCAGCAGAATGTACATTCTTCTAAAAACACATAAAATATTCCCTAGGATAGATCACATTAAACCACAAAAACAAGTCCTACTTAATAAATTTAGAAAGATCGAAATCATACCAAGTATATTTTCCAACCATAATGGTATGGCACTGAATTTAATTTTGTAAAGAAAAGAGAAGAAATTACAAATATGTGGAGAGTCGGAAAAATCAAATGAGAAATAAAAGAATACATTAAGACAAAATTAGAGACATAACATACCATATTTTATGAGATGCAGCAAAAGCAGTTTAGTGATAAATGCCTACATAAACAAATGATACAATTCTCATAAATAACCTACCTTTACACATCAGAGACCCAGAAAAACAAGAATAAAGGAAGCCCAAAGTCAGTAAAAGGAAGAAAATAACAAAGATCAGAGAAGAACTAGATAAAGATTAAAAAGGCAATAGAAAAGATCAATGAAATGAATAACTGAAGTTATTTGTAGGTTAAAAAATAGACCCTTTAATAAGTTACCAAGAAGTGAGGACACTCAAAATTGTAAGTGAAAAAGGAGACATTACAACTGAAACTGCAGAAATACAAAGGATTACGTCTAGTAGGACTATAGTAAAACACAACCTACAAAAGCTTATTTAAGATCTCCTTTACATACCAAAATAGTTTGTGTTCAATAAGAAAAAAAAAAGTTGTAGCAATTTATATATGGTCTTTAAAAATTGCTGGCATTTTGAATAGAATTGATAGGATTTGTAAATGTTAGCTAAGGCAAAACTTAAATGAACTAAATATGAAAACCTTTTCAAGTAGACTTTGCAAGACTTTCAAATTCTGTAATTACAAGCAATCTACAACTATTAGAGCCTGGTTGTTATTAATAATAATGGATAGGTGTGATCTTTCAACTAAATACCACCAAATTAGAATAAAATTATTAACATTATTCCCATTATGTAATTTGCTTTACGTGATTTCTACCCAAAGTAAGTAGTTAAAAACAAAATAAGAGGCTATGATTTCAGTGGCGAAAGAAATTTCTAGCTTATATGTAAAAGGAAAGATTTTATCTAACTGAAAAGAATTGTAATATGTATCTAAATTTAGAGTATGTTTACAAATATGGTGTCATCTATTTCTAAATTAGGTGACCTTTCATCATATTTCTACCACTATAAACATTAATGTATACTTGTTATTACTATACACATTTTTTGTGGGGAGATATATTAATAATTATCTTTTCTCTAGAATTTGAGTTTCTTGAGGGGTAGAGCCATAATTTTTCTGTCTTACTTCTCTAATGTCACAAGGAAGTGATGATTCTAAAAAACCTTGCTAAGTGAATTTGAGAAATAATAACAGCTCCATGTTTTTATATCTTACTATTCCAGGAGTCTTTTTTTAATGTGGCATAAAATTTATTTCAACTTTTGCAAGTCACAGTGTAATTATCTGTACAATGAATCTTTAGAAAGAGATGTTGTAAAAAGACTACCCAGTTATGTTCTGGAACTATATATGTGACCAGCACAGCAATATCCACCCCTGAGTAAAATATTCTTCTTGACAAAACTTCTCACTTTATTGGCAACTTAAAATTGCTAAAGCACATTCATATTCACCACCTCATTAAATCCCTACATCAAATCTATGAGGTAGATTTTATTACTCTCTTAGTTTGTGAATGACTGGGATTGAAAGATACTTGGTTTGACCAAGGTCATCCACTAAATAAGTAAAAGATAATTTAATTGAATACTGTTTGTTAAATTCAAGACCTGTTCTTGTACTACCATACTAATTTCTTTTCTTGTTTTTATTTTCTGGTTTTGAATTACATTTGTGTACAATATTTTCTACTGTCTTATACTTGCTTATATTCTTTAGCTATGTCATAAAAGTAGAATTTATTTTTTTAACCAAAATTAAGTATTTCATGAATAGGGACAACTTATCTTTGTATATATATGTATATTTCCTAGTTTACTTCTTATTGCTCTACATATAGTAGGTACCTAATGGAGACTTGCTGGATTAAGGTCTGATGAAAGTGATCCTCATTAGTTTTATGTTTAGACAGTTTTGTTTGAAACATTTTCATGAATTAAGGAGGCTAAAACACTTAAATATATGAAAAAAAATCTCTCTTTAAAAAAATCAGATGGGCTTATATTCCTTACGAGTAGTTAAATTAATCTTGATTCAGCGCTGGTACGGCATGCATTTTTGAACCAGTTGGGCTATTTCATTTGCTTTCACTGCCTGCAATTTGAAGGACCTTTTAGTCTTCTCAGGGCTTTAATGGTATTCATGGAAAAGCAGACTGAATTTTTTAAAGCTAATGAGGTGTCAGCTTCCTCAGTGACTCATTTTCTCTTTTGTCTGCTATTTTCCATTCTTTGCCTCTGAGACAATATAGAGTAACCAAAGCATGAGACTATTATCAAGAAAGCATTTGAGAACCTCACTAAAACACTTACTAAAAATCAGAACCAAGGCTCAGCATTAATTTTAACAACTACTTAATATTTTCCTGAATTTCTAATTTACATCACAGAAAGATTGCATATTTATAACCACATTCATCTGATGATCTTTGAGCTACTTCAACATTTTACCATCTTAGCTCTTCTAATGCTGTGGGAATAGATTGAGCCTCTGCCCACTAACACTTATTTGAAGCTTTCCTAAAATCCCCTTATGAGCAATAGATCTTCTCTTTGGCCAGTGTTGTCTGAAATTTTTGTATTTTATCCCTATTATTTTGAGTAAGCTTTTTATTAAAATGTAAGCATACTAACTTGAATTAACATATAAATCTTTTTATATATTAGTACATATTAACCAACAACACATGAGTAGAACCTGGGGAATTAATGCTGCTAACTGACATAATTTATCACCTAGGAAAAGTCTACCATGAGGCACAATTCAGAAACCAAAGATGAGGGGTGGTGATGGATTTAGGAGTAGCGTAGGCCTTAATCAGGCCTTTTCTTCACTCATATACTGAGGTACAAATACGGTGACATCCATTAGGTCTTAGGCATTGAGGATTTATCAGTTGACATTACCTTTTAGCAATTGCAAAGGCTCATGACAGAAAAAATTGTAAATTTTTGAAGCATAACTTCAAAATCTCAGCTTTATGACTGGTATGTATAAGTGAAACAACTATTTGTTAAAAGGGGTCACTTGTCTGACAAGGGATTTTCTCCTATCATCAAAAAATCCAGTTTCATTCATGTTATTTGTAATCTTTATTTGAATTTCTATCTCCACTCAAGTTTCAGCTCATTGTCTATTTCTGAATTTCTAAGCAGGTTAGATTTATAGAGGCCCAATTTGTTATTATGTATTTCTAATTTTATTTGATTAGGATTTGAGAAAATGGCTTGTAACGTCTCTAACACTTTATGTTCTCTATTTTTCTACACAAACATACATATAAACATTATCCTTTGAGTTTATTAATATTATTATTCAGATCCCGCTGCCATTACTTTATCATCTACAGATTTGGTCCATTTCTGTGAGATGATTTCTTATATAATACTTCCAACTAAGTTGTATTTTTAATCAAGCAAGATCTTTTAGTCTTTATTTATATTTATTTCTATCACTTATGTATCTACGTATCTATGCATCTATCTATTTTCTCTTTATTTTTTTTAAGATTTTATTTATTTATTCATGAGAGACAGAGAGAGAAAGGCAGAGACACAGGCAGAGGGAGAAGCAGGCTCCATGCAGGGAGTCAGACATGGGCCTCGATCCGAGGTCTCCAGGATCACACCCCGGGCTGCAGGTGGCACTAAACCACTGTGCCACCGGGGCTGCCCTCTATTTTCTCTTTAATGGCCTCTGAATATATAGATTTGGGACTTTTTTCATCTCAAGAATAGATTATTTTGTTGCTTTTTAAATTTTTTTGCATCTGTTCCATTTGTTTGATTTTCTCTTATAGCTCCTACTGAATGTTCTGGAGTAATCCTCTAATTTTGCTTTTTCCTATTCCTTGCAATTTCCAAATGTTAATATTTTTCTCTGTTGTTTTGAGATATTTTCCATCCTTGATCTTTCATTCTGTACATACAAGTTTAGAAAATACTTAGCTCATTCAGTTCATCTACTGCATTGTTTTTTGTGTCTTTTTTTAATCCTTAGAATGCCTTGAGCTACTTTCTTCCTCCAATTACTATATTATACTTATTCTGGTTTGTCCTCCATTAGTTATAGTTCTTTAGAATTGTGCTCACTTTGTTCTGGCTGACATTTCTCTCTCTGGTTGATAAAGAAAGTTTAATGGTTCTACTGTACTTCTGTGTGTCCACTAAACCAGCTCAAAGATGGTTATTGAAAGACATTGTGTTTGGTAGAAGACAATGTGGTACACTAGGGTCTTCTAAATAGCCTCTCAGTCTCAAAGAAAGTAGGACTCAGGCTACAGTTAAAGTTCCTTTATCTGGGTCCAGGGACATGAGACACTTTATGCAAAATTGATGCAGGCTTTCCTTTGCAGGTTACCAGATCAATGAATGTCAATTCTATACAGACTTTATTTTTTATACTCTGGAGTTCTATCTTGTTCTGGAATAGATGCCAAACATTCTGGTAAAAACCTGACACAAAGTCTCCCTGAAAGGCCTCTTATAGAGTCAAGGCTTCACTGGTACCCAGTTTGCAGTTAGCCCAAACAGCAATTTTGCTCAGAGAGGAAGGGATTTTGGAGTTGGAAGATAAGTTGGGTTGGAAAGAGAGCTCCCATCATGTTCAAGCTCCATTTTGATCCCTGGAGTCACAGTAACAAATGAGGATGTATGACTCTTATGACTTCTGTGCTCTAGTTGAGAGGAAAAGTGTAAACTTACATACAAAAAAAAAAAAAAGTTAACAAATCTCAGTGATATGCTATAAGGATAATTAATAAGTAATAGGAAATACTGGGATGCCCGGGTGGCTCAGTGGTTGGGCATCTGCCTTGGCTCAGGTCATGATCCTGAGGTCCTGGGATCCTGTTCCACAACAGGCTCCCTACAAGAAGCCTGCTTCTCCCTTTCCCTATGACTCTGCCTCTCTCTGTGTGTCACTCATGAATAAATAAATAAATAATATTTTTTTCAAAAAAGTAATAGAAGATACCCAGGAGATTTCAGATTTGCATATGATTGGATAGTGAGGGGAGTGATCTGAAATAGATAATAAGCTGAGATCTGTGGGATGTGTAAAAATTGTGGGGTTAAACAAAGTATAGAAATGGCAAATTCAACTGCCCTAAAATAGGATTGGACTTATGTGTTAGAAGAATAAAAGGAAAGCCAGTGGAACTAGAACATAGTGCTCCAAGCATAGTGATTGATACAGATAAATGCAATAACTCAAAAAGGGATAAAAATAGCATTCTCAAAATAAGATCAATAGCAAGTATTGACATTATTAATAAAAAGTTTCTTAAACAGAAAGCAAATATTCTATACTTGACCTAATATTAAGAAAACTGTCACATAAGCACAGAAATATTTAAAAATATAAAAAGGTGGGGGTACCTGGGAGGCTCAGTCATTTAAGTGTCCAACTCTATGGTTTCAGCTCAGGGCATGATCTCAGGGTCATGAGATCAAGCCCAATGTCAGGCTCCAGGCTCAGTGCAGAGTCTCTCCATCTCCTTCTGCCCCTCCTTACACTCTCTCTCTCTGTCTTTCTCAAATAAATAAATAAATAAATAAAATCTTTAAAAAATAAGGTATTAAAAATATATTTCAAATAAATGTATAATTCTTTGCACAGAAAAGGTTTTATTTTTTTTTCAGAAAAGGTTTTAATTGGTGAAAATATGTACCACAAACTTCATTGAGGTATCTAAATATACAAAGATTTGCATATGCTGTTGTTAATTAACAGGATCTATTATATCTATACCTCCAAAAATATCAGGCAATTTCATATTTTTATTCTATTCTCATGTTATTCCTTTAGATTGATAAACAATGTTTTTATTCTCATCTTCCTCAAAAATAAATTTCAGGACTAAAGACCAACATGGACACATAGAAGAACCTAGATTCTGTCTTCCTAACAAAGATCAACAATTATAGTTATCCTCAAAGAAAGACCTCTTGGCAGAGCTCTAGAGTCCACTTAAGAAAATTTAACAAAAAAAAAAAAAAAAAAAGGAACAAAAACCCTGAAGATCACCACACAAAAAGAGAAGGAGGAGGACTTCATGTTTCTTCATCATTCCCTCCTCCAACCCAGCACTGCTCACCACCAAAAGAAAATGTCCTAGCTAGAAAGAGTTCCCTGTATTAGGAAAGGAAGAGTGGGGGTGAGCAAATATCCTTCTAGCCTTTTGGCACACCCTAGGAAGGTCTTTCTTCAGTTTCACTCCAAGACCAATAAAGCAAGACATATAGAGATAATTAGGAACAATGAAGAAAGGCAGTGGTGACCAAGAACAGCTATTCAGCAGGACTGATAGTGGAACAATGCACCTGCTTTGCAGGCAACCCAGCAGATTTTACCATTGAAAAAACTAATGACCAGCACAGCCATCCATCAAATTTTACCAGAATTCACCGCACAAGTATTTGCAAAGCCCAGGCCTCTGTGGCTAAGTGATTATAAGATGCCAGCCAAGAACTGCACTGGGGATCCTAACATCAAACATGCACTTGGGACAAGCCCCTCAATCTGGGTACTTTCATGCTGCTGACAAGATGCATATCACTAGCCTCCTCCATAGTAAACAAGTCTAGGAATAAAAACTCTAGCTACAGGAAAGCATGCTGACAAGCCAGGCCCCTTATAGGTGTCAATAAGTCCATGGTGGACCCCAGTTCTTGCTACAAGCCCTGTTTGCACCACAACATTGGTATCATGTGCTGTCCCCCAGTGTGCTCACACTACTGGCTTCAGCCTCCTCCACTGCCTGCCCTGCTCTTAGGAGTTAGGAGGAGTCAGGAGGTGCTACTAAGGCTCCCAGCAGTCCTTGCCAAGGAACACATAGTTGTTGATTCTGTGAACTACAGAGACTTGAGTTGAAGAGGCATCATAAAGTCCTGGACCTAATGCTACCATAAGCCCTCAATCTTGGAGTACTATACCACTTAACCTGGGGTCATAGCATACTCCCATCTGCAGGTGAAAATCTTCCCTTATCAAATCAGTTCACAAAGTCTGGAAGAAGAGACTGTTTGTTCAAATGTGTAGATACCAATGAAAGGCAATGGGGAACATAAAAATCAAACGTGACCCCAGAGAAGGACTACAGTAAATCTTAAATAACTGGCACCAAATAAGTACAGATCTAAGTTTTGGCCAACAAATAATTCAAATAATTGTTATAAAGATACATAATTTAATGAAATCAGAAAAAAGTACATGGGCAAAATGGAAAGTTCAACAGAGATAGAAAGCATTAAAAAGAACCAAACAAATTTTGGAGCTGAAGAATATGGTGAGTGAAGAATATGATGAGTGAACTAAAGAACACAGAGAAAAATAAACAAAGATATAAACATCACACTTCTTTATTTCAGAGTATATATGAAGGTATTATAAAAAAAATAGTATAGTACTGACATAAACTGGACTCATAAACCAAAGCAACTAAATAAACATTCCAGAATTAAATCCTTTGATATAAAATTAACTAATATTTGAAAAGGGAGCCAAAAACATCCAATGGACAAAAGGTAATCTCCTCAATATATAGTGCTGAAGAAATGGATAGATACATGAAGAACCATGATGTTAGAGGCTCATCGTAGGCCACTCACAAAAACTAACTTGATTTTCTAGAAGATATAAATATAAGACTTACTATTCTAAAATGCTTGAAGAAAACATGTGAAAGGAGCTCTCTGATGTTGGTCTCAGAAACAATTTTTAGATAAGATTCCTAAAAGCACAACAACAGAAAAAAAATCAATAAATGGGACTTCAACAAACTTAAATGCTTCTTCTATAAAGCAAAAGAAACAACAAAAAGAAAAGACTAAGAAAGGTTTTTGCAAGCCATATACTGGACAAGGGGTTAATTTCCAAAATATATAAATAACTCATATATTCAGTAACAATAAAAACATAAGATGCAATTTAAAAATGAGAGGAAGTAAACAGGTATTTTTTTCAAGAATAACATCCAAATGGCCAGCAAGCACATGACAAAGCCACTTACCATCACCTATCATCAGTAAAATGCAAATCAAAACCATAAAAGAGATATCACCTCATACCTGTTTAAATGGCTGTCATTAAGAAGATAAGATACAACAGGTGCTTACATGATTTGGTGAAGGGAACCCTTGAACACTTTTGGTGGAAATGTCTGCTTGGAATTCTCTCTATCCTTCTCTCTCACACCTCCTCCCTCTAAAATAATTAATAATAATAATAATAATAATAATAATAATAATAAAATAAGTTCAGTAAGAGAAGAAGAAGTAAGGGATTTACATATAGCCAGAAAACAATAAGATGCCATTTTAAAGCAATTATGGAAAACACTATGGAGGTTTTCCAAAAAATTAAAAATAGAATTACCATATGACCCAGCAATCTCATTTCTTTATGAATAGTCAAAGGAAATGAAAAGAGGATCTCAAATAGTTATCTGAACTCCTAATGTTTACTATGATATTATTGATAATAGCTGAGATATGGAAACAACCCAAATATCTGTCAATGATGAATGAAAAAAAGGGTGTAATGTATATGCATAACAGAATATTACTCAGCCATGACAAAGAAGGAGATCCTATTTGCAACAAGATGGGTGGACCTTGAAAGCATTATGCTAAGTGAAATAAGTCTAACAGAGAAAGACAAATATAACATATATAAAGGAACCCATAGAAATAGAACTTAAAGTGGTGGTTGGGTAAGGGTGTAGGTAAGAAGAGACATTGATCAAAGGATAGAAACTTCCAGTTGTAAGACAAATAAGTTCTGCAGATATAATATACAGCATGGTAATTTAAATTAATAATGCTATATTATAGTCTTGAAAGACAAAAATGTAAATCTTACAAGTTCTCATTACAAAACTGAAATGTAATTATGTGAGAGAATAAAGATATTAATTAACCGTAGTGCAATAATCATTTTGTGATATGTGTATCAAAACAATTTGCTGTATACCTTAAAATTACACAATGTTATATGTCAATTATATCTCAATAAAGCTGAAAAATGTTTTAAAAGAATCACAAATCCTGTGTCATCATCATATGATATCTCATCTATCCTCTAAAATTATTTGAGTACTCCATTTCGCCCCCCTTTGGAAGCTCATGCAAACCTCTATGATGTCATTTATACCACTTAAATGAACCCCAAACCTCCTCCATTGTATGAGTTTTCCTGTTTAAGCCATTTTTAATATACTTAAATCTTAACCCCAATAACTGGTACACACTATATGTTCAGTAAATGCTGGTAATTCATAAGGAAGAGAGAATTCTAATGGACACCTTGAAAGGATAAAAGAAGGGAAGTGAATAGTGCCAAAATGTGTGGATCAAGTATGGAGGCTGGAAGGAAAAGGGAATTGAGATCTAGAAACTAACTTTATAATTGCAGCTTAGGTTGGATCATGTTTCATCCTCAGGATAATGTTAAAGTTGTATTGCTACTATCCAGTTCTAAAAATTTGTTGTATATGTATTAATTGGTGTGTGGGAACCTCAGGAAAATGGAATAGTACAGTAATCTAGAGATTAGCACAAAGTGATTCTTTCGTAGGCTTATGAACAGAATCAGTCACCCTACAACAAAAGAGACTAAGTATTACTTTATAAGTATTGATCGGTCTACAGAAAAGTAAGAGATATTTGATTAGTTATGGTATATTTCTTATTTATACTAGATTATGTTGTATAGGACTCACATTTCCTATCTTCACTCTTACCCAGTGAGTAACTAGTTATATGTAAGATGACTAATTCTTCGAGTTTAGACTGCTCACAGCAAGTGGCTTTTGTTCAAGTACTGTTGAATCCAAAGATTATTAAAATGCACCTCTTCTGGGTTGGACTTCAGGGAAAATCTAAATAACACCAGCACGCAGCAGCTATTTTATGAAGAAGACAAATACTTAACAGTGTTAGAAGTGCAATCTTGAGAATGTAAACAAAATTGACTTTGCAGAAAAACTAATACAGCACACAAATAGGCCCATGAAGGGATTGCAATGAGAAATGGAAGAGTGGGGCACCTGGGTGGCTCAGCAGTTGAGCATCTGCCTGTGGCTCAGTGTGTGATCCCAGAGTCCCAGGGTCAATTCCCACATCAGACTCCCTGCAGGAGGCCTGCTTCTCCCTCTGCCTATGTCTCTGCCTCTCTCTTTCATGAATAAATAAATAAAATATTTTAAAAAAAGAAATGGAATAGTTATGAAATGTGGCTATTATCATATCATGATGGGTAGTGAGAAACCCTGAAGACAATATGTTTTACTATGGCCAAAGGTCAGAGAATGAAGTTCTCAGCACCATATCAAGAGGGTCTGATTTGTGTGTGTGTGTGTGTTAATTTTTTGTTTTGATCATGAGTAGCTCACTTGCATTAGCACAGTACATTGAGAAAAATATACTTCAATAGTTCACTAAGCTTTAGTTGGTATGTACATATAAAAATTCATGTAAGTAGGAGCTCTCTTTATTCCAGTCTGATTAAAGTTTGAAACTTTAAAGCCAAATTTTCAATTATATTTTATCAATGGAAGTCAGTGCCTCTTCATCCATACACATCATACTTTGCAACACTTTGCACAAGTAACTGAAATTCTTTGATTTTCTGTATTTGTGAAACCTGTGTAATACGTTTAACATTACATGGTTACCAGCAGATTAAATATATGCATAACATATATGCATAAATAATAGCTATAGCATATACTCTTAATTTGGTTGATCAGAGAACATGTCCCAAGCAATTTTTTTAATCTAACTTTGAAAAGAAATAGAAATGCTGTGTTTTGTTTTGTTTTGTTTTGTTTTGTTTGTATTACTACAGGTGGGACTAAACATTTGTTACTATTATGGACAATAATGTATACAAGAGTTTTAGGAGATGGAGAAAGGCAAAAGACTCCAGAAAATCTCTAATGAGAAGGATCAGAAGTGGTTTATATCACTCTTCTCCTCCCACATTCATACATCTCTATTTTACCTATGTTGAATTATATCCTTATATCTCAGAGTTGTAGCAGAATTCTGATAAAACAGAAAGGATAATAGAGTCACAGAGATACCAATCTATTCAGCCTCATCCACTGCATTCCCGGTTGCAATGCTGAATCTTTACTGCAAAGGGTGCTGTAGCCAGCCTAAGCTCCACTCAGACCACCATCATCATGACCCATTATCAGGGTTGTGCTACTGCCACCCTAATTCCCACTTACCAGGTTCCAGATAGCATCTCTGAGTAGTCATTGCCAGGGGCACTGTTGCTACCTTGAGCCCCAGTCCCTATCCCAGTTCAAGAATCTGATCTGTCATTACTGAGAAAGGTACCTCCAGTGCTAAACTCTTGCTAGGGGTGCTGCCATTACACTGAGTTCCACCCCCATAGTGGGCTAAGGTGCTTACTCATCATTGTTGGAACTATAACCCAAAGCCCCAAGTATCTGGTCCCATACTGTGTCTCTGACCCTTTATTGCTGGGATTGTGCACACTTAAATGTCAACTACACTAACATGATGAAAGTAAAAGGATGGAAAAAGATATTTTAGACAAATGGAAACCAAAAGAAAACAGAGTAGCTCTATTTATATCAGACAAATTAGACTAAATAAAAAATTGTAAAAAGAGAAAGTCATTATGTAATGATAAAAGGATCAATTCATGAAGAGGATATAACAATTATAAAATATACACACTGATCCTGGAACATACATATTATTAACAGGTATTAAGGGGAGAAATAGACAACACAATAATAGTAGGGGACATCAATATCCCATTTTCAACAATGAATAGATTATCCAGACAGAAAAATCAATAATGAAATAATGGATTTGAATGACATTTTAGACCAAATGGACCTAACGGTACATATAGATTGATTATTCCATCCAACAGCATGAAAATGCACATTCCTCACAAAAACACATGGAATATTTTCCAGGAGATCTCATGTAAAACCACAAAACAAGTCTTAATAAATTTAAGGAGATTGAAATCATAGCAAGTCTCTTCTGACTATAATATTACACTAAAATATTTTTTAAAGCTTCATTTATTTAGTTTAGAAATAGAAAGAGATCAGATGTGAATTGGGGTAAGGGTAGATATAGAGAGAATCTCAGACTGATTCCCCACTGAGCACGGAGCCCAGTGCAGGGCTCAATCTCAAGACCCTGAGATCATGACATGAGCCAAAATCAAGAGTTGGATGCTTAAGAGACTGAGGTACCCAGGTGCCCCGAGAAATCAATTTCATGAAGAAAAAAAAACAAACAAAATCCAATAAATTGGAGATTAAAAATGTGAAACTGAACAATCAATAATTCAAAGAAATTCAAAAAATATAGAATAAATAAAAGGGAAGCACAACATATCAAAATGTAGGAGATGTTGCAAAAGCAGTTTTTAGAAAGAGGTTTACACTGATAAACATCTACATTAAGAAATAAGAAAGATCTGAAACAAACTCAACATATAACTTAAGAACAAACTAAGCCCAAAGTTAGCAGAAGGAAGAAATAGCAAAGATGACGTAGAAATAGGTGAAATATCAGAAAAGCAATAGAAAAGATCAGTCGCACTAAGAGCTGGCTCTTTGAAAAGATAAACAAAATTAAGAAACTTTTGGCCTGATTAAGAAAAGGAGAGGATCCAAATAAAATCAGAAATGAAAGAGGACATTACAATAATACCAGTAAAATATAAAGAATCATGAGACATTGTTATGAATAATTATATGCCATCAAACTGGGTAACCTAGAAAAATGGATAGATTTCTAGAAACATACAATCTACCAAGACTGAATCATGAAGAAATAGTCTGAACCAATAATAATTAAGGGGACTGGATCAGTAATAAAAATCTCACAACACAGAAAAGCATGGAATAGATTATTTCCCCAGTGAATTCTACAGACTTTTAAAGAAGAATTAACACACATAACATCCAGTGCTCAAATTAACACCAATTCTCAAACTCTTCCAAAAAAAAAATTTGAAGTAGAAGGGTCACTTTCAAACTCATTTTATTTTTTTAAGATTTTATGTTATTTACTCATGAGAGATACAGAGTGTGCGTGAGAGGCAGAGACACAGGCAGAAGAAGAAGCAGGCTCTATGCAGGGAGCTCTACATAGGATTCGATCCCGGGTCTCAAGGATCATGCCGTGGGCTGCAGGCAGCACTAAGCCACTGCGCCACCAGGGCTGCCCCTCAAACTCATTTTAGAAGGACATCATTACCCTGATAGAAAAGTCAGACAAAGATAATGTAAGAAAATAAAGTTACAGACCAATATCTTTGATGAATATAGAAGCAAAAATTCTCAACAATTACCAAACTGAATTCAACCACACACTAAAAGGATCATTTAATATGCTTAAGTAGGGCAGCCTGATTGGGTCAGCGGTTTAGCATAGCCTTCAGCCCAGGGTGTGATCCTGGTGACCCTGGATTGAGTCCCACATCAGGCTCCCTGCATGGAGCCTGCTTCTCCTTCTGCCTGTGTCTCTGTCTCTCTCTGTGCCTTTCATGAATAAATAAATAAAATCTTAAAAAAAAAATAATATGCTCAAGTAGGATTTATCCCTGGTGTGCAAGGATAATTATATAGATGTGACATACTTCATTAATTGAATAAAATATAAATCACATGACCAACTAAGTAGTTGCAGAAAAAGTATTTGACAAAATACAATATCTTTCATGATAAAACACTGAACAAAATGCACACAGAAGAAATGCTCCTCACCACAGTAAAGGCCATAAGCTCATAGGTAACATCATAGTTAATGTTGAAAAGTTAAAATCCTTTCTCCTAAGATCAAGAACAAGACAAGTCTTCCCAATCGCACCATTATTTCAGTTAGGAATAAAAAGAGAAACCATCTATAATGGAAAGGAAGAAGTAAAATTATCCCTGTTTGCAGATGCCATGATCCTTTTTTTTAATAGCCTGATCTTATATATAGAAAACCTCAAAGACTCCTCTAAAAACTTTTAGAACTTATAAATTCACTAAAGTTGCAGGATACAAAATAAATATGCAAAAATATGTTGCTTTTATTTAATGTAATAACACACTTTCAGAAAGAGAAATTAGAAAAGAATCTCATTTACAATTGTATCAAAAGGAACAGAATACCTAGCAATAAATTTAACCAAGGAAGTAAAGGACTTGTATACTGAAGTCTATAAGACAATAATGAAAGAGGGGCACATGAGTGGATCAGTCAGTTAAGCATCCAACTCTTGATTTGGGCTCAGGTCATGATCTCAGTGTTATGCTGGGCATGGAGCCTATTTAAGATTCTCTGCTCCCTCTCCTTCTGGCCCTCCCTACTCCCTCTCTTAAATTAATTAATTAAATAAAAATTAATAATTATAAATTTTAAAAGTTAACTAATTAATCAAAGAAATTAAAGAAGAACCAAATAGGGACTCCTGCGTGGCTCAGAGGTTGGGTATCTGTCTTTTGCTCAGGGCATGATCCCAGGGTCCAGGATCGAGTCCTGCATCAGGCTTGCACAGGAAGCCTGCTTCACCCTCTGCCTATGTCTTTGCCTCTCTCTCTCTGTGTCTCTCAAGAATAAATATGTAAACCTTTTTTTTTTAAAAAAAAAAAAAAAAAAAAGGGAGAACCAAATAAGTGGAAAGATAGCCCATGTTCCTAGATTGGAAGAATTAACACTGTGACTATGCCCATGCTACTCAAAATGATCTACAGGTTTAATGCATTCCTGATCAAAATTTCAAAGACATTTTTTTTTACCTCCTCAGTAAATGAGCAACGTGTTTCTTCCAAAAACAATGATTAAGGGCAGCCCTGGCGGCACAGCGGTTTGGCGCCGCCTGCAGCCTGGGGTGTGATCCTGGAGATCCCGAATCGAGTCCCACGTCGGGCTCCCTGCAGGGAGCTTGCTTCTCCTTCTGCCTGTGTCTCTGCCTCTCTCTCACTCCCCCTGTGTGTCTATGAATAAATAAATAAAGTCTTTAAAAAAAAACAATGATTAAAATATTGTTGCCACTAACAAATTCAAACTGGCAATACGGAGTAAAGAATAATAAAAATATAATCAGCATCCGTGTGCAAGGGTTCATGACTCTGGATGTGAGGAATGTGGATGCTTGGGGTGGGGTGGGATGAGGTACAGTCTAATTCACCAAGAAGCATGTGAGAATATCGTTTATTCAGAGGATTTTTTTTTTTTTGCACATTCAAAACCAGTACTACCTTATTATTTTTTTTTCTAATATGTCTATTTTCTATGAAGGAAAAAATACAGACTTTTGGGAATAAAGCATCTAGCTCTACAATTGCTTTATGGGTTTGACAAATATGGAGAGATTTAAAATTTGTCTTTTTGTTCTGGTAAAAAAAGGGGAGATCAGAAATACTTGAACGTACATCTATCGCCTTCTCCACTTATGACTTATGAATGCATATTGTAATTCTTTCATCTGTGAAGTGAGAAAGGAAAATCATATTATTTCCTGGGAAGATTTAGTAAACATTTGGTTCTTCTTTAAAAAAAAAAAAAAAAATAGATTATTTATTTATTCATGAGAGGCACACAGAGAGAGGCAGAGACAGAGGCAGAGGGAGAAGCAAGCTCCTCGCAGGAACCGGATGCTGGACTCGATTCCGGATCCAAGGATCACGATCTGAGCCGCCCAGGCGTCCCTAAACATGTGATTCTGTATGAAGTGTGTGAAAGTCTGAAAAGGTAGCACATATCAAGTTGGCTCAAGTAGTTTTTGCATAGATCATTTCGGTGCTTTAACTTGTAGTCAGCGCTTAAGATCTCAAGCTTGTCAATGGAAACCATAATGTGGCTGGAAGCCTGCCATCGTGTAAAGCGCTGAATTACAAGTCAGGGATCTTGAGTTCAGTCTCAATTCCACCAATTCTATGCTATCCCCCTCAAACAGGTTCAAGAATGTAAAACTGTGTCATTTGTCACCCACTGTTTTAAACTCAACCCTTCAGCTAGCCTCAGGGTATACTGAGGATGAGATTTGTGTTAGCACACAGGCTATAGATGTAGATGCCTTTTCTTTCTATGTTAACATTAGAGTGGCTTGAATTTTTATTTAATTTGTGAATCCTCTGAAGGGCCCTCATTGAAACCATGGGTAACATATTAAAAATTGGCATACTCAGTCTGTGATATGATAACCTCTTAGGGATTAATGTACTATCTATTCTTATTCCTATTTTTCTTTCTTTTTTTGAAAATTAAAGAAGAGAAAGTTTAATACAGAAATAAAATACATGTATAGGTAGAATAATTCTGATAAGAACAAGATTAATAAGGAAATTTATAGCATTTGCAGTTAGAAATCCTCATGGATAGAGGAAGTGTTAGAGATTTTTAGTCCCAGGCATTCTGAATCAAAAACAGAAGAACATACAAAGTAAAGTAAAATATTAGAGCCAACTTTACTGAGACATTTGTGGAGAATTGTATTTATATAGAGAGTTTATAGTTTTCAAAAAATAGTGAATTTAAGAAAAGAAAGTATTTAAGAAAAGAAAGTTGATTCTCAGAATTTCTAAGCCTCGATATATGGAATATAATACACATTTTGTGTTTTCTATAATAATAACAAAAAAAAATAAGTGTACAGAATGTGGTTTACCTCCTTCAGGCTGTTGCTCAAATATCACTTTCTCTGTGAAACACTCTGACTCTCTCACTTAAAATTATGTAGAGCCTTATTTCACTTTCTTGGCTCTTTGCACATTTTTCTTCACAGTACTTATTATCTTATGCTTTATACATTATACTTAAGCTTTTTAAGTACATACTCCTACAGTTAATTTCTGATATCCAAATAAACCCTTTCATTGTGCATTATAACAGTGAGTGGCATATAACAGTCTCCAAAACACATTTGATGAATGAATGAATGAATGAATGAATGAATGAAACAAATATCTGTCAGACACCACATAAAGTGTTTTACGAACTTCAATTAGTCTTCACAACTAGCTCATGGGATACAATTCTTATTTTTGTCAGAATAAAGTCTTAGAGAGCTTAAGTAGATGCCTAAGATCATGCACAAGTGTATTTTTGGAGTTATAACTCAAAACTATGTAAATCTTATTCTAAAGCTTTTGATCTTGTCCAGTAATCTCAATTTCCTGCAGCAAAATCAGCAAAATAATAAAATTAGAATGGAATTTATCTACTGTTTAGCCAACATTGTTCATGTTATTTATTCCTAAATAACATGGTGTACAGGCTTTTTTATATTTAGTTATATTAATCAGTAAGTGGGGGCACCTGAGTGGCACAGTCTGTTGAGTGTCCAAGTCTTGGTTTTAGCTAAGGTCATGATCACAGGATCGTGGGATTGAGCTTCCTGGCAGGCTCTATGCTCAGAGTGGAGTCTGCTTGAGATTCTCTTTCCTTCTCCATGTCCCTCTGCCCCTCCTGCTCATGCTCTCTCTCTCTTTCAAATAAATAAATAAATCTTTTTAAAGAACTCAATAAGTATAATTCTGGTAATATACAAAGGCAAAGTGCTAAAAATATTCCCATAGAGGAAAGGTATAATTATCAGCAAAATTGTCCATTTTGGTTTTGCTGTGTTGTTAATACCATTTTAGAAGAAAGGAATAAATATTTTTATTTCTTACCTGCACTTTCTTTTTTGATACATTTAGTACAAGAATAGAATCTTGAGATAGCACTATCATTATTAAGCCTAAATCATAAACCTCCAATTTACTGATTTCTAATGAAAGATAACCATAAGTACTTTTATATGCAGTGATTATCTTTAAAATGTTTCTTTTTAAAAGAACTGTAGTTATGGATGAAACAGAGCAAAATATCAATTCTCAAGTATCACAGAAATTACTTGTTTTATAATGGATTTTTAAAAATTTGTTCATTTTTTCTTTTCTCTTTAAGTGTCAAGGATATGCAGCTAATTCATGAAAATCCCAATTCAAACTACTGAATCAGCAGGATTAATCTTTTGATGGATCAAATGACAGTATCCTGTAGGATATAAGGAAAATGTGTGATACCTGCTTTTGGCTTTATTTTCCTTTAAGTCTAATAATCAATTCATACCTGTTCTTTTCTTAATTTAATACTACCGTTAGAAGAGCTAAATGCCTCCTATCCCTTTCTCCAAAAAACTGATCCACAAAGCTGGATAGAGATCTTAAAGATAGGGATCTATATTTGGAAGGTCTGTTGGGAAGAAGATTCAGTAGGCAAATGGCCATGCAAATAGTTATTTCCAACATAACTGGCTTGACATTGGGTTCATGGGAGTAGACTTAGTACTGCCTACCTAACTCATCTGAAACATCACTGCAATAATCATTAGAAATACAAGAATTAATATAATTAAAATTGTAAAGAAAATCATAGAGAAGGTTACTTGCACAAGAGAGTACACACATTTCTGTATATTAGAAATTGGTAGATATGCATCAATTGAGCAAACAGAGTAAGGAAAAAAGCTATGGCTTAGAATGCATCTATTAGTGATCTCCAAAGAAGCAGAGCTAGTATTATCAATGGAACCCCAGAAGCACTAGACATATTTCAAAGTTAGGAATAGAAGTCGCTAAAAGGAATTTGTTGAAGGTCTCTCTATTCAATAGCTGCATTAAGGATACTTACTCAGTCCTCCTCTACTCTACAACTAATCTCTGCTGAAGCACCTAGGGAAACCTATGCTATGCCCTGTTAGGATTATGCTAGGTATTCGTGTCTGAATAAGTCAGGTTTCATTATTGTGAATAATAGAAACAGTTTCTCACTGATTTTTTCAGAAAAGTAAATTTATTATTTTTATTATTTTTTAAAAGATTTTTTTTAGAGAGAGAGAGAAAGCACAAGCAAGGTAGGGGCAGAGGGAGAAGGAGAGAATCCATAAGCAGACTCCCCAGTGAATCAAGAGCCCAATGCAGGGCTTGATCCCAGGACACTGAGATCATGACCTGAGCTGAAACCAAGAGTCAGACACTTGACCAACTGAGCTACTCAGGTGCCCCAGAGAAAGTAAATTTATTGAAGAGGACATTGGTTAATTGATAGAATTATCAAATATGCTATTGAATCAGTGAGCTACACAGCAACAAAATCCAAATCTGGTTGTAAAACTAGTCCTTGGAGAAAACTAGTAGATACAACAGCTTGTTTTATTAACAATTTTCCATGGCAACTTGATACTGCCACAAATTATACTGCTACTGCCACTAGAAAAAAAAAAATGTCTGCTCTAACCAGAAATGTAATTTTGTTCCAAAAACTATCTCCTATACATACAGACTCATTTCAATTAACTGTAATTAGCGTCACTAGCACTGAGTCAGAGTCTAACATTGGTATGTCTTACAGAAAGAAGTAAAAATAAAAGGCAAAGTCAGTCAATCCAGGAGATCTAATATGTAGACAAAAGAAATTCTAAATAAAAGAGAACAGGAAAAGTAAAGAGGAAAATTATTTGCAATAGTTGAATAGATAGATAAGTCTTTGTTTTAAATCGTCTTATCAAGTGTTGATCAGGATAAAAGAAGAGTCACATGTAGACATACCACTGAATTGTCAATTAGTACAGGTAAAGAGGATATTCTAAAAGCAAAGACAACAGATAGATAATAGATGAATAAATAGACTAATATATACACATATTACAAAAAATGGATTATTTGGAATCAGCCTTTTCATCAGTCTCATTGCAAATGAGAAGACAGTAGAACAAGACATTATTCTTAAAAAAATAGAATCAAGAATTTTCTGATTCAAATTCTCATACAACTGTGAGGACAAAATTATAACATTTTCACAATTGCAAAGATATTTTAAAAATTACTGTGTGTGTGGTCCTTTTAGCAAAATTTCTTGAACTTAATTTAAAAATTAAAAAAATTAAAAAGAAAATGAGAATGATTAGAAATTTTGATCCATGAATCGTTTTATCTGTGTCAGAAAAATATAATAGAAGCAAATTCCAGATGACATCTTTAAAACTATTAGTTCAATCTTGAGAAGTTGGAAGGCTGCAGCAAAGTGACCTTGGAAAATATAAAGAAGATCCATGTCTCTTATTAGTTTTTTGAGAAGATGGGTTAAAGTTTTACTGTATGAAGCTATATTAATTATACTCCATAAGAAATGAGAACAAGATTATAAGATTCTAGAAAACCATAAAATAGTAAAAGAAACATGTTTAACATACACAAAGAACAAATATATAGCATGTTATTAAAAATGGATGGAGTATAATAGAAAAATCAATGAAATTATATGAACTTTGATCTTTAGAAAGGGAATGTATTCATAACATTCTTTGTTCAGCAGTAAATTATCTGTCTGTTAATGCAATGCATATTACATTTATTTAATAGCAAAAGAGAATAGTTTATAGTTTTAAGTCACTAAAATCAAACAAGAAAAATTAAGCTAAATATATAGAATATATTGTGATTAACTTCAAAAATGTAAAAACATTATATGCAATTGAATTTTGAAAGTAACAATGTATTGTGATGATAGTCTTTCAAAAATAAATATCTTTTAGAATGGCTATAATCAAAATGAACAGAAATAGCAAGTGTCAGTGAGGATATGGAAAAGGGAACCTTTGTGCATTGTTGGAAATGTAACTTGGTGCAGCCACTATCGAAAGCAATATGGAGGCTCCTCAAAAAATTAAAAAGGGAACTATCATGATTTAGAAATTCTACTTCTGGATATTTTTCTGAAGAAAATGAAAACAAAAAGTAAAAAACAATATGTATTTTCACCCATATTCATTGCAGTATTATTTACAATAGCCAAGACAGAAAGAATACAAATGTCCATTGATAGATAAATGGATAAAGAAAATTTCTCTTTCTCTCTCTCTATCGTACACGCACACAAACACACACACACGCACACACACACACACACTCACTAAACTATTATTTGGTCATAAAAATAATAAAATCTTGTCATTTGCTACAACATGGATGGACTTTGAAGACACTATGCTAAGTGAAACAAATCAGACAGAGAAAGACAAATACCATATGGTCTCAATTTTATATGGAATAAAAAAAACAAGGTCATATATGACAGAGAACAGTTTGATGATGCTACATGTGGGGGAAAAGGGGGTTACAATGTACAAATTTTTAGGTATAAAATAAGTCATGGGGTTGTAAAATATAGCATGGTGACTACAGTTAATATCATATTACATATTTGATGGTTGCTAAAGTAATAGATCTTAAGTTTTCTCATCAAAAGAAAAATGTTTATAATTATGCATGGTGTCAGGTGTTGACAAGGCTTATCGTGGTGATTATCATATACAAATATTAAATCATTATGTTGTACATCTAAAACAAATACAATGCTGTATGTCAATTATAACTCAATAAAATATGTTTATATTAAAATATTTCCATTTGACAAGTTTATCAGAGAATGAAACCCACAATTATCTAAGAAAAGCTGATAAAATACTTCTCTATAAGTTAATTGGAAAAGGACAAGCGTTATATGGTCTCATTCATTTAGGGAATATAAAAATTAGTGAAAGGGAATAAAGGGAAAGGAGTGAAAATATCAGTGAGGGTGACAAAACATGAGAGACACCTAACTCTGGGAAATGAACAAGGGGTAGTGGAAGGGGAAGTGGACGGGGGGTTGGGGTGACTGGGTGATGGGCACTGAGGGGGGCACTTGGCAGGATGAGCACTGGGTGTTATGCTATATGTTGGCAAATTGAACTCCAGTAAAAAAAAATTAAAAAAAAGAAAAAACAATGTAAAAAAACACTTCTCTTTTCAATTACATGTGGGTGAAGCCAGTTGTTTCCAATACTTCAAACAAAAGAGCATATTGCAAGAGATTGCATATGCAAGTAGATAAGCTAGACATTAAAGTGATCCGGATAAATATGTAATATAATATGCTTCTCTAACTATTTTTGTTACAAAAAAATAGTTCTTATTTATGAAATATATTATTTATCTTGAAATGTAATAGGATTCTTTTGTCATTTTTAAATCAATTAATGAATATTTTAAATATTAGTAACTTTAATTTTATTGTGTTAAATATTAAAATAATCAACATACAACTCTATGATGTTCCTCAATTTTTAGCAATGCAAACAACTTTTGAGACCAAAATACTTAAGGATCCTTGATACAGGGATGCCTGGGTGGCTTAGCTAAACATCTGCCTTCTGCTCAGATCATGATCTCAGAGTCCTGGGAGTGAGCCCCATCTCAGGCTCCATGAGAAGCAGGGAGCTTGCTTCTCCCTATTCCTTGGCCGCCTCCCCCCTGCTCGTGCCCTCTCTCATTCAAATAACTAAATAAAATCTTTTAAAATTTTTTCTGACATAGAACACTTATTGGTGCAGTGTGGTATCATAACCATGAATGGTGAAACTTATTCAGAATAGCTTAAATAACATAATGCAAATGGGGAAAAAGAATGTTTTTAATTAATTAATTTATTTATTTATTTATTTATTTATTTATTTATTTATTTATTTTAGGACAGAAATCATCTCTTTCCCCAGAGAAGCATGATGCCTTTCAAGTCCAAAGTCTGTGGACAGAACTCAATTCTAATAGGATCTGGGATTTATATTACTATTGAAGGAACATAATTAGACAAGCTTTGCTGAAATATGGTTAAATCAAGCTGTTTTTGGCCAGTAAAGACTTGTTTGTTAGTGACTTATTCACTTGTAAGTGAATTTAGTTAGATTAAACACAAGTAGATTAACAGGACCCAGCTTGAAAATACCATAATGGTAAGAACTTGGTAGAAATCTCCATCCATACATCCAGAATATGAAGTTTGCCCTTATATATAAGGAAAAATAGCAGCAAAATTTAGCTTTAGGAGGTTGAAATCAGAGTGTGGACTATACTATACTACCTATAGTTTGTAATCACAGCCTTAGTACCCCGCAACAGGACCTAGTAAAAAAAGACACCTCAAAATTACTTACTAGGTTAACAAGGCAAGCTGTATCCTTAAGGAAAATTTTAGGAAGAAAGATTGCCTCAACCATTTGTGATAAAGAAAAAAAAAAACCTAAGTTTTTGCATTCAGGATATTTCTAGTCTTTCATTAGGCCCCCCTTAGGACTTGGGACTATTGACCTGACCAGTATGCATAGATAAAATCTGAAAATGGCCAGCATGGCTATGGAGCAAATTAGAAGAAAATGACAACTGTAGCCTTTCTTAGAAAAATTACGGTTGACTCTTGGGCATTGAGGAGGTTAGAAGCACTAGTGATCAGTACAAAGTCAAAAGTCCATGAAGACCTTTTGAGTTTCTCAAAACTAATAGCCTACTATTAACTGGAAGCCTTACTAACAACAGAAATAGTCAATAACACATATTTGTATGTTACATGTATTATATGTTTTATTTTTACAATAAAGTACATTAGAGAAAAGAAGATGGTATTAAGAAAATCATAAGAAACAGAAAATTAATTTATAGCACTATACTGTCTTTATTGAAGAAAAGATCTGCACACAAGTGGATCTATGCAGTTCAAACCCTGTATTGTTCGAGGCTCAATTGTACTTATTTTTCAAGATGCACTGTAAAATAATGATTACATGCAGTTGATTTTTCTGTTTCCTGAGAAATAATATTTTCTTAATTTTATAGATAAAAGAAACATTATTTTTATTATATATGATATATATACATACATACAATTTATTTTTCCTAGCTTTCTTTCCATGACTAGAGAATAGAGAACTACCACCTCATAAACTATGTGAGGAGAAATTAGCAATTTATCTAAATCAGATTATTATTCTCTAGACACAGAATTTTTAAATGATGATTTGTCACATACAAATTTTAAAAGATTTGATTTTAAAAATAAAACTAATTTTACTTTTACTAAGCAAAATCTGTCAAAAGATCTTCCGAGTTAGAACTATTACACTCATAATGGCAGAATTTCAATGCTCTTCTGTGTGTTATAAAAGGTAATATAATTTCAAATTAGTCATATCCTTTGAAATGGAGAAATGGAATATCCTAGAAGTTGAGCTTAATGTAAAGGTGAGTTAATCACTAAAATATACTTTATCAGACTTAAGGAAATATCTCTTTTTTAGAACTTCCAATTGATTCTGGAGATTGTTTTTCTCATACAAATATTTAAAGCTCTCAAATTCCCTCTAAGCGCTGTTTTAGCTAAAAAGTATATATATATATATATCATATAACTTTGACATATCTGCTTATATATTATATAGGTTTTGATATAATATATATGACATGATATATAATATCATTTTATTTCATATTATTTTCTAAATGACTTGTTATTGCTGTCTTGGCACAATTGATTTTTTTCATGTATGTAGCCAAATATTTAAATTTTTAATTTTTTGTAATATGTTGTTTACTTGAATCAGGATATAAACATGATCCATACACTGGGTTTGATAGATATGAATCTATTAAGTCTCTGTTTTTGTTTTTTTAATTTAAATGGTTTCAAAGTATGCTCTACACCCATCACAAGGCTTGAACTCATGACCCTGAGATCTAGAGTCCCATACTCTGCCAACTGAGCCAGCCAGGTGCCCCAAATATTTATTTATTTATTTTTAAATATTTTATTTTTTATTTTTTCATGAGAGACACAGAGAAGGAGAGAGAGAGGCAGAGACACATGCAAGGGAGAAGCAGGCTCCATGCAGGGAGCCAACGTGGGACTCGATCCTGGGTCTCCAGGATCACATCATGGGCTGAAGGCGGCACTAAACCGTTGAGCCACCTGGGCTGCCCATATTTATTTTTTTTAATATCCTACTGTTTTGTTATCTAGTTACATATCATTGGGTTCAGAGAATATACATAGTATAACTTCAGCCACTTTAAAGACATTAGAGGTGTTTATATATTGACATTTAGCTATCCATTCATTCTACTATGTTTTTAGAGTTTGCTCAAGTTGAAATATTAACCTTTAACATTTTATATACAAATTAGAATTAATTTTTTTTTTTTTTGGCAAACAACCTTAATGTTTTTTTTTTTTTTTTTTTTATTGGTGTTCAATTTACTAACATACAGAATAATACCCAGTGCCCGTCACCCATTCACTCCCACCCCCCGCCCTCCTCCCCTTCTACCACCCCTAGTTCGTTTCCCAGAGTTAGCAGTCTTTACGTTCTGTCTCCCTTTCTGATATTTCCCACACATTTCTTCTCCCTTCCCTTATTTTCCCTTTCACTATTATTTATATTCCCCAAATGAATGAGAACATATAATGTTTGTCCTTCTCCGACTGACTTACTTCACTCAGCATAATACCCTCCAGTTCCATCCACGTTGAAGCAATTGGTGGGTATTTGTCATTTCTAATAGCTGAGTAATATTCCATTGTATACATAAACCACATCTTCTTTATCCATTCATCTTTCGTTGGACACCGAGGCTCCTTCCACAGTTTGGCTATAGTGGCCATTGCTGCTAGAAACATCGGGGTGCAGGTGTCCCGGCGTTTCATTGCATTTGTATCTTTGGGGTAAATCCCCAACAGTGCAATTGCTGGGTCGTAGGGCAGGTATATTTTTAACTGTTTGAGGAACCTCCACACAGTTTTCCAGAGTGGCTGCACCAGTTCACATTCCCACCAACAGTGTAAGAGGGTTCCCTTTTCTCCGCATCCTCTCCAACATTTGTTGTTTCCTGCCTTGTTAATTTTCCCCATTCTCACTGGTGTGAGGTGGTATCTCATTGTAGTTTTGATTTGTATTTCCCTGATGGCAAGTGATGCAGAGCATTTTCTCATATGCATGTTGGCCATGTCTATGTCTTCCTCTGTGAGATTTCTGTTCATGTCTTTTGCCCATTTCATGATTGGATTGTTTGTTTCTTTGGTGTTGAGTTTAATAAGTTCTTTATAGATCTTGGAAACTAGCCCTTTATCTGATATGTCATTTGCAAATATCTTCTCCCATTCTGTAGGTTGTCTTTGAGTTTTGTTGACTGTATCCTTTGCTGTACAAAAGCTTCTTATCTTGATGAAGTCCCAATAGTTCATTTTTGCTTTTGTTTCTTTTGCCTTTGTGGATGTATCTTGCAAGAAGTTACTATGGCCGAGTTCAAAAAGGGTGTTGCCTGTGTTCTTCTCTAGGATTTTGATGGAATCTTGTCTCACATTTAGATCTTTCATCCATTTTGAGTTTATCTTTGTGTATGGTGAAAGAGAGTGGTCTAGTTTCATTCTTCTGCATGTGGATGTCCAATTTTCCCAGCACCATTTATTGAAGAGACTGTCTTTCTTCCAATGGATAGTCTTTCCTCCTTTATCGAATATTAGTTGCCCATAAAGTTCAGGGTCCACTTCTGGATTCTCTATTCTGTTCCACTGATCTATGTGTCTGTTTTTGTGCCAGTACCACACTGTCTTGATGACCACAGCTTTGTAGTACAACCTGAAATCTGGCATTGTGATGCCCCCAGATATGGTTTTCTTTTTTAAAATTCCCCTGGCTATTCGGGGTCTTTTCTGATTCCACACAAATCTTAAAATAATTTGTTCTAACTCTCTGAAGAAAGTCCATGGTATTTTGATAGGGATTGCATTAAACGTGTATATTGCCCTGGGTAACATTGACATTTTCACAATATTAATTCTGCCAATCCATGAGCATGGAATATTTTTCCATCTCTTTGTGTCTTCCTCAATTTCTTTCAGAAGTGTTCTATAGTTTTGAGGGTATAGATCCTTTACATCTTTGGTGAGGTTTATTCCTAGGTATCTTATGCTTTTGGGTGCAATTGTAAATGGGATTGACTCCTTAATTTCTCTTTCTTCAGTCTCATTGTTAGTGTATAGAAATGCCACTGACTTCTGGGCATTGATTTTGTATCCTGCCACGCTACCGAATTGCTGTATGAGTTCTAGCAATCTTGGGGTGGAGACTTTTGGGTTTTCTATGTAGAGTATCATGTCATCGGCGAAGAGAGAGAGTTTGACTTCTTCTTTGCCAATTTGAATGCCTTTTATGTCTTTTTGTTGTCTGATTGCTGAGGCTAGGACTTCCAGTACTATGTTGAATAGCAGTGGTGAGAGTGGACATCCCTGTCTTGTTCCTGATCTTAGGGGAAAGGCTCCCAGTGCTTCCCCATTGAGAATGATATTTGCTGTGGGCTTTTCATAGATGGCTTTTAAGATGTCGAGGAATGTTCCCTCTATCCCTACACTCTGAAGAGTTTTAATCAGGAATGGATGCTGTATTTTGTCAAATGCTTTCTCTGCATCCAATGAGAGGATCATATGGTTCTTGGTTTTTCTCTTGCTGATATGATGAATCACATTGATTGTTTTACGGGTGTTGAACCAGCCTTGTGTCCCAGGGATAAATCCTACTTGGTCATGGTGAATAATTTTCTTAATGTACTGTTGGATCCTATTGGCCAGTATCTTGTTGAGAATTTTTGCATCCATGTTCATCAGGGATATTGGTCTGTAATTCTCCTTTTTGGCGGGGTCTTTGTCTGGCTTTGGAATTAAGGTGATGCTGGCTTCATAGAACGAATTTGGAAGTACTCCATCTCTTTCTATCTTTCCAAACAGCTTTAGGAGAATAGGTATGATTTCTTCTTTAAACGTTTGATAAAATTCTCCTGGGAAGCCATCTGGCCCTGGACTCTTGTGTCTTGGGAGGTTTTTGATGACTGCTTCAATTTCCTCCCTGGTTATTGGCCTGTTCAGGTTTTCTATTTCTTCCTGTTCCAGTTTTGGTAGTTTGTGGCTTTCCAGGAATGCGTCCATTTCTTCTAGATTGCCTAATTTATTGGCGTATAGCTGTTCATAATATGTTTTTAAAATCGTTTGTATTTCCTTGGTGTTGGTAGTGATCTCTCCTCTCTCATTCATGATTTTATTAATTTGAGTCTTCTCTCTCTTCTTTTTAATAAGGCTGGCTAATGGTTCATCTATCTTATTAATTCTTTCAAAGAACCAACTCCTGGTTCTGTTGATCTGTTCCACAGTTCTTCTGGTCTCGATTTCGTTGAGTTCTGCTCGAATCTTTATTAACTCCCTTCTTCTCTTGGGTGTAGGATCTATTTGCTGTTTTTTCTCTAGCTCCTTTATGTGTAAGGTTAGCTTTTGTATTTGAGTTCTTTCCAGTTTTTGAATGGATGCTTGTATTGCGATGTATTTCCCCCTTAGGACTGCTTTTGCTGCATCCCAAAGATTTTGAACGGTTGTATCTTCATTCTCATTAGTTTCCATGAATCTTTTTAATTCTTCCTTAATTTCCTGGTTGACCCTTTTATCTTTTAGCAGGATGGTCCTTAACCTCCATGTGTTTGAGGTCCTTCCAAACTTCTTGTTGTGATTTAGTTCTAATTTCAAGGCATTATGGTCCGAGAATATGCAGGGGACAATCCCAATCTTTTGGTATCGGTTCAGACCCGATTTGTGACCCAATATGTGGTCTATTCTGGAGAAAGTTCCGTGTGCGCTTGAGAAGAATGTGTATTCAGTTGAGTTTGGATGTAAAGTTCTGTAGATATCTGTGAAATCCATCTGGTCCAGTGTATCATTTAAAGCTCTCGTTTCTTTGGAGATGTTTTGCTTAGAAGACCTATCGAGTATAGAAAGAGCTAGATTGAAGTCACCAAGTATAAGTGTATTATTATCTAAGTATTTCTTCACTTTGGTTAATAATTGATTTATATATTTGGCAGCTCCCACATTCGGAGCATATATATTGAGGATTGTTAAGTCCTCTTGTTGAATAGATCCTTTAAGTATGATATAGTGTCCCTCTTCATCTCTCACTACAGTCTTTGGGGTAAATTTTAGTTTATCTGATATAAGGATGGCTACCCCTGCTTTCTTTTGAGGACCATTCGAATGGTAAATGGTTCTCCAACCTTTTATTTTCAGGCTGTAGGTGTCCTTCTGTCTAAAATGAGTCTCTTGTAGACAGCAAATAGATGGGTCCTGCTTTTTTATCCAGTCTGAAACCCTGCGCCTTTTGATGGGGTCATTAAGCCCGTTCACATTCAGAGTTACTATTGAGAGATATGAGTTTAGTGTCATCATGATATCTATTCAGTCTTTGTTTTTGTGGACTGTTCCACTGAACTTCTTCTTAAAGGGGAATTTTAAGAGTCCCCCTTAAAATTTCTTGCAGAGCTGGTTTGGAGGTCACATATTCTTTTAGTTGCTGCCTGTCTTGGAAGCTCTTTATCTCTCCTTCCATTTTGAATGAGAGCCTTGCTGGATAAAGTATTCTTGGTTGCATGTTCTTCTCATTTAGGACCCTGAATATATCCTGCCAGCCCTTTCTGGCCTGCCAGGTCTCTGTGGAGAGGTCTGCTGTTACCCTAATACTCCTCCCCATAAAAGTCAGGGATTTCTTGTCTCTTGCTGCTTTAAGGATCTTCTCCTTATCTTTGGAATTTGCAAGCTTCACAATTAAATGTCGAGGTGTTGAACGGTTTTTATTGATTTTAGGGGGGGATCTCTCTATTTCCTGGATCTGAATGCCTGTTTCCCTTCCCAGATTAGGAAAGTTTTCAGCTAGAATTTGTTCAAATACATATTCTGGCCCTCTGTCCCTTTCGGCGCCCTCGGGAACCCCAATTAAATGTAGGTTTTTCTTTCTCAGGCTGTCGTTTATTTCCCTTAATCTATCTTCATGGTCTTTTAATTGTTTGTCTCTTTTTTCCTCAGTTTCCCTCTTTGCTATCAACTTGTCTTCTAGGTCACTCACTCGTTCTTCCACCTCGTTAACCCTCGTCGTTAGGACTTCTAGTTTGGATTGCATCTCATTCAATTGATTTTTAATTTCTGCCTGATTAGCTCTAAATTCTGCAGTCATGAAGTCTCTTGAGTCCTTTATACTTTTTTCTAGAGCCACCAGTAGCTGTATAATAGTGCTTCTGAATTGGCTTTCTGACATTGAATTGTAATCCAGATTTTGTAACTCTGTGGGAGAGAGGACTGTTTCTGATTCTTTCTTTTGAGGTGAGGTTTTCCTTCTAGTCATTTTGCTCAGTGCAGAGTGGCCAAAAGCAAGTTGTATTGGGAAAAAGAGAAAAAGAGAGGAGAGAAAGAAGGAAAGAAAAGAGAAAGAGAAAAAAAAAAGGGGAAGAAAAAGAAAAAAAAAAACGAAAAAAAAAAAAAAAAAGAAGAAAAAGAGAAAGAAAAAGAAAGGAGAAAAAAAGGGGGTGGGGGAAGGAAACAAATCAAAAAGCAAAACAAAACAAAAACAAAAACAAAAACAAACAAACAAAAAAAGAACCACCGGGGAGTATCTTCTGATTCTGTGTACTTTAAGTCCCTTGGCTTCTCCTGGAAGTTGTCCTTCTAGCTGGTGTTCTGGGGGAGGGGCCTGTTGTGCTGATTTTCAGGTGTTAGCAGTTGGGGGAGCTGCTGTGCCCCCGCCTGGTGCAGGGCTCAGTGGGGGTTGTTTACCCCGTGAGGCCGCAGGAGGAACAGCCCCAGTGGCGGGGCAGCTCTGGAAACCTGGATTCAGCTCCGGCAGGAACTCCGTCTGCAGGGCCTGGAGGCTCCGGGGCGGGGCCGCTGATGTGCTCAGCTGGGGCAGGAGCGTCCTCACTGTCCTGGGCCCTCCCGGCCTCTGCCTGTCCCGGGGGAGGCGGGATCCTGGGCTGTGTCCCGGCGCCCTGTGCTCCGAGGCCTGCGCTGTTGGATTCGCGCTCCCGGGCCGCGCAGCCCCCTCCGCGGAGCCGCCGCCCGAGCCCCTCCGAGCTGCTCCTGGAACCGCGCAGCCCCCTCCGCACGGAGCCTCTTCCTCTGCCCGAGCCCCTCCGAGCTGCTCCCGGGGCCGCGCAGCCCCCTCCGCGGAGCCGCCGCCCGAGCCCCTTCAGCTGCTCCGGGTCCCGCCGGGTCCCGCCGTGCGCGCTGCAGCCCTTAGGGAGCTCGGCGCACTCTCCTGGGCGCGCAGTTGCTGTTACTGTCCCCGGGAGCCCGAGGGCATCCCCGCCCTCCTGGGTCCTGCTCCAACTCCCCGCGAGCCCCTTTCCCCCGGGAAGGTCGGTGCAGCTCCTGCTCCTCCGGGACGGGGCTCTCCTGTCCTGGGGACACTCGCCCCGGCCTCAGCCCGGCTCCTCGCGGGGCCCCTCCCCCTTGGAGGCCTTTGTTCCTTTATGTCTTTTTCCCTGGCTTCCTACCTTGATAGATGCGCGAACTCTTCTCACTGTAGCATTCCAGCTGGTCTCTCTTTAAATCTCAGGCCGAATTCATAGATTTTCAGGATAATTTGAAGGTTTTCGAGGTAGTTTGGTGGAGACAGGTGATTTGGAGACCCTACTCTTCCGCCATCTTGCTCCTCCCCCCTAGAATTAATTTTATACTACTTCATATACAGTATAAGAATTTGGCAATACTATATATACTTTTATCCCTAACCGTATGCAGTATTTCAAGCACTGACAAACTACAGGCCACAGACCAAATCTGGTATATGATATGTTTTTGTGTAGCCTCAAACTAAAAGTAGTTTTTATATTTTACAAGAGTATATATTTTTAAAATAGAATAAGAAAAAAAAAGAGAGAGGAAGAATGAAAATCCAATAAAAACTATAAATGATCTGTAAATCCTAAAGTTAACAATCTGATCACTTAAAGGAAAAAAATACACCTACCCTGTTTTTTATATATATGCTTTAATTTTCAATATAGTAATTGTGATTTCTAAGTATGCATATAAACTTTGAAATATTAAAAGGAAGGTTTTTTTATTTTATTTATCATTTCTACAAAGAAAGAAGGGAAAAAAAGGAAGAAACAAAGAAAGATACAGCATATAAAGGCAGTGAAAGAAATAGGAAAATAATCAGATTTATTCTTTCTTATCATATTCAACAAAGTTCCTTTTTTAAAAAGATTTTATTTATTTATGAGAGAAATAGAGAGAGAGGCAGAGACATAGGCAGAGGGAGAAACAGGCTCCCTCTGGAGGGAGGTCAATCCCATGACCCTGGGATCACGACCTGAGCCAAAGGCAGATACTCAACCAATGAGCCATCCAGGTGCCCCCACTCAACCACACCCTAATTAAATTTTTAAACAACATAAACCAGTATGAAACATCTACATTGTCCCATGCTTGTTGTGATTCTATTTATTCTACATTTTCCTATATTCAGACATTTCATAGATTCATTTAATTTTATTTTGTCTATACTTTAGGACTCACCCTTGGCTTAATAATTATCTTGCTAGATTACCATTCTGTTTCATTAAAAAGATCCTGCACCCAAGCATCAGAATTTCCTCTTGAGATATTTCCTTTGTTTGAATCCTAATATTAATACTATAACTTCTGTCCTTTAATTATTTTTATTTTGTGGCGAGGATTATAGATCTTACTTTTCACAGTATTATTATAGATCTTGTGTAATACAGAACTTTTTTTACCCTTGTCTTGGTTCCTGCAAATAGTCTCTTAACTCTTGAAATTTCTGGATAGAAGCATCCATTTTATTGATGGTGAACCATGATAGCAATGATAACTAGAAGACTCAAGATGGGGAGTTGTCATGCCACAAGCCAGCAGTGTAATTAGAGAATTGTGACTTTAAGCCATATGAGAACAGCCTGACTTCCAGGGATTTGAAAAAAAAAATAGCAGCATAAGTCCACTGGTTACAATTGAAATTTATTTATCATTTTTTCCAACTACAGCAGAATACATTTTCTACTCAAGTTCACGTGAAATATCCACAAAATAAACTTCATTTGAGACCATAAAATACACTTTAAAAGGGTTAAGTCATACATGTAGATCACAATGGGATTAAATTAGAAATCAGTAACAAAAAAATAAATGGAAAATTCCAAAATATGTGGAAATTTTAAACAGCACATTTCCAAGTAACACATGAGTCAAGAAAAAAATCTGAAAAAATTAAAAATACTTTTAATGGAATGAAAATAAAAACACAATAAAATTTGTGGGATACAGCCAAAAAAAAGATGATTAGTGAGAAATGTATAGAATTGAATGCACATATTAGAAAAGACAAATCTAAAATCAATAATGTAAGCTTTTACAATAGGAAACTTTAAAAAGTAGAACAAATTAAATGCCAAAGTAAGATCAGGAAAAGAAATAATAAAAAATTAGATTATAAATCAACAGACTTGAAAACAGGAAATCAAGAGAAAATCCACAAAAGTAAGATCTGGTTATTTAAAAAGACCAACCAATAAGCCTCTAGCCAAACTAAGAAAAGAGGAAAGACACAAATTGCTGATGTGATAAATGAAAAAGGGGACATCATTTCAGATCTCACTGGGCTTTAAAAGGATAATCAAAGAATATAATTTTATACACAATTTGATAGCCTAGATTAATGGACCAATTCCTTCAAAGACATATTTGCCAAAATTCACATGAAAAGAAATAAATGATTGTAATTAGCCTATATCTTTTGAATCAATTGAATTAATTATTGAACCAATAATTAATAATTCTCCAAAACAAAAGTCACCAGCCTCAGACGGGCCCATTGGTGAACTCCACTAAACATTTAAAGAAGAAATTAAATAAATTATCAACAATCACTTTTAGAAGACAGATTTGAAGGGAATACTTCTTAAATCATTCAATCAGGCCATCATTGTCTTAAGATGAAAACAAAAACATTCTAAGAGAAAGAAACAAAACACCAGTATCTCTCATGAACAAAAGGACTCAAAAATCCTCAACAACATATTAGCAAATTGAATTCAACAATATGTAAAAAAATTATACACAATAACCAGGTGGGATTTCTCACAGGTATACAAAGCATTTTGAACATTTGAAAAAAAAAATGTAATTCATCACATCAGTAAGTTAAAAATCATAATAGAAGCAAAATGATAATAGAAGCAGAAATGCACTTGACAAAATTCAACTCTTATTCATAATAAAAACTCTCAGGAAACTTAGAGAAGACCTTGCTGACCTATGCAGAAACAAACCCAGAGAATCAAGCAAAATGAGGAAACAAAAGAATTTGTTCCAATGAAAAAAAAACAAGACGAAACCTCAGAAAAAGAATTAAATGAAATGGAGATAAGCAATCTACCTGATACAGAGTTAAAAAAGTAATGGTAATAAGATGCCCACTGAATTTGGTAGAAGAGTGGACAAACTCAATGAAAAAGACATCAAGGTCAGAAAGTAGAGAATTCCAAACAAGATGAACCCAAAGATATCCACACTAAGACAATACACAATAATTAAAATGTCAAAAATTAAAGATAAAATGAGATTCTTAAAAAAAAAAAAGTGAAAAGCAACAAGTAACATACAAGGGAACACTAATAAAGCTATTAGCTTATTTTTCAGCAAAAACATTGCAGACAAGAAGGCAGAAGCATCATATATTCAATGTGTTAAAAGAAAACAAAAACAACAAAACCCTAAAATCAAGAACACTCTACTTGGTAAGGTTATCATTCAGAATTAAAAGAGACCTGAAGAATTTCCCAAACAAAAGACTTAAAGACACATAGAGATTGAAAGGAAAAGGATAGAAAGGATAGAAAAAAAAATATTCCAGAAAATATAAACAAACAAAAAGGAGGAGTATTAGTATTTATATCAGACAGAATAGACTTTAAAATAAAGGCTGTAAAAAAGACAAAGAAAGACATTGCATAGTGATTTAAAAAATCCAAAAAGAGAGTATAACAATCATAAATATGCACCCAAGAACACTTAAATATATAAAGCAAATGTTAGCAGATCCAAAAGAAGAAAAGGCAGTAATATAATTATAGAGGACTTTGAAACCCCCTTTTCATCATATTATCCAGACATAAAATCAATAAAGAAACAGTGTATATGATTGACACATGAGAACAGATGGATTTAACAGCCATATACAGAATATTACATCCCAAAAGAGTAGAATACACATTTTTTTTTCCAATTGCACATGGAACATTCTGCAAGATAAGTTATGGTAGGCCACAAAAAATGTCTAAATAAATGTAAGAATACTGCTATTATAACAAGCATCTTTTCTGGCCACAGATGTATAAAACTAGGAATCAACTACAAAACAACAAAAATAATTAAAAAAAAAACTAGGAAAAACATAAACACATCAAGGCTAAACAACATGATACTACTTAAATAACTAATGGGTTAATTAAAAAAATCAAAAGCAAATGAAAAATACCTTGAGACAAGCGAAAATTTAAAAAAACACGCAAAAACAATATTCCAAAATCTGTGGGACATGGCAAAAGCAGGTCTAAGAAGGATGATTATAGCAATACAGGTCTATTTCAAAACAACAAAATAAAACAAAAAGACTCAATTTTAACAATCTAATCTTACATCCAAAGGAACTAGAAAAAGAAAAAGGAAAACTCCAACTTATAGAAGGAAGGAAATAATATACTTCTGAGTGAAAATAAATGAAATACAGACTAAAAAAAAGTAGAAAATGTCAATGAAACTAAGAGTTGGTTCTTTGAAAAGATAAAAAGAATGGATAAACCTTTAGCCAGACTCATCAAGAATATAAGAAGAGGACTCAAAGTCAGAAGTGAAAGTGATTACTTAAAATCACACATATACTAAGGATAACGAGGACTACTATAAAACACTATATGCCAACAAAATGGACAACCTAGAAGAAATGGATAAGGAAGTCCTTGAAACACACAATTTTCCACACCTGAATCAGGAAGAAATAAAAAAAAATATATATTAACAGATGGATTACTAGCAATGAAACTGAATCAGTACATAATCAAAAAACTCCCAATAAACAAAAGTCCAAGGTCTAGACAGATTCTCAAATAAGGTGATTTCCATAAAATGTTTAAAAAGCTAATACATATTTTCCTCAAACTAGTCCAAAAATAGAAGAGGAAAGAATGCTTCCAAATTCACTCACAAGACCAATATTATCCTGACACCAAAACCAAAAACACTACACAAAAAAAGAAAAACAAAGAGAATGACATGCCAATCTCTAAAAAATCCTCAACAAAATACTAGCAAAACTAATTCAACAATACATTAAAAGGATAATTCTCTATGATACAGTGGGATTTATTCTAGGGATGCAAGAATATTTCAATATTTGTAAATCAAAAAAAGTATTTGTAAATCAAAAACATAATACACCACAAGATGAAGGATTAAAAATCATATGATCATCTCGATAGATGCAGAAAAAGTATTCGATGAAATTCAAATCCATTTATGTTAAAAAACTCTCAACAAAGTGTGTACACAGAGACTAGATCTCACAGGGAATAGATATAAAGGCCATATATGACAAACTCATAGCTAACATCATACTCAGCAGTGAAAAGCTGAAAACTTTCTCTCTAAAATCAGGAACAAGACAAGGATGCTCATTTTGCCACTTTTATCAACATATGACTGGAAGTCCTAACCATAGTGATCAGAGAAGAAAAACAAAACAAAACAATAGGCATCCAACTTGGAAAGTAAAAATTAAAACTGTCACCATTAGCAAGTGATGTGGATACTATATATAGAAACTCCTAAAGACTCAAACAAATAAAAACTATTAGAGCTATTAAAATACAGATAGCATTTTTTAATACAACTAGTACAAATAACCTTAAATTTGCATGAAACTACAAAAGACCCTGAATACCCAAAGCAATCTTGAGAAATAAGAACAAATGTAGTGGTATCACTCTCCCAGATTTTAAACTATACTACAAAGGTATAGTAATAAAAAATAGTAAGGTCTAGGCACAAAAATAAACACATAGATCAACAGAACAGAATATAGAGTCCAGAAATAAGTCCATGTTTCACCTGCACCCCGATGTTTCTAGCAGCAATGGCCACAATAGCCAAACTGTGGAAGGAGCCTCGGTGTCCAACGAAAGATGAATGGATAAAGAAGATGTGGTTTATGTATACAATGGAATATTACTCAGCTATTAGAAATGACAAATACCCACCGTTTGCTTCAACGTGGATGGAACTGGAGGGTATTATGCTGAGTGAAGTAAGTCAGTCGGAGAAGGACAAACATTATATGTTCTCATTCATTTGGGGAATATAAATAATAGTGAAAGGGAAAATAAGGGAAGGGAGAAGAAATGTGTGGGAAATATCAGAAAGGGAGACAGAACGTAAAGACTGCTAACTCTGGGAAACAAACTAGGGGTGGTAGAAGGGGAGGAGGGCGGGGGGTGGGAGTGAATGGGTGACGGGCACTGGGTGTTATTCTGTATGTTAGTAAATTGAACACCAATAAAAAAAAAATAAAGGAAAAAAAAAAAAAGGAAATAAGTCCATGTTTATATAGTTGCTTAATCCATGACAAAGTGGTAAAAATATACAAGGGAGAAAAGAATCTCTTCAATAGTGTTGGGAAAACTAGACAACCACATGCAGAAAAATAAAACTGGACTACTTATGCCATAAGTAAACTCTAAATGGATTAAAGACCTAAATGTAAGACCTGAAACCATAAAACTCCTAAGAAGAAAACAGACAGTAAGTTCTTGGACTTAAGTATTAGCAATTTTTTTTTTTGATTTGTTTCATCAGGCAAGGGCAACAAAATTAAGAATGAACAAGTGGGACTATCACAAACTAAAAAAAAAAACTTTTGCACAGCAAAGCAAACTGTCAAATAAAGTGAAACCTCCTGAATAGGAAAAAATATTTTCTTTTTTTTTTAAGGTTTTATTTATTTATTCATTAGAGAGAGAGAGAGAGAGAGAAAGAGGCAGAGACACAGGCAGAGGGAGAAGCAGGCTCCATGCAGGAAGTTCGATGTGGGACTTGATCCCAGGTCCCCAGGATCACACACTGGGCAGAAGGCAGGTGTTAAACCACTGAGCAACCCAGGGATCCCCAGAGAAAGTATTTTCAAATGATATATCCAATAAATGGTTAATATCAAAATATACAAAGAACTCATACAGCTCAGCACAAAAACAAACAAACGAAAAACAATTCAAATAAGAAATGGTCAGGTGACCTGAATAGTTTTTCCAAAGAAGACATAAAAATGGACAATAGGTACATAAAAAGATGCTCAACATCATTAATCATCAAGGAAATGCAAATCAAAACCACAATGAGAAATCACTTCACACTTCTCTGAATGGCTATTATCAAAAAGATAAGAGATTAACAAGTATTGGTGAGAATGTGAAGAAAAGGGAACCTAGATTCAATGTTAGTAGAAATGTAAATTGGCACAGTCACTGTGAAAAACAGTATGGAGGTTTCCAAATAAATTCAAAATAGAAATTTCACGCAATACAGTAATTTTGCTTTGGGTATTTACCTGAAGAAAACAAAACACTAATTTGAAAATAGATATGTACCCTTATGTTCACTATAGCATTATTTACAATAGCCAAGAAATAGAATCAACAGAAGTGTCCATTGACAGATAAATGGATAAAAATGATTGGGTATGTGTCTGTGCAATGGATTATTACTCAGCTGTAAAAAAAAAAAAAGTGAAATCTTGTCACTCGCGACAACATGGTTGGACATACAGGGTAATAGGTTAAATGAACTAAGTCATACAGAGAAAGATATATAACATGCGATTTCAATTTATGTGTAGAAAAAAATGAAATAGAAACAAACTCAAATACAGAGAACACACTGGTGGTTGCCAGAAGGGGTGGGGGTATGAGTGAAATAAATGAAAATAATAAGATTAAGTTTATAAGCTTCTAGTTACAAAATACATAGTACATAGGGACACAATGAATAGCATAAGGAATATAATCAGTAATATTTTAATAACTTTGTATGGTTACAACAGTAACTACACTTTTTATGGTGAGCTTTTCAAAAATATATATAATGTTTAGTCACTATGTTGTACATCTGAAATTAATATGATATTGTATGTCAACTGTACTCCAATTAAAATTAATTAATTAAAAGGCAAAGCAAAACAAAACAATTTTAATAATTAGCAAAAGCAATTATGAAGAGGCTGTAGGATACAAAGCTAATTTATAAAAATCAATTGCTTTCCTATATACTAACAATAAATAATGGGATATGAAATGAAAAATACAAGAGATTTTGGACCAAGATGGCTACGATGGAAAACCCTGAACTCACGTCCTCCACAGGTATACCAAATTTTCACCTATTTATAGAACAGTCCCTCCTGAAAATGGGGCTATATGAATAGCTATTTCACAACAAAAGACAGAGAGACCACATAGAGAAAGGGAAGAGATAGACACCGTAACATAGGACCCCCACCCCCAATTTGGGAACTATAGCAAAGATGATAGTACTGAGGGACTGTGATCAAATTTGTCTTCCTGGGGCACAGAAGAAAAAAAAAAAAAAAAAGCAGTGGTGTTAAAGCGCAACTAGAGTGTAAGCGAATCAGCCCTAGAACCCTGCCAGATAGCTGAAGAGTTGCTGGAACTATCTCAGGGTCAGAGGGCCTTTTAAACAAGATAATTTATGTTCCCCCTCTGCTTTGATAGTACAGGGAGGGGCACCGTCTCAATACCAACACTGGCCTGCTGCCTCAGCAAGAACTGGGCCCCTACCCCACCCAGCCCTGATGCACTGGGGCTCAGGAAAAAAAAAAAAAAAAAAAGCTTTGATTCAAAAAGCAACTAGAACATAAAAATCCAACCTTAAAATTCCAACCAAATAGCAGGGGAGGAGCTGGAAGCACTGGGTTGGAAGCTGAAGGCACTATTAGAACAACACAGTTTATATTATGCTTTGATCTGGATAGCATAGATGGAAGCAGGGTCCAAATGCCATAGCCAGCCTGCTGCCCCAGCAAGTTCTAGCTATCCCACCAAAGCAGTCCCAGCATGGCACACAATGGGACACCCCTAATAAATGCTCATTACAGTTTCAGCCATCTTGACAAGGTGACATAAGCAAAAAAAAAAAAAAAAAAACAACACTCCAGACACATACCAATTTGTCCTGAGGGCATGCTAGGACACCCCCATCCAGAGTAATCCAGGATCTTCCTACTCATGCCTGCTTTGGTTCCAGCAGACCCACAGGACACCTCTTGCATGGAGTACCTCAGAAACCCCCAGCCTATACTGGCCTTGGATCCAGACCCCCATTAGGCACTCCTTGTGCAGAGTGCCATATAACACCTGGCTCACACCCCACCTCAGCTCTAGCCACCCTGCCAGGGCACCCTCTGTACTGAGTAACTCTGGACATCGAATTGCATGAACCTCAGCTTCAGTTGTTTCCCCAAGTTATCTTCTGTGTAGATATCCCCAAGAACCCTTAGCATATACCCACTTTACCTATCACTGCCCTGCCAGGGTGCGCCCTGAATAGAGGACACCAGGACCACTCCACCTTGGGTACAACTGCCGCATTGGGATGCCTCCTGAATGAGGAGAACTGAGACAGCCTAACCTGCCCCCCACTTAAGCTTTAGCTACCTTGCTAGGGTGCCATCTGTGTGCAGAGACCCGCACCCCGCCTGGCTTGCACCAACTTCAGCTTCCTTCCAGGGAACCTTTTTCACAGAGAGCCCTAGGACTACCCTGGCCCACCCCCCACTTCAGCTTTAGCTGTCCTGCCAGTGTGCCCTCTGTGCAAAGTACCACTCAGCTTGAACCCACTTCAGCTTCAGTTATCCTGCCAGGGTACCTTCTGCAGGGAGAGCCCTGGTACCACCCCAGCCCACACCCACATTAGCTCTGGCCATCCAGAGGCAGCCCAGCACATACTGCTCCCAGACCCCTAGGTCATATTAGCCATGGTTCAATCCATCCAGCCAAAGTTGCCAGGCATGCCAGGTCTACACAGGGGATGACCATACACAAGACCATTCCTTTAATTCAAAGAAAAGTAACTATTTTCTCTAATAGTTAGAAACAAATACAAAAGTCAAGCAAAATGAGGGGAAATAAGAATATGCTCCAAATAAAAAAGCAAGATGAAACTTATGAAAAAGAACTAAATGGAAAAGTTAATGATATTCTTGATAAAGAGTTTAAAATAATAATCATAAAATGCTCACCAGACTAGAGAGAAATTTGGAAGGACTCAGTGATAACTTCAACAAATAAACTGAAAATATAAAAAAGAACCAATGAAAGTTAAAGAATACAATAACTGAAATTTAAAAATATAGTAAAGGTACAGTAGATTAGATAAACAGACACAGAACAGTAGTAGATACAGAAGAATGGATCAGTGATCTGAAGAGAGGGTAATGGAAAGCACACGAGCTGAACAGCAACAAAGTAAAAAATTTACAAAAAAGGATAGGCTAAGGAATCTCTTGGGCAATATCAAGTGAATAAACATTCTCATTATAGGGATCCCAGAAGGAGAAGATAAAGACAAGGGGACAGAAAAATTATTTGAATAAATAACAGCTGAAACCTTCCTAACCTGATAAAAGAAACAAACATTCAGATTTAAGAAGAATGGAGGGCAGCCCTGGTGGCTCAGCAGTATAGTGCCTGCTTGCAGCCCCGGGCGTGATCCTGGAGTCCTATGATCGAGTCCCACATCGGGCTTCCTGCGTGGAGCCTGCTTCTCCCTCTGCCTATGTCTCTGCCTCTCTCTGTGTCTCTCATAAACAAATAAAATCTTAAAAAAAAAAAAAAGAAGAATGGAGATTTCCAAATAAGATGATACACAGAGGTCCACACCACAACATATAATAATTAAAATGTCAAAGATTAAAGATAAATAGAATTTTAAAAGAAGCAAGAAAGAAGAAAATAGTTACAAAGGAGAAACTGGAAAAGCCTAAGAGCTGATTTTTCAGTATGAATTTTGTAGATGAGAAGAGAATGTCATGGTATATTCAAGTGCTAAAAGGAAAAAAACAACTACAACTATTTGTCAGTCTATCTTCCAGAATGAAAGAGAGATAAAGAGTTTCTCAGACAAACAGAAGTTAAAGAAATTCATCACTATTAATCTGGTCTTACAAGAAATGCTAAAGGGACTTAAGTGGAAAGAAGGGACCATAATTTAAAAAATTAGATTATGAAAGAAAAGAGGTAAAATATGACAATATTTACATAAAATGTGAAGAGAGGAATAAAGAAATCCTTCCAGTGTTCAAGTTTAAGTGACCCTCAAGTTAATATAGATTGCTATTTATTAGGATATTATAAACAAATCTCATGATAATCACCAACCAAAAATAATAATTAAAAATTAGAAAAGATACACAAAAAATAAAAACAAAGTATTCTAAGCATAACACTAGTGATGAAAGCCATCAAAGAGAAAACAAGAGAAGAAAAGAACAGAGCACTTCAAAATCAATTAGAAAACATTTAACAAAATGGTAATTAATACATACCTATCAATAGTTACTTAAAATGAAAACAGTTTAAATATTCTAATCAAGGGACAGTTCGGGTGGCTCAGAGGTTCAGCACCGCCTTCAGCCAGGGCCTGATCCTGGAGACCCTGGATCGAGTCCCATGTCAGGCTCCCTGAGTGGAGCCTGCTTCTCCCTCTGCCTGTGTCTCTACCTCTCTCTCTCCCTCTCTTTCTCTCTCTCTCTCTCAATAATAATAAAATCTTAAAAAATAAATAAATATAAATAAATGTTCTAATCAAAAGACATAGAGTGACAGAATGGATACAAATCAAGACCCATCTATATGCTACTTACAAAAGAACCACTTCAGAACTAGAGACATACATAGACTGAAAGTAAAGTATAGGGGAAAAAATACCATGAAATTAGAAGTGAAAAAAGTTGGGGTAGCAATACTTTTATCAAACAAAATACACTTTAAAATAAAGACTATACAAGATACAAGAAGGGTATTACATAATGAAAAAGGGATCATTCCAACAGGAGGATATAAAAATTGTAAATATCCATGCACTTAACATAAGAGCACCTAAATATATAACATAGATATTAATAAATATAAAATTAAAAATTGTCAGTAAAAAATAATAATAGGGGACTTTAACACTACAATTAATGGATAGATTATTCAGACATTAATGGATAGATTATTCAGACAGAAAATCAATAAGGAAACAGTGTCTTTAAATCATATATTGGAACAGATAAACTTAACAGATATATTCAGAACATTACATTGAAAACAAGAGAATACATAATCTTTTAAGCACACAAGAACATTCTCCAGGAAAGATCACATATTAAATCACAAAGCACATCTCAATAAATTTAAGAAGATTGAAATCATATCGTCTATCTTTTCTACCACAGTGGTATAAAACTAGAAGTCAATCACAAGAAAAATCTGGAAAAAAACAGAAACACATAGAAGCTGAACAACTTGCTACTAAGCAATCAATAAGGTAATAAAGATATCAAAGATGAATTAAGAAAATGCATGAATAAAATGAAAATATAAACAGCAATCCAAAATCTTGAGACACAGCAAAAGCAGTTCTAGAGGGAAATTTATAATGACATAGGCCTATATCAAAAAAACAAGACAAATATCAAATGAATAATATAACCTTATAATCTAAGGAACTAGAAAAGGAACAAAGTCTAGATTTAATAGAAGGAAGGAAATAATAAAAATCAGAGCAGAAATAAATTAAATAGAGACTAAAATGAAACAATAAAGAGATGAACGAAACCAAGAACTGGTTCTTTGAAAAGAAAACACAATTGATAAATCTTTAGCCATGTTCATAAAGAAAAAAATGAGAGAGGACTCAAATCAATAAAATCAGAAATTAAAGAGAAGTAACAATTAACAGTATAGAAATGCCAAGGATTATAAAGACTATTGAAAAAAATATATATATATAGGCCAATAAATTTGACAATTTAAGGATTATAAAGACTATTACAAGAAATTATAGGCCAACAAATTGGACAATCTAGAAGTAATGGATAAATTCTGAGAAATATACAATCTTACTAAATTGAATGTGGAAGAAATAGAAAGTTGAAACAGACCCATTTCTAGTAATGAAATTACAACCTACTGAATGGGAAAGATATTTATATGATATATCTAATAAGGGATTATTATCCCAAAAGAACTTCTACAACTCAATACCAGAAAACAAAACAAAACAAATAATCTAATTAACAAATGAACAGAAGACCTGAATAGGCATTTTTCTAAGCAGACATACACATGGCTAAGAGACACATGAAAAGATGTTCAACATCACTAATAATCAAGGATATACAAATCAAAACTACAATAAGATATCTCACTGCTGTCAGAATGCTAGAATAAAAAAGACATGAAATAACAAGTATTGACAAGGATGTGGAGACAAGGAACACTTATGGACTATTGGTAAGAATGTAAATTATGTAGCTACCATGGAAAACAGTATGGTGGTTCCTCAAAAACTTAAAAATACAGTCACCTGGGTGGCTCAGGGGTTTAGCACCTACCTTTCACTTGGGTCATGATCCCAAGGTCCTGGAATTGAGTCCAATATCGGGCTCCCCACGGGGAACCTGCTTCTCCCTCTGCCTAGTCTCTGCCTTTTTCTGTGTGTCTCTTATGAATATATAAATAAAATCTTTCAAAACAACAACCAAAAAAAACATTAAAAACAGAAACCATATGATCCAGTAATTCCTCTTCTCAGTTTTTACCCATAGAAAATGAAAACACTATGGGAAAATATATACACACTCCTATGTTTATTGCAGCATGATTTACAATATTCAAAATACATAAGCAACTTGAGTGTCTATCACTTGATGAACAGATAAATGGATGAATGGATTAAAAAAAAGATGTGATACACATACATATATTCACAGAATGTAATATTACTCAGCCAGAAATGAGAGTAAGTTCTTGCCATTTGTGACAACATGGATAGCTTTAAAGATTATTATTCTAAGTAAAATAATTCAGACAAAAGGACAAATACTATATTATTCCATTTATATATAGGATCTAAAGAAACAAAACCAAACAACCACCCAATGAAAATCAGAAACAGATCCATAAATACAGAGAGCAAACTGATGGTTGCCAGAGAGCATTGGGGAAGAGGAATGGGCAAAATGAGTCAAGGAGAGTGGAAGTATAGGTTTCCAATTATGGAATGAATAGGTCCTGAGAATAAAAGGTACAGCAATGATATTATAATAGTGATGATGTATATAGATGGTATCACATTTTTAGTAAGCATAGCATAATGTATAGACTTGTTGAATCATTATATTGTACACTTGAAACTAATATAACATTGCATGTCAACTCTACTTCAATTTTAAAAACCCACAGTACCATTCACATTGTCACTCTAAAAATGAAATATTTACTATAAATATAACAAAATATGTATAAGATCTACAGAAGAAAAATTCCAACTATCAATGAAAGAAATAAAAACTTATTGAGAAATATTCCATATTAATGGATAGCAAGTCTTAATATTGTCAAGATTTCAATACTTCTCAACTTAATGTATAGATTCAATGCAATCTCAATTAAAATTTCAGCCAGTTATTTTATGGCTATTGACAAGCTAATTATAAGGTTTATTTGGAGGGGCAGGAGACCCAAAATAGCCAACATAATACTGAAAAAGAACAAAGCTATGGTACTAAAGCTGCCCAACTTTAGGACTTACTATAATACTACTACATAATCAAGACAGTGTGGTATTGGCAAAAGAATAGACAAATAGATCGATGGAACAGAATAGAGAGCCAAGAAATAGACCCACATAAATGTAGCAAACTGATCTTTGACCAAACAGCAAAGGCAATACAATAAAACAAAAATAGTATCTTCAACAAATGGCGCTGGTAAAACTTGACATCCACACTCAAAAAATCAATCTAGACACAGACCCTTATACCCTTCACAAAAGTAATTCAAAGTGGATCACAGATATAAATTTAAAATGTAAAGCTATAAAATTCCTAGAAGATAACATTGAAGAAATTCCAGATGGCAATGTTTGGTGTTGACTTTTAAGATACACCAAAGGAAAGATTCATGACAGAAACAATTGATGAGCTGGATTCCATTAAAGTTAAACATCTCTGCTACAAGAAAGCACTGTCAAGAGAATGAAAAGAAAAACCACAGACTGGAAAAATATGTTACAGAAGACACATCTGATAAAGGACTATTGTCCACAATACATGAAGAACAAGAACACAAACAATTCAATTAAAAATGGAGCAAATATCTGAATGGACACCTAGCCAAAAAAGATAATATAAATGACAATCAAACAAATGAAAAGATGTTCTATATCATATATCATCAGGGAATACAAAAATATCACTGCATGCCTATTAGATTGGCCAAAATCCAAAACATTAACAATACCAAACACTGGTGAAGATTGGAACAACAGGAATTCTCACTCATTGTTAGTGGGCATGCAAAATGTATAGCCACTTTGAAAGACATTCTGGCAGATTCTCACAAAAATCAACATACATTAAGCAATCATCCTTATTGATATTTACCCAAAAGAGTTGGAAACACCCATATAAAAACCTGTGCATGGTTATTTATAGAAGCTTTCTCCATAATTAACAGTACTTGTTAACAATCAAGATGTCTTTCTGTAGGTAAATGAATAAATAAACTGGCATATCCAGATAATGGAATATTATTCAGTGTTAAGAAGAAATGAGATATCAAGCTAAGAACAACAATGGAAGAGCTTTTTCTATTTATTTATTGTATTTTTTAAAGATTGTATTTATTTACTCATGAGAGACACAGACAGAGAGAGGCAGAGACACAGGCAGAGGGAGAAGCAGACTCCATGCAGGAAGCCTGACGTCAGACTCAATCCCAGGTCTCTAGGATCAAACCCTGGGCTGAAGGCAATGCTAAACCACTGAGCCACCCGGGCTGCCCTAGAGGAGCTTTAAATGCATATTACTACATGAAATGGCCAATGTCAGAAAGCTGCATACTGTACATATAATACTAACTCCATGACATTCTGACAAATGTAAAACTATAGAGACAATAAAAACATCAGCGTTTGCCAGAGGTTTGTTGGGAGAAAGGGATGAATAAGTGGCATACAGAAGATTTTTAGAATGGTGAAAATATGCTGAATAATACTTTAATGATGGAGGCATGTTATTATATATTTGTCCAAAATTTTGGAATATATAACACCAAGAGCAAACCCTAAGGTAAACTATGGATATTGGGTGATTATGATGTCTCAAAATAGGTTTATCCTTGATAAAAAAGAATGTACCATTCTGGTAAGTGATATCTATAATGAAGGAGGATGTGCATGTATAGAGCAGTGCCCATATGGGAAATCTCTGTACTTGAATCTCAATTTTATAGCAATCCTCTAACTGCTTAAAAAATAGTCTTTTAAAAAAAGGATCAGTAGTTTCCAGAGGTGAGCAGAGAGGGAGAGATGAATAAGCAGAGGACAGAATTTTTAGGGCAGTAAAATTCCTCTGGATGATACTATAATGCTGAACACATGTCGTTATATATTTTAAGAGCTGTATAATGTGCAATATCAAATATGTAACCTCATGTAAAATATGGAGATTGGATGATAATAGCATGTCAACATAGGTTCATCAGTTCTTACAAATGTACCACTCTGGTGTGGGGTGTTGACAGTGAGGTGGCTTTGCATATGTTGGTGTTGGGAGTAAATGAAAAATCTGTGTGCCTTCCATTAAATTTTGCTGTGAACTTGAAATTGCTTCTAAAAATAAAGTCTATTTTTAAATATTAATAGTAAGTATAATGCCTTTTTGTGTTCTGTGAGTTTTTCCAGTGAACTATCAAACTTGCATAGGTAGAGGGGAATCGCTGGCTCTATGGCCGGATGGTCGTATGTGAGAGGGCTTGAGAACATCTAAACTTTTAGCTGGTGTATGAAGTAAAGTCTGTTTTGTGAGGGAGTATATCTCCTGACCTATGAAATTTAGCCTAATTCCAAGTAGTTGATTGCATATCAAAACAAGATAAAATAGAACACAAAAAATGAGCATGAGCCTCAAATCACCTCTTGAAGTATGTCTTTATTTTAGAGTCTCCTGAAGTTTTATTTATTACTGACCATCTGTTTCAGAGGGTCATTAGGATTTTCTGGCAGTGACATGATGAGGATTTTATCCTCCAATTTTTAAGATTCTCAATGGATAATTTGTCTCAATTTTCAGTTTAAAAAAAAAGAAAAGATAAAGAATTAAGGCAATAGAATATAGGTTACATTAATTGTTTTTTAAAATAATGTGACTATATCTTCTAGCACAGGTCCTTCTAAAGATTAAGCCAATTCCATATACTCTTACTCTTTTATAAAGGGCCTGAGAAGCCGGGGGCATCACAATGCCAGATTTCAGGTGGTATTACAAAGCTGTGATCATCAAGGCAGTGTGGTACTGGCACAAAAACAGACACATAGATCAATGGAACAGAATAGAGAACCCAGAAGTGGACCCTTAGCTTTATGGTCAACTAATATTCAATAAAGGAGGAAAGGATATCCTTTCTGGATATCCTGAAGAGACTGGAAAAGGACAGTCTCTTCAATAAATGGTGCTGGGAAAATTGGACAGCCATGTGCAGAAGAATGAAACTGGACCATTCCTTACACCATACACAAAGATAAACTCAAAATGGATGAAAGATCTAACTATGAGACAAGAATCCATCAAAATCCTAAAGGAGAACACTGGCAACAATCTTTCTGAACTTGGCCACAGCAACTTCCTGCAAGTTACATCTGTGAAGGCAAGGGAAACAAACGCAAAAATGAATTATTGGGACTTAATCCAGACAAAAAGCTTCTGCACAGCAAAAGAAACAGTCAAGAAAACTAAAGGACAACCTACAGAATGGGAGAAGATATTTGCAAATGACATATCAGATAAAGGGCTATATCCAAGATCTATAAAGAACTTATTAAACTCAACAGCAAAGAAACAAACAATCCCATGATGAAATGGGCAGAAGACATGAACAGAAATTTCAAGAGGAAGACATAGACATGGCCAACAAACACATGAGAAATGCTCTACATCACTTGCCATCAGGGAAATACAAATCAAAACCACAATGAGATACCACCTCACACCAGTGAGAATGGGGAAATTTAACAAGACAGGAAACAACAAATGTTGGAGAGGATGTGGAGAAAGGGGAACCCTCTTGCACTGTTGGTGGGAATGTGAACTGGTGCAGCCACTCTGGAAAACTGTGTAGAGGTTCCTCAAAGAGTTCAAAATAGAGCTACCCTACAACCCAGCAATTGCACTGCTGGGGATCTACCTCAAAGATAGATGCAGTGAAATGGCAGGATACCTGCATCCCAATATTTCTAGCAGCAATGCCCACAATAGGCAAACTGTGGAAGGAGCCTCAGTGTCCATCGAAAGATGAGTGGATAAAGAAGATGTGGTTTATGTATACAATGGAATATTACTCAGCTATTAGAAATGACAAATACCCACCATTTGCTTCAACGTGGATGGAACTGGAGGATATTATGCTGAGTGAAATAAGTCAAGCAGAGAAGGACAAACATTATATGGTCTCATTCATTTCGGGAATATAAGAAATAGTGAAAGGGAATAAAGGGGAAAGGAGAGAAAATGAGTGGGAAATATCAGAGAGGGAGGCAGAACATGAAAGACACCTAACCATGGGAAAGGAACAAAGGGTAGTGGAAAGGGAGGTGGGTGGGAGGAATGGGGTGACTGGGTGACAGGCACTGAGGGGGGCACTTGATGGGATGAACACTGGGTGATATGCTATATGTCGGCAAATTGAACTCCAATAATAAATAAATAAATAAATAAATAAATAAATAAATAAATAAATAAAGCCTGAGAACTCTGCATGTTTCTCCTTTGATAGCTAAGTGTTTTATTTCTAGTCTATAAATCTTTCATGTACTTCAGTAAGTTACTCAATTCAAAAGGAAAAAAAATAGCTAGAACTTATTGTGTTGGTGTCATATTGCCATTTACATATGTAAAAATAAACTAAAATAAATTCATAATTATGAATCATTGAGAAATATAAAATTAGTATAAATCTGTAAATTAAATGAAAACTATAAATAAAGAAAATTTAGGTGTACAAAACTAACTTGGTAACACAATTAATTTCATCCCTTGACATTTTTTTCATTCTTTTGGTAAAGTTTATTTCAGACCTTGTGTGCTCTCTAGGGATACAACAGTGAGCACATACAGGTATGACCTTTAACTTCGTGGATCTTAAGTTTCAGTGGGATGAAGCAGTCAGTTATCAGTGATGTAAAAATTGTCTAATTATAAACTTTGACAACTACTATGACATGAATTTATGTTGTGTCATAATACCTCATAATAGGGACTTGAGTTTGAAGATTTGTAATCTGAAATAAATAAACAGATTTGCTATAGGCACTAAAATGAATCAAGTAAACTATACACAGAATTTAAGAAGATCGTCATGTTGGACAAGTTCATGTCATATTTGTCTATCAGAAAGGAAGCCGCTGTGGCCTGTGCATAGGGAGATATTTGTGACTTGGTAGGAATGAGATAGAGGGGATCCCTGGGTGGCGCAGCGGTTTAGCGCCTGCCTTTGGCCCAGGGCGTAATCCTGGAGACCCGGGATCGAATCCCACGTCGGGCTCCCGGTGCATGGAGCCTGCTTCTCCCTCTGCCTGTGTCTCTGCCTCTCTCTCTCTCTCTCTCTGTGTGACTATCATAAATAAATAAAAATTAAAAAAAAAAAAAAAAGAATGAGGTAGAAGGAAAAGTTCAAGAACTCAATCACAAGGGCATGAGAGACCATTGGGAGTCTTACAGTATTTATCTCCAGAGTACTGAGAAGCTATTGAAGGCTTTTCCACGGGATCTGTGAAGAGTTTTTCTGTTTTATAAAAATCGCTATTGCTGGAATGTTGAGACTCGTCTGCAGGTAAAAGAATGAATGGATGTAGATAATGTAGGAGGTCCTTGGAGTTGACCAGTAGGGGGAAAGAGCCACACTGCCAGGATGATGTTGCTGATGTGAAAGATGAGAAGGAAGAGAGGAGAGGTGTTTCAGAAGTGAAAGAGACAGTCCCTGGTGATGGACTATTCCTGAGGGGCAATTCACCCCAAACAAGGATAAAAATGGAACTAATTGCTATGAAATGAGATAGTTTGAGTTCAGCTTTCCCACAATTAATGTGTGTGATTGCCTAATTCACTCACATTTTTCTTTATTCAATTCAGTGAATAAATGATTGCATGTTAGAACAAAAAATGTTCCTTCCTTAGTATAAAGTCATCGCTCACCTATGATTTTCCCCGACACTTTCTCCAGTAATCTGAATATATTAATTAGGCTTCACTATAGACCAGAAACATAAAGACATATTTGAGTTAGTGTAATCACATGACACAATTTTAAGGGTTAAAATTATTTTTTTAGAATTCCAACAAAAAACCCATAGATTATGCCTGAAGAGCTATTTGAGAAATACTACTTTGTAGTGATTTGTTAGTTTTGATCCAAGTCTAGTTGCTGAATGAAAGATTTGTCATTTCACATATGAAGTCAATTAGATATTTTTACTAATATATTTTTTCTACTAAACACAAGAATAAAGAAAGGTAGAAAACATAGATGTTACAAAACTTAAGAAATGCCTTGGAAATAATCTTTCTAGTGTCAGGATCCTTTGGTAATGGCACATTGGGACCTTGTTAGTCTTCTGCTATTATTTTTATTTCTAAAAAACAAGGCTTCCATATGCCTTCTCCTCTCCAGCCCTCTCCCTTCAAAGGGAAAGCAAGGGGGCCTCATTTTCCCAAAATCTCTACTGCCTACCCTAAAGACGTTACTACAAAATTAGGTTAAGAAAATAGGCTTTTAAAATTAATTACATATTAGACGGTGTAGCTCAATAGTTGGTTGAGCTACCCTTCTCTTGGATTTTACTCAGGTCATGATCTCCAGATTGTGAGATTGAGCCCATGTCAAGCTTTGTCCTTGGTGCAATCTGCTTGAGATTCTCTCTCCTTCTCCCTGTGCCCCTCCTGCTAATGCTCTCTCTCTCTCTCTAAAACAAACAAACAAACCTTTTAAAAGTTACATATTAAGATAAAATATAGAAGAAAGTTAATTACATAAATTATTTATTTCATTGAATGATCTATTTTGTTTTCCTTATATATTCTCTTGACTCCTTATAAAACAGAATAGGTGAAAAGAGTGATTTCAATTCTTTAAATGTTGCCCTTAATCCATAGATTTTTTTTCATTTCTTAATTGTAAGAAATAGATTTTTTTTATTTAAGTAAATGTAAGGATAAAACATATAGGAAGAGAATTTTATCTACATGTTTTTTCATAATTTATACTTGTATATATTTCTTTTAAACTCTTGATTATGAAATAATGTCAGTGAAAAGGTAATTTCATTTTTTCAAACTCTATCTTGACTCTTACATATGTGCATATATTTTTAATTTCCTATTCTGAATAATCAAGTATGCAATTCCGAGACTCTATGAAAGGCAGCATATTTTAGGAAGCTCTTTTAGGTATTTATACTATTCAACGAATAGCAAAAACAAAGCTTTATCAAATTACAACTCTAAAAGTGTATGCATGAAATTTATAAGGACACCTATTTAAGGGCAAGCTAAACTTAACATATCCTTGAAGTATATCTGTCTTTTTTTGAGGATAGAATTTTTGAAAGATCTCAGATACATTAGAGAAGAAAGGTCTTAACTTTTATTAAAAATCAATATTACTTACTTCACAAAATATATGTTGGCTGGATCCACTTAGAGACCTGCCGGGATCCTCCAGACTCATATTATGGTAGTTTAAATCTCTCTGGAGGGCCGGGCAAAGAGCAGGAGATAAGCGTTACCTGCTGAATCCATTCAGTTCTCAGACAATATACTGACTGTGTGCCCGGCAGTGTATCCGATCATGGTGTATGAGGCAATAAATACCATGGGCTCCTGACCTGGAATTAACTGAGGAGTTTTGAAAGTTAATATGATTTACTCATAGTATGATTTAGAAGGGAAGTTGGTCCAAAATACATTAAGTATTGACTGCAAAAGCAATTCCACATTGTGGAATCTGTGCCAGATTGTAGAAGAGGATAAAAGTCTGGCCTCCACTGCATTCCCCAACCTGTAATTTCTGAAGTTACAAGAAAAAATTTAACTTTGAAACTATTTCAGAAATCCCACAGGGAGAAAAATACACTACAGAAAAGGCTGACTTAACAGTGAGATTTTTGTATATGATATGTTTGGTGCTAAATATGGAAATAGCATCTTTGCAGTAATTAAGGACTTGGGAAACATCAACCAGATTTCTGTATATTTTAACAATATAATAAATAAAGGATTAGATATTCTTTGTACTGCTCAAAATTTCTGCAGGAGAAATATATCAGGGTTCAGATATCTGCAATACAATGATGATTGTGAAGACTACCTATGCCCAAGACAAGTGTGTAACAGGGATTTTACTTTCTATTTTGTATTTTACCTATTAATGTTAAGATAAATCAACCATTTCCTCATTAAGCAGGAATTATCCTGCCTATATGCTGAAGGGTAGTATAACTAGGCTCTTAATGCTATAAAAGCCTTGAGAAATAAATAGCTGTGAAGTGTCAATTTTTCCTCTTTTTAAGTATTGCTTGGTAACAGTAAAAATCAACTTTCTTTTGGTTAGTCCTTTCATAATCCAATTATAGCTTCAAAGTTTGTGTTATGTACACTAACAAGAAAATTCACAGAGAATACATGTAATTTTTAAGTTAATAACTTAATATAGAAAAAATATTTGAAACTTGACTTTTATTTCCTACAAAATTCCTGACATTTTGATACATTAAAGACACACAAAAGATGGAATTGCTTTTTGGTGACAGCCATTTTATATGTATCATTTGATTACTTGTTCTGAAGATCCTGCAGTGTCTTGAAGAGGTAAACGCTTCTTATTTTTTGCAAGTGATAAATTGAAAACTTTGATTTAGACTAAAACCAGACCATGATTCAATGGAATTACCATGTGGCCCTATTCTGTTCAGTCATCCAGACTTCCTCATTTCCTAATATTTTATTGTTGTGAAGTATGATGATTAATTAAGGGGTGTTACTTCTGAAAAAGACAAACTCTGACACTTCCTCCTGCTGATTCCAATGCTTTTGGAAACCTTAGCCCTGTAACTAAATTAGAATGTCAAAATGTGCTGATGACCTTTGCATTGAAGAGAACTATATGGAAGTTAATAGGAATGGGCTATTTGGGCTGTAATTATCTTATTAACCCAAACATGAGCTATAGCCCATAATAATGTATAGCAAGTATTTTATTATCACAAGGAGTGGAAGAAAATTCACATAGTTAAGCAGTCAGTGCATAAATATTGGCCCATCTTATCTTCAGTATAGTCTAAAAGAATTAGAAAAATAAAATAAAGCAAAGTAATAGAAATATACCATTACTGTACAAAAGAAGAGTGGTCAGTTTTAACACTAACACCACACACACACACACACACACACACACCAGATGTAAATTATTCTGTCCTCAGTTTCATTTTTTGACTAGACTCTACCAACTCCATATTTACAAAAAAAAAGTTAATTGTGAACATTTATTGTTGAAAACTAATGCTATTAATGTTTGATACAACTAGATTTTAATTTCATAATACAGCATCTAATTTTATACTATAAAAACAGCCAGCTGTTTTTAAAGTATGTATAAAGACCCTAAGGAAAGGAGGGCTTGGGAAATGTGGAAAGGAAAGAATTAAAAAATGACAGAGCAGATAAAAGAGAGAAAAAAGAAACTCTAAGAGGTAGGACTTGGGTGGACAGTAAATGTGCTTTGGCGAGAAGCACAGATGGTACACTTGTGAGCAGAAGACAAACTACTCAGAGAAATTCTCAGTAGAGAAGTTGTGTTTTTGGAGAGAGGGCTGACTCCAGGAAAAGTATGTCTCTTTGGTAAGCCCCAAATTGCTCCATTCCTCAAAACCTGATAATTATGTGCTATGTATCTAATTCCATCTAATGAAGCACAATGTGGATTTGCTCCCTGCCTCTCGTGGTTTTTCCTGAAGTAGATCAACTATCCAAATTTTTCTAGAAACTCTCATGATTATGTCAAGAATCCTGATGTTATTTTTAGCAGCATTCTCTTTTGCTCTCACCAGTGGTCTGAATTGGACAATAAATTCTATGCTCATTAAATATACTGTGGAAATGAATACAGACCAATCAAGCAAGAACAGGCAGAAAGTTATTCAGAGCTCACGATAGCAAGCAAGTCATTATTTGCATTTTGGGAGAGACTCAAAAGCAGGCAATGTAGTTTAAAGTCTCATCATGGAAGAAAGGGAGAGTTTTAGTGATGCTCTGAGTGGAGGTTGCTAGCCTGGGAAAGCTAGAGGTGGTCTAACCAGAAGCAGACATCTTAGGTGGCAGAGAAGGGTGGGGGCATTTTTGGCTTTCTCTGATTGGTCCTAAAATGGGAAGAGGGTGAAAAAATAGGCAAGCTAATTATGGACTTAAGTCAAAACCACTTTTAGTCTATAATTACAAAAATTGGTTACTGCAGATTGCAGGTCAGAGTTCAATTTGTGAAAAAATAGGCAAACTAATTATGGACTGAAGTCAAAACCACTCAGTCTATAATTGCAAAAATTGGTTGCTGCAGATTGTGGGTCAGGGTTCAATTTGTATCTATGGTTTGGCCATTCTCAGTTTGTTCCTTTGGTGTCTCAGTAGCTGCTCAGATTAGTGCTTTCAGACAGTCATTTAAGCTCTTCTTTTGAGCAGGATGCTAAGATATAACTGAGCTGTGAGTGAATATGCAGTAACTGCCCATATTTAAACTATATCAATAATTGGGGACAACAATGAGCATGTCCATAAATTACTTGTCTAGATTTATAGTTTAACATTAAAGTTGTAAATTAAATATTTTTTTAAGAATGCTATTGCTCAAATATGCAAGTTACTTTATTTTCTTGAACCTCAATTTTCATATATAAGACAAAGTATTTGAAATGCAGGATACCTGAACCCCTATCCTGTCCAGCTCTCACACACTAGGCTTATGTGAAGTGGGTTGGTCAGCACAAAATGATAAAGGTTCAGACACTCTGGAAATTTAAGGATGCCAGTTAATTCAGAATTCCAGTGTGATTATTCCTTTGGAATTCAATTTTCTATTTGCCTTTTGAGTAATAGACTCCATCGGAATGAGCCTACTCCATTCAACAATTTCCAATGACTGCAATTTTGTAAAAAAAAAAAAAAAATAATAATAATAATAATAATAATAATAATAATAATAATTGTTTCTAATTAATCTCTGTTTTATCTCCCCTGTCCCCATACAGAAAAGTACCTAAAATATCTTTTCTTAAAATGCTCCTAAATTTAAAGATTTTATTTATTTATTCATGAGAGAGGGGCAGAGACAGGCAGAGGGAGAAGCAGGCTCTATGCGTGGAGCCCAATGCAGGACTTGATCCTGGGACTCCAGGATCATGCCCTGGGCTGAAGGCAGGCACTAAACCACTGAGCCACCAGGGATCCCACAATTGATCCTAAATTTAAATATGATATGAGGAATGGTATTAGTCATAAAAAATAAAATCTTTAAAAAGCTCTTTAGGGAAAAGAAGAAAGCTAACTTCAGTTCACAGATAATCATTCTCCTTATTAAATATTCAGATGTTCCACTCTGTGTAGATGGTACAGAAACCTCAATTTAAAAATGCTGAATCCTGGGACCACTATTAAAGTCCATAAGGGAAATCCAAACACTACCTCCAAAGAGAAAAACTGCAATTAGTGAATTATTAACTATCAGCAAAAGTATTCAATATGAAAAACAAATAGCATAATGCTTTCTTCTCTTAATTATATATGTAAGAAAAACTATTATGAAGAGGTCAATGTAGAAAAATAACTATAGAAAAACAAAGTAGTAGAAATATGGAAGTGAAGGAGGATTAAAAATTTGCTTCTTTGTGTTTTACATTGTCAGAAAAAAAAAAACATTAGTTTTAAAATGTATTTTATGCATTAAGGGTGAAACTCCTATAAAGTGACTATACATAATATGTGAAATGATTTTCTGATATTTCTGAGACAACATTAATTTAAAAGATTCACTTTTAAATATAAAAGATTCATCTATAAATGATAAAGATTTTAGATCTTCACATAAGATGTAATTGTTTTAACAATTTTCTAAAACCTAGAAAATCAAAATAAACATGAATTGCAATCCTAATATATAAAGACTATCAGCATTTATTCTTTTAAATATTTCCTTCAGGTCTATTTCCTTCAGTGCATGTTCATAGTATGTAGCATGCTTGCTTTAGTGGACTTTATAAAATAGGATAGTTTACTTATGTAATATTTTAAACCAAATTTTTAAGTTGAAGCTATAGTTTTAGCAATTTAATCTTGAAAAAAATCTCAATTTTTTTCAGCATCATAGTATATTTTAAATTTTAAATTTCCAACTTTATGCTCTTATAAGACAGAAAACATATTTCCTTATATGGATAATTCATGAAATCACTTACACTTATTTCTACATTTTGTATTTTACAAAAATATTAGAGTATATGGATTTTATGGAGGCTCTGACTCATAGTTTCATGTTAATATTCACAAAATTTGGATCAATCAGGTTTACTTAAAAAATTCACAAAATACTTGTAAATATGGCATATGATCAGGTATAGAAATATTAGACAGTTTGATAGGTGACAAATAATATCCCATTTTTTTAAAGGAGCAAGTGCTAAAATAAATAAGTAAAAAAGGGTAACTACTAGAACACATTTCATTAGTCATTAGTATGTTCTGGAAGGTCCTAAAGATTTTACTTCTGAAATGCTATAGTGAGCTGCATATTATTACTTTGAGTATTGAGATAAAAATAAAAGCAATTGCATTGTTTTTTTTTTCGAGTTTTTAGTGGCATTAATTGTTTGCATTCCAGCAATAATAATATTTCAACCCAGGAAAATAATAATACTCAATTTTATTATTTGGAAAATGTTTGGGGTTTCTCAATAGGAATTTAATGGTTTCAACTTTAGAAGCTTGGAAAATTCTGTCTCCATTTTTAGATGCTGCCTCTGAGTTCATTCACAGAGTGAATTTTATTAGTTTTTATATTTGCTATGGTTTCACAATATATAGCATGAACTTGACTAGGTCATTTTCCCACTTGAGTTCTACTTCCACAGTTTGCCTAGGTAGAATAGTTATTATAATTCTCTCATAAAGTTTCTCTATAGTAAGTTGACAAAATTTGGAAAACATTACAACATTAATGTCCTTTGATGCTAAATGACTAATATTTCAGCTACTACTTTCTTTCATGTAAAATTAATAATATTGCAGGCTGTAGTGTTAAAATGTAACAGAAAGATGAACTGGACCTGCAAACAGAAGATCTGAATTATGTTTCCAATTTTCTCACTTACTTCTTGACACCTTACTATGATAAAACTTCAATAAGCTTAAAAGTCTTTCCTCAAAGTGAGTAACATATCCTTCTTAATTCCATTTACAATAGTATCAAAAAGAATAATACATTTCGGAATTAACTTAACCGGGGTAGGTGAAAGATTTGTAAAATGAAAATCACAAAATGATGCTGAAAGAAATTAAGAAAACGTAGATAATTGGAAAGTCATCCCATGTTCGGTGGTTGGAAAACTCAGTATTGTTATCAACACTGTTCTAAGCAGTCTACACATTCATTGCAGTCCCAGTCAAAAGTCCCAAGAATATTCTTTTGCAGAAATAGAAGAATCCATTCTAAGATTTACATGGAATCTCAAGGAACCCCAAGTAGTCAAAACAATCTTGAAAAAGAGAACAGTCTTTTCAACAATGGCTCTGAGGAAAACTGGAAATCCACATGAAAAAGAATGAAGTTGGAACCTTACCTAACACCGTATACAAAAATGAATTTAAGTTATCATGGATCTATACTTAAGAGACTAAAACTAGAAAATTCTTAGGTGAAAACAGGGGAGACTTTCACGAAGATGGTGCCAAAAGCAAAGAAGGAAGCTCCTGCCCCTCCCAAAGCAAAAACCAAAGCACAGGCTTTGAAAGCCAAAAAAGCTCTCAACAATGCTTTCTTGGACATAATGCCAAAAGTATATGCAAAAGCAACAAAAAATAGACACATTGGATTTTAACAAAATTAAAAACTTTTGAGCATCAAAGGCTACTATCTATAGAACAGAAGGGCCAACCATAGAATAGGAGAGAAAATTATAAATTGCCTATCTGGTTAGGGATGACATCCCACATATACTAAAAACTAAAATTTCACAACAGCAAACCCACTTAAGAAATAACCAAAGATGAATAAACATTTTTCCAAAGACACACAAAATAGTCAGCAGTGCATGAGAATGTACTAAACATCACTATTAGAGGAAAGAAAATCAAAACCATAATATGATACCACTTCATACTCATTTGAATAACCATTATTTTAAAAGATATTAACACAAGTGTGGTGATGATGCAAAGAGATTGGAACCCTTGTGCACTGGCAGTGGGAATGTAAAATGGTGTTGCAGCCACTATAGAAAACAATTATACAGTTCCTCAAAAAATTAAAAATAAAATTACCATATGATCCAGCAATCTCACTTCTGGGTGTGTGCCTAAAATAAACTGAAACCAGGGATATGATTGGATATCGTACATATATGTTTATAGCAGTATTATTCTCAATTGACAAAAGGTGGAAGCAACTCAATTGTACATTGATAGTTGTATGTGTAAACAAAATATGATACACTCATAAAATGGAAAATTATTCAACTATGAAAAGGATTGCAATTCTGACACATGCTACCACATGAATGAACTTTAAAGACATTATGCTAAGTGAAATAAGCCAGTCGAAAAAGACAAATAGTATATGATTCCATTTATATGAGAGGTACAAGGAGCAGTAAAATTCATACAGAAAGAAAACAGAATGGTAGTTACCATAATCTGGGTTCAAAAGGAAATGGGGATTTGCTTAAGGGGTCCACAGTTTGTTTTAGAGAAGAAAAAAGTTCTAAAGATAGATGTTAGCGATGGTTACACACTAAGGTGAATATATTTTATGTATAAGTGTAGATGTACACTTACAAAAGATTAAAACTGTGTATTTTTTATGTGTATTTTACCAAAATTTTTAAAAAATCAAACAATAAAAATCAAATGCTGCAAAAAGAAGCATTTTAAATGGCACAGAGTTCAAGCTAGTGTAATACAGATGAGTCAATGTTTTGAAGCCCCTCAAGTACTTAGGTAATTAAAATAAAATTAAGGAAGAGGAAGAGGTGTATTCCTTTCAAATAATCTCTCTGTTGGCTTTTTAAGAAACTGAGTAACTGCTAAATGGCTGAGTCATCAGGAAGATTATTTATATTTACAACTTTGAAGCTTGTTTATAAAGTTTTCACTTGAAGCATTTATTTGAAATTGCCAGCAGTGTGAACAATTACAACTTCCAATAAAAATCTCATATTCTTTGTATTTTGAAAATATACTAATAAGGTGGAGGAACTCATAGACTTGTCAATACAGACCATTCAAATTGTCACACTGGCATTTTGTTATTTTTTAATAATTATAGGAGTAGCCTGTAAACTCATTTTAAAATGCATTCTGGAAAACTAAAACAACCACAAAACTAAATGTGTTGAAAAAATAAATTATTTTAGAATGCATGTGTGTGGATTTATCCCCACTAAGGTAGAGATATATAAGATAGGGTATATATATTTTTTTCCTTCTTAAAAAAATAAAGTTTTTATCTTGTTGTAGAAGAAGTTGCTCTGTAGAATAATGTTGGATTATTAGTTGCAAGTATTGGAAACATACTCTAACAAATAGTTAAGGAAATTATTAAAAGAGGCGTGTCCCAAGCGTTCAGAAAAATCAAAGAACCAATTTTGGGAGATATATCTAAGAGAAATGCAATAATAATACCAAATAATTTCCCTTGAATTCACTCCCGGCAGCTTGTACTTCTAGACACTGAGCTATTACTTCCACTACTTTACCCACTTGCAATTAGATGTGGCTCCTGCTGCCATGCTTTCTGAGATTGGTTATGTTAATCTCCCACTGTTCACCTAATTTGTGATTTCAGTCATGGGGTAGGCAGACCTGACTTCGACCTGCAGAATATACTAAGTCTTACAAACATGGAAGGCTAGGAGAGTAGAGAACGGATATTATCAGTTTTGATCACCAGAGATGCAGAAATGGATGGAGGTCAGATGTTGGACAGTAGAAAAAAATGAAAAATGCCCACATCAGGTGTGAGCATTAAAAAGAGACTCAGGGGGATATGTTAAAATTAAGCTTGCATAACATTTATTATAAGCTTGCATAACATCTGACCAAGATAACTTTAGTGTTCTCCTCACCTTGACTAAACTTTAAATAGGATTCTTCCTGACTTTAGGTTCCTTAAAGCATTTACTCTAGAAAACTTGCAAGTGTAAATTATGTCCCTCCCTCTTTGAGATGTAAATCTTCTTCCAGCCTCTTACCAGTTTCATATCTGAGGATTGTCATTCTTAAGGACATGGGAACAATTCCTTTGAAATGTAATCATCAGGAAAGTTAGGGCCTCTATCCCCTGCTCTCTGTGGGAGGGTAGGAGCCTAACTTCCATAAGTACCAATTAGAAAACACAGAAAGGCTTAATCATATGCTCAAGCTCCCTACTAATGTCCATCCTAATATTTTTCCACCAGCTCACCCAAGCATTCTCAACTTTTGTATTAATGGAGCTCAGTCTCTCTCTCTCTAGTGGGATAGTTTTGATGCCTACTGCAATAATCTTGAATGAAGTCTTCCATATCCATTTAATTCCATGCAGTGAAATGTTTGTCTGACACAAATGATTTAAGTATGTATAATTATATCAGTAAGTAGATACAGGTATGATATGTATGCTAAATGTATACATATACTAAAGGGCATACCTATTTCTTTATGTCCTATTAAAATGTAATTTTCAAAACAAGACAAAAACCCCACCGGAAAGAATTACAGACCAATATCCCTGATAAACATGTTGCAAAAATTCTCACCAAGATACTAGCCAATAGGATCATTAAGAGGATTATTATTATTATTATTATTATTATTATTAAAGAGGATTATTCACCACGACCCTGGGATGCAAGGGTGGTGCAACATATATGAAACAATCAACATGATAGATCACATTTAAAAAAGGAAAGACAAGAACCATATGACCCTCTCAATAGATGCAGAGAAAGAATTTGACAAAATACAGCATCCATTCCTGATTAAAATTCTTCAAAGTGTATGGATGGAGGGAACATTTCCCAAATATCATAAAAGCCATTTATGAAAAGCCCACAGCAAATATCATTCTTTTTAAAAAGATTTTATTTATTTATTCATGAGAGATACACACACACAGAGAGGCAGAGACACAGGCAGAGGGAGAAGCAGGCTCCATGCAGGGAGCCTGATGTGGGACTCGATCCCGGGACTCCAGGATCACGCCCTGGGCTGAAGGGGGGCACTAAACTGCTGAGCGACCCAGGGATCCCCTTTTTTAAAAGATTTTATTTATTGCAAATATCATTCTTAATGAGGAAAAGCTGAGAGCCTTTCCCCTCAGATCAGGAACATGACAGTGTTGCCCACTCTCACCACTCTTATTCAATTTAGTACTAGATGTCCTAGCCTCAGCATTTAGACAACAAAATAGAAATAAAAGGCATTCAAATTGCCAAAGAAGAAGTCAAACTCTCCCTCTTCGCAGATGACATGATACTGTATATAGAAAACCCAAAAGACCACACCCCAAGATTATTAGAACTCATACAGCAATTCAGCAATGTGTCAGGGTGCAAAATCAGTGTACAGAAATCAGCTGCATTTCTATACACTGATATTGAAGAAAGAGAAATTAAGGAATCAGTCCCATTTACATTGCACCCAAAAGCATGAGATACCTACAAATAAACCCAACCAAAGAGGTAAAGAATCTATACCCTAAAAACTTCAGAACACTTCTGAAAGAAATTGAGGAAGACACAAAGAGATGGAAAAACATCCCATGCTCATGGATTGGATGAATAAATATTGTGAAAATGTCTATGCTACCCAGGGCAATTTACACATTCAATGCAATTCCTATCAAAATACCATGGACTTTCTTCAGAGAGTTGGAACAAATCATCTTAAGATTTGTATGGAACCAGAAAAGACTCCAAATAGCCAGAGGAATGTTGAAAAAGAAAACCAAAGCTGGAGGCACCACAATGCTGGACTTCAAGCTATATTACAAAGCTGTGATCACCAAGACAATATGGTACTGGCACAAAAATAGACATACAAAAGAAATAGACACATAGATCAATGGAACAGAACAGAGAACCCAGAAATGAGCCCTCAATCTATGGTCAATTGATCTTTGACAAAACAGGAAAGAATATTCGCTGGAAAAAAGACAGTCTCTTCAATAAATGATGCTGGGAAAATTGGACAGCCACGTGCAGAAACTGGACCATTCTTTTACAACACACACAAAGATACACTCAAAATGGTTGAAATATCTAAATATGAGACAAGAATCCATCAAAATCCTAGTGGAGAACACAAACAACAACCTTTTTGAACTTGGCCACAGAAACTTTTTGCAAGACACATTTATGAAGGCAAGGAAAACAAAACCAAAAATGAACTATTGGGACTTCATCAAGATAAAAAGCTTCAGCACAGCAAAGGAAACAGTCAACACAACTAAAAGACAACCTACAGAATGGGAGAAGATATTTGCAAATGACCTATCAGATAAAGAGTAGTACCCAAGATCCCTAAAGAACTTATCAAGCTAAACAGCAAAGGAAAAAACAACCCAATCATGAAACGGGCAGTAGACATAAACAGACATTTCTCCAAAGGAGACCTACACATGGCCAACAAGCATATGAGAAAATGCTCCACATCACTTGCCATCAGAGAAATGGAAATAAAAACCACAATGAGATATCACTTTACACTGGTGAGAATGGCTAAAATGAACAAGACAGGAAACAACAAATGTTGGCGAGGATGTAGAGAAGGGGAAACCCTCTTGTACTGTTGGTGAGAATGCAAGCTGGTGCAGCCACTCTGGAAAACTGGGTAGAGTTTCCTCAAGAACTTAAAAATAGAGCTACCCTACAACCAGCAATTGCCCTACTGGGTATTTACCCCAAAGATACAGATGTAGTGAAATGATGGGACACTTGCACCCCAGTGTTCATAGCAGCAATGTCCATAATAGCCAAACTGTGGAAGGAGTCACAATATCCTTCGATAAAGAAGATTCTATATATAGTGGAATATTACTCAGCCATCAGAAAGGATGAATACCTACCATTTCCTTCAACATGGATGAAACTGGAGGGTATTATGCTGAGTGAAATAAGTCAATCAGAGAAAGACAATTATCATATGATTTCACTTAAATATAGAATATAAGAAATAGTGAAAGGAACTAGAAGGGAAAGGGGGGAAATTGAATGCAGAAGTTAGAGAGGAAGACAAACTCTGAGAGACTCCTAACTCTGGGAAACAAAGGGTTGCAGAAAGGGAGGCCAGTGGGGGGATGGGGTAACTGGGTGACCAGCACTAAGGACAGCACTTGATGGGATGAGCACTGGGTGTTATACTATATGTTGGCAAATTAAATTTAAATATAATATTTCAAATGTTAATATTTTATTATTAATGTTTATTAAATTTAATGTTAATAATTAATAATATTTTAACATCTGCATATGAGTCATGATTTTATCCTCTTATGAAAACTACATTATATTTTAAAATAAAATAATGAACTGTGTTGAAAAACACACATAAATAACATTTACTCTTTTTTTTTAATAATGCTAAAAGGTTGAAACAACATATATGTTCATCAGTATAGGTTCATCAGTTTATACTCATATAGTATATATGAGGCTAAATAAATTGTGGTAGAGCTATACAATTTATAGCTTATTTCATAAGTTATAAAAGAATGTAGCAGATTATGCAATCTATAAAATGATCTCCAAAATATAATCTTAAGTAATAAAAATGAAGTTCATAAAATATAAGTAGCTATAAATAAATGAATCTATTATTTCCTTTTGCTTAGGAGCAAGTGTCTTTTTCTGTCTGGCACCTCTGTCATTATGCCTTCTAAATATTTTACATAGTTTTCTCCAAGATTGTGTTTTGATCAACCTCCTGGCAAGGCTGGAGAGTTGCTCATTTCTGCTCCTCGCATGTATGTTGCAGAATTTGTTGTTTTGGTTTTGTGGAATTGAGAATGGAAGAATGGCATATTCCTCGGGGACATGGGTCCTGAGTTGAACCACAAATTAACATAATATTCTTTGGATTTGTTTTCTTAGTCTTGTCACAGAGACCTCCTAAAGAACAATCTGAAAGGATATTTAAAAGTCCATGAAAAAATGTACAAAATATTAAGAGAAATGATATTGTCAACAAAGGTGTGGAGAAAGGTTTGCTTACTGAGTATGTGAAAGCTATAGTTCTCAAAGAAGTACTGTGATATTCATGTCCAACTTTGACCCAAGAGAATGAATGCTGTACATTTCTAATTAGATTTTCTTGCATGGGAGTGATGAATCATAATTTTAATCCTTGATATATGGCATTTTAGTAGTCTGACCTTTCAGTAAAGGTACATGCTTGATTAGGCAACATTTGAAACACCCTTGCCATTGGAAGACAGAGTTGTAAATGGTAAAAGCAATGAAATAAGCCCCCAACTCAATATAGACTCTCCAAAGGTCAAGATGAAGCAGCCTATTTAACTGCACAAATATATGAGGCATTCACTGAAGTACAAGGCAGTTTCATGACAAAGATCATAAAACAAAAGCAATGGCACTATATTAAGTGAATTTATAGTCTGTATTAATAAGATAAAATTCCATGTATTTTTAATATACATGTATGTAATATTCTAGAAACTATAATTCTGTAGAGTGTTCTTTGCCACCACTTGACAGCAATTTTTATTCTATAAAGTTTGACAGATATTCCATTATATTAATTTAAGAAAGCTGACAATGAATTTTAGAAGTTTCATCAGAAAGAAAGATATTCCTAATACCTTCTTAAAAGAAAAACTTTCCTTACTCAAGTTTGCTGCTGTTTTGCCTTTCTGTGAGAATTAACGGAGTGTTTTCTGCTCTCTTGAATTATTAAGCTTCCTGATATACTTTCTTTAAGCTACTGTCTGTAAAGGCCACCTTCAGAACTGTTGCCTCAGCACAAATAAGTGAGTTTGAGAAAGAAAATAACAACAAAAAAAACTACTGGCTTAAAAATATGTATATTTGAAAAAAAAAAGAAACAATGTTATTGTTGGATGTTTAGTGTTTATATCGTATATCCTTAAATCTGAACTAAGATATTTCTAGTTACTTGAAGGGAACTTTTTAAATTTCTGAAATATTTTTATTCACTTCAATTTATAAAATGGGAAAAGCTAATAGAGTTTTTGGTTTTGGTTTTTTTTTTTTTTAAGTATTAGGTATTTCAATAAAACAGAGAGGAGATACAAGTTCCTAAATTATAGAAATTGTTCTAGAATTATTTAAATAAGGTTTTGTTGGGTTTTAAAAATAGTTTTCCTTATATTAATTTGATATACTCATATGGAGGAATTCTTTCAATTCTTATTCCCTATTAATCTTACTACTAGGGCGCCTGGGTGGCTCAGTCAGTTAAGTGTCTGCCTTCACCTCAGGTCATGATCACAGAGTCCTGGAATTAAGCTGCTGCATCATGCTCCTTGCTCAGTGGGGAGCCTGCTGCACCCTCTCCCTCTGCCTTGCACTAGTGCTCTCTCTCTTTCTATCTCAAATAAATAAATAAAATCTTTTTAAAAAAAATCATACTGGTTAATAAAAGTTCTAAAAAGCCTTTTGCTATCATTCACATTTATTTTTATATTTGAAAATCTATTACATTACTATTCTGCATATCTTACGTACTTCTTATATAGAGGTAACTTTTTCAATATTTAATTGTCCTCTTCTTGCTTTCATGGGATAAATTAACCTGATCTCATTATTTATACCTTTGACCTACATCTAAGGCAATGGTATTTATGTGTGATGTTCACTGGTACTCGTAAGCAGGATGGATGCTCATTTTCTAACATGGATAAAAAGTTCAAAACATTTTTTCAGGTCCCGTTGCTTTGCCATTCATGAGAATGGAGTATCTTAATGTAATATAGGAATAAATGGGAAAATCAGTAGTAATTTCAATTATAATAAAATAACTTCTGTGAAAAAAAACATGAATTATGTACATTTGCCAAAGATACAATAAAAAAATCAAGACCAATATTATACGATCTTTAAAGGCTTCAAAACACTATAATAATATTGTCTTGTGAAACTAAACAAGATTGCTGGGGTACTAGAGTAAGACTATTGTGCCCATGTTAAACAATGAGAACAATGGGTACTAGAGTAAGACTATTGTGCCCATGTTAAACAATGAGAAAATTGAAGAAAAAGAAAAAAGAATAAATAACTTGCAAGAATCCGAAAAGCAATTTAGTAACTGAGGGCATCATTTCACAATGGCACTAGGTGCAAAAAGTCCAAAACACTATTTTCTCTCAAACTTTCAGACTGCTGAAGTGTAAACAATGTAGCAATAGTAGTCCCTACAAGTCAACACAAAGGAGACTAGAAGGAGAAGCTGGAAAGTGGATTTTAGGGTGGGGAATGGGGTCTGTGTTGGAAGTAGATGGCACAGGATTACTCCCACTCAGGGGAAGAAAAGATATTGTGATTCAGTTTGTAGCTATCAGGAAAGCTAGGGTCATTTTAGTTTTAGAGAGAGGTCTCCATATGTAAAAATCCTAACCCCTTCTTGACACTTTACCCATTTTTCAGCATATCATTTAGGAATCAAGTTTGCTTTTATAATGAGCTTGACCTTATCATAAAACAAGTCAGCAATTAGCAGAGAGAGTTTAGGCATCCTTAGCAAAGAAGGTTGAATTATTAACCACTTCATTGAAAACAAGATTAAAAAGACAGAATTTCTGACAGTGTATCAGAACAGGAAAGGGCTGGGGAGCAAGTGGATGGGACAGCCTGGTGTGAGGGCAAGATCCCAGATATAGAAGGATGATTAAGCACTGGGTATTGGGAAACATGCAATGAATAAATGGAATTATAATTTTGATTCTCAGTACAATGGTTAAAGAATGTATTTAAGTCTCTTGTATACCCTGTAGATGACAACAAAGGCCTAATTATTCTTCGGAGATTTTCTTTCACTTAAGCATATTAAAATTTATCAGTTGTCTTTTTTTAAGATAAGGTTTTCAGTTAATTCTTTTCTATATTACTGTTTTTGCTGAATGTGTTTTACTGGTTGTCCACAGAGTATAAGGGTAATCTCTATCCCACCCATAATTACTCTGGGTGTCCAGACTGATGATACCATGCATCCCTAATGAGATGCAAAAAGATCTCTTACTCACATATTGAGGTTTCTGTAGGAGAGGAGGATAGCCACCCAAGCAGGTCTGAAATGGCTTGAGCAAAGACTATGTTTCTAATTGTGTATGGGCATGGGATAGGGATGGGGGTTAATGTTCTTATGGGCTCAGATTTCCATGGATTGAACTTCCTTACTAAAGATAAGGGAGGCAGCAAGCATGCAGTATCATTTGTTCATTCAAATATGAGACAAGAAGGGAAAGGAGAAAAGTATTTAGCATTCAAATATCTAAACAGGTCTGACTATCCTTTTTTGATGGATAAATAAAAAAAGAATACAATTTTAATTGGAGACAGAACCATCATGAATAAAATAAAAGACAAGCTATCTTCTACTTTAGTTTCTCATTTTACTCATAAGGCCTAATAGAAACTTACTTCTATAAAATGATATCCTCTCGTGACCTGTATGAATACACCTACTTATCCTTAATAATCAATGCAAATGATGAATGTTTTCTATTACGAAAAGCCCTGTCTTGAGTTTCCAAATGGAGTTTTAATTTCATCCTCCATGTTTCCTTAGTGATTCATTTACATTTCTACTGTAACATTTCTCATTTTGTGTAATTATTTGTTGCATGTTGCTGAATTGTGTTTTTCCTACTCTCCAGAATTTAGGATGGAAGTCTAAAGCTTAGACAAAAAAAAATTTTATTAAAGACTTTGAGCTATCATTCATTTGCTCATTAAGATCCACTACCCAACTTTCTCAATAGTTCTCCATTCTTCTCTCTACCCTACAGGAAACACATTGGATTCTCTTGCCCTCTGGCTCTTTGGTTTTGGCCAATGAGGAACACTGAAAGATAAAGTATAAGCCAGGGAGGTGTGTGGTTGACCTTGGAGTGACTGCAACCTTTCTATTTATTTTCTTCTCTAGTTTCTAATAAATGTTTCCTCCTATTCTTTCTTAAGGTTGTCAGAGCTTGAGGGTGCCTCCCATCCTTTATAATCCTCATGCCTTTGTCAAATGCACTATTATTAAACTCTGCTTGAAAAATATTGAATGTGTCATTTATCTGCTTCCAGGAACCTGATTTATATATATGTATCCCAAGATTATTGAGATATGCTACACAAATCTGTGTAGGAATTACTAAGGATACAACAGACAGACTTGGAACCTTCAGCTTTATTACTCATGAAAGTTTTAAAGTGGAAACCAGAGATTCAAAAAGAGATTCACAGATAAATTTTATGAGTGCTTTGATTATCCTCCTCTACTCCCCAAACTGTAATTATATAGGTTGTTTGCAAGAAGAAAAGCCAGGCACTTCAGTCTTAAGTTACAGAATTGCTGGTTGCAGAAATTATTGAACCATCTTCATATAGCTTCTTGAATGCAGTATGGTGTATTTGTTTTCTATTGTTGCTATAACAAATTGCCACACTTAGTGGTTTAAAGCCCTACACATTTATTATCTAATATTTCTGAGGCTCAAAAATCTGAAATGGGTCTTTGTAGGGCTAAAATCAGGATATTAGAGCCATACTCCTTCTATAGCTCTTTGTTCTTTGCTTTTTTTCAGCTTTTAGAGGCTGCTTGCATTCCTTGTCCACACTGCCCCAAACTCTGTTCTCATTATCACATCTCTTTCTCAGCTCTTCTGTTTCCATCTTATATGGACCTTGGTGATTACACTGGACCTACCTAGATAATATTGGATAATCAACCCCCATTTCAAAATTCTTAAGATAATCACATATGCAAAATCCTTCCTGCCACATAAGGTAACACATTCATAAGGTCTGAGACATAAGACCCAACATTTATGTTGAGACATAAATATCTTTAGTGGGTCATTATTCAACCTACCTCATGTGGTGATTTTTTGGGATATGTATATCCTAGAATTTGGGATATGTGTGAGCAAAGAATCCAGGTCTTGCTTACCAAGTAAAAAGATATGAAGACTAAATGCAAGCTGTACTTGTTGTAATTTGAATAAAATGCACTTCTACCTTTTAGCAGAACTAGGATGTGTGACATTCTATGGAAACTAGTGAACTCCATGGGAATAGATGGCTTGAGTCATTATTGAGAGACCAACCTAGGAGGGCCTTACCAGTGAGGAGCAACTTCAGCAGTTAAGAAGTTCTGTGTGGCATACATACCCAGAACATAATGTGAAGGTAAGAGTGGTATCACGAGATTAGTGGAAGAGGCTGTGTCTCCATGTCAGAGAATAGTGCAATGTGTCAATGTAGAGAGGAAAAGTAAACATAAATACAGTGAAGATACCACATGAGCATCTGCAAAAACAGTGGCACAATGGCCAGCAAATATCATCTAAGTAAATAGTTAAAACAGCACCAGGCAAACAGCACCAGCGCCTTTAGCGCTATTTTTTTTTTCCTACCCTCTCTTAGCCATGACCCTAGACTATCAGGGAAGAAAGAGAAGATAAAAAGCAAGCATTGAAGAGTGGACCATGCTTCTCTTTTACACTAATGATTTCTGAATGGCAGGAACGGAGCATCAAGAAAAGGGGAAATTATTGATATTTTATGTGAGATTTAGGTATTTTTTAAAATATTAAACCGGATTGGATGATCTAATAAGTAAACACAAAATGTTTCCTAATTATAGAAATTGCCATGATATATATTTAAGAGTAGAAACAGAAAAATCAGAGAACATTTGAAAATAATAAAATATAGCCATATTTTATTTTTAGCTTATCAAGTCCAACTCATTCAAAACAAAACAAAACTATACAGATTAACATAGTTAATATTAATCCCCTTTTCTCTACTTTCAGATTCTGAGGATGACAGGAGGGTTTCCTTATAATTATTTGAATGTGGTAGGCTATACCTCTGTATATCCCCCTTTTGTTTAATTATATTCTGGAGGGAAGAGGAGTTTTTTAAATTAATAATACATCAATTTATGCTCTGATAAATGGTAAATATTGCCAAGGGAAAAGTTATATGTTTGTATTTATTTTCTGATATATGAGAAAGACTTTAAAAACCTACAAAAGACTGCAAATATTTCTCTGGACATTCTAGGTGGGGTTTAGAAAATTAGTTTTCACATTGTAGCACGTGTAGGTAGAATAAAGTTAGCAAGAGTAACAATAAAAACAGTAACATAAACACATCTACCAAAACCCAACAAATAAACATGTAAATGAAAAAAAAATCTTTGGCTGGTAAGAAGGTAACAGAAGAAAAGGAGGGGAAAGATGGAAAATCAGGAATAACCTTTATAAGTTAACTCAAACGACACTGGAGTAGAAAGTATAGATTTTACACCATTTGCTAGAAATCCAATGTGTTCATCATCATCATCAAATATGGCATAGTAAGTACTGAATAGAAGCTTTCAGAAAATATGAAAGTTTCCATCATAATAATAGTATTTCATGGATTTCTTTGTTTTGCATTCCATGGCTATTCACTTCTTAACTTTCTAAAACTAAGTGGTTTACTAACATGTTTACCATGAAAATCACCTTGAAAACAAAACTTAGGTTTAATTAAAGCAAGGTACAAAGTCATCATATCAAAATTCCAAGAGAAGTGAAAAGAAAATATTTTTTCTTGATCTGTGTAAATATCATATATAAATATATAATTACAGAATAATTTGTATCAATTATATTTAGTTGGAATAATATTTTTGGCTTTGTTCAGTTTCTCATGTTAATCTTCTTTTTTATATACAGTCCTCTATACAAGAGCATAACAATGGGATGTAGACATCTATCCCTAATCAACAGACACAATCTCTCCATACTTATTTCCAAAAAAAAAAAGCAACAGAAAAACAAAGAAAAAAAAAGAAAGAAACTAAAGAGGAATAGGACAGAGAAATTAAATAGCACTCAGTTACTATTATGACTGATTTCTGGTTTTTATTACATTGTATTGATACATTTTTTAATGAAAATAACGTCTATTATAGACCATATACTCTGTAATTTAATTCTCCTATTAAGTCCATGGAGAGCTACCCAGATATTTCAGGGTTTTTTTTTAATTTCAGGTATTTTTTGAAGATAACTTTTTCAAATGAAGTGCTGGAAGTATAGAAAATGTCAATGTTCGTGTTTTACCATTAATATAGGAATTACAGAAAATGAAATGTGTAATCTTTATAATCACCAATTCATAAATAGTCCATTTCTTAAAGTCTCGATATAAATGGCATAGTCTTTAGAGAAGTTCCTGGCAAATAGGTATTCATTAAGTGATAGCTTTAGATATCTTAAATATTGATTGGATTTGGAAAATTGACAAAGTTCCCTTGTTAGTGGTAAAATCACATCTTTTAGAGATTTTACAGGTCATGTATTGTTCAGTCTGGATTTACAATCTGTGCTAGGATTCACAGATTAATATGTGAATTTGAAGATATCTGTCATTAAAAGTATTTGACCCATAAATTGGTTTCTCCTTTGCCAAAAAAAATACCCTTATAATTTTATAGGTTGAAAATTAAAAATAGGAAAGAATCCAGAGAAGATTCCTTGGGATATCCTAACAATATTTTAAAAAACCAAAACCCCATCCGTAATCTTAGGTATCAATGAGGAAATAAAGAAGGAAATGAACATTACTTACTTGAAGTGATCAGTTGTAGAGATAAATTACCTAATTTAGACAAGCCATTTAATTCTGTGGAAGAGATAACTTACCTTGCAAAGGGCCTTTATTTCCAAAGGGAAGAACACTTTATTCTCTCCATAAAATGATGCTCACATCTGACAACAATTAAGAGAAATGGCACCACTTAGCCTCTTGAACTGCAACAATCACAAGAGAGCAAAGAATTGGAGAAAGAAATGTTAAATGATTGAGTGCAAATGAACCACTGTATGAAGCAAGTCAGATAAAGCATTTCAAGTCCAGAAATAATGTTTTCAGGGAACAGTACTTTGACTACTTATTATGTAACTCATAACTTACAAATGACCTGACTTCTGAGATTTTGTGAGTAATTTTAATTTAGAGGTACGTTGCTGGCAATCCACAGTTTTCAGAAAGTCAATTAGAAACAAACAGGAAGTTCCCCTAATAGACTCACAAATTATAGTGTCTCCTCCCAGTACTTTAGACTTAAATAACATCTACTATAGGCTAAGCAAGCAATATCATTGTTTAAATTTTTCTCGATCCATCTTTTTTTTAACTCTAGAGAACTAATGCTGCCAAAGATGTCTCAGAACATGTGTCTATAATTCCCTTACATGACTCTTGGGTCACTGGGAAAGTGTTAACATTTAGTGAACTTTACACAATTAGCTCTGTCCTTTGGGTGTTCAAACACATTTCCTTTATACTTACACTGTGTATGGGAAAAGAAAATTTACAGTGGAAATGTAGTCTCGCAATCTTCTTCATTACAGTCTCCCAGGGCACTTTACAATCATTAAAAGTTATAATTAGCACTGAAGTACATTCAACTCCTAAAAGGATCATTTTTTTAAACTAATAACTTTTTTTAACATCTGTATTTTAAAATCTCTAAACAGTTTAAGAGCTCCTGACTTCAACAGATAATGATTTCCTAAGCATAGAGAAAAGAAGGCAAAATGCTTTTAAATGCTCTGAAACATATTTCCTGATCCCCTCTAGATTCTGCTTATTGAGCACAGTAAACTATTTATGTAATTTAAATAGGGTTTCTTTATTTTAAAAACTGTCAGGTAAGGAGATAACCAAAACTATAGTAGTAGTTTGGCTAAGGATACCATGGTAAGAGTTAAGAACTTTATTCTGTCTTAATCATATTGCTAGTTAAAATTAGTCCTTTATATTAATCTCTTCTGTAATGTTTTTCAGGAGTTTAGCTTTATGTGGTAGACATTGTTGGTTCTAACTCAAACTGTATACACAATCTTTTCTCCCTCGGTGGGATTATATATGTGACACGGTTCTAGCCAACGTCATTTTCAAGAACTCCAAATGTCTGATATTTTACACTGTTTGCAAGCTAACAAATGTGCCTGTCACAGTCTCATAGATGCTGGTAGAAGACACAACTCTTCTGGATCAGAGACATAGTAGAGTTCACAATAGCAGTAGCTAAAGCATAATCATTTCCTCATACTAATTTCTTATCAAGGCAAAGCTGGAGAATTTGGCCAGTAAAGAGCAAGCCCTTTTCAGAGTGAGACTGTTTAATACATAGATAGCAAAAAGCAAGAAAGGCGAAAGTGCCTACGTCTGTGTCATTTGTCCCTAGAGACAGCACTGAAACAGAAGGGGACAGATGCCATGACAATACAGCCTGAGTGTTGGGAGACTCCGTGCTAAGGATCTGATGTCATTCTGCTGCTAAGAAGTTTTAGAATGTGTAAGAAAGCAAGGCAGATAGCCTCATAGCTTATCACAAACTGGAAGGCTATGAAAAAATGTCTTACGGCAGCTTCCAAGGGAAAGTGGGAGGCAAGTGGAAAGTGGGCTTGTAACGACTCTTCATAAACTTCTCATGATCTCATGAGCCAGAAGATCATAGGATATTTTGCCAAAACTGAAATAACCTGAAGTCAAGTCTTACCTATATGGTCTATGTAGAAAGGTACAAGGCTGCCACGGTACCACTCATTCCCACAGATTGCCCAAAGCTCAGTTCCCACAGGCAACACAGTAAGAGCCAGATGTACTTTGCACTCACAGTGGCTCGCGTTACAGGAGACATGCTCTCTGCTTAGGAAACCCCAACCTTTTATAATGGCTACAAGCTAATATGCTTATCCTTTATCCCAGAAAGAGACACTATGTTGATTTTACAGGATAGCACACAAATTTGCCTTCTACACTGGAGGGAGATTCTGTCTCCAGGCTGTTCACCATATAAATGACTGAAAGATTACAGAAAATGAAACACTGTCAGTGCTTTTGCATACATGCAAAAGCATGAGACTCATGGAGAACTGTCTCCAAATAGGCATGCATTAAGAAACAGCAGGTGGCATTTCTCTGAGGTAAATCTGAGAAAGATTTTGCTTTCCTGACTAAAACAAACAAACAAAAAATAGACTCAGCAGTTCTACCCTTGGATTCATAGCCTTTGCATCCACTCCCCTCTCAAATAGAAATATAAAGTCTAATGTATTGTAGGGACCAAGGAGCAAAGGGCAAGAAGATTATACACAATACATATGGTAGAATGGAAAAATAGAAGCCTATTTGCACAAAATATTGTTAAATAGTTTAATTGCTCTGGACTGCTCTGTTCTTTTTTTTTTTTTTTTGTATGAAGTGTGTGTGTGCGTGTGTGTGTGTGAACAGGAAAAGAGAGAAGACAGGGAAGATGCTATTTGCTTAAGCAACCATGAGGTAAATACTCTGTTGCATGTATTTAAAAAGATTGGTAATCAAAACAAATTGAATTCAGAAGAACATGTATGTCGTGATTCCCTGATATTGAATACAATCCCAAATTTCCATTATTGAATGGAGCCAGAATCTCATGTGATGCTATTCTTCCTAAATTAATATTATGCCCTATGTTTAGTTGTGAGACTTTAGGAAATTTACTTAATCCACATTTCCTCTTCTGACACATTTAGGATAACATTTTCTAGTTGGCTTGGTAGGAAGATTAAGTTATAATCATTGTAAATACATCTCCTGAGGCCCATATAGTTGCTTAACAAACATCAGTTTCCTTAGAACAAAATGCTCCTGCTAACCTCCTGTGAAGATAATGGTGATTGAAATTTCTTTTATTCAGATTCTGCTTCAAAAAAATATTTTTACTAATTTCTAGGTATACATTTAAATGGAGTTTTTTTAAACTGATTTATCATGGAACCAAATAAAACAGCAGCAATTTGGTTGACCTTTACTGTAGTGGCAAATAGGTTTACTTAATTTCTCTAAACAAATCTTGGCTAAAAAAAGAAAAAATAGGTATTTTAGTTTATCTACAAACAAGGCAATATTTATTTTTTTTTGTTTAGTCATCTTTGCTGTTTTATTAACCCCATAGCATTATTTTAGGTAAATATGCTTACCTTACCTATAGAGGTAAAAATAAGAATGCTTTTGAAAACAAGTGATACTTTGGAGTTTGAGTGGAGTAATAGATTTTTGCAACATTTGTTCATTTTGGATTCAACTTGCAAATATTTTGTTGAGAATTTTTAAATCAATATTCATAAAAGATATTGGTCTGCAGTTTTCCTTCACTGTAATGCATATCTGATTTTGTTTGGGGTAATGATGGCCTTATAGGATGAATTAGGAAGTATTTTCTCTGCTTCTAATATCTAGAAGAGATTGTGGAGAAATAATATCATTTCTTTCTTAAATGATTGGTACAGATATCTCAATAAATACTAACTATAGAGTAGGTTAATACACTCATGATCAGTGTACATAAGTTGAGAAAAACAAAACAAAATTATAGCCCAAAGCACTTGAGTTATAAAAAACATTAACAGCAACTATAACATCACAATAACTTTTATTATAACATTCACTATAATAGTTATTTCAAGAAAGAATATTATTCTATTACACTGGTCAAAATGAACTGAGATATAAAATTTTTCATGAATGATTGATTAGAAATAAGTATGTAAGTGTGAGGGACTGATTTCAGTGTTACCATTTGGCCTGAATGTGACACCTAGTCAAATGGCAACATGGTGCACTCAAGGAATTTGCACCTAATGAGTGGATGTTACTTGTCAAGTGCTCCCCTAGTTATGGCAATATTCTTATTAAATTGTGATACTCCAAGCCTCCATATTTCACAAATGATAACATGCTTAAAGAAAAACCTAACAAGTTTAAATTTCTTTCATTCCAGCACTTTGCTACTCCCACAAAACAACATGCTGATTTCCTGGATCAGAAGATAGAACTCCCTGGAAAGGTATCAGATGATAGGATTTAGGAACCTTCTGCTAATTTATGATAAGCTTATCCTGATCACTTAACACTAATAGTCCCCTTATCCTAGTATTTGTGATTGGAAGCCCAGATGAACAGATAGGTGGATGGGTGGAATAATATTAGAAACAAGAGGCTTTCAAAAAAGTTTGGATCTGTTTATCATTTCCTGTCACTCCTGAGCATGAAACCTCATCCTCCCTGATCCTCAAGATCTCAAATTCAAGTCCCAGGGAGAAGGTAATGCAATTAAAACCAAAGGGCAGTTCTCTAAGAAGTTATAAACCTGAGGAGCTAAGGCATTGGATCTCCTTACATAGAGGAGGAACTCAGGTTGGGTAGAGGTATTTTTCACTTCATCATAATTAGTAGACTTTGGCAGTTCTGGCAGAAGGGCTCTGTATGTTACTGATTCTGGTTCTAGAAATTTGGGCAAAGCTGATCATCTTCAGTTATGCAGTACATTAATGTGGGACAATTTAGATGGATGTTAATTGTAAAGTAACCTCCCTCTTCCTGCCCCCACTCATGCATATGCTTTTTCTAAAATAAATAAATAAATCTTTAAAAAATTCTCAAAAAAAAAAGGTGTTCAATGTAACTAATTATCAGGAAAATGCAACTCCCACACAATAAGATGACATCTCACACTTGTTAAAATGGAAATTATAAAAAAATATTTTTTAAAGTAAGTATGGACAGGCGTGTGGAGAAACTGGAACCCTAATTACTTGGTGGGCATCTGTTATAGAAAATGGTATCAAAATTTCTCAAAAATTAAGAATAAGACTATCATATAATCCAGCAATCCCACATTTGGGTATATATCCAAAATAAATTAAAGCAGAATCTTCAAGAGATATTAGACTCCCATGTTTTTCCCAGCACTAGTCACAATATCCAAGGTCCATTCACAATAGCCAAAGAACTTAAATGTCCATTGATGGATGAATAGACAAAGAAAATGGGATATATTTACTTAAAATGGAATATTATTCAACTTTATAAAAAGAAGGAAATCCTGTGATATACAACATGGATGGAAAGATATAAGAAAACTACAGAAAATATCTCTTATTAACAAAGATGCAAAAAATCCCCCACAGAATATTAGCAAGCCAAATCCAACAATGGATGAAAAGAATGTTACACCATGACTAACCGGAATTTTTTCCGGGTACTCTAGGCTGGTTTAACATTTGAAAATTAATTATAATCCATCATATCAATAGACTAAAGAAACAAAAACCATGATCATATCAATAAATGCAGAATAAATATTTGACAAAAATCCATCTGCCATTCATAATACAAATTCTCAGTAAACTATGACAAGGGAGGTTTTCTCTCTTTGATAAAGAATATTCACAAAAATCCTACAGCTAATATCATACTGAATGGGAAGCTCAAATCTTTCCAAGATCAAGATAAAGACCCAGAAAAGCCCCTCTCACCATGCTTTTCAACACTACACTGGAAGTTCTAGCAATAAGGGAAAATGAGGAAACAAAAGAAAGAAGTAAGACTGTTTTAGCTTGCAGATGACATGATGGTCATTTCTGTAGAATATCTGATGGAGTCTACAAAGAAACTCCGGGAACAAGTGATTGTTGCAATACTGCAGATTATGAAGTTAATAGATAACCTTAATATATGTGTAATTGTACTTGGAACCTGCAAATAATTAAAAGAATGTGATGACCACAGGGTGTTATATGCCACTGACGAATTATTGAAAACTACATCTGAAAATAACGATGTATTATATGTTGGCAAATTGAATTTAAATAAATTTTAAACATCTTTTAAAAAGAAGGTAAATTGTTAAAGTTGGATTTTTTTAATGTAGAAATAAAATACGCAATAGATATTTAAACCAGAACTTTCAACTAGATTCAGTTGAGGAGGGAACTTCAGTAAATTACAGATATGACTAAGGAAGGCACCTGTAATGTTGCACAGATAAACAAAATTATAAATGCGTAGTGAAAAATCTGGATATAACATGGGGAGGTTGAGTATTCTAAGAACTATTCAAAAAAAATTTAAAAATGGAAGAATATGATAGAACACAATATTGGAAAAGATAATTTTTGAAAATTTTTTGGAATTGATGAAAAGTATCAATTTGCAGATAAATGTATTTCAAGTACCAAACAAGTTTAACACATAAATTCAACCCAAGTTATATCATGGTATACTTGAGGATCAAAAAGCTAAAGAGGTATCCTTAAAAGCTATACAGAGGTGGGGCATAATACAAATTACCTTCCAATGAACAATAAGAAAAGATTTTTCTCACTGGAAAAATTTCTCTATGATGCTGCAGAGATATCATACACATGTTGAAGGAGAATTGCTAACTAGATCTAGACACAATCAAACAACATATAAGAAGGAAGACAGATGAATAACTTTAATATATAAAAGTGAAAAATTACCATTCATTAGTCTCTATTTAAAATATATATTATACAACATAGGTCTTCGCAGTGTTGATTGCAGGAAGAAGAAAAGTTCCTAAACAAAAGAGTACAGAAATTGGGGATCCCTAGGTAGCTCAGCAGTTTAGCACCTGCCTTCGGCTCAGGGGGTGATCCCAGGACCCAAGATCAAGTTCCACGTTGGGCTCCCTGCATGGAGCCTGCTTCTCCCTCTGCCTGTGTCTCTGCCTCTTTCTCTCTGCGTCTCTCTCTGTGTCTCTCATGAATAAATAAATAAATAAATAAAGTCTTTAATAAATTTTTTAAAAAGAGTCTATCTACTACATTTTAATAGTAGTCACATATTTTTTGTTAAACAGATATGCAATAAAATTTAAGAGAATGCCAATTTGGAGAAGGGTTCAATGAGGAGTTCAAGCACATTTTTAAAAATTCTGATCAAAATAAGGATATTAATATTCAATAACTCTAGCTTTTATTAGAAAATATACTCCAACTTCAAAAAGTTAAAGAGAAGATCTAAAAAGTGAAGTGATAAATATATAATCTATCCTTTAAAAATAAAGAAAGGGAAGAAAAGAGGGAATAGTTAAAACTAAATTTAATGCAGGCTAGAGAGGAAATAAGTCACAAACCAAATACTGAGAAGGCAAAGAAACATGCAAAATTTTAAAAGTAAACATGGATCAAAACTAACTTAAAAAATTAACAAAATTATGTGGTACTTGTGAATAGTACACCAAAGTAAAGTCACATGGAAACATTTATTTTTTTTAAGATTTTATTTATTTATGAGAGTCACAGAGAGGCAGAGACATAGGCAGAGGGATAAGCAGGCTCCCTGAGGGGAGCCCGATGCTGGAATCCATCCCAGAACCCTGGGATCATGACCTGAGCCAAGAACAGATTCTCAACCACTGAGCCACTCAGGTGCACCCACAATGGAACATTTAATAGTAAACTATAAATCATTACTATAAATCATTACTGAGTAAAAGTAAAGAACTAAAAAAGTAAAGGACATTCCATATTCATACGTTAGAAAACTGAATAACATAAAATTGTAAATTTTACCCAGAGCAAACTGTACATATAATACACTCTCAATCAAAATCATAGCCCTATGTGTGCATGTGCACATGTGTGTGTGCATGCATGTGTGTTGTGATCATAGATTTGTGGATGTTAAAGGGGGTTGAAAACTAATTCTTTTTTTTTTTGAAAACTAATTCTAAAATTAGTTTGGAAATGCAAAGGGTGAAAGTGCAGGGAATCTGAAGTAGTACTAAGCTACACAAATTATACTACCAGATACCAAGATCCACTATAAAACAGATTAATCAGGAAGAGTAGTGTTTGCATTGCATAGAGATATGCAAACTCATCACCAGAATATCCTAAAGATTCCCAAAATCTACCCATACAAATATTTTACCTAATTATGAGGACAGCATTGAAGTACAGAAGAGAAAGAAGGTATATTTCAATAAATAGTATTGCATCAACTGGATATTCAAATAGGGAAAAAAAACTTGATCCCTACTCCCATTTTAAATGAAAATAAAGTCAAAAGAAAGTAAATATATAATAATATATAAATGTAAAAGTTAACAGCATAGCTTGTTGAAAGAAATACAGCAATACATATTAATACCGTGGCTTGACAAATGTTTCTTAAAAATGGCATAAAAGGTTTCTATCAGTTTAAAAGTACCTCCTTAACAGTATTAATTCTAAAAACATCTATTTGTCAAAAGAAATAGTGGTCAGAAAACTCAAACCATAGTGTTTGAGGATATTTGTAAATGCAACAATTATTATTATGTATAACAAGAACCTCAAAAGAAAAATAAGCAAAAAATCAAATAGGCACTTCACAAAAGAGATCTTAATAGTCATTATATATATGAAAATATACTCAACATTGTCATCAAAAAAATGCAATTTTTTTGTGATGACACTGCTAAATATCAATCAATGAGGATAAAATGAAAGGAAATAATAGCAAGTTTGGTGAGGATCAGGACAAACTAGATCCTCTCTGCTTTGCAGTATCTGCTAAAACTGAACTAATACAAACCTTGTAAGTCAGCACCCATTCCTGAGTAAACAAAAATGTGTATATATGTTCACCAATACTTATGTACAAGAATGTTCATAGAAGCATGATTTATAATTTTTTCCTTTTTTAAATATTTTTATTTATTTATTCACGAGAGACACAGAGAGTGGCAGAGACATCGGCAGAGGGAGAAGAAGCAGGCTCTACACAGGGAGCCTGATGAAGGACTCGATCCTGGAACTCTGGGATCCCGTCCTGAGCATAAGGCAAACGTTCAACCGCTGAGCCACCCAGGCGTCCCTATAATTGTTAAAATATGGAAACTACTGCTAAAATGCTCATCATAAGGGAATGGATAAATTTTGTCATAGTTACATAATTAAATAATCTACAGCAATAATTATGTGACAGTGTGGATTGTCTTAGCTTGGGCTGCTATAACAAAATGCCACACACTGCTTTGCGTCTTAAACAACACAAACAAAATATGTTACATTTCTGCAGGCTGTTAAGTCTAAGTTCAAGCTTCTAAAAGCGTAGTTTCTGGTGAAAGTGCTTTACTTGGCTTGCAAATGGCTGCCTTCTTGCTGTGTCCTCACATGGCAAAGAGAACAAGTTCTATGATTTCTCTTTTCAGAGAAACACTATCCTATCGGATAGGTTCCCCACCCTTATGACCCCAATTTAATCTTCATTATACCCCAAGGGCCCAATTTTAAATACAGTCACATTGTGAACTAAGGCTTTACCATACAAAGTTTAGAAAGATAAATTCAGTCCATACATGGATGCACCTCACAAGCATGATACTGAGTAACAGAAGTCAGAGACAAAATAATATATACTGTTTGAGTCTATTGATATAAAATGCAAAATATAGAAAACAGATGTTTTAGAAGTTAGGGTAGTGGTTGCCCTTGAGGAAGGATCTGACATTGACTAGAAGGAAGGATGAGTTATATTTCTGCAGCTGGTAATATCTCGTGTCTTAATCTGGGTGCTGGTGGCACGGGTGTGTTTAATTAGTGAAAATTTATCAAATTATATAGTTATATATGCATTTTCTGTATATATTCACTTCAATAAAATGTTTATGAAGCTTATTTCAACTTTTGCTGACATACATCCAAATGTCTTCACTCTTTTTAAACAAGGTACAAAGAAGGCTGCTACAAAATAAGTGGTAGTAAAATATAAAAGAATTAGAAAGTTTGAGAATAAAGGTAAATAAGCAGATGAATATAAAAATAAGGTTAATGTAGCAAATTTAATATCAGAATAGAATAAGTATAAACATGAAATTAACCATAAAAACAACAATGACAAAGCAAAATATATTTTACCAAAAAACTAGCCCTTGTGTGCTGTCAATGATAGAGTCCTCCAATATAAAAATCAAGAAGTGGCTAGCTTATAAAGAGAAACTAGCAAATGTATGGCCTTAGTAGGAGATGTTAACATTGTATCAGAAAATGAGAGATCCTGCTGGCAAAACAACAACAACAAAACACTATATAAGAGATCACAGTATGAAAATTAATTAGCTTTGCAAATTTAAAAGAGTAGCTACAAAGAACTCTGAAAGCAAGACATGGAGAGCATCATTTCAAACGAAATGAATATTTGCAAAATCTGTCACCTACTAGTTCACAAAAAACGTATAAATATAAAATATCATATAAACCTTATTCTGTGGGAGACAACAAAAGAGAGAAAGTGTTTTAAAAACAAGAGTAATGAAATAGAAAACAATTACAGTGTGAAAAAATCTAGTTCTGTGAAAAAAATAATAAATTACACACTTTGTTTTACAATGGTTATTAAAAAGCAAGAAAGGCAAAAAGGGAAAAAAAATGAGAAACAATTTTATTAGTGTCAGTGCTATCATTTACAAAGAAGTAATTAATTACATTGCTTTAAATAAACTGTATGAAAAATGCATAGTTAAAATTTTAAAAAGAAATGAGTCTACAAGTACTGGGTTAAAATTAATTGTTAGTATGAGCCCATAATTATCTTATATCTAGTGCTCATCACAGAAGTGACCTGCAATTAAGGTATGCCCTTTATCCTTATTACAAAAATTTTGCTTACTTGGGAAGAGTAGATCTCATAAATAGGGTAAAGAGGTAGAGAAAGGCTACCAAAGCATCTTTAGAGAAAACATAGAGCCCAAATTGCGGGCCTCCCATTATCCAAATTGTGACACTTTGATCAACTAATTAAAATAATGTATGTGTGTGTGTGTGTGTGTATAAAACAGTCTCCTTATAATACTTATTAATACTAATTATACTTAAGTATAGTTTGCTTTAAATCACAAGAACTATATTCAGTATTACTAATTCCAAACCATTACTAAAATAATAATGTTTAATAGATGCTTTCAGAATGAATACAATATTACTCAAATATTTACATTAAAATCACTAACATTGGGGGATCCCTGGGTGGCTCAGCGGTATAGCTCAGGCTTCAGCCCAGGGCGTGATCCTGGAGACTCCGGATCGAGATCCACATCTGGCTCCCTGCATGGAGCCTGCTTCTCCCTCTGCCTGTGTCTCTGTCTCTCTCTCTCTCTCTCTGTCTCTCTCTCTCTCTCTCTGTGTCTCTCATGAATAAATGAATAAAATCTTAAAAAAAAAAAATCACTAACAGCAAAAAGAAGGGAGATTCTTACCACCAAATAGTGGCCATCAAATATTTATAAATTGGGTATTACTGAGGTAATTACTCTTTCCAAAATACATTTTTTCATTACAGTTTCAAATGACTTTTCCATTAAATCCAAAAGAATATGTCAAAATCTACAGTCTGATTTAGAAATCTACATCAAGGGGCACCTGGGTGGCTCAGTGGTTGAACATCTACCATCGGATCAGGTCATGATCTCAGGGTCCTGGAATCGAGTCCCAGATCAGGCTCCCTGTTCAACAGGGAGTCTGCTTCCTCCCTCTCCATCTGTCCCGTCTTCTGGCTCATACTCCCTTTCTCTTTCTCTCAAATAAATAAATAAAATCTTTAAAATTAAATAAAATAAAAAAAAAAAAAAAGGAGGGGGGCAGCCTGGGTGGCGCAGCGGTTTAGCGCCGCCTTCAGCCCAGAGCGTGATCCTGGAGTCGCAGGATGGAGTCCCGTGACAGGCTCCCTGCATGGAGTCTGCTTCTCCCTCTGCCTGTGTCTTTGCCTCTCTCTCTCTGTTCTCATGAACAAATAAATAAAATATTTTTAAAAATTAAAAAAAATCTATATCAATATTCAATCAGAGGTAGATCATTATAGACGTCGAGTATAAAAGAATAGAAAATTTATTCCATTGTGTGACAATTAATTCCCCTATAATCTCTCTGATCTTTAGGATGTGTCTCACTCATTCCTCAGATTACTAATTTGCCAGCCTCAACATTGATCAGCTTTAGACATTGTTCAACCAGAAACTTAAGCCAGGCTTACATTCTTTACTGTGCAAGGCAATTATAATCACCTCTCCTTCTCTAAAGAAAAATCTTTATTTTTTCTCCTCATATTAGAGAACATATCGGACATAAAAAGTTCAGTATTTGATCATCTCTTCTTTATAAAATGTCACTTACTAAATAGTTTTCATAGTTTTTTGTTTATATCAATGAACAATGGTTCTGATAATGTAGAGAATGGGTTACTGTCCAAATATGAGGTTTTCTTTAATTCCTAAACATATAATAATTGGAAAGTTAGGGAGAACTATTAACTTCCATAATCTCACTAAGGAACTAACACAATTATCTTAATAAAACAGCCAAATACATTGTAAATTAGTAAGAACACAGCCAAATTATATAAGCTAAATTTATTAACTTACAAATTACACCTATAAAAATAATCGCACCTGTAATTCTTGGCTTGCTGAAGACTGAAAAATAATTATACAAGTAATCTTCATAACATTAATAAGATAACGCTTGCATGAAATACTAAGTGTTGATTTAATGCTACAGAGGCAAATGTGGAAAAAACAATACCAAACACATTTTTAGAAATGGGAAGAAAACATTACATTCAATAAGAAAACAATGGAATAGGGATCCCTGGGTGGCGCAGTGGTTTGGCGCCTGCCTTTGGCCCAGGGCGCGATCCTGGAGACCCGGGATCCAATCCCACGTCGGGCTCTCGGTGCATGGAGCCTGCTTCTCCCTCTGCCTATGTCTCTGCCTCTCTCTCTCTCTCTCTCTCTGTGTGACTATCATAAATAAATAAAAATTAAAAAAAAAAGAAAACCAGGGAATAAAAATTTTCTTTGGTAAAACTTTTAAAAAGGAAATAAAGATTTACTTTGGAAAAACTTTTAAAAAGGAAATGCTAAAAACAAATTTTCTAAAGATAACTCTCTTTAGGAGACAAACCTACTACAAATGTATTTATAAGGTTTTGATTACAAAGAGAAAAATTTTTGGTTTCTACTGTTCCAAAATCACATAAAATATTTTTCAGTTAATTTCATAGGTCACAAAAAGTGAGAAATGTAAAAATTCATACTGTTTAAAATTGTGACACTTGATGGAAATGACTTATCAATACATTTATGAGGCTCTAGTCATAAATATATTCTATCAAAAATATACAATAAATTTTATATTTGTGTTGACTGAGTATGGATAATGTTAAAATCATTACTGTATCAGTACAATATTAAGAAGCTAGAAACTATGCCAAGTTTTTTTATACTTGATAAATTTCAATTACCATACCCACAAATACTTCACAAATGCATACATAATTTTTCCAAAGGATATTTCAAATATTTTAAAATTCACAATTATTTTTCAAGGTTGAATAGCATTTTAACTTAAAAGATGTAATTATAATTTCTACCAATGAACACACATCCCTTTATATGTGCCAAGAGGTATGCCATGTGTCTCAGCCCTGCATATGATTGTTTAGATTTGGTTATTCTAATTTTTTAAAGATTTTATTTATTTATTCATGAGAGACACAGAGAGAGAGAGAGAGAGAGGCGAGACACAGGCAGGGAGAGAAGCAGACTCCATGCAGGGAGCCCGATGTGGGACTCCATCCCAGGACCCCAGGATCATGCCTTGAGGCAAAGGCAGATGCTCAACCACTGAGCCACCCAGGTGTCCCTCAATTTGATTATTTTAATAAGATGGCATTACAGGTCATGTGTATACATGCTGAGGTGTATTTAGTGAAGTTAGTTCTATTTTTATCTTTAAGCAGAGTGAAGTGCCTACATAATGCCTAAATCTAAAATATAAAGCAGTAAAATTGTAATGTTATCTAGATTTAGGTAGATAAATATCAAAAGTGGTAGCTAAATGTCCACCTCTGGGAAATAATTACAGAGGAGAAGGATACAAGAGCTGTGAGAAGACTTATGAAATTATTTGTGTCATTTGGGTATAACAAAAGCTAAATTTAAGAAACACGAGGGTATATCAATCTACATCAATTATTAAATGAATCTTCTTTGTGATAATAAAAACATTACCATCTTGTCTTCGTATTAGCAATTATAAAGAAGGAACTATAACTGGTGAAGAGCTTTTCTATTTAGTTTCCCTCCACACATATGACAAATCGTTTGATTTCTTTTGCAAGTTTTATTTTTCCCTATGTTGTTTTCTTTCTTTCTCTTTCTTTCTTCTTTCTTTCTTTCTTCTTTCTTTCTTTCTTTCTTTCTTTCTTTCTTTCTTTCTTTCTTTCTTTCTTTCTTTCTCTTTCTCTCTCTCTCTTTTTCTTTCTTTCTTTCTTTCTTTCTTTCTTTCTTTCTTTCTTTCTTTCTTTCTTCATTTCTTTTCTTTGTTTTATATCAGCAGTGTGTTTCTATTTACTGACATTGATCAGATCTTGGGAGACCAGCTTTTGTCAGCTAAACAAGAAATGTGATGTCCCCTGCTACTAAATATTCAGCAGGTAGTCCTGATAGTACACAATGCCATTACATGACACACATAATCTGCCCCATATATGAGATCTTTTCTTTCCAAGTTAGCAAGATTTGTGCATTGAAACTACAGATTCTGCAGAAAGTCTGACTTGTTTACCTCCTAGTTTTTGTGCAGACAAATCAGGTCGCCTTCCTTTTGCATCAGTGGATGATAAACATTCCCTCAGAGTACATGTTCTTTCTATATTTGTGAATTATATTTATTCAGGTTATATTAAACCTGGGATAATTTAAAACTCTCCCCTTTCCCATGATGTGACTTTGCATTTAACAATTAGAAAGCAAATATTGCAAACATGTTTAAAACATGGATGGTTCCTCACTGAGCTTTATGGGACCATCAATATATGATACAATCATTTCTTTTTCACAGTTGACTATCAATATTGATTAACCTTTCATCATTTTAACACAAATTGCACATCATGTTTCACTATATATATAGTATTTAAAAGAAACTTATCATGCTAGGCTTAATTTCAATGGCTTTACTCTGTGTGAATTTAATCTTGGCTATGCATTTTTTCTCTCTTTTTGTGTGAAAATTACTGAATGAAAAATTTAAGTGATTTCAAGCAAAACCCAACATTGCAAGCCCAGGCCTTTTAGTCTCAGTGAAAACTAAGCTCATTAATTTGGGAGTGGGGAGTGGGGGAACCACAGAAGAGTTACATCACACTTTTGATGTGACACCTGTTCTTGGTTAATTAAATTAACTCTAATATGCATAATATATTCATTTTCTACCTCCTTCTCACTTTTTTTTTTCCTTTTTGCAGCACAAAAACCTTAGAATATATCTTGGATGTCACAAGACATGGTCTATTTTTAAAATTTTCTCATCTCAAGTTATTTTAGGTTGTTGAATTTTATTTTGTTCATTTTTTTTAAACTCAGTCAATGAATATTCTGGTGTTCTTCACCATGACATGTCTCACTGAAAACTTCCAGATCATGAGTGGATCAAACTCCATCCACAGAAATGAATGCTCTAGGTTCACTATAGAAATATCACCCACATGTTCTAGAAAGCTGACAAATTAGTTCCTTGAAACCAGGTTTCTTGGGAGTCAAATTTGAAATGAAAGATGTCTCACTAATGTCCACATATATTTAAAAGTATTGAAAAAAAAAAAAAAAAGTATTGATGTCTTTTACTTGTACTGATGTTTTTTTTTACATATGGATCTGAGAGAACCTGACCTCTTTCCCATCAACTCTAGAAGGGGAACAGCAGATGTTAGCAAATCGAAACTACGATCTTCAAAAATTTTTAGCCACAAATGCATTGGACATGGAGAAACTTGTAAATAATATTTTCATGTCAATGACTCACTTGCATGAATATTTGTTATGAGAAATAATTTTTATGATTGTTGTATGACTATAAAAGCAACAACACAGAAGTGGGGAAAGTGTGTGCTTACACAAAAATGCTGATACACATGTGTATAATTAAAGTTCCAATAGAAATACCAAGAAATCTATGAGCAAGGAGGAGGAAAAGAAAAACCTGATAAACATAATTTTCAACTAAATAATGAAAATTGTTCTATTTATGCTATAATTAAAGTCAGCTTTGCATTGAAAATGGACATAAATTCTGCAGTCTATATCCTTATTATATTTGAATGAAATTTAATAACGTTTGTAATACATATACATTTAACTATTTTCTTTTTAGACAAAAAGAAATTTGACAAATCTTTTTCTTGTTTTCTTTCATACACTTCTCCCAACTATAAAAATGTCAGCTGTTCTGAGAAATCACCTCTGGACCCCTCAAAATTTTTGCTAATAAAGCACTTACAGTTAAAGAGGAAATAACTACCAATTTTACTAATCCATGAAAGAACAGGTAACCTCACATTAAAAAAGCATTGCTAAAATCTCGGTTGGATGAAGCAGATTATACTTGTACTTTGCCTAAATCCTCATCATAAATCTTGTCTTTGAATTATCAAGAGCCCTTAGACAGAAAATAGATCAAACTTTCCACCTTGTGCCTCTGGAATGTTGTGATTAATATGGGCAGAAGATTGTGTCTACACCAGGAAGAAAGAGGTAGATAGAATACTATATTTGAATGAAGGAGGTGATTTTAGAAAGATGTTCTGAGTCTTTCTCTGAAGCAAATTGGTAAAAGGCAATCACATTTTATTAAAGATCACATTCCAATCAATCAGTATAAGCACGCTTCTCCTTTGGGGATGATAAGTTAACAAGATGGAGTCTTCCCAGAAATTCCTTCTCTTGTTCCAGAGGCTAGAATCTGGAGAGAAATCATCAATAGTCCTTTCAACCCTGGACACTCTTTTCCAGTATTTCTGTCATATTAGATTATTTGCATAACAATCTTATTGGTATTAAAGAGAACAAAGCATTTAATCAACATTTGTCTCATGGGTTCAGTTTTCCTCTACTGCTACTTTTGCATATCTGTTGGTCTTTAAGAACATCAGTTACAAAAAAAAAAAAACAAACAAAAACAAACAAACAAAAAAAAAAAAGAACATCAGTTACTTTATATATTTATATTTGGTGCAGGAAGTCAGATAGAACATTTCAGTAATAAGTAAGAGAAATGAGACATTAGGGTAGCAGTGCAGGGCCCATAAAGATTGAGAGCTAGGGTTAAGCCTAAATCTTACAAGTGTGTAAAGAAACTGCTTCCCTATAAAACAAAATGCCAAAGGCTGCTAGAGCCCTTGTATATACAGAATAGGGCAATGTTGCTTCACTCCCAAACAGGTTTCTGACCTGATAGTGAAACCGGATGGAGAAGGGCAGCAGCAGGGGAGTGAAGAGTGTGTTACCTACAAGAAAGAAGGGGAGATGGGTCCAGGGTCTTCCCTCAGCACAAATCCCAGGCAGGAGCTGGAGACGCACACACAGGGAAACAGGTGGAAAGGTCCCTGCAGGGGCTGGCTGTGCGGGGCTGGGCGCCGATGCAGAAAGCTGTCAGTGTCCCCCTGCCCCAGCCTCGGGGCCCCTTGCTCGTTGGCCTTCAGCCTAGAACTGGGTTCTGAGTGGGGACCAGGCGCCAGGGGGACCAACTGGCCAGGGAGATGTAAAATTTAGATTTCCAAAGAAAAGACTTTCCTGCTCATTAAAGAAGATTGGTAATGTCGGGCGCCTGGGTGGTTCAGTTGGTTAAGCATCTGCGTACGGTTCAGGTCATGATCTCAGGGCCCTGGGATTGAGCCCTGGATGAACCGCAAGTTTTTCCTCTTTATAATAAAAAATTGAGACATTTGGGGCTCTCTGCGAGGATTCTGCTTCTACCTCTCCCTCTGCCCCTCCTCCTTGCTGGTGCTTTTTGTCTAGAATAAATTAAACCTTAAAAAAATAGATTGGCAATATTTCTACCAAATTTGGTTTTTCTTATGTCTATACATGTGTAAGAGATTCTTATTTTAAATGCAAAACTCTGAACTTTTGATACTGTTATGTCTGAAACATAAAAGGAAACAATGTTAAGACCACGATCTTCCTTTTCTCTCAAATAATTTCTCACTTCTCTATATATGTAGTTCTCAGGCATATTCTCATGAGGAGAAAATGAAAATCCTGAGTCTTGGTCCGCTTGGGCCCTCACTGCTATTTTTATACATATTTTCATAAAATTAAGTAATTTAAGAAGTTTATGAACCCAGCCTGTAAGAAGCTTGGAAGTTGCTGAGCTGTGCTAACAAGATGCTGAACAAACAGAAGATCGACAACTCTTTTTAGATCCTTGAAAGAAGTGAGGACATAGAGCAAAGTATTACCTAAAAAAAGAGAAGATACAGGCAAATACAGAGAATCACAACTTATAGGAGAAGAAACATCCACCTAACAAATTCTAGGTAAGGAAACCAGAACTATTATTGGCAGGGGCACCTAGCATCCAACTCTTGATCTCAGCTCAGGTCATGATCTTGGGACTGTGAGACTGAATCCTGCATTGGCATGGAGCCTGTTTAAGATTCTCTCTCTCTGACCCTCCTCTCATCTCTAAAGAAAAAAAAAAGACTAATATCAACAAATTGGTGGAAGCTCAGAGTGAATTATTTTCAGTTAAAAAACCTGAGGGAGACCCAGTAATTAGAGTTCTACTTAGATCCTGCTTCCAGGAGAGGGAGAGAAAAAGGAGCTATTTTGAAATATACACAAGACATTTTATAATTTTTAAAGAGGTCAGGCTTTAGGAAAAACTACCCAGATCTAGTCAGCTGGAGTACCGCCAGAGCCTAACTGATCCAGGATAAGAGAAATAGCCAACTCTAGATAGCTAGCCTTCCTGGTCAAGGAGAGAAAATACCCAATTCCAGCCCGCTGTTTGTCCAGCCCATTCCTGGTCCCATAAGGAAGAGGAGAACTGAAGAGCTCCTGTGAAGCTTACAGTATAAAGGTACAGACTCACTGAAAGCGTGAGTCCTAATCACAGAATTAGAGAATGCTTCCCCTCCCCCAACACCATACCACCACATGACTAAAGGCCTACTTACAGCAGTTCTCCTACCTGCTACATCATGTCCTTGTATTAAGAAAAAAATATAAGGCAGGGGGCCTGGGTGGCTCATTTGGTTAAGAGTCTGTCTTTGGCTCAGGTCATGATACCAGGCATCCTGTTCCCTGTTCATTTGGGACCCTGTGTCTCCCTCTCCCTCTGCTGCTCCTCCTGCTTGTACTCTCTCTCTCTTTCTGTCAAAGAAATAGATAAAAAATCTTCAAAAAATTATAAGGCAAACCAAAAGGCAAAAAATACAAAATGAAGTGACAGGGCAAGCATTAGAAACAGACATAATAGAAATGTTAGAATTATCAGGACTGGAATTTATTTTTAAGATTTTTTATTTATTCATTTGAGAGAGAGAGAGCACAAGCAGAGGGGAGAGGCAGAGGGAGAAGCAGGCACCCTGCTAGCTGGAAGCTGGATATGGGGCTCCAAAACAGGACTTGGAAATCATGACCCTAACCTAGCCAAAGGCAGATGCTTAGCCACCTGAGCCACCCAGGCACCCAGGACTGGAATTTAAAACAATTATAGATTAAGTAGACAGGATGTAAGCAGAAAGGTGAAAATCCTAAGAAATAATCAAAAAGAAATGTTGAAGATAAAAAAACACTGGGAAGCTATAACAGAAATGAAATGCCTTTGCTGGGCTTATTAGTAGAGTGGCCACAGCTAAGGAGAAAAAATCCTGACCTTGAGCACTTCTAAATAGAAACCTCAAAACTGAAAAGCAGAGAAAATATATATTTAAAAAAATAACAAGCTATCCAAAAGACTGTGATAACTACAAAAGGTAAAAATATACATAAAAAGTGGATAGTAGGAGAAGAAAGAAAAAAAAGAAAAAAAAGAAATATTTAAAATAATAATGGAGAATTTCCTCCAAATGAATGTTGGACACCAAATAACAGATCCAGAATATTAGAGAAACCAAGAAGAATAAATCTCCAAAACACTATACTTAGGCATATCATTTCCAAATATTTAGAAAACAAAGATAAAAAAATTTGAAAGAAGGGCAACCTGGATGGATCAGTGGTTTATTGCCGCTGTTGGCTCAGGGCGTGATCCTGGAGACCCAGGATCAAGTCCCACATCAGGCTCCTTGCATGGAACCTGCTTCTCCCTCTGCCTATGTCTCTGCCTCTCTCTCTCTCTCTCTCTCTGTCTCTCATGAATAAATAAAGAAAATCTAAAAAAAAAAAAAAAATTGAAAGAAGACAGAGGTGGGGAGTGGAAGCTTATTTACAGAGAAACAAAGAATTACATCCCACTTCTCAGAAAAAAAAAAAAAATGCAAGCAAGAAAAGAGAAGAGAGAAATAAAATGTTGAAAAGATAAAAGGACCTTCAGTGTAAATTTCTGTCCCCTGTAAAATTATCTATTAAGGGACACCTGGGAGGGTATGATCCTGGGATCCGGGATCAAGTGTGGGAAGCCTGCTTCTCCCTCTGCCCGTGTCTCTGACTCTCTCTGTGTGACTCTCATGAATAAATAAATAAATAAAATATTGTAAAAAATTATCTATCGAAATTGAAGAAAAAATACTTTTTAGACTAACAAAAATTGAGGGAATTTGTTACAAGCAGTCTTACCTCGCAGGGAATGTTAAAAAAAAAAATTAGAACAAAAGGAAAATGATATAGGTCAGACTTAGATATACAGAAAAGAAGAGCATTGGAGAATGAATTAATAAAGTGAAATAAAAACTTTTATTATTCTTACTTGATCTAACACATAACAGTTTGATAAAAATAATAGCCACATTGTATTAAATAATGTATGCACATATATATTTATATATATTTCTATATGTGTATACATAAATGAATGACATCAATGATGCAAGGGACCAGCAGGAAAAATTAGAATTATTTTGTTATTACAAGACATTTGTTTTTTTTTTTTTTAAGATTCTCTTTATTTATTCATGAGAGACACAGAGAGAAACAGAGAGAGGAAGAGGGCGAAGCTGACTCGGTGCAGGAAGTCTGATGTGGGACTCAGTCCCAGGTATCCAGGATCACACGTTGGGCCGAAGGCGGCACTAAACTGCTTGAGCCTTCGAGGCTTCCCCAGGTATTTGTATTATTGATGAAGTAGTACCAATATTATTTGATAATATTTATTTGAAAGTGAGCTTGGATTAGTTGTTAATTTGTATCACACACTCCAGGGCAACCACTTATAAAAGTAGAAAAAGTGTAGCATATATGCTGAGAAAGGAGCAAATATGGAACTATATTACATGCTCAACTGAACCACAAAGGATAGGAAAACATAAGAAAAAAGAGCAAGAACAAATAGAAAGCTAGCAACTATAGTAGATATGAGTCCAACGATCTTAATCATTTCTTGGAACATCAACAATGTGAATGTACCAATTAAAGGACATATTGTAAGAGTGGATTAAAAAAGAAACCCACCTACATGTTTACATGAAAACCACATTAAATATAAAGACACATAGTTTAAAAGGACATAGATGGAGAAATATGTACCATACTTATCAAAAGAAAGTGGGAGTAGCTATATTAATTTCAAATAGAACAAACTTTAAAGAAGAGTTATCACAGAAAATGAAAGATATAATAAATATATAATTTAAGGAGGAAGTACAAGATGATGAAAGAGTAGGGTCCCCAAATCACCTGTCTCCACCAAATTACCTAGATAACCTTCAAATCATCCTGAAAATCTACGAATTCGGCCTGAGATTTAAAGAGAGAGCAGCTGGAATGCTCCAGTGAGAAGAGTTCGCGCTTCTATCAAGGTAGGAAGACGGGGGGTAAAAGGATTAAAGAAACAAAAGACCTCCAACGGGGAGGGGCCCCCGCGAGGAGCCGGGCTGAGGCCGGGGGAGTGTCCCCAGGACAGGAGAGCCCCGTCCCGGAGAAGCAGGAGCTGCACCAACCTTCCCGGGCAGAAAGGCCTCCCAGGGAGTTAGAGCAGGACCCAGGAGGGCGGGGATGCCCTCGGGTTCCCTGCGACACTACCAGACACCTGCTCCCCGGGGAGAGTGCGCCGAGCTCCCTGAAGGGCTGCAGCAGGCACGGCGGGACCCAGAGCAGCTCAGAGGGGCTCGGGCGGAGGCTCCGCAGAGGAGGCTGCCCCGCTGGGAGCTGAATCTAACAGCGCAGGCCCGGGAGCACTGGGCACCAGGACACAGCCCAGGATCCGGCCTCCCCCCGGGGCAGGCAGAAGCCAGGAGGGCCCAGAACCACAAGGACCCTCTTGCCAGGAGCTGAGCAGATCAGCGCCCGCCCCGGAGCCTCCAGGCCTTGCAGACTGAGAGCTCCGGAGTTACTGCAGGAGCTGACTCCAGGGCTCCAGAGCTGGCCACGCCACTGGGGTTGTTCCTCCAAGGGCCTCACGGGGTAAACAACCCCCACTGAGCCCTGCACCAGGCAGGGGGCAGAGGAGCTCCCCCAAGTGCTAACACCTGAAAATCAGCACAACAAGCCCCTCCCCCAGAAGACCAGCTAGAAGGACAAGTTCCAGCAGAAGTCAAGGGACTTAAAATATAAAGAATCAGAAGATACTCCCCCGTAGGTTGTTTTTTTTTTTTGCTTTTTGATTTCTGTTTGCTTCCTCCACCGTTTTTTTTCCTTTCTTTTTCTTTCTCTTTTTCTTCTCTTTTTTTCTTTTTTTTTCCTTCCTTTTTTCTTTTTCTCTATTCTTTCCTTCTTTCTCTCCTCTCTTTTTCTCCTTTTCCTAATACAACTTGTTTTTGGCCACTCTGCACTGAGCAAAATGACTAGAAGGAAAACCTCACCTCAAAAGAAAGAATCAGAAACAGTCCTCTCTCCCACAGAGTTACAAAATCTGGATTACAATTCAATATCAGAAAACCAATTCAAGAGCACTATTATACAGCTACTGGTGGATCCAGAAAAAAGCATAAAGACCTCAAGAGACTTCATGACTGCAGAATTTAGATCTAATCAGGCAGAAATTAAAAATCAATTGAATGAGATGCAATCCAAACTAGAAGTCCTAACGATGAGGGTTAACGAGGTGGAAGGAGTGAGTGACATAGAAGACAAGTTGATGGCAAAGAGGGAAACTGAGGAAAAAAGAGACAAACAATTAAAAGACCATGAGGATAGATTAAGGGAAATAAACGACAGCCTGAGGAAGAAAAACCTACGTTTAATTGGGGTTCCCGAGGGCACCGAAAGGGCCAGAGGGCCAGAATATGTATTTGAACAAATCATAACTGAAAACTTTCCTCATCTGGGAAGGGAAACAGGCATTCAGATCCAGAAAATAGAGAGACGCCCCCCCCTAAAATCAATAAAAACCGTTCAACACCTCTACATATAATAGTGAAGCTTGCAAATTCCAAAGATAAAGAGAAGATCCTTAAAGCAGCAAAAGACAAGAAATCCCTGACTTTTATGGTCCTCAAAAGAAAGCAGGGGTAGCAATCCTTATATCAGATAAACTAAAATTTACCCCAAAGACTGTAGTGAGAGATGAAGAGGGACACTATCTCATACTTAAAGGATCTATCCAACAAGAGGACTTAACAATCCTCAATATATATGCCCTGAATGTGGGAGCTGCCAAATATATAAATCAATTAATAACAAAAGTGAAAAAATACTTAAATAATAATACACTTATACTTGGTGACTTCAATCTAGCTCTTTCTACACTTGATAGGTCTTCTAAACACAACATCTCCAAAGAAACGAGAGCTTTAAATGATACACTGGACCAGATGGATTTCACAGATATCTACAGAACTTTACATCCAAACTCAACTGAATACACATTCTTCTCAAGTGCACATGGAACTTTCTCCAGAATAGACCACATACTGGGTCACAAATCAGGTTTGAACCAATAAAAAAGATTGGGATTGTCCCCTGCATATTCTCAGACCATAATGCCTTGAAATTAGAACTAAATCACAAGAAGAAGTTTGGAAGGACTTCAAACACGTGGAGGTTAAGGACCATCCTGCTAAAAGATGAAAGGGTCAACCAGGAAATTAAGGAAGAATTAAAAAGATTCATGGAAACTAATGAGAATGAAGATACAACCGTTCAAAATCTTTAGGATGCAGCAAAAGCAGTCCTAAGGGGGAAATACATCGCAATACAAGCATCCATCCAAAAACTGGAAAGGACTCGAATACAAAAGCTAACCTTACACCTAAAGGAGCTAGAGAAAAAACAGCAAATAGATCCTACACCCGGCAGAAGAAGAGAGTTAATAAAGATTCGAGCAGAACTCAACGAAATCGAGACCAGAAGAACTGTGGAACAGATCAACAAAACCAGGAGTTGGTTCTTTGAAAGAATTAATAAGATAGATAAACCACTAGCCAGCCTTTTTAAAAAGAAGAGAGAGAAGACTCAAATTAATAAAATCATGAATGAGAAAAAAGAGATCACTACCAACAGCAAGGAAACACAAACGATTTTAAAAACATATTATGAACAGCTATACGCCAATATATTAGGCAATCTAGAAGAAATGGACGCATTCCTGGAAAGCCACAAACTACCAAAACTGGAACAGGAAGAAATAGAAAACCTGAACAGGCCAATAACCAGGGAGGAAATTGAAGCAGTCATCAAAAACGTCCCAAGACACAAGAGTCCAGGGCCAGATGGCTTCCCAGGGGAATTCTATCAAACGTTTAAAGAAGAAACCATACCTATTCTACTAAAGCTGTTTGGAAAGATAGAAAGAGATGGAGTACTTCCAAATTCGTTCTATGAGGCCAGCATCACCTTAATTCCAAAACCAGACAAAGACCCCACCAAAAAGGAGAATTACAGACCAATATCCCTGATGAACATGGATGCAAAAATTATCAGCAAGATACTAGCCAATAGGATCCAACAGTACATTAAGAAAATTATTCACCATGACCAAGAAGGATTTATCCCTGGGACACAAGGCTGGTTCAACACCCGTAAAACAATCAATGTGATTCATCATATCAGCAAGAGAAAAACCAAGAACCATATGATCCTCTCATTAGATGCAGAGAAAGCATTTGACAAAATACAGCATCCATTCCTGATCAAAACTCTTCAGAGTGTAGGGATAGAGGGAACATTCCTCAGCATCTTAAAAGCCATCTACAAAAAGCCCACAGCAAATATCATTCTCAATGGGGAAGCAGTAGGAGCCTTTCCCCTAAGATCAGGAAGAAGACAGGGATGTCCACTCTCACCACTGCTATTCAACATAGTACTGGAAGTCCTAGCCTCAGCAATCAGACAACAAAAAGACATTAAAGGCATTCAAATTGGCAAAGAAGAAGTCAAACCTCCCACTTCGCCAATGACATGATACTTTACATAGAAAACCCAAAAGCCTCTACCCCAAGATTGCTAGAACTCATACAGCAATTTGGTAGCATGGTAGGACACAAAATCAATGCCCAGAAATCAGTGGCATTTCTATACACTAACAATGAGACTGAAGAAAGAGAAATTAAGGAGTCAATCCCATTTACAATTGCACCCAAAAGCATAAGATACCTAGGAATAAACCTAACCAAAGATGTAAAGGATCTATACCCTCAAAACTATAGAACACTTCTGAAAGAAATTGAGGAAGACACAAAGAGATGGAAAAATATTCCATGCTCATGGGTTGGCAGAATTAATATATTGAAAATGTCAGTGTTATCCAGGGCAATTTACACATCTAATGCAATCCCTATCAAAATACCATGGACTTTCTTCAGAGAATTAGAACAAATTATTTTAAGATTTGTGTGGAATCAGAAAAGACCCCGAATAGCCAGGGGAATTTTAAAAAAGAAAAAACATAGCTGGGGGCACCACAATGCCATATTTCAGGTTGTACTACAAAGCTGTGGTCATCAAGACAGTGTGGTACTGGCACAAAAACAGACACATAGATCAGTGGAACAGAATAGAGAACCCAGAAGTGGACCCTGAACTTTACGGTCAACTAATATTCGATAAAGGAGGAAAGACTATCCATTGGAAGAAAGACAGTCTCTTCAATAAATGGTGCTGGGAAAATTGGACATCCACATGCAGAAGAATGAAACTAGACCACTCTCTTTCACCATACACAAAGATAAACTCAAAATGGATGAAAGATCTAAATGTGAGACAAGATTCCATCAAAATCCTAGAGGAGAACACAGGCAACACCCTTTTTGAGCTCGGCCCCAGTAACTTCTTGCAAGATACATCCACGAAGGCAAAAGAAACAAAAGCAAAAATGAACTATTGGGACTTCATCAAGATAAGAAGCTTTTGCACAGCAAAGGATACAGTCAACAAAACTAAAAGGCAACCCACATAGATGGCTTTTAAGTTGTCGAGGAATGTTCCCTCTATCCCTACACTCTGAAGAGTTTTGATCAGGAATGGATGCTGTATTTTGTCAAATGCTTTCTCTGCATCTAATGAGAGGATCATATGGTTCTTGGTTTTTCTCTTGCTGATATGATGAATCACATTGATTGTTTTACGGGTGTTGAACCAGCCTTGTGTCCCAGGGATAAATCCTTCTTGGTCATGGTGAATAATTTTCTTAATGTACTGTTAGATCCTATTGGCTAGTATCTTGTTGAGAATTTTTGCATCCATGTTCATCAGGGATACTGGTCTGTAATTCTCCTTTTTGGTGGGGTCTTTGTCTGGTTTTGGAATTAAGGTGATGCTGGCCTCATAGAACGAATTTGGAAGTACTCCATCTCTTTCTATCTTTCCAAACAGCTTTAGTAGAATAGGTACGGTTTCTTCTTTAAATGTTTGATAAAATTCCCCTGGGAAGCCATCTGGCCCTGGACTCTTGTGTCTTGGGAGGTTTTTGATGACTGCTTCAATTTCCTCCCTGGTTATTGGCCTGTTCAGGTTTTCCATTTCTTCCTGTTCCAGTTTTGGTAGTTTGTGGCTTTCCAGGAATGCGTCCATTTCTTCTAGATTGCCTAATTTATTGGCGTATAGCTGTTCATAATAGGTTTTTAAAATCGTTTGTATTTCCTTGGTGTTGGTAGTGATCTCTCCTTTCTCATTCATGATTTTATTAATTTGAGTCTTCTCTCTCTTCTTTTTAATAAGGCTGGCTAATGGTTAAAAGCCATCTATGAAAAGCCCACAGCAAATATCATTCTCAATGGGGAAGCAGTAGGAGCCTTTCCCCTAAAATCAGGAACAAGACAGGGATGTCCACTCTCACCACTGCTATTCAACATAGTTCTGGAAGTCCTAGCCTCAGCAATCAGACAACAAAAAGACATTAAAGGCATTCAAATTGGCAAAGAAGAATCAGACTCTCCCTCTTCACCGATGACATGATACTCTACATAGAAAACCCAAAAGTCTCCACCCCAAGATTGCTAGAACTCATACAGCAATTCGGTAGCGTGGCAGGATACAAAATCAATACCCAGAAATCAGTGGCATTTCTATACACTAACAATGAGACTGAAGAAAGAGAAATTAAGGAGTCAATCCCATTTACAATTGCACCAAAAAGCATAAGACACCTAGGAATAAACCTAACCAAAGATGTAAAGGATCTATACCCTCAAAACTATAGAACACTTCTGAAAGAAATTGAGGAAGACACAAAGAGAGGGAAAAATATTCCATGCTCATGGATTGGCAGAATTAATATTGTGAAAATGTCAATGTTACCCAGGGCAATATACACGTTTAATGCAATCCCTATCAAAATACCATGGACTTTCTTCAGAGAGTTAGAACAAATTATTTTAAGATTTGTGTGGAATCAGAAAAGACCCTGAATAGCCAGGGGAATTTTAAAAAAGAAAACCATATCTGGGGGCATCACAATGCCATATTTCAGGTTGTACTACAAAGCTGTGGTCATCAAGACAGTGTGGTACTGGCACAAAAACAGACACATAGATCAGTGGAACAGAATAGAGAACCCAGAAGTGGACCCTCAACTTTATGGTCAACTAATATTCGATAAAGGAGGAAAGACTATCCATTGGAAGAAAGACAGTCTCTTCAATAAATGGTGCTGGGAAAATTGGACATCCACATGCAGAAGAATGAAACTAGACCACTCTCTTTCACCATACACAAAGATAAACTCAAAATGGATGAAAGATCTAAATGTGAGACAAGATTCCATCAAAATCCTAGAGGAGAACACAGGCAACACCCTTTTTGAGCTCGGCCACAGTAACTTCTTGCAAGATACATCCACGAAGGCAAAAGAAACAAAAGCAAAAAGGAACTATTGGGACTTCATCAAGATAAGAAGCTTCTGCACAGCAAAGGATACAGTCAACAAAACTCAAAGACAACCTACAGAATGGGAGAAGATATTTGCAAATGACGTATCAGATAAAGGGCTAGTTTCCAAGATCTATAAAGAACTTATTAAACTCAACACCAAAGAAACAAACAATCCAATCATGAAATGGGCAAAAGACATGAACAGAAATCTCACAGAGGAAGACATAGACATGGCCAACATGCATATGAGAAAATGCTCCGCATCACTTGCCATCAGGGAAATACAAATCAAAACCACAATGAGCTACCACCTCACACCGGTGAGAATGGGGAAAATTAACAAGACAGGAAACAACAAATGTTGGAGAGGATGTGGAGAAAGGGGAACCCTCTTGTACTGTTGGTGGGAATGTGAACTGGTGCAGCCACTCTGGAAAACTGTGTGGAGGTTCCTCAAAGAGTTAAAAATAGACCTGCCCTACGACCCAGCAATTGCACTATTGGGAATTTACCCCAAAGATACAGATGCAGTGAAACGCCGGGACACCTGCACCCCGATGTTTATAGCAGCAATGGCCACGATAGCCAAACTGTGGAAGGAGCCTCGGTGTCCATCGAAAGATGAATGGATAAAGAAGATGTGGTTTATGTATACAATGGAATATTACTCAACCATTAGAAATGACAAATACCCACCATTTGCTTCAACGTGGATGGAACTGGAGGATATTATGCTGAGTGAGGTAAGTCAGTCAGAGAAGGACAAACATTATATGTTCTCATTCATTTGGGGAATATAAATAATAGTGAAAGGGAATAGAAGGGAAAGGAGAAGAAATGTGTGGGAAATATCAGAAAGGGAGACAGAACATAAAGACTCCTAACTCTGGGAAACGAACTAGGGGTTGTGGAAGGGGAGGAGGGTGGGGGATGGGGGTGAATGGGTGACGGGTACTGAGGGGGGCACTTGATGGGATGAGCACTGGGTGTTATTCTCTATGTTGGCAAATTGAACACCAATAAAAAATAAATTTATTATAAAATATATATATATATACATAATTTAAAAGGAGTCAAATTTCCAAAAATGCTTAATACTTTCTGAAGTACCTGTGCCTTACAACAGTGTTGAAATATATGAAGCAAAAATTTAATACATAAAACTTCAAGGAGGAAGCAATGAATCTATTATTACAGTGGAGACTTTAACTCCCTCTATCAGAAATGGACAGACCCAATATGCAGAATATCTGTAAAGATACAGTGGAACTCAACACCATCAATCAACTGGATATAATGGAAATTTATAGATTTTCTCATCCAGCGGCAGCAGATAACACTTTATTCTCAAGTTCATATGGAACATTTATCAAGATAGACTACATCTGGGCCATAAAACATGCCTTGTCAATTTTTTCATTCATATTTATGTTTATTTACGAATTAACACATTCACCTAGAAAAAAATAATTTTGTAGAAGGGCTTGCTTATTTTTCATGTGTGCTCTAGGAAAAATATTTTGCATATATCTGGGGTCTATCTTAATATTTCATCATTTTTATAATTTGTTTTACTTATTTCTGCTACTTTTCAGACCAATCAAGGATATTTAAAAGTCCTATAATTTTGTGTTTAGATCTGTGAAATGAATGGATTTTATGAAAATAACATAAATCTAAATAATACAAGTTTTATGTAGTATCTATTTTTTAAAATGATTAAAATAGTACTAAGTATTTTAAGCATACTGTGCATAAGGAAGTTTAGTTCTTAAAGCAAGGTAGGCATTAATATATAATTTATCTTTCATATTAATGGGTAAAATCTCAATTTCAAATATATTAAACTATAAACTATGCATTACCTCAAAATACATGATTATTACCTATCAATATATATAGTAATTTTATTTAGTACTATCACATGAATTAAAAATACATTTGAAAGTTCATTTAAATTACTTTTCCAAAATGAATTTTTTCTACCTCTTACAATCAACTATTTATTTGGTGACCATTAAGAGGCCTACCTTCTTTTATCCTACATCTAGCAAGTTAACATTTAATCTGTGATATAGCAATATTTGTTTTTATCTTTTTCTAGTTTGCCTTTACATTTTATTATGATTTTTCATTCAGAAGTTTGTTTGTTATTTGTTTGTTTGTTTGTTTTCTTTTTACCTTAACCCATTTCTCCCACACACACCCTCTGCCTGTGGTAACCATGAATCTGTTCTCTGGATCTATGAGCATGTTTTCTGTTAGTTCATTTGTTTACTTTATTTGAAGATTCCACATATAAAAGAAATCAACATTGTATTTGTCTTTCTCTGTCTGACCTATTTTACTTAGCATAATGCCCTCAAGGCCCATCTATGTTTTTGTAAATGGCAAGATTTCATTTTATGGCTGAATGATATTCCATGTATATGTATGCCACATTTTCTTTATCCATTCATCCATCCATGCACTCTTCGGTTGTTTCCACATCTTGGATATTGTAAATAGTGCTGCAGTAACATGGAGATGCGTAATATCTTTTTGAGTTAAATACCCAGATAAATACTTGAAATTGGAATTGCTGGATGAGATAAATACTTAGAGATGGAATTGGTACATTATAATGGTATTCTATTTCTAATATTTGGGGGAACTTCCATATTATTTTCCACAGTGGCTCCACTAATTTACATTCCTATCAAGGGTGCTCAAGGGTTCCCTCTTCTCCACATTCTCCACTTGTTATTGCTTGTTTTTTGATAATGGCCATTCTAACAGGTATAAGGTGATATCTCATTGTGGTTTTCATTTATAATTCCCTGATGACTAATGAAATTGAACATCTGTTCATGTACCAGTTGACCGTCTGTATGTATTCTTGCAAATATTTTCTCCCATTCAATAGGTTGCCTATTCATTCCATTGATGATTGCCTTTGCCCTGCAAAAGCTTTTTATTTTGAGGTAGTTGAACTTAATTATCTTTTTGTTTTTGTGTCAGAATGAAAAAATCATCACCGGGACACCTTTGTTGGCTCCTGTAGTTGAGTGTCTGACTTCGGTTCAGGGCATGATCCTAGGGTCTGTAATCAAATCCCACATGGGAATCCTTGTGGGGAAGCCTGCTTCTCCCTCTGCCTGTGTCTCTGCCTTGTTCTCTATGTCTTTCATGAATAAATAGATAAAATCTTTAAAAAAATCATCACCAAGACATATGTCAAGTATCTTACCACATATGTTTTCTTCTAGGAGTTTTATGGTTTCAGGTCTTACATTTAAATCTTTAATTCATTTTGACTTATTTTTTAAGTGTGATAAAAGATAGCAATCAAGTTTCATTCTTTTGCATGTGGCTGTCCAGTTTTCCCAACACTATTTATTTTTCACATTATATATTCTTGGCTCCTTTGTCATAAATTGATTTAACCATTTATGCATGGGTTTACTTCTGATCTCTCTATTCTGTTCTATTCACCTACATGTCCATATTTTATGCCAATACCATGGTGTTTCATTACTATAGCTTTGTAATATATTTTGCAATCAGGGTGTAAGATGCCTCCAGTGTTCTTTCTCAAGATTGCTTTGGATACTTGGAGTCTTTGAGGTTCCAAGCAAATTTTAGGATTATTTGTTCAACTTCTGTGACTAATGCTATTGTAATTTTGCTAGGGGTTACATAAAATCTGTAGATTTCTTTGGGTCATATGGACATTTTAACACTTGAAAGCAACCAAGATGTTTGTCAGTAGGTGAATGGATATTTAAACTGAGGTACATCCCAAGAATGGAATATTGTTCAATGAGTGCTAAAAAGAAATGAGCTATCAAGCCATGAAAATAAGTGGAGTAACCTTGAATGCATACTACTTAGTGGAAGAAGCCAATCTGAAAAAAAAACAAAATCCTGTATAATCCCAACTAAACAGCATCTGGGAAAGGCAAAACTATGGAGACAGTTAAAAGACCAGTGTTTTCCAGGGGTTAGAAAGGAGGAAAAGAACACAAAAGATGCTTAGAATGGTGAAAATGCTCCGCATGATACCATAATGATGGAGATATGTCATTATACATCTATCTAAGCCTTTTGGATCTGCAATACCAAGAATGAACCCAAAGGTAAACTGTGGTTTTGGGGTGACTATGATGCATCATTGTAGGTTTATCAATTTAACAAATGTTCCATTATGGTAGGGGATATTAATAATGAGGAAGTTATCCATGTGTGGAGGATAGGAGGCATATGGCAAATCACTATACCTACTGTTCAGTTTTTTGGTAAATGTAAAACTGCTCTAAAAAAGTTTAAAGTCTTAAACCTTAATAATTCACATGAAAAAAAAATGAAGAAAACAGACACAGTTCAAAATAACTATGCTTATTATTTGAATAATAAAAAAGAACATACCAAGAATTTTGGATACAAAATATTAACTCTTAAAAATGGATAGAGGAAATTCTCTACCTTACAATACACGGGAATTACAAACCTAATTTTTTTTTAAAATCTTTTTTTTCCCACAGAATCAAAAAGCTCTACAAATCTCAAACAGGATGAAGTCAAATAAACTGCACCCAGAAATGTCATATGACAATTGCTGAAAATAAAACACAAAGGCAACAATCTGAAAGGAGGGGGAGTGGAGGCTCTGGAAAGACATTTAAAGGAACATCAATAAAGTGACAGGTGGCATCTTAAAAGACTAGAAACCAGAGCACTATAGAATTATATTCCCTATGCCTCAAGAAAATAACTTTCAAGATGAAATGAAGCCTAAATAAAGACACTTTCAACCAAACAAAGTAGAGGAAATTCACCAGCAACAGGCCTGCTCCAAATATATTGGAAAAGAAGTCTTCTCTCAGAAGGAAATGTAAACTGAAAGGGAGTTTGAAGGGAAAGAACAAATATGGGAAGCAGAAAATTCTTATATAGTGGTAAATTTAATAAAATATTGATCAATAAGATAATAATAAAAATATTTGTGGAATTTACAACATGGAGAAAAATAAAATGCATACTAGTAATCACATGTAATTTAAGAAGGGAGTGCATAATGTTGAAGTGTTTCTAAGGTTCCTCATTCAGGAAATAATAAAAGCATTATTGTATGTTTAAATTTAATAAAGATTGCATCATGTAATTTCTAGGGGAACCATTAAATGCAGAGTGAAAGCCTACATGAGAAAAAACAAAAAAGGAAAACAAAAGTTAAAATATTTAGAAACGAGCTAATTAAAGAAAGACAAGAGATCACATATAGAAAATAAATAGTTAAATAGCATATGTAATCCCAAATTATATTGGTAATTTCACTAAAAGTAAAACAACTAAATGAATCAGAACATGAGTTTCTAGGAGCTTTTCCTCTAAAGGAAAAGTTTTCATTTAATCCAAAGATGAGTGAGGAAACATAAACAAAAATATAGTTTAAAATATTGGCTATATATAATTTCAAGGCTAAACCAAAATTGAGAAGAATTTAATGGATTACAGAGACCCTGGCAAAGTTGTTACTGCACACATGTGTGCACACACACACACATACACACAAGTGCTATATGGAAAAGCAGAGTAAACTCATTGACATTCACATTGGAAATAATCAAACATTGAATATCAAAGAATAAAAAAAAAAAAACAAAAAAAAAAAAAAACAAAGAATAGAAAAGTCACAAGCCAATGAATGGAAGTCTATGCAAGGAAAAGTGAGTTTAAACATCAGATAATATTACAAGTTTAAGAGTAACCATTGTAACAGAAGTAGAAACATTTTAAATACTAAAATACCTTTAGCAAGCAGTGAAAAAATTTAGGCCCTACAGTAAAAAATGCATACTAAATATAACATACAGGATTTTAACATAAAACTGAATGAGAGCTAATGACAAACATAAATTCCATCAATAAATGTAAATTGGCTTAACTCATCATTCAGAAGAAGAAAAAGTTTGAGCATGGTTCACAACGCAAAACACAACTCAACATTCTATACAAAAATACACTAAAAGCAAGACAGTACAAATGGATAAAAACAAAAAAATGAACAGCATATATCTGACAATTTAAACAAAATTAAGCAAGTGTAAATGTTAGATCTGAGCTAACTAAATAAAATAAAGTAAAATGTTTTATAATAACTGCAATTCTTAACAAAGACATAACAGTTATTGGTAGCTGTACACTAAAAAAATCAGCAGCCATCTTCAAACTGCAGAGACTACAGCACATACTAGTAGAAAGATATAGAAACTGTTCAGAAACTCCTTCAGCATTGAAAAGATCTTTCCCTAACTTCTTGGAGTACTGCCAGCTGCCAAATTCCAGTTGTTAGCGGTCTCTAAAGATGGTCTTGGCCAAAGGGAGCTGCTCTTTCAAGAACATCTTCATTTGGCCCATTCAGGCAATTTCCATTTCTATCTATAAGTATTGATCTCAAGAGCACTTCTTAATAACCCTCCAGCACACTATTTTGTCTCAAATCAAGTGGACACAATATTGAGTAAAGATGAAAAGCATCTAATTAGCAATCAATAGGAAGTACTCATTGATATATTCAATTGTGCCCTCTGATACTAGAAAGTACAGCTACTTTTTACGTGTTTGTGGAACATTTTTTAATTTAAAATTCAAAAGAAATAAAATATGTTTATGAATATTGTAATCTAAAATTAAAAATAATAAAAATTGAATTTCATAAAAGGCAATAGTCAAAGGAAGAACTTGAACACAATATTTTCTATTGATATTATAGATAAAACTTTACAGTAACTGTTATATAAAATGATGAGAAAAATAGAAACAGAGCAAGTCAACCAAAAAAATTATAAGGGAAGGTACATAGAGGGGAAAATAGGAAAATGGCCCCTATGAACATGAAATTACATTTAACATAATAATAACCACAATATATAAAACTTGAACATGAAATTACATTTAACATAATAATAACCACAATATATAAAACTTCTCAGTGATATTTCTCTTTTATAAGATCTACAAAATCAGAAAGCCTGACAATATATCCTATTGGCTAGGTTGTAGAAAATAGAAATGAGTGTATATTGTACAGGACTTCAAAATGTAGCAACTTCTATGGAGTAGAGTTTGATTCATGTCTGCAAACATAAAACAAGAATATTGTTATACTGTTTTTATAGCAAAGTTTAGAAACCATCCACAACTTTAGAACAACAGGTCACAAATTGAATAAATTATGATACAGGTATGTTGGGGAGTATTAGTAACTATTTATTACTAAAAGAAATAAAATGTTCATTATGGATTTATTTCTAGGACATATTGTTAGTTAAAACTGTAGGATACAGATATATCTTTTTAGTTTACTAAAATTGTGTAAAATATAAGAAACAATAAGCAAAATATATATATTTTGGCAATAAACACGGAAGGAAAAAATATTGAAAATGATCTGTTATGGGGAGGGCAGGAAGAAAGAGTAGAAGAAGTATGAATGAAAGTAATATTTCTCTGAATATGTCATCTTTTAAAAGTTTTCATTTCCAAACCACATTGGTGTTTTACATAGTAAAAAAATGAGATTCAATATTTATAGAGAAGCCTAAAATTAAACAAAATAAGGCAAAAGTGAACAGAACTGTATATCAGATAGTTAACACAACTGCAAAGAGACAATAAATGTTTTGTAATAAATTTGAAAACAGTAGTCTGTCCATACATCCTTTGTGATGCAAATTCCAAGGATAAAAATTTTGATGAGAAATCTTGAGCTACAGTAGTAGTAGTATAACTTTAAAGATTTTTGAAAATATAATAGCAGAGATAAATATATTAATATTGCTAGTAAAATAAATGCTCCGTGTTAGAGAAAAGATAAATTATAAAATCAATTGAGATATGAAAAATATTACAATAGTGTACTTAAATGGGAAATATTAATAAAAATGTAGGTTTTAAAAATGCAAATCCATGACTTCTAGTTTAAGTGCTAACATGTAAAGAACTCGGAAGTTTTACACTCTTTCTTACAATAAGAAACAGCTGAACAAACAAAATTGATGCCCTATGTTGGACACACCAAAGAACTGAGTTTGCAAAGGAAATTGCCACTTTGGAAGCCAGAGAGACAGGCATTCAAGGAGTCAGAACTTCAGGCAAGCTTCTAACCTGGAGAAGAAACAGCTGGAGTCATAAATTTGTAGGGAAAGTTTAGAGAAGGTGATTTTGATGAATTGCTGGAGAATGAATATAGACTATGAAGGTAACTGTGAGGAACTCTTGGGGCTACAGTCTTGGGAGAACACTAACTTCTATGGGTTTTACCTCCAGAAAACCAACCAGATTCTTGCGAGGAGTTGCTAAGAAAATTTGTCTCATGAATCTGTCAGAAGGAAAAGTAATTATTGTGAAATAGATTTAGAGCTTTCTCCATAACACAGGCTGATTCTGCAGGAAAAAGACCTTGTCAAAGCTTTATTGGGTATGGAGAAAGTTCATAGCCCCCTCTAGCCTTTCCATCTCACCTGAGTTGGGGGAGAAAGCTAAGAAATACTTACAAAAGCCACAACTCAGGGACATGTTTCCACTAGAACACAGATTTAATAATAATATTATAGAATCCTTCCCCTTCCCTGTGCCTAGCCACTACACTAACAGAGACTCAATATGGTCACAGAGATTGTAGTAAAGATCTCATCTAAAGAGTAGTTCTCAGGAAAGCCCAGAGACAACACAGTGGACCAATGCAAGGACAGTAGAGGAATTTTAATCTTCTGGTGCCTACAGTCATAGCAATTATAAACACTCCAACTCTTAGAGAGAGATGAATGTTCACAGTAAGGTCTAATTACCTCAATTTCTATTTTCTGATACATCATATCTGACATTTAATGAAAAAATTTAAAAATTAAAAGTCATACTAAAAGGCAAAAAAAAAAAAACCCACAACAAATCGAAGTCTGATGGCATGGCATCAAAAACAAAGAGATATGCTACAGATGTTGCAATTAACAGATGGCAAGTTTAAAATAATTAAGTTTAACATGATGAAGACTAATGCAAATCCAAATTGAGAGTTTTGGAAGTTTCTTTCAAAGCTAAACATACTCTTAGCATGTGATCCAATAATTGCATTTGATAATGTTACAAGCATCATTTAATCATGAGTTTTTCATTGCACTCAGAGAGGAAGGATGAATTGATTCATGTAAAGTACTTAGAATTGTGCCTAGTACTCAATGTACATTTATATAATTATTAGTTAATGGTAATCACAAAATCAGAATGGTTTGAAAGGTTCTCTGCATATAGTATTTTTTTCATTATTACTAATTCTCTAGCTCAGTTGTTTTTAAATCATTTTCAATAAGCATCATTGTACATATCTATAGCATATGTTGTAGAATACTTAAAAGACATACAGATGTAATTTTTTTATCTGAGTAATTTTCACTTTAGTTTTGAATCTAGCACTCAAGAAATAAGTGATTCTACAGTATACGGTATTTTTAAGAGCATTTCACTGTTTTCATTTCATTACATGATATTGCACAGGTATTATTGCTTATACTTTAGGCTTGTTTCAGCAGGTTAGAATTTAGAAAATGTGATTCACTTTTCCCTGCAATATAACATTACTGGGTGCATAGAATTTCATGTTCAATGAAACACTTGCAGGCTCATTTTTATAGAAATATCTAGTATTCTTTTTCAAGTCATCTAGAGCAAGGCAAGTGTAAACAGAATTACTAATGTTTATGAAAATCACATACCAATGAACATCAGTTGAATATTGAGTCTTTAATATATAAACAGTGATTATTTGTGTTTTAATAAACCTTTCAGATGAGTATAAAAGTTTTCCGGTAAAATAAAAAAATTATATATATGCAATATAAATAATATATAAGTTAGCATATCATAGCATAACAATAACAATTTTGTTCTACCTATGTTTATTAGTTACAGTTTTTGTTGTATTAATGAAACTGTTCACAAACTGGCCCCAGTATAGGGAGGGCAAGAGGGGACTGAAGAGAGACCACTCCAGGTTGCAAGGTGGTACATAGGTCAAGCAAGAAAACATACTTTCCAGGCTTGTCTTGGGCAGCTGCAAGACAAACAGATTCTTGCATCTCCCACCAGAATCTTAAAGTTTATACAGAGACCTTAACTGGGCTGGGTCACCTATACCATCCAGATTATATCAACATACTACCATCCCAAATTGTGTCCTTGGGAAGCTTCCAGCACCCAGAAGGCAAGTAGAATGCACATTTCAAGGACCAGGGGGTCAGTGAGGAGCCTCTGATTGTCAAAGTCCAGCTCACAGGTCAACTGGAGGTCATGTCCTCTCAGTGATGTCCTCCGACAGAAATCTTTTGGAAATACAACTTTCTATTACTTTTCACTATTTACTATGGTGATCACTATGAACAGAATATAGATGTCAGATGCTTGACTTAAACTTGGAAATTTCCATGCATTGTCTTCAAATTCCCAATACTGCAGACAGAGAGAAGAAAAATTCCTTTCACCTATGCCTGCTAATTTCCCAAGAAATACTTCATCCAGATCAGTGATTATCAACCATGGAAGCCCACCAAAATCACTTTGCCACAATTTAAATAGCCAGATCCAAGGCACACTCCATATTAATTGAACATAACCATTTAGAGTGGATCCAAGGTATAGGTAAAGGTCTGTAAGTAATGCTAGTCTGTAAGCATGATTGAAAGTCACTGCAGTGTTTTGATTTGATTCTGCTGCCTTTATGTGGTACCAATTGATTCCAACATGAAACTCAGGCTACTTTTCAGATTCCACAATGTATATTTAGTGTGTATTACTGAATTTAGTATATCTTGCCAAACATCTTTTATTAATGATTTAATTTATATATTTGAAGATTAGACAATATTTCAAAGGCAGCTTGGAACTGACTGTTACACTGTTTTCTGTGCTCCTTTAGCACTTTGCACATGGTTCTTAAAGAAAATACCACCTTCCATTGTAATGATTTGTGTAATTGCCATATATTGGGAGAATTATACCAGCAGAGATCTTTGTACATCCAGTTTGACTATGTTTCCAGAAAGGCTTAGTCCCAGGCATAAAAGTATGTTTAATATATGCTGTATGAATAAATACATGAACGAATGTACATAATTCTGGATAGATTTTATTTTCTTCCCAAATGATTTACCCTGATACCCAGAATATGAACACAATCTTGCACAGTAGTTGGGTATCTATTTATAAGTGACAAAACCTCAATTTAAATAAAAATGGTAAGAATTGAATATCTATCTGTTCTTGATTCTAATTGACTTGAGCTTCTATTAAGGAAAAATAAAACCAGGGACATGAAGATTTCTACACAGCTTTTCTACTCTCTCTCTCTCTCTCTCTCTGTCTCTTTCCTTTTCTCTCTTCCTCTCTCTCCCCACTAGTCATCACTACATCTCTCTGGATGTGGTCTTCATTTTGTTGGATAGGCAATATTCAAGAAGCTTACCCATTGCAAAGAGAGAGGAAAACCATAAAACATACTCAACTATAGAGAACAAAATGGGGGAGGAGGAGAGAAAGGCAGGGGAATGTGTTAAATGAGTGATGGGTATTAAAGACGGCACTTTTGATGAACACTGGGTTTTGTACATAAGTGATGAATTACTAAATCCCACACCTAAAATTAATATTACACTGTATGTTAACTAACTGGAATTTAAATAAAATCTTGAAATCTCACACATACACCCACACACACACACACACACACACACACACACACACACAGATTACCTATTGCTACATTGCTAAAGGTAGTTCTGGACTATAGGGATTCCATCAAAGCAAAGAGAAAATCTTCCTTGCCATCTCTAGAAAAACACAATAAATAATTACTCATGTTGGTTCAGTTTGGCAAATGAGCTCAACCTGGAATCAAGAGTTATTTTAAGAGTAATAATTAGCTCGTCCCCACTCAAGTGTTCAGATTTATCCAGAGAGGCAGTTCTATCACCAGAAGGACAGGGAAAACACAGGAATAGTTATGAGGCAGTGGAAATGTTGGTAGTAATTTCAGGTTTTCTCTATTGTTTCTGATTAAACCTATTCAAAGACTGCAAGACCACTGATAAAGAGAAAATATAAGAGAAAGAAAATCATAGAGCTATAATGTTTTCATGTTGTAAAATTAAAAACATATCTGCTAATAATGTAAAAATCCTAGCTTTACAAAATTTTTATAAGTAATTATTCTCAATATTACATCAATGATTCCTACTATGGCATGGATAAAAACTAAATGCTATTTTACCTAGCTTCAATATCCAGGAAATTTAAAAAAATCAATCGTAATAGTTCTACACCTTTATATCAATTTTAAAGATGTGACACTCACAAAATGTCACCACTGTTATGCAAATGAGCAAACAAAACACCTTTGGAATACACAGAGAGGGGAAATCTTGGTTTCGCTCAGGTGGTGATCTCAGTGGTGAGATTAAGCCCCAGGTTGGGTTCTGTGCTCAGGGCAGAGTCTGCTTCAGTTTCTTTCTCCCTCTCCTTCACTCTCTCAAATAAATAAATAAATAAATATTTATAAAATAAAATAAAATAAAAGTAATAAGCTGATAATAATTTCAAAGAGAAGCATACAAATAAGACTTGATCAAATTTTTCATATAAAGGAATATATTTTTTTAAGTAGAGGTGGAATATATTGTCAAAACTCGTCTAGGTAGACAACAAAAATGCCCATAAGGCATGATTTTTTTTTCCTTTTTTTGATTGGCAACCATGAGTTTTGTCAAAACTGAGTAATGGGAGCCCCTGGGTGGCTCAGTTGGCTAAATGTCTGCCTTTGGCTCAGGTAGTGATCCCAGGGTCCTGGGATAGAGTTCCCACTAGGGCTCCCTGCTAAGCGGGGAGTCTGCTTCTCCCTCTTCCTCCGTACAACTTGCCCCGACTTGTGCTCTGTCTCTCTCTCTCTCTCAAATAAATAAATAAAATCTTAAAAAAAACAAAACTGAGTAATGGCCAGTGGAAAAGGATCTGTGTCTATACATATATATCAACTTTCTTCTTTCTTTCTTTCTTTCTTTCTTTCTTTCTTTCTTTCTTTCTTTCTTTCTTTCTTTCTTTCTTCTTTCTTTCTTTCTTTTTTTTCTTTCTTTCTTTCTGTCTTTCTTTCTTTTTTCTTTCTTTCTCTTTCTTCTCTTTCTTTCATCTTTCTTTTCTTTCTTTCTTTCTTTCTTTCTTCTTTCTTTTCTTCTTTCTTTCTTCTTTCTTCTTTCTTTCTTTCTTTCTTTCTTTCTTTCTTTCTTTCTTTCTTTCTTTCTTTCTTTCTTTCTACAAATAGACATACATTGGAGAAAAGACAATGTGTGTGTGTGTGTGTGAAAAGATATGTGGCTAACTGTTGTCTTTCTTTATATAATTACACAGAAATCTCATTGACAAACATCCACTGAAAAACACTTCACAGATGGATGTATCCCTATATATTTGCTTGATTTCACTTATTCATTTCACTAAAACCAGTAATGACTTAAAATGCCAGGAGAAAATCATTTCAGCAAAATTCATTAAAAACAATTCCAAATCATGTGAATTTATCTAATTATTACATGCTGGAGGAAGCACAAAATGCTTTAAATATACTATTAGAGACTCTTTACCAATCACTTATGCCTTAATAGTATAATTTCATAAAAAAATTCCTCAATGGAGAGTTAATGTTATTGTCTGTGTTTTATGGAATAACTTCATGATAACTTACCATAGGAAGGATAGCCTTTATTATTTCACATTTATTTTGTTCAAATTATTGACTGACTCTATCCCATGTCCTCAGTCTTTGTGCCTGTAATTGAAGACTATTATCAAACACTTTCATATAACAGCTGCTTTTCACATTTTAATCTTTGTCATCACAAGATAACCAAAGTCTTATTTGTCTTCTGCCCTCTAGGGTGCTTTAAACATATCCTATAAAGTTACTATTTCTCTCAAGTTAGCCTAATAAATGCCCCTCATACAACAGTATATAGGGAATCTGTGAAAGCTGCAGGAAAAATAAAAGTTATCCCTCTTATTCAATTGCCAAGAAAGCTCATATTTTAATGTAAAAACACTACTTCTCACAATAAAGTAAATCAATATATTATATAGGGAAATGAAAATTTCACATGAATTCATAAAGAAATTATTAAAGCTTGAAAAAAATTAAGAATTGGATTTATTGCTTCTGCATATGCCCTCTGGACCTCTGTAGATCTTTACTTACTTTCTTCTAATCTGATAGTTTTGTTTTGTTTTGTTTTTTCAGGAAGGAAGGGACAAAAGAAAAAGATGTGAATAAAGATATGTGCATTATGGCTATATTTGTAGATTTCCTGTCCTTTAAATTATCCCTCAAATTTGTTTATTCAGAGTTTTGTAACCAAATTTGCTTTTTGATGAACTCCCAGCCCCTTTCTTGAAACAGTTTATTAACTATTCCCAAGCAGATTTCCAATTTGTGTGTGGGATTTCTTGCTCATTTTGAAAAATTGGTGATAGTTGCAGATGTGCTTAAGAAAGAGGGAAGATAATGGGAGAAGATGCAGGAAAAAGAGGAGAGGAGGATGAGGAGAAAACAGAGACAAGCTATGTCTTGTTCTATCCTTGTCTTGCAACTCTACCCCACTTTACATGAGATCCTAAAAAATGTAATAATCTTAAACTTATGTCACTCCCAAGTCTGTTTTATTATCTTTGTTTCTGTGATTGCATGCATCCTTCTAGTTGAAATTGCTGAATAGTTTTCAGCTTACTGTACTCTATCAAAGTTTTTATATATGTATTTTTCAAACAACCATCCATCCATATAGGAAATATCCATTGATAATTACCTATATGTAAGCTCAAATATCTCCCTAAGATGGTAATCTCAACACAGGTGCAAACTGTGTCTAAAGTTTCTTCACTCTTTTTTTAAGATTATTGTACAACTATTCTAAACAATTTTTTAAAATATAGCTAATGACATATTTTATAATATTTCCATCAAAATGTAGCCAAAACCTTGACATATTTTATATTGCAATCTGGACATTTTGGAAACTTGAAAGAAATATGGTTCTCAAATAATTTATAAGAATTAGATAATACTTCTATTTTTAAGTAAAACTAAATATATTCACTAATCCATGACACAACTTTAGCATAAAGATTAATACATTGGTAGCAAGTACACTAGCAAATCAGCTGTTTCAATATTTACTAAAGCACACACACACAACTTCACTCATTAAACACATATGTTTTTCACTGCTTGCCTGAAGCTGAGGTAGATGATAAAAATCAAGAGGAAAACCTAAAATACTCTCCCTGCCTTAGAGAAGTTCACAGAGTGATAGTGTATGCAAGGATAAATGGTTTTTGGAAGCTCTCATCCCCTAGGTGTAGATGACTACTTGTATTATTTATTTTTCTGAGACTTAATGTCTCAGAATTAATCACAGAAATGTCATGTATGGGACAATGTTGGTAAAACTACTGTGTGATCATTCATGCCTTAGAATCTCCTCAGTTGAGTAAATATATGTGAGACAGTGACAAAATTACAAAGGTCAGATTATAGCAATATGAGAAGGGTCAGGAAATTTTCCTATAACAGATCGTAGGCAAACTGATACCTTCTCTTTGCATATAACCAGTCAGTATCTAAAGCAAAAGAGAATATCCCATCTATGATTTTCAGAAGCTAATTATTGAAGACATGGCACCGATCTGCCAACTTCAGAGAGTTTGGCAATGTCAGTGGTGATTCTCCAGTGACAAATGATGGGGGAAGTATTCCAATTTATGCAGTTCTTATTCTATGTGTTTTTTTAGAGGGGCCATGATACTAAAGACTTCTGACTAGAATGGTTTCCTAACCTTAAAGGAATGAGGGTAGATTCTGGGAAGTTTTACCATATGATCAGTTGCAACACTACACACTCATAAAACTATTTGGCTTTAAGAAGCAGAGTGCCAAAATATTTGAATAGAGCAGAATTATTGAGGGAAGAAAACATCAGAGAAAATAAGAGATCTAGGTATCTCTTTATGGTGTCAGAGGTTATACAAACATTAAGATATATTATTATCTAAAATGAATAGCTCTAGATTACAGGAAATTTTGAGAATCATGTGAGCTAAGAGAAAGAATAGTCAGTAATGCCTCGGTATATCTGCCCTGTGTCCCATTTCCTCCAATACCCCTTTGTTCTACTTAGCCCAGATTATGTACAACTACATCCATGAATTCATCCCAATGAGTTTACCTAGAAAAGTACCATTATCTATTTCTAAGTTTTTATATTTTTCACTTCCTTATTTATAGCACTTATCACACTTGACCATACATTGTCATATTTTGATCTAACAGAAAGCAGAAAGATATAGGTGAAAGAGCTCTGAAAAACTGCTTTATAATGTCTTATTACTAATTTTCTAATTGTGTCTTATCATGCACCTTCATTTTGCTTACCTTACCCTTGTGATGCACTTATAAGTCTATGTACTTTCTTAAGGGAAGTTCATCATGTAAGTCCTCACAATCCAGACTTTCTTGTGTATTTCAGAGTAGTCTGATTGCTTCCAAGGAATCTTAGCAAGAAATTCTTAATTTTCTTCTCTGCTTTTCAGATAACCAGCTAATAAGCTAATTCATGGTTATGTATTCATGGCAATGTCTAATATTAATAATATGTCAAGAGAAAAATTGATATATTAATGTGGCACCTAATGCCTTAAATGCAGTGATTTTTTAAACATTTACAAAAATCTAGAGTTTCTTCTGTGGAAGTGACTTGGAATCACTGTGAAAACCAGGAATGGGTGAGATTTGGTGTAGAAACATAAATGGACTACTCGTCACCCCAGCTTCAACCGGTGAGGCTCAGATTTAACTTTGTCCTATTCAATCCAATAAAAAATTAGCTGATAAAAATAGTTTGAAATCCACTGGAATAGTGATTGTAACAAAGGTTAGGTACGCTTGGCTCTGCCACTTTGAAGCTTAATGACCTTGAAATATTTATGTTTCTCTTGCCCTATGAGGATGGGATGATTTATCCTGCCTTCTTTCAGTCGCATCTCATGGATAAATTCCCATTCTTTCCTTGAAAAATCTTGATCCTAAATTCACCAGTTCAGGATTGAAAATACCTATTTGGATTTCTGCATCACCATACATGGTGGTTTTTTGATCTGGAGTATAATCAGTTGAAGCAAATTCTAAATTTTGATGATTTTCTATGGAACATTATGTTATCATGTATAATAATGTTGCAGTTCTTTTTATGAACTCCAAGAGTCATATCCTCTATGATTTCTCAGTGAACAAACATATTTTTTTTCATGAAGACACAATCAAACCAGGTTTTCAATATCACCCTTTCCAAAAGATATTTTTTAAAGATTTTATTTATTTATGAAAGACACAGAGAGACAGGCAGAGACATAGGCAGAAGGAGAAGCAGGATCCCTGCAAGGAGCCAATGTGGGGACTCAATGCGAGATCCTGAGATCACGCCCTGAGCCGAAGGCAGTAGCTCAACTGCTGAGACACCCAGGTGTCCCTCCAAAAGATATTTTGTTAATTATTTGACTACTTGAAGTAACAGCTTGGTGTCTGCATTCACAAGAATAAGTTTTGGAAAAGGCTTTATAAAATCTCTTTCACTGGGGGCAGGAATACAAGACAATCAGTATCATAAGTGGATCAAATGCCTAGTTTTACATAGAAAGTGATAAATCAAGATAGACTCATGATTTTGACATCTAGACTGAAATTTCTATTTTATGTAAATTAGTTTCAACTTGTAAACCTAATGGCATGTACATTCTTTATGACAGGGTAATTGAATGCTTTATATCTAAGCCTAAATTTAACCATTGCTTTCAGTCTGAAATACAGACAAATACTGAAACAAATAACAGTGTTTATAGGTAACTAAAGGGAAAAAATTTCAGCTTAAAAAATATATGCATATCTATATTTTGTGTTAAAGTCAGAATGAATGAAATATTCACTACTTCATGTTCAAAATATTTTGGTATTAAATCCTATACTTAGGCTTTAGTATTTCTGAATATAGTTGAGGAAATGGTCATGCTGTGAAATGATGGTATTATGACAAGATGCTAAAGTAAATCTAATAAATAAAATTCATTTCTATCATACTGTGACAAGAAATGAAAATATAATGAAATAATAATTATAAATAAAAATATTATTTAGACCAGTTATTTTTAAAATATCTGCAAACATAACAATATTAGCAGTTATATACTTCTAATAATACAACAAGAATCTATTTATTTCTACTAGAAACAAGTCAGACATTGAGTATAGCATTCTCAAGTTCATGCTCCACATTCATACATCATTTTATTATTTTCTTACAATTACCCAAGCCCTTTTTATAATAATCCTGAGCCAAATTACCTAAATTGCTAAAGTGGTATGGATGCCATAGTTTCTTTTTGTAGACCTCATTGAATTCAAAGTTACATGCTCTTTAATTGCCATTAATATCTTCTAATCTAGAAGATTCAAACTATTTTTCTGTATTGGTTAAGAAGCCACTGATCCCAGACTAGAGGCTGTGATATTATTAATTTTGTTCTACTGCTCTCAGGGTAATTAATAATCAATTTTGTTCCTGTTCCTTCTAATTTATGCCATAACAAGGACAAAAACTGTCAGCTTTGTGTGTCATATAACTATACTGAAAATTAGAATCTTTAGTGATAATAGAAATCTTTTGTTTATGGCTTAAAAAATTCAAATATAAGAAAAATGCAGTTTAAAATCAATTATGTAGGATGTGCCAAATGCCCTTTCATTTGAAGTACATGTTCATAACAATTTTATTGAGTGCATCTGTTAGAATCATCTATAAACCAAAAATACACGTTGGCTTACCTTCACATTTGACCCAGCAGGTCTGGAAAGCATAAAGGTAATTTTCTGCAAGACAGAGAAGACAAAGCTTATTTTTTTTCTATTCCCTGATTCGATTGTATTGAGAGTAGATTTAAATCTAAAGATGCTTGACTATATCAGGTTTTCTTTAAGGCTTTAAAGACCTCATAAAGGCAAATAGCATATATCTTCATTTCAATTTGAAAGTCTACCACTGGCATTGCTGTTTAAAGCCATATTATTGATAATATTTATAAATTGTCAGATGACAAAAGTGGAAAATGATACTTTACTTCTAATTTCATTGTCTCATTCTGCTTTAATGACATAAAACCATAACTTTTATGTAATAAAATAAACTCAAAGTTTATATACTGGCAGTTGGGAGAAAGGGGAGAGAATATTGTGTTTCCTCTGCAGCAAAGAGGCAAGTTTAAAACATATGCTATTTCTTTCATACCTAAATGATTTCATTTCCACTCTAGTTCTCTAATTCTTTTCAACAAATACTTATTTATGTGATTTCTTATATACAATTAATTGGTGCCAAATATAGAGTCTTTAGTTATATTTTTCTCCATTCAACTACCTTAGAGACAAGTATTACTAGACTAAAATACTAACTTTAAGAGCAAACAAGTTGGGGGCACCGGAATAGCTTAGTCATTTAAGTGGTGGACTCTGAATTTCTGCTCAGGTCATGATCTCAGGATTCTGGAATTGAGCCCCATGTAGGACTCTGTGCCCAGCAGAGAGTTTGTTTGAATATTCTCTCTCCCTCTCCTTCTACTCCTCCTCTCACATTCTCTCTGTCTAAAGTAAATAAATATATCTTTTTTTTAATAAGTTGTAAAGAGCAAACAAAGTATATAATGGAAGAGAAATCTGTCCTGCACAGTATGTTTTTAAATACTTAACTACTCATCTAGAAAGGAAATTTTAAGAACTTCTTGTGCTAACTACCATGGATATACAAACAATGGCAACATGTAGTTCTAAGAACAGTGTTAAATAAAAACAAGGTATTATGAAAAACAGGTACAAAGTAAAAATTTATTATTTGAACAGGGTAAGAATCAGCATGGGCATACATATGAAAAATTTATTAAACACTCTGAATATTATTTTGATCTTGCTTTCTCTCTCACTTTTCTCTCTCTCTGAAACTCCAATTATTAGTATATTAGACATTTTCACTGTATCCCAATGTTTCCAACAATCTTTTTTCTCTCTTTTTTATGTTTTGCTCTCTACGATTCAAACTGAATATTTCTATTGACTTCTCTTTCATTTCACTAATGCCCTTTTCTGGTGGCTCCATATACTATCATATACTGAATTCTCAACTGTTGTATTTGTCAGTTTTAGGTTTTTCTTTTCTTTTCTTTCTTTTTTTTTTTAAATATGTAATCCAATTCTCTGATGAAATTCTCCATCTGGGTCCTTTCTGATACATTTATCAAAAATACATCAAACCTGGGACTTGTAAGTGCAATTATTTGGGTCAACCGTCAGTGGCTCTGTTTCTTGGTTCTGATTTTTGTTCTGTAGGGTAATCTTTGATAGAATAGAATCATCTTCTTTCATGAAGGGTTGAATCCTATTCTCTGCTAAACAAATGGGATAAGAATAGAACATCTTAATCTAATTAGAGGCTGAGCTGACTAGAGCTGGGCTGGAGTATTTCTTAAGTTCTGCCTACTGATGTGTAGAACCCCAGAGGTCCTACCTGAGAATCTAGGGAGTTTGTGGGGACTTCTTTTCCTTGGAAGGTTCTGAATTTGAATATTTGTCTCCTCATCACTGTAAGACTATAAACTACTATCTGTTTCCACATGATTCCGCTTAGATTGGCAGAATTTCTAATTCTGTAAAAGCCTCCTGGTAAAAAACATGAGGGCAGGGCTCACTTCCCCTTTTTCTCCCTTCTCACTGGGCGATTGACTCCCTCAAGTCCTGTCTACCTTGAGAGTGCCAAATTACTTCCTTTGCTTCTCAAGCTCTGTGAGACTGCTAAGACTTCTGGTTTGTCAGCTACATCACTATAAACTACTGGATTTTCAGTATCTTTCTTGGTACATGGCCAGAGAGGAAATCTTGCAGAATTTCAGCTCACACAGCTATTCTTTTCTTTCTGCTGTCTTGACTCTTGAAACCTTTTTATCTCAGCAGCTCTCTGAGAGCTTCAGAGAAGTCTTTTCTACTCTTTCTTGATAGGATTATTAGCCTGATGGAAGCTACTCATTATGTCCAGAAGCAAGAATACGTTGGATATTATATGGTTATAACACTTGGGAAGAGACTGAATAATAAAATAAGAAAAGCAGAATTTTGATTGATCATACAGGCCATATTCAAACATATGATCTTTATAATGATATTCTGTTGAAGATATTTAACCCATGGAGAGTATATGGAATTTATATTTAAAAAATTCAAAGCTACCACCATGGAAGATTGGTTGGGAGAGTATGATAATAGAAGCTGTCGATGATAGACAATTCATTAGGTTAAAAAAGGAAACCATTGGTTGGAAGAATATGATAATATTCTTGGTGAAATTATCACAATCATTTGGGAGGGGTTGTATTGTTGTATTGAGTTTTTAATGGAAAGGAATTTAAGAGAGACCAGGAGAGTCAATTATTTGGTAATTTTTGTAGAGAGAAGAATATTTCTTTAGAAGATCTATTTCTTAGAAAACAATATAATTTTCTCAAAAGGATTATTCTAAAATGTTAATCTGTTATCCTGAAAAGATAGATAAAAATGATAAAAGAAAGCCATAAGTAATATCTGTAAGTGAATAAGTACTAGCATTTTATTAAACTATATTTTCTCTACTGGAATCCTTAAAATTGAAACGTTCACATATTTCTTTTTTTTTTTTAAGATTTTATTTATTTGTTCATGAAAGACAGAGAGAGAGAGAGAGAGAGAGAAGCAGAGACACAGGCAGGGGGAGAAGCAGGCTCCATGCAAGGAGCCCAATGTGGGACTCGATCCGAGGTCTCCAGGATCAGGCCCTGGGCTGAAGGCAGGTGCTAAACTGCTGAGCCACCCGGGCTTCCCTGTTCACATATTTCTTACTCAGATTTATAAAATGAAGTAATTCACCCCGCTTTTGAAAACAAATTGCATAATGTGGGAATTGTTAGACATAAACCTTAATTTCATTATAGAAATATAACAAAAATTGAATGTTATACAGTAAAATACATATCTCCAGTAAAATGTAAGTTTTATATTAACAAATGATATAAAGTCATTGAAAATTCAAGAAGAATCTACATATTCCTAACTTAAATCCTTAATTCTAATAATTTAAATAGAACTTTATAGACTTTATTATTTCAATTCAGAACATTTCCTCTTTCTTCTAATAAATTGATGAATCATTTTTATTATTGTATCCCCAACTTAGAAACAAAGACTTAATTGTAATAGATTAATAAGCATATGAAATGGGATCAATATTTGGACTATTGAGAAACCACCATTATTACTTTCAAATGATCAGTAAATGCAGTTGCTAATAGTGTTAGCATATTCTATTAAAACCCTTTTCATAAAATACAATAATTTATAAGTAGTATATCCTTTGTATATAATAGTACTAATAAAATATTTAAGTATATGTAATGGTAAAAAAGCTATTTTACTCTTGGAAGGATACTACATAACTCTTAGGATCTGGATAACTTGGAAAGAAACTATCAGAATAAAAAGATTGAAGACTCATAGAAAGATCAGTTAACAAGTTTTTCTCCTATTTTGGGCTTGCTTAAGAAAAATATAGCTACATAATAATCATGACTGTGCCATTTTCCTTTGTGTATTTTAGTTGTGATAACATTTGTTTTTTTATAAATTCAGCTGTCATCTGTTTTATGTTATTAAATTTCTTGGAAAAATGTTTCTTTCATAAAGTCAAAAAAATGGAAATACAGAAAAGGAAAAGAAAAAAATGCCAGCACATATGGTGTTTAAATTTTCAAGAAGTCCAAAACTGATTGAAAAAAATATTGTAATGAAATCTTACATTATTACATATTAATCCTCTAAAGTCGGCTGGTTGAGAATGATTTGATAAAATCATCAATATTGAAAACAAATGAACAATTGTTATCAGTTCTAGGGTTACATACTAAAACTTAAACTGTGAAATGATATTTAACCAGCATTTGCTAGTATTTGGTGGCAATAATCAGTTTAACAAGTTTTGGAGACGCAGGACATAATACAATGAAGCTAAAATTTAAAATATATACAAATAACTCGTCATATTTAATATTCAGAATGTATATGGGGATGTTTCAGTCCACTACTATCACCTTTTTGACATTAGCAAGTTGTTCTTTAAACATATAAAATATGAATTATTAGTTTCTTTCAATTTAATTCAGGATAGAAGTAAAAATACAACTTTATTCAAACTTCACATTTCCATTATTTTGATAACTTTATATAAATCTATTCAAGGATTGCCTTCTAAGAATTATTCCTCAACTTCAGAGACTGTAATATCAATGTATCAATGACTGTATCAATGTAGAGACTGTAATATCAAAACTAAATGCCAACAAAGTGAACATTAAATATAAACCACCTTTAAAAGTTCTGATTTCATTTTTTGTAATCAATAAATGAGAAAATATGACTTATGCTTAATTCAGTCCTAAATAGATGTTTTCCAAAAATGATATTATTATGACCTTTAGATAGTAATTTCATTACTGTAATCCTAAGAATTACATAAGGATTTAAAAATTACTTTTCATTAAGTTATATTAATTATTCTGCATATCATATTAGACAAGTTACTAATTACCTGAACTCAGGCAATCACAAGCAACAAAATCTAGCAATGATAAGTTTTAATATTGCTACATTGAAGAATGTAAATTTAATCAAAAAATATTTAAGAGACCAAATGATCATTTTCTTTTGGAGCAAGGGGAGTAGCTCTTTAAATAATAGTGTTTTTTTTTTTAAAAAAGATTTTATTTATTCATGAGAGACACAGAGAGAGAGAGAGAGGCAGAGACATATGCAGAGAGAGAAGCAGGCTCCCTGTGAGGAGCCTGATGCAGGACTCGATTCCAGGACCCCAGGATTACAACCTGAGCCAAAGGCAGATGTCCAACCACTGAGCCATCCAGATGCCCCAGATGCTTAACCCACTGAGCCACCCAGGCACCCCTAAACAATAGTGCTTTGTAAAACATATGATGCTAAACAGATACGTTGTTTTTATTATTATTATTATTTTTTTTTTTTTTTTAGAGAGAGAGGGGAGGAGTAAATGGAGAGGGGGGGAGAGAATTTTAGCAGGCTCCACATCCAGTATGGTGCTGTATGCAGGGCTTGATCTCACAACCCTGATGATGACCTGAGGAGAAATCAAGAGTCAGACACTTACCCAATTGAGTCACCAGGAGCCTCTACTTTTATTATTATTATTGTGGTCACACTGTATTAATAGAAATTTTCAAATAAAAATAAATTACAAGACATCATATTTGAATGAGTCTTTGTCACTGGCAACACAATTTAGTGCCACAGTGATACAACTAGGTTTGATCCAAAATTCTCTAATTTTCTACTGGTGTAAAATTAAGAAATTTCATTAATGTCTGTAATAGTAAGTTGCTCAACTATACATATGGGTATAATATCCACCAATTGTGATTAAGTAGCACTTAGGAAACAATGAAACATTATACGTGACATAAGACAACCAATTTCAGTCTGTCAGAAATAATAAAAGGATAAACTGAACTGAGAGGAATGCTTTATTGTTTAATTTACAAATTTCAGCGAGCACTTCTTGCCTCAAATTTACTTAAACTTTGAGTCAGTTTGTGTAAATTATGATAAAATAAAATAATATCCTTATATAAAATCATTAGGGTCAGAACCCTCTGAAATAATATGGTGAGTATGAGACCTCAGAATTAGAAGTGGGACTATTCTTTGTATCTTTAGAATTCTTTATTGAATCGTACATATAGAAAATGGGAAACAGATTAGAGGAATCAGTATGCACTCATTTGTGTTTGGCCAATTTTCCCCAATATCTTTTTAGATACATGTGTTTTTCTATGGTATGAATATAACACAGTTAAGCAGTATACCACTGATGGAATCCTAGGTTATTTTCATTGTGGAGAATCTATATATACTTAATTCTGTTAGGTGTCTCAAAATAGAATTGTTATGATACATCCAAACATTTTATACAGGATATTTGTAAAAACTTACTAAGTTTGGCAATTATAATTCAATTTTTCCCACATCTTATCAATATTTGACATGGTCTTCCTTTTTAAAATGTAGTCATTCTGTTGAGTGAATAGTAATTTGCATTGTAGTTTTAACTTACATTTCCCTGATAACTAATAAAATTGACTTCCAATTCAAAGGTTTATTTATCATTTATGTTTCTTGTGAAGGATTTTTAAATATATTATGAATTTGATCTTTTGATATGTATATATCAATATGTATCAATATGTCTATATTTATAATTGACATAAAGTTTTGGATATGAATCTTTGCAGTCCTTTTGTAATGTTGTTTAAACAACAAAATTTCTTAATTTTAATATAATCTAGCCTATGTTTTGCCTTCATTATTTTCTATCCTTTTGAGAAATCTTCACCTACACCAAAGTTATACAAAATTCTGTTTTCTTGTAGAATCTTTCCTTTTAATACCTTTCATATTCAGGTTGATTTATATGAAGTTATTGATTATTTGTGGTGTTCTATGGGGCATATGATTTATGTTTTACAAAAGGATATCCAATGACCCCAGTACATACTATTTTAAAAGGCCATCCTTATCCCAATTCACTGTGATGTCCCGTTAGATGTAAATAAATGACCATGTATGCATTGTTTAATACTGAATGATTATGTTCCATTGAACTGCTTTTTTCCATCATTGCACCAATAACCAATACCAAACAGTCTTATTCCCTGTATACTAATGCACAAATATTGATATCTAGTAGTATAAATTCTCAGACTTTGTTCTATTCCATAAAGATTGATGTTATGTGATAAATATATTCTGAAATCAGATTGGTAATTTCTACAGGACACTGGGTATATTGATAGAAATTGAGATGGGTCTGTAGGCCATTTTAGTCATTTGGAGTTCAATTTGGGGGGCAATTTTAATAATTTGGAGTTCTCTCAATATATTGTTTTTCATCTGAACATAAATATTTATATATGGTATAAAAAGCTTTTAACAAGTATATGTTCAATTTATTTGTTGCTATTATTAATATGCATATAACACAAACTACCCCTAAACATAATGGCTTAAAACAAGACAATGTCTTAAACAAGACATTTATTTTGTTCACAAATCTTCATGTGTCAACAAAGAGGAAAATAGCTTGGCTCCTCTAGATGTCAGCTGGGCTGGCTCGAAGTCACTTCATTCTGGCTGTTAGCTTTCCTGCCTAACCAGGAGAAAAGAGGAGAAATAACATCTTTGGGGGTCTTTACACTTTAAAAGGTAAAAAAAAAAAAAAAAAAAACCAGCATATTTTTTTTTACTTGAAACACCAAAATACTGGAACTAAAGCCAACACATTGAAACAGACAATGGGTACAGACTTAGATTTGATACAGAATCTAGTGTTGGCTGACAATGTCCTTAAATTAACAATATTATCATCCAGAAAATTAAAAAGGTGGAATATCTCATCAGAGACTTAGAACCAATTTTTTAAAAAGTTAAATGTAAATATTGTGATTGTAGAATATACAGAGAGCTAGAGGTGACTGGGAGTTGAGTTGATTGAGCATCCAACTCTTATTTTTAGCTCAGGTCATGATTTTAGGGTCTTGGGATCAGCCTTACCTGGGGCTCTGCACTGAGTGCAGCGTCTGCTTGTCCCTGTCCCTCACTCTGCTTGTGATCTCTCTTTTTTTTTTCTCTCTCTCTCTCTCTCTCTCTCCCTTTAAAATAAGTAAATTAAACATTTAAAAAATATGTACAGGGCAACCCCGGTGGTGCAGCGGTTTAGCGCCGCCTGCAGCCCGGGGGTTTGATCCTGGAGACCCAGAATCGAGTCCCACATCCGGCTCCATGCATGGAGCCTGCTTCTCCCTCTGCCTCTCATTCTCTCTCTCTCTCTCTCTCTCTCTGAATAAATAAATAAATAAATCTTTAAAAATAAATAAATAAATAAAATAAATAATATGTATAGAGAGCTACTTAAAAAGGACATTCTTTTCTTTTTTTGAAGATTTTATTTATTTATTCATGAAAGACACAAGAGAGAAAGGCGGAGACATAGGCAGAGGGAGAAGCAGACTCTCTGCAGGGAGCCCAATGTGGGACATGATCCCAGGACCCCGGGATCACAACCTGAGCCAAAGACAGATGCTCAACCACTGAGCAACCCAGGTGCCCCAAGCACATAATTTTCTTGAAAAGTGAAAATTGTATTCTCAAGATATACCTGATTTTTATAGAAATTTGACATTTAAAATATGCTGGTATCACTTATCTCATATTTATTCTTGCAAAAATCAAATTTAAATTTCCAATACAACCCAATTTATTAAGTTTTACTGAAGTAAAGTTATCACTGAAGAAAACTGCAATATTGTTTTGATAAGGTACAAATCAGACAACTAAATTGGGGCATAAACTTTGCTTGTGAACTATAATAATGTTTTAAACATTTGTATATCTTTTATTCTTGTTCATCCTCACTCATGACAAGTTTTATTAGAATTACTTAGCATTCTTTATTGCAATAGGGACTTCTCCATGTCATAATTATCATTAGCAGTTTAATATTGTATGAAGGAAATGTAATACATGTTATAAAACAAATGTAAATCTTTTCCCAAAACAGAAGAATGAGAAAAACTGAAAAATGATCTTGAACCATAACTGTCATTTCTTTGCACATTTATTAACAACAGTCTTTTAGAATAACTTTCATATTATTACTTAAATAAAATAATGATAACCGTTATTAATCTTATATTTTATACCTGCTTACAAGTTTATATAGTTTTACATAACCATAATTTATTGAATCCCTGACATGTAGTATGCCATTTATAAAATGACAATCTTTAATGACAAAGTTATGAGTATTCCTATTTTTGCACAGAGAGATGAGGCTTTGAGGATTTAGTGAGGTCACACCTGTAGTAAGGGCCAGAAGTGGGATTTAGTTTCAGTCTCTGATACCAAGGTCCTCCCTCTTAAACATCATAAAATACCACTACATACAATAGCCCTTAGACCCAAACAATACTGGGTGATAGTTTAGGATTTTTTCTGCTCATTTCCTAGGGATGAAAGTGGATGGATGAATCATGGAAACAATAAGTGATAATTAAGTTACGTTGTGGAGAAAATGTTTGCCCAAGTCAATTGACTCCAAATCTAATTTTCTCATTTTTCTTTGAAAACAATTATATATATATTTTTAAATTAACTTTTCTTAGCCTTATAGACATTAACTGCATTAGGTCTCAATTTCACACAGTAGTTTGTTTTAGTTCAATGCTTGTCATCAGAACAATAAACTTAAAAATTACAATTCAATATAAAAGTTGTGAAGGAGTACTTATTTAAACTGGACCGCTGCAATTGAATTGTATGAAGCATAGTACTCCAAGGAAGAAAAGATATATTTTCCTTTGCTTAAAAATCTCAAGAACAAAAACAATAAAATCCAAAAATAAATGTATTTGCTATTACCAATACCAATGGCTAAAAGTAATTCTTCAAATCTTTTTGAGATGAGAATAGAAATACACAATAAACAAGTAAGGACGTTCAATTGAGAAATCAAGCGGAACTTTCTGAACCAACATAAGAGGGAATATTACTCTTTAAGTGAGAAAGTTAATTCTTTGTTATTGTAAGGAGAACATAAACAGTTACTTTTCTAGGGTAATTTAATTTTAGTCTTGTTGAAAGTCCAAAGTATTGATGAGATGATCATTCAATGTCATATTCAGATATAATTGTTTATAAGTTCTTAAAACAGAAATATGAATATTTTTAGATATTGCATTTTCGATTAAAAAAAGCTGGGATTATCTATATAGTCACGATTGTGAGAAATAGTCACCAACAAAACATAAAGAGAAGATCATTGAGTTGTTTCACAGAAATAAAGTCATAAGAAATTTCCTAAAAAATAACCTACACCATTAGAATAAAGTATGGTAAATTATTTTTATAGGACTCGAACTCCATACTCTGGTTCTACATTGAAATTAAGAAACATGATACAATCCAGTACATTTTAAAGCTAAAATTTTACTTGAATTTTTGCATGTAGCAGTACTTGATTGACCAGAATTTCAAATCCAACAATTATTAGTCATACCAGCCTGGGCAATTTGTTCCTTGTTTAGAATCAACTCTTACCTTTTAGAGGAAGATATCAATTTGGCCAGTGAGAGATAAATGTCAGGTATTCTTTTAGGAGATAGTTAGCAAGAATCCTATTGACTCACATGGACCCTGGAATAGTGAGCAAGGGACTATCCTTTGTTTAGAGTTGGATTGTGCACCAGGTTTCATGGCTGATTACAATTGCTTTGCGCTGCTAACAGACAGTGAAATCTCAGTGATAAAACCAAGGAAGTCCTCAAAATATCAATAGGTCTCCATCTGCTATAGGATAAATAGATTGGAGATATACAGGAAAATTTTTAGAGAAGTGATGACATTTTTTCTAGTTTGAATTCCATACTAAGCCTTTAAGAATCAAAAAAGACTAAGAAGGGAACCAAGCATAGAATAAATGCTGCCACAAAAATGGGGAACAGAATACTGAAAAAAAAGTAAATGATCTGTTTCTTGTCCCTGGAAAACCAGAAGAGAAAGATGAAGATTTCAAAATCTAGGAGGTAAGATTAAAAAGGCTAAGCCAGTCTGATTTCCTGACAGAGGGGATAGAAATGGAGCGGCTATTGGAAAAGAGGAAGTCAGCCAAGTTAGTTTGGTGACAAACTAATTGGATCAGGCATTTGGGAAAAAGTAAGCCAATCCTATTCCACCCAGATTAAGTGAAATGAGGTTTAAGTCCAATCATGCACCAGATCAGTTAGAGAAAGGCATTTGGAAAATGTTTTAAATGAAATGGAGTATTACTTGATAGTTTAAGCAGAAAAGTGTGTGATGTGATCTACCCTTGTGGGAGACAACTCAGGTTGCTCTGCAAAGATCAAGTAGCAGGAGTAAATCAGAAAAAAACAATCAAGAAGCTTTTATTGTAATCTTGGTAGGATGCGGATATTGTTTAGTCTTGAATGGTTGTTGTGTGAAAGGTGAGAATTGAGGTAATTTATAACTTACTTTGAGATGGAGTCAAAAGAAAGAATCAGGAGTGGCACCTGAGTGGCTCCATCAGTTGAGAATCCAACTCTTGAATTTGGCTCACATCATGATTTCACAGTGGAGAGACTGAGCTGAAGCCCAACATCAGGCCCTGTGCTCAGCATGGAGTCTGTTTGTCCCTCTCCCTCCCCCTCTGCTCCTAGCCCAACTTGCTTGCTCACATAGGCTTACTCTCTCTTTCTCATAAATAAATAAACAAACAAACAAACAAATCCTTAACAAAAAAAGAATCAGAAATGAGGGATAAGGTTTTATCTTAATCAATAAGATGGGTATAATTGACACTTATTAAAATGGAAAACACTGAAGGATTTGACAAATGAAGGGAAAAGTAGGAAAAAAAATCAACACTTCTGTTTAGACATGGAGAAATTAAGTTGCCTGCTGGGTATCCAGCTGAAGGAGATGTCTAGCCAGGAGTTGGATAGATAATAAGAGTTGGGAATTTGGGGGAGGCTTGAGAAATTCATATAAAATATATATGAATTATTACATTATTATATTAATATTTTATTAGATTACATTATAGATATATAATGTTTCTATAAAATCTCCCTTGAATATAAATGCATAATTTGAAATATATGTATTTATATACATATATACATATATAGTATATATATGATATATGTGTGTGTGTGAATATAGACTAAATGTCATTTTTAATAGTCTAGGCACTCTAAAACCACAGGCCAAGATTTTATTTTCATTTATTTATTTTTTTTAGGCCAAGATTTTAAATTCAATCACCCTGCTCTATTCTCCACAACATATTAGCTGACTAATTTATAAGAGTATCCAATTGAGCAGTGGCTATGCTGTATGACATAATCTATTCCATGCTATACTTTACATAGATAGAAAAGGAACTCAAGGGATCCCTGGGTGGCGCAGCTGTTTAGCGCCTGCCTTTGGCCCAGGGCGTGATCCTGGAGACCCGGGATCGAATCCCACATCGGGCTCCGGGTGCATGGAGCCTGCTTCTCCCTCTGCCTGTGTCTCTGCCTCTTTCTCTCTCTCTGTGACTACCATAAAATAAAAAGAAAAAAAGAAACGGAACTCAACTCTGACGTGCAAAGCAAAACACAAATTAGTGCCAAATATGATACCACTATTCTCTCACCAAAATGGCTACCATAAGAAGACAAGGCAGATAATACCAATATTGACTACAGAATAGAACAAACAAAACCCTTATTACTACTGATGTGAGTATAAACTGATAGCACACCTTTGGAAAAAGGTCTGAAAAAAATCTGGTGAAGCTAAGTAGACACATATCCTGTGGTCCTGATATTTTTACCTACAAAAACATAAACGGTTCTCACAAACCTCTCAGTGAGCACAAGAAGGCAGGCACAAAAAATTATGTTTCCACACGATTATACGTGTAACTGCATAAGTTTTAAAAACTAATTGATGGTATTAGAAGTTAGGGAAATAGTTACCCTAGAAGAGAGGGATAATATCTGGAAGAGAAAAGAGGGGAGTTCTGTGGTGCTGGTACTAGCATATTTTGATCTAGGTGCTGGTGTTCAGTTTGTGAAAATTAATCAATTCAACACATTTGTATACTTTTTGCATATATAAATATTCAATATATATGATGTATATATTTAACATACTGATTTAGTTTATGACGCATATGCCAAAATGTCTAGAAGAAAATATATCAAATCTCATTATACAGAGGAAACTCTGAGTATTGTAGCTTTTTGCTTTTGGAAATTTGGAAGGTCCTCAGGTGCCTAGTAGTTTGTCTAAACACATAGTGTCCATTTATTCTCAGATTAAACTTGATTTGCAAGTGCATATTCAAGTGCCTGACTGGCACATTATTTAGAAGCAAAGAATCAGTATTCTTTGCATGAAAGGAGTATTAAAGCGTACCTGCAGGACAGTGAAATATTTTAGCATTAACCAAAATCCATTCATCAGAGCTTCTTGGTTATGAATATGTTAGAATCACAGAACTGTCATCACCTCTTCACCCTCTCCATGAAATTCACACTTGTAGCTTGTTAGAAATAAGTAGCGTGAAAGACACTCCGCTCAATGTGACTAAAACCTTATCACCTCAATCATGAGGGAACTCTTTCTATCTTTATTATTCAGATGGATTTTTCCCTACACCTATAATTACTTTTTTCATTTTGAATAAATATTGCTTTACCAGGCATTTAGTTCTCCCTTGCAAAGCACAAATAAACACAGCATAAATCTAGTTCACATGCCAATACACAAATAATTTTCAAATTACACTCCAGGTAAAGATTCACTTAACACAAGGAAAATATTAAGAGATTAAAAGACATACCAGAATATTAAAATATTAACATTTATACATTTAACTTAGGTATTTATTTTATCCACAGTATGTAAAGAATTAGAGCTTTCAACCATGTTTTGTAAAGGAAAATATATTTTTGAGATTTCGAAGTATTTTTTTCTTAAATATGTGCAACAAATCCTTTCTCCAAAAACCAGGCAATAGAATAAGAGAAAAAGTTCTTATCACCAAAAAAATAAATAAATAACACTTGTGCTAAGTTATTCATGGAGAATCAAATTCAATAAAACATGTTATAAATCACCTTGCAATTCCCCAATCCAGTTATATAGTAAGTCAAATCAGGAACTCTATAAAAAGTAAAGTCTCAAACTCAGGTTTTACTATAATAATGACAGCATTAGACAAAGAAGGTTTTCTTTACCCAGACTTATTTGTATTTCTCAATATTCTAAGAAAGGTCTAAAAGATGGCAATTTACAAATAAAGAACATCTCAGCCAGTGTGTCCTTACACATGCAGCACAAAGTAGTAGCTAAAAGCTACAATGTTTTTGAAACAGAGAACAATATAATCCAGGGAGCCAATTGTATGATGTAGTATATAATTCTGCCATAATGAGAAGGTACTTCAATTTCTAGGCCTCATTTTACTCATCTGTAAACATGGGAGACATGTTGATAACTCTAACCTATGTTTATTGACAGCATAAAATTATATATAAGATAAAATATTTAAAGCACACCCTGACAAAAAACATCTCATATATGTTAATATTAATATAGCATATCAATATTATTACATTGATTCAACATTTTTTAATTTAACACATTTACTTCTAATGTATACCAAAATTTCTGTACTTCCCACTACACATTGTCAATAATCTAATGACAATCTATTCTGAGAAATAAGTAATATGAATGCATCTATCTATCTATCATCTATCTATCTATCTAAAACTAGCCTATAAAAAATTATTGTAATAGTGCTTCATAATCATACTACTAGAACACAGGAATTTGATGTTATTATGAATAACATTATGAATACCATTATGAATCTCTACATATGTTATATATCTTCCAGGTAGATGAGATTTACTATGTGGCCCACTTTTCTCTTGACAGTCTATAAAAGGCATTTGAAAATTTTAATTCAAGAATTTATAACTGGTCATGTTATCCCTTGATACAGAATTTTATATGAAAGTCATATTGTTATAATATGGCATGAAGCTGGAGATGAAACACAAATTGTAAAATACTTCTGTCCAGTTATGTAATGGTCCCTACATACGTTTAAGGTATTATATTAGCTAATGGAAGTTTCCTTAGCTTTTCCCAGCAAAAGACCACAAAGAAAGTGTTCTGTGGTTTTGCCTACTTGATTCTGTTGCACATACAGGACACTTGATATTGTTGCTAATCTTTAAACTCAGGATTAACCTTAAAGATGCAAATAGAACATGAATATGTGTGATAATTAAACTCAATACTCATATATCTCTGAAAGCTCCTGGGTACAGTGACCTGAGCAAGCTGGCAAGAGGAAATAGGATCAAATAATAATTCCAAATAAAGTGTGTTAGTTTACATTATGGATTAAATGTTTGTGTTCCCCAAAATGCATATGTTGAAACCCACCTCCCTAATGGTGGTATTAGAAGGTGAGGCTTTGGGGAAGTAATTAGGATTAGTTGAGGGTGGAGCCCTCATGATAAGATTAGTGGTTGTGAGGTGCCTAGGTGGCTCAGTCAGTTAAGCATTCAGACTCTTGATTTCATCTCAGGTCATGATCTCAGGATAGTGAGATTGAGCCCCAGGCTGGGCTCTGTGATGGGCTTGGACCCTGCTTGCGATTTTCTCTCTCTTTCTTTCAAACAAAAAAAAAGAAAGAAAGAAAGAAAGAAAGAAAGAAAGAAAGAAAGAAAGAAAGAAAGAAAAACGTGGTCTTATAAAAAGAAACAAAACAGTTTGATTTTTCTGTCTGCTCTCTGCTGTGTAAGGATATAATGAGAAAAAGGTCATCTAAGAGGAAGTCCTCCCCAGACACTTGATCTTGAATATCCAGCCTTCAGATTGTGAGAAATAAATGTTTTTGTTTAATTTATCCAGTCTATAGTAATCTGTTATAGCAGCCTAAACTGACAAAGACACTATCTCGTCTGAAGCAAATGCTATCAACTTTTCTATCTCAAACTGCACATAGCCTGAACTTGTTCTCAACATAAAAACATATACCCCATTCAGGATTTGCCAAACTTATTACAGCTGATATCATTTCCTATTTAAAAAAAAAAACTTTCCCAATGCTCTTATCCATATAATACCTTGGACAAACAGGCACCATTAAAATAGTTTGATTGACAATAGCCACCAGCCATCTAAGCACCTAAGTTATAGAAAATGGTCACTTGCATTCTAGTAGTGACAGGTAAAATAATAAATTCTGGGTTGTTAGGGAAACTGTACAAAGGATTGAAAACACATTGCTCTCTATCCAGAGAAAGAGAATTATCTCCATAGCAGTGTTCTTGTCAGCAATGAATCAAATAAATGATTCGCCTTACTGAAGTCAGAAGAAAAAAAAAAAGATTCTTAAAAACATAAACTTGAACCTATTTAGTTAGATAATTAATAAAAATTGTGTCCCTTCTCCCTTAATTCTATTTTCAATAATGAGAATATCATCCAATTTATAACTCATTTGACTTGATGTGTTTATAAAATGCAGATGAATCCATGAAGGTAGAATATAACCTTGCAAAACATGCTTTAATTTATAAATTGACTCAGATTGTTAACCAAAAACTTGACTGAAGATGATGTTAGGATAGATACTTTCTTGGGCACACATGTACTGTCTCTCTGTCTTCTCTCTACCCCATTCTATTTCAGACTTTGTGAGACTTTAAGCTTTTTATTTCTTGAATTACATGAGGATGTTTTCATTTAGCCTCTTAGTTTGAGGTCTTGGAAACAAAAGCTATGTTCAATGATTATCCTAAAAAATGTGCTAGAATGGTAACAAACAGGAATAATACAAACATTCAATTATAAATACACTAAGTATCTAGTGATTGCTTATAATCAAACTTACAATTTGATACATTAAGATTTATTAAGGAGCTATGAGGGCATAATCCTCTATTGATAAAATATGTCAAAATACACATGTTGCTAAATAAAAATAAATAAATAGATAAATAGATAGATAAATAAAAAATAAATAAATAAATAAATAAATAAATAAATAAATGCCTTTGTACTGGGGCACCTGGGTTACTCAGTTGGCTAAGTGTCTCACTTGCGGTTTAGGCTCAGGTTATGATAAAGAAAACATTATTACTAAAAAAATAAAAAAGAAAAAAAATAAAAAGAAAATGTTATTACTCATCCATAAAAAAGAATGAAATCTTGCCTTTGCCCTCTGCCCCTTCCACCTCCGCTCATGAGCCTTCTCTTCTCTCTAACTAAATGAATGAATAAAATCTTTTTTTAAAAAAACCTCTGTATTGTGTAAATTATTCCATCTTGACAACTATATTTTCTGAATATTGTTTGAAAATCAGAGAAAACCAGGGTCAGCTATTTTCTGGGGAAGAACCAAATAAATTAAAAGCTTTGTCCCTTGATTGAGATAATTATCAGATATTGGTCTTCAATTAATAACACATCACCTAAAAGTCACTAGATTTCCATAAAGTTAATGTACAAATATTTAAAATTTCTTAAAATTTTAAGAATCAGGGGCACCTGAATGGCTCAATCAGTTAAGCATCAGACACTTGACCTCAGCTCAGGTCTTGATCTCATGGTTGTGAGTTCAAACCTCATGTTGGGCTCCACACTGTGCATGGAGCCTACTTAAAAAAAAAAAAAAAATTAAGAGTTATTCCCTAGCATTATTTTAATACTTAAATAAAACATATCCAGACAACAACTTTTTTATTTCTAATTTTACCAAGTCTAATCTCATCTCAATATCTGAAAATTTATCTAATTATTTGATAAACTTTTCTTTTTAAGCACTATAATCTTTGAGGAAATGAAGCATTTTATTTTTTTTAAGTTTTTACTTAAATTCCAGTTAGTTACCGTATAGTGTAACATTATTTTCAGGCATTCAATGTAGCCATTCCATACTTCCATAAAACACCTGGTGCTCATCACAAGTGCACTCCTTAATCCCCATCACATTTTACCTCCCGTCTGATAACCACAAATTTGTTCTCTATAGTTTCCTATGTGTTTCCTCTTTCTGTGCATTTTCTGGTATCTTTCCGGTATCCACATTGTCCTTCTTTGTATAGAGTATTTGTTATTTCTTTTAAACCTTTTGACCACATTAAGCAGGATTTGTCTTTCTCATTTTGTAGAAATGAAAATTGAGGTCAAACTGGCTAAGTAGCAGTTTTTTTTTTTATTTAAAAAGCACTCAATATATTTTATTATTTTAATTTTTGTCTTTCATGCTATACTAAAATTCTCCAGGCAGGGCAATGCCTATTTTGTTTACTGTTATAACCCTGAAAATTTATCCATTACCAAAGCAAAGTAGGTGTTCAATATTATCTTAGTTAAGCTGAATTAAATTGATATCACAAAATATCTATTAGTATATAACTTCTCAAGATTATGCAAAGATGAATGGGTTCATTTCAACAGTACTTACTGAGGGTATGTCTATGAACTAGACCCCTTGATACGATGCAATTTCCACATGGAATAATAATCTCATCTTCAAGATGTTGATAATCTTGTTGGAGAGACTTGTAACAATCAACTCCAGAAAAAGGTAGAATTTTAAAAGTGTTAGGTGATGGCACAAAGAGTATTCTTTTAAAGGGCAGAATAAAGAGAGGTTAATTATTTTACAGCAAGGTAAATTTACAAAGAAATCATTGTTTGGTATATTTTTCCTTTTTCATTCTTACTACTTTCCATTTAACATTTACCTTCAATAGATTACAGAAAGTATAACAGATATAATTATAAAAATTACATCACCAACAACTACAATTATATCAGCAATAATAGCTGTTCTGAGTATAGAAATGATTATTTGAAGAGGAAAAGAGGTGAACTTCCTCAGCTGAGGGAAGGTTAAATATGTAAAGGACCATCTTGCATGCAATAACAATTAGTAATAGGAAGATCAAAGAAGTGTCTCATCAACAGTTGTTAAAGATAGGAAGAAATGACTCAGAGAATGCCAAATAATGGTCAAAAACTGGTCATTTTAACTTTTCACTTCCTTGAAAATCTGTAAATACATTATGGAGTAATGAAATATTGAGATAACAGAAAGCTGTAAAAAGAACATTCAAAAATTTATAATATGGCTAATTTGTGAAGGTTAACCTTCATTTGTGAAGAATAGTTTTATAGAAAGCTAAAGAACATATCAATTGAAATTGCTTCCCAAGACTCTAAACCATAACAAGCAGAAACTCATGTCCAATCTTCCTAAAGACATCATGTAATCCTTTTAAAAAATTCTTAAAATGAGCAAATTGTCCTATCCTCTAAATTATCTTCCAGACCTATTCATTCATGAGTTTAACTAATTCTGCCTTTTGTAAGTAAGGATCAACAAATTTAAGATAATTTATTAGCATGATTTTCTGTATACACCTATTGTAAAAGCTAGTAATAATTATTAAGTAGTATGATGCATTATATTTCTCAAGGATTATCTTTTACAAAGTGTTTCTTATTATATTTTCCCTCACTATAACCTTGAGCATTAAAGCAAAACAGGTCATGAGGCTCATTTTATAGATTAAGAATTTAGGTGCATTCATTAAATGGATTGATCAACATCATAAAGTTATGTAGCCAAAGTCGGCTATACAAGAATCTTAGTCTTCAGCCTTCAGGGTCAGCTTAGAAAAACAAAACAATAAAAATTGATTTAAATTATTGTTCTGATTTCTAATTATTCTTTGATCTTTGATGACATTATTCTCTACTTATCATCACATAGTGCTATAGAATGAATAGCAAAGAAAGCTACATTTAGATAATTATCTTCTTTCCCAAAAGGAATACTCCTAAGGCTTTTTTATTTTTAAAAAAGTGCACCTTTCCCACTTTCTTTGCAAGTGTCAGTGTAAGTGTTAAAACAGTCACATTTAAGGCTCCTAAAATAACCAATCTATGAAATGATACAAAGCCTGTTAATTGGTACCAAGACTGAAAAATAAAATTAGTTCAAAGGATAAAAATTCATTTGTTGAAATTGGTGATGTATGGATGTAATTTTGCAGAATATTTTAAAGCAAGCCAAATTTTCCTTTCTTATTGACCAATCTAAATGTCACATACTGGAAATATAAAAACAAGACATTATTTTTTCCAATTGAAGTAAAGGAATTGTTGGGTTTCTAACCTGCTATATTATTAAGTATTAAGAAATATAATTGGATCAATTTTAAAATATGTTTTCTTGGTGTAGTAAGAGTTCCTACTTAGGCATTATAATTATCATACATTTTTATAGTTGAGGTATATTAGCTATTAATCAAAGCAGTCAGTTTAGCCAAATATGATGGTATTATTTCCTCATATTAAAATATATTAATAACTTTATTATTATAAATCAAAAGGATAACTTAAATATAACTTCACAGAAAATACAGTTTAAAACTTAAACTCTCCACCTCTATAATATGAGGGTTTCACTAAGTAGATGAAAGCAATTGGACAACTTGCATAATTGACATTTCCTAATGAGCAGAAAGGAACATGTTCAGATTACTAAGTGGATGTCAGAATGTACAGTGGAATATATCTCTTGATGCCCTCAATGACCTTCTGTTCATTCAAAGAGCATAGACTACTGCAGGAGGTTTTAATCTAGTTTATTTGTGAGCTCAGGCAGGGTGATTATGTTCAAAATTGAACTTTCACATTGGCCATAAAATTTACTTTAGTCAGGAAAAACTAAAGAACAAAAGGCAGCATTCTCCATGATACCTCCTTGTAACCCAGTGGTTTTAGGAAACATAACTCACCAAATAGTTCACAGGGCAGAGTTTCTTTTACCCATCAAAAGCTACAATGGATCCATTGTCTTCATACTTGACCTTATAATTGGTTGACAGAAGCTCTTGAGTTTGACTAGAACACACCAATGAAAAGTTGAACTTGAAAAACAGTAACAGCACAAAATAGAAGAACCTAATTGCAAGCCACTCCTCTAGCTAAACTGTAAATGAGGTTGATATGAAGCATTAACACTATGTTTTTTAAATTACTATCTAAATGTTTTTATCAGAGATTAAGTGGCAATAGAGCATATTAAACCATAGGAAACATCTGGAAGACTCTCTTTAGCAGTTTAATCACTGCATTTCCCAAAGTCTGCTCATGCAGTTGTTTCAAACATATTTCAGAATAAGCACAGCATGGACTTTATGCATGAGGATGAATATCTGCACTATCTGAAGCAAGCTCATTGCCCTGTTTCCCACAAGCAAATGTGAAAAACTCTTATTCTAAAAGTAAGAATACTTAGGAAAAACAGAGTATCTAACACAAAAGACAAATTAGGGACATCTCGGTGGCTCAGCAGTTGAGTGTCTGCCTTTGGCTCAGGGCATGATGGGATCGAGTCCCACATCAGGCTCCTTGCAGGGAGCCTGCTTCTTCCTCTGTCTGTGTCTCTGCCTCTCTATCGCTCTGTGTCTTTCATGAATAAATAAATAAAATCTTTAAAAAAATAAAAAAATAAAAGTAAAATTAGTATCCATCCTTTATACTATCAGATTACTTCCTTTTAAGCATTGCTATAATAATAATAATTTATTGTCGTGCTTATAAAATTCAATCTCCTCTGTATTCCCCACTTTTCTTCCATTTAAAAATGTCCTTACTCAATAAGACCTCATCCTAACATTCACAGTTCTCTATATTCTGGATCAAACTTTTCTTTTATTGCTCTCACTTCTCTCTACACATACCAGCTACTGCTTCTAAACACACTTTGCATTCTTTATTCACTGCCTTATTTTGTCACACTTTTGTCTTTGACAAGAATGTCCACACCAATGTTCAGCTCTTATAGATTCAATTAACCAAATCATATAGCATTTCCTTCACAATGTATTTACTCCAGATATTTCCAGCTGAATGTGATCTCTTCCTTCTCCAAATTTCCATAGTATTTAGAAATCATTAATCTAAAATTAACAAGGCAGGAAATAATATGGGATGTTTTGCTTTATATTTTCTGTTTGATTTGTTTGGATTCATATACGTTTGGGCATTGCCCATAGAATATCCTAATATTATGCATATTACTTACAGAATTTTAAGCCATTGTATTTTTTTAATTACTTTAAACATTGCTGAAATCATACCATCATGCCATTCATTTATTAAATAAATATTAATAGTAGCTTAAACAGACAATACAATACTTACTAGGTACTAGGTGATTGTTTAATCCTCACAACACTATGAGGTACAGATGTATATTTGCATAAAGAAAGGGAAAAATAAAACTTGGAGAAATAAGAAACTCAATCAAGGTCACAAAAGTAGCAAGAGCTAGAGAGACTTTATAGTCCTTACTCATTTCTGTACTGTTAACCACTTTACCTAAATTTCCAAACCTTGACAGTACAATGGTGATATTATCCTAGGATCTGACCTAGTGAAAAAAATGGGTAAATAACCAGAAATTATTCCATAGTCTGATAAATTCTACAATTAGATTTATATTTGGTAATAATGGAGTACAATTCAGGTATGACTAATCTAGTCAAAGAAAGTAAAACATTTTACCTATTTTAAAAGTGGAGGCATGTAGGTGAAGAAGTGAACTGGTATTTTTACAGTAGGAAATTTGCAATCCCAAAAATATTAAACATTATTATACATTGTAATCTCCTTAAGAGTAATGGACATGTTTATATTTTAGATTATAAGGCTTAGAAAAGACTTAATAGAATACTAAAATATTTTGTTGCTTTTGTTGAGAGAAGTAGTGAATAAATGAATGAAATGATGAATTAATAAATAAATCATTGACCCACAGAGAGATAGAGAAAGAGATGGCTTAAAGATCAGGTCTTTACAAAGGATCCCCAGTTCTATCAAAGATGAATAATGCTGGAGTCACTGTTTCTCCAGGTATGTCTCACACATTTAATTTGATCATCTCTATGTTGAAGAAATAAAAATCTCCTTGTATTTTGCAATGAAGTCATTTTTTTTTGAGATTCAATTAATTAATATGGATGGAAGAAAGAAAGAAAGAAAAAGAAAAAGTTCTTAAATTCAAGGAATACTGCCTGTCTTTTGCCTTAATTTGTAATCACATAAAATGGAGGCATATCCTTGCCATCTGTACTTTCAGTCAGGTGCCAAACACAGGGTTATGATTCTGTTCTACTTGAAATATTTTCCATTATTCAACGTATTTAATAAACTGTCACTTGAAAAGGGGTTGATAGGCTTTTTCACAATGAATCAAAGAACTTCTCTGCCTTCCTCCTTTATTATGCATGCTACATTTGAAGCTAATGAAGCATAACCTCTGAGCTGATACTTTTGTAGATGAAAGAGACATCATGTCACATCTTCTATTTATTTCATCAGCTACTCATAGCCAACACAAAACACATTGATTGCCTTGCACTTCATTTTTGACAGATGATGGGCATTCTTGTTACTATCTTCTCTAATCATTTCCTACCATATGCATATTTTAGTTATCAACTGTGAATGAAACAAAGAAAAATAATCTGTGATATCAATGGCATATTTAATTTAAGAAAGGTAGTGGGGATAATCTTGATTATTCTATTTTACAAAATTTTATATACTCTCCCCCTCCCCCTAGAGCAAATATTGACTTGAAATAGTTATTTTTTACAAATGTAATATCACATAATACTGTTTTTATGAGGCTTTTATTTTTTAAAACAAATCTAGAAAACCAGCTCAGTTGAAACTACATAATCTTCTCTGTAAGTCAGACTGCTTCATTATTAAAGGGCATCAGAAGGAATAATTCTCAACTAAAAAAAATACTTTCATTACAGTAACACTGTTCAATGTCACTAATCGACTAATAGTCAATTCAATGTGTAATAAAATTCGGTTATATTATATTATATATTCGATCAAAGTTATATTCGAGTTATATATCCAAGTTATATTCGATCAAAACATGGTGTAAGAAATAGTCTTTATTAATTATAAAAGCATGTGATTGTATGTGATACACAACAGATTTTTATATATAATGTTCAGCAGATTTTTATTTTTTTATTATTTTTTAAAGATTTTATTTATTTATTCATAAGAAACACACAGAGAGAGGCAGAGACACAGGCACAGGAAGAAACAGGCTCCATGCAGGGAGCCCGACGTGGGACTCGATCCTGGGTCTCCAGGATCAGGCCCTGGACTGAAGGCAGTGCTAAACCGCTGAGCCACCAGGGCTGCCCACAGCAGTTTTTTAAACTATAAAAAAAATGCTAATGTGGAATATATCTTTTTAAAAATTGGCTCCACAAATATAATTTCAAGACTGTAAAGTTATTTTGAAAATAATAAAGGCTTATCATTATGAATGGATATACAGCCTTCACTCATAAGAATAAAAAATAAGTTTTGGGGACACCTGGGTGGCGCCAGGTTAAGTGTCTGCCTTCAGCTCAGGTCATGATCCCAGGTTCTGGGATTGAGCCCTGAACCCAGCCCCCTTCAGGCTGTCTGCTGAGTAAGGAGCCTGCTTCTCCCTCTCCCTCTGCCTGATGCTCCCACTGCTTGTGTTCTCTCTCTGTCAAATAAATAAATAAAATCTTTTAAAAAGTAAGTTTTGCCTACATGCACATATTCACACAGTTTGCTGGACAACTATAGATTCTTCATTTTATTATATAACTTGCATCTTTATGTTTAATTGCTACCTTATTTACTCAATAAATCTTATTTGTTCCAAACATAGTGATACATTTGATAGTGAGGAAAAGTATTTGAAATAGAATTATAACATACTCCAAGACATTACATACACATTACAGGAATATGGTATCATGAGTTATCAATGAAAACAGAAGTGGAAAAGCTATGGCTAGCCAAAAGCAACTAATTGGAAACTATTCCACAGGTGCATAATAACAAGTTATTATAAGTCAATGACATCAAAATGAGTAGAGAATAAACTCCATGTACAAAATCTATGTAAAACCACTTTTATTAAAGACAACAACTATCAAGAATCTTTACAGTTAAAATGACAACACACAAAAAAAATGAAAATGAGAATGTATAATTTATAATACATTTAAGAATTGGACTCCAAATTTGACATTTTCACATATATGAGTACTTGTGGGGCTTTAAAATGTATTTAATGGAAAGTAAAATTTGAAAAGTAAAAATTAAAAAGAAAAAAAAGAAAAGTAAAAATTATTTTTCAACAAAATAAGTATCCTTTTAAACTCAAAATTAAAATTCTGTTCTTTCATCTCTTTAGCTATGCTAATCAACTATAGCTAAGGTCTTATTAACTGTGTAGTATCTAACTGATTTAATTCTCAGCTTTCAGTCCACAAGAGACTATCTGGCTCTGTCTTTGCATGAAACCAGTTTGTTCCTATAGTGTTGTCAAGTGTACTATATTAGAAATCAGAAGAAACCCATTCCATTCTTGGTTCATTCACTCTGGGTCAATTTCCACATTTGTAAAACAAAGTGTTAAACCAACACCAAAGCTCTAAAATTTGGTAATTCTAATTCATCCAAATCCAATACTACAATTTCTATTATTCATTTTTTTTTAAATGCTGGATAAGAAATCCAAATATTCAAAATATGAATGTGTGTATGTTTTCTGTATGAAGCACAATTATACCAAATACAGCCCTTGTTATGTATAATTGAAATATTTATTGATGAAATGAGTCTAATTAATTCTTATTATGATATCATGGAGTTAAAAATACATCTATATTTGTCCTTTATATATTTCTAAATCAAAGAAAGCTATTTCATCCTTTAACCTTCACTAAAATAATAATTCTAGCAAAATGTTATATCAAGCTTTAATTTCAATTTCTCTGTAAGAATCCCATTGTTAACCCATTCTGACCCATGAAATTCCTGGGAAACTTGATCTCATTGGGAGTATTAATTTATTTCAAAATATTTATATCATATCACCTTACTATATTCACCTTACTATATCCTGTAGATACCTAACAGCTATCTACAAAGATTATAACATTGGTTACATGTCTCTGGATAGTTTAATACCTAAATTCAGTCTTTTATAATCATTTCACAACATCTTTAACTGTCTAGCTATGACACTTTAAAAAGTGTATTTGTCCATGTCTTCCTAGCATATATATTCCAACAATAAATTAATATGATGAGAATTAAGTAGTTAGGTGCCTCAGTTCAAGAAGAAAGTTAAAAGTTGGTTGGACTGCTTGTTACTCTGCATTTGTACATATTGTTAGACCTTATCTCCTTGGATATAATATCCATAGGACTAGAATATACTCCATATGGTTTCCATGAGAATCACATATACTAAAGAATATGGAGTACCTGGTATAGTGTCTGGATACTTGATTATTGTTCTCTAAGTAAATATTGTTATATTTAATTATATAAATATTATATCATATATATAAATTACATATAGTCATCACTGTATTCTAGATTTATCTTACCAACATTCCTTCATAATATAATATGCAACATATAGTTATTATAGGTAACATAATATAAATTATTTTATATAACTAGGGAATAGGAATAATATAAACCTGAAACAAAGTTCTATATATTTAATACATCCCATTTGATATGTGAAAATTTGATCAAGCCTTAATTCTGCATTTCAGAGATTTATAAACTTTTTCAAATTTGTACTATATTCATATTGAAGATTTCTTCAAATGGGAATACATGTCCTCTACAGGTTTAAGAGTGATTGAAAGGATAAATTTATCAGATCTATAATATGAAATATAAATAATATCTGTAATTGCTATAAAACTTTATTGTTCAAATACTTTGAATCACAAATGAGTTTCTTGTTAACTTTGATTACCTTTGTCTTGATTTATCAACAAGTTACATTTCTGCTGTGCTACTTAGAATTATGCTTCATTGTTTCTGCATTTTTGTGCAGTTATAAAACAATATAAACTGGATTTGACATAAAGAAGCATGTTCCAAATCCCATATCTGTAAAATCAATGCAATATGCAAATCAACAAACATGTATTAAATAGCTACTCTATACGTGATATGTTCCTAAGTGCTAAGGACAGAATTTTGGCAAATAAACCCTAGAAGATTTCAAAGTTTATTAAAAGAAGCTAGAGTGAGACATTACATCTTGTATAAGATACAAAGAAGGGATCTTATTGATGAAATCTATCTGAGGGTATATTTTTTTATCTATAAGCAATTTTGTCCTGCTGGACCATAAGAGTAACTAGTGATTCTTATAATATCTTACAAAGCCTCATTGAATTTTGCCTTTGGAAGATCCATTGGAAGTATTCTTCTGGCCTAAAGAAGAAAAGCAATCGAAATAATAGAAGGTAAGCAATATGAGAATAGTCTGAGACAGAGATTATACTGTTTTAAAAGCATTAATTTATCTGTTATAGAGGGTATGAAATGAAGGGAAGAGACATATAAATGGTGGCTTCCTACAAGTTTAGAAGAGATAGTTAAGAAACTGTGATAAGATTTGATAATGATTCCAAGTGATAAGCCAAGGTGATGACTACATGAGATGCAAAATTGAGATTCTAGCCTATCTGAATATATAAAATGTCATCCAGGAAAAGTATGTTGATTATTGATGATTTTTTGTAAACTTAGAATTCCCAGGAATTTTCAATATTTAAGTGCTAAAAGAGCTCTTTATTGTCATTTGACATTAGGACACAAATGGCTCTTTTTTGAGAATAGCTGTTCCCATCCTCTGAAATCTCTGGGAAATTTCCTGAGCCTACCCTTGGAATCAACCCTACTTTCTACTATGCACTCTCTTTGGTCAAGAACTGAGTCACACAGTCACAAAACATTTTCATCTAACTCCATTCCTTTGTCTGCTGATGTATCATTCAGCAATGGATTTTTCGCAGAGTACCAAGAAGTGTCAGCTTTAAGCTTTTTATTTCCTGTGAAATCTGTCATCTTTAAAGGCTTGATTGGTGAGATCTAAGCCTTCACTTTTTAAAAATGTTTTACATCCATCTAATATGCTTGGTTGCCAGGTGAATATGTAGATACTACTCTATGACTGAAGTTGAAGAATGCAGGTATCAGCATATTGCACATTCCTGGGTGACTCTCAGTAGCTTTAGGTGATTCTCATTGTCTTTTCAACTGGGACATAGGAATTAGCTATGCTTGATAAAGCTGCTTAGCTTTGAAAAAAAGAAAAACAAACAGCATGTGGTGTTTTATGCCTTAAAAATGTATGGACTAAAAACCATTAAACAGAATAGCTGAACCATGAAGGTCAGTGTAGTATTTTATATGAGTAAAACATGTAGTTTCTTGATAGTTTTTCTAATTTGATTGTAACACATGTAATTTCTTGCCAAAGCTTAAACGGTCTGGAGATCTATTCTATGTAATTCAATAACATGAACATATTCTTTTCTATTATCTGGTTCAAAACTGTTACAAAAAGGTAACTGTGAATTTGTACTGTATATTATATCAAAAGTGATGCTTCCTAACCTATTGGTATTAGTGGTCAGAATAATAAGGGTTTTATCCAATAATGAAAAGATAGATGTTTGCTTATTTGTTGATGTGGATAGTGCTAAAAAAACAAAACCAAACAAAAAACATGTTAAAGAGGAAAGAATAATATCTCCAACATTCCCTAGTGCAAATGAAGAGGTAATAAATGAAAAAAAAAAAAAAAACAAAACCTCTTACTAAAATAATTTATAAAAGCTTTTGTTTCAAAGATTCCAACCATTTTTAAAGAAGGGATTAAAGAAGTGTAGCAAAGTGTTGGTGGTTGTTCACTCTATCTACCTTTGTAAATGTTTTTAAACATTCATAAGTAAAATGATTTTTAAAAATGTAATGGACAGTTGTTACCTATATCATTATAGGTCTTCCACAAGGAAGACATTTCTTTCTCCAATTCTTTTTTTTTTTTTTTTAAGATTTTATTTATTTATTCATGAGAGACACAAAAAGAAAGAGAGGCAGAGACACAGGCAGAGGGAGAAGCAGGCTCCATGCAGGGAGCCCAACATGGGACTTGATCCTGGGTCTCTAGGATCACTCCCTGTGCTGAAAGCAGGCGCTAAACCACTGAGCCACCCAGGGATTCCCACCAATTCTTTTTCCGACCTCTCCAACTCTTTCTCCTCAGCTTCTCTAGAATGAATAATTACAATTGCTACATAGCTGTTGCTTGTTGATTTCTGTCATAAAATAAAATAATCTTGATTTTCTATTTACTTCTGTATTAGCTTCTACCCATTTCCTTGCTGAACCCCTTTTCCCTGACTGTATAGTCTATGTAAATATTAATCACATTGTTACCCTTTGCCCTGTTATCATAATCTTTGAGAAATATCATCTACCTCATATTTTCAAGTACCATTTTTATGTCATTGGTTCCCAATTCTCTATTTCCATGCCTGCCCAATGTCCTGAGGACCAGGACCAAATTTCCAAAGAGATGGGTACTGTAACACATATATGTCCATCACCACCAGAAACTGTGATCAAAACCAAACTTTTCCTCTCATTTTCTAGTTATTAGTTTTATTTTCCTTCTACCTATTCCCTAGATTGTGCACCTGAGTTGTCTATGACTCATCCATCTCCCCTTTTCCATATGCGCCACTGGTTGCTAAGTCCTGCCATTTTCCTTTTGACTCTCTCATGTCTCACATCAATAGGCACTTTGCCACAGCTTTTCAGGCCTTGTTACTTCTCACCTAAACTGCTGTTTCAGTCTAATCGCTCTTTTCTCCTCTCTCACTTCTCTTCACTATCCATGTACTGTCAGAGCAATGAGAATATCTTATGATTTTCAAGTACTGAGTAGGATAAAACTCAAACTCTAGTCTGGTCTACAAAATTCTGCAAAATCTGATTGATGTCCACTTTCTCATCACCTATTTCCCTGCCCTCTCTTTAAGCTCTCTCCTCTAATCTTCGAGGAACTCAATATTTTTTCATAATGAAGGTATTATTTCACTCACTTTAGAGGTGATGAACTGAGAATTAGAGAGTTTATGTAGATATCCCAAAGTTACATAATTTGAGCACTGAAATCAACCATCAGTTCAAGGTCTTCTGATGCCAAGTCCAAATAATAACTTCACTACTTAAACTGAAAAAATCAGAATAATACAAATATTTTTCCCTCAAGATAAAAAGTGGAAATTAAAAAAAATAATAAATGGACATTATTTTCTGATGATATTTAATTTTACAAGGATGACATTTGATATTTATATGCATTAGCTTTGGAATTGAAACTTGTGATTAAGCTTTACCTTTATTCAACACTAATTCTGAAATATTAAAAAGTTCTTTAATCATCTTAAACACCAGTTGCCTCGGGATGAAAGAGGGGTAAAAAAGGACTTAACTCAGAACATTACTAACTACAATCAATGAATAAATAATAAATGCTATGTTCTGAGATATTTTTTGTTGTCTGAAGGATGTTAAATACCTGAGGGAATTTCAAAATATTTCCAAAATTGGAAAAAACAGTTAAATATAGCCAAAAGTAAGTAAAAAGAGTTTTTAATATTTTGTAAATTTATTAGCAACACAATATTGGGAGAATATATGCACAGTTTATAATACATTTTTGCACTAATAATAAGAGGGACCAGTGTTCATCAGCTGAGGAATTTTTATTTTTATTTTTTTATTTTTAGAGAGAAAGTGGGGGGATGGGGAGAGAGAGAGAATCTTAAACAGGTTCCACTCCCATCGTGTTGCCTGACTTGGGGCTTGATTTCAAGACTTTAAGATCATGATTTGAGCCAAAATCAAGAGTCAAATCATTAAGCAACTGAGCGAATCAGGCTCCCTCAGCTGAGAAATTTTTAAAGGGTACATTTAACTCTTACAAGAAGTAGAGATTATTTTCTCTAATTTCATTAAGAGAACACATGTAAAAAAAAAGATAAGAGAACACATGCTAAGGGTCACACAAGAAGTGTAAGGAGGGAATCAGGAATGAAATTCAGATATGTTGGCTTAAAGCCCACTGTTCTCTTTAAATGTTGTTCTACTTAATACTTTCATAAGAATTACTGAAAATCCCTGTCTTATCCACCTCTGGAAGATTATTTCTTTGTAAAGAAAGAATATTTGAATTTAGAAATACTTAAAACATATATTTTGAATACATTTTTAAATAATTTTATTTTAAAATAATTTTGTCAAATTGATATAATCTTATCACTCAGAACACTTGACCAATTCCCATATTTTAAATATTTCTAGATTGAAATAATTAAATGCAAAAAAGAAATATTTTGAACAACCACAGACTTCTTACTCCAAAAGTTGAGAAATATAAATAAGTACATCAAAAGCCAAAACATGATTTTCACTAAACATCGCTTGGTATGAATAGTGCCCCACAGAGTTGTTTCAGGATAATTCATTTGATCTATAATGAGAACCAATGGGGTAAATTTGCAAGCACTGAAGACACACAAATGGCACTGCCAATTATCCAGTGCCATCACAACATAATTCTTTCTTCTGACAAAATAGTGAGTGAAATTACAATAAGCACAGTCTAGAGACATACAGCAACTACCAAAGAAATAGTTTGCCTAATCTTTGTAATTATATCCTAAGTGCATTCCTTTCAACATTTTAATTTGGATTAGACTTTTTTTTTCTCTGTGTCTTTGAATACTGTGAAAGAAAAATGTTTCAGCCTCAAGGTATCTGTGTTTCATTGGTGGAAATCTTTTCTTCAAAAACGTTTAGAAACCTTTGAATTATACTGCTCATAGTGCATTCTAGGCAAGGATCAAACTGAATCTCACTTGATGGCCTTTTCTGAGATCAAGGGCCTACATTGGTGAGTTGTTTGAGTAGAATTGAGAGGTCAATTGGTGGCTTATAAAGAGACATTCCTGTATCCAAAGATCCAAATCAAATTTAATTCCAAACTTAACCACAACCATGTTCCTTTAGGATGTTGTTTCACTGTTTCTAGCAACAAATCTAACAGAAAACCCCACCAACTGTGGCTCAGTAACATAGTTTTGACTTCTGACCAAAATTGCATGTATTAGTTGTCTAGTGCAAATAGATATGGCTTTTAAGAAACTTGTTATGCAGTCCTATCACAAGGACTAGCTGTGTGAGTTAAACCAGGTTATGCATTATGTCTGAACCTGATAACATTCATCTGTGAAGTGAATGAGTTTGTGACTAACAAAAACAAGATAAGATTCTCTTCTCATCACTTCGAAGACACTGAGGTACACTCATTCTCATTACACCTTTCTTCATTATACTCTATGATGACAGATTTGGGTGAAAGCCTCCCAGTGACTTATGATAACTATATCACCTTATTTTGCTAAGTAGTTCTCTATTGTAAATTTGATAGTGTAGCACAAAATATTTATTGAAAAAACACTCATGAGATGCAACTGAGTGCTAATCAGTAGGCTGAGTGCTGAGAGTAGAAGAAAAATATAATATAGACTATGGCCTAAAGGTGCTACAGAAAAAATAAAACCTGAAAAATATTTGCTATTTCTTGTGTGCTAACTATGCACTAGGTCTTGGACTAGCTCTACAGTTAGTGGATGAGCAGAGCAATTTGTATTCAAACCTAGATTTTACTGATTCCAAATTCTGTGTATGGTCACTGATACTACATTACCACAAGAAGGAAGAAGATTTAGCAAATAATTCTGTAGGCTATTTAAATTCCAAACCCTGCTTAGTACATTCCCTAATGCTTATAATCTATTGGTTTATCCCACCAAATTTCTGAACCAACCCTTATCAACATGACAGCTTATTTTAGGTCCCTGTTCCTTCCATTTGAATGACTGAGGAGTTAGTCATCTAGCCAAGTACTCTACATAGTGTCACAGGAAATCCTCATCAATGGCCTCTTAACTTACTGCCTAACAGGCCCTGATCACTTGCTTTGCCTATGCCAATCCCTGCCTCCAAGAGAAAAGATTTGACTTTGTAACCAGAGTCATCATCTGTAGCCTAGATAATTTCTTATACCAAGGATATATATGAAAAGCAATCCCATCAATAAGCAGAAGATATTACTTTGAATTTGATGGCTGACCTTAGAATGCCAAAAGTTATCCCAGCTTTTGGTCTAATGACTATTTTTCCTGGGGCTGGACATAAAGCTGGGCTTTTTCTTAGCCTCAAGCTGCACCCTGATCTGGAATTTCCACCATTATCCTTCATCCAGTTGAAGGTCTGAAGAATCTCAGTACTGTTTTCCTATTTAAGCATCCTGTCACTATTCAATTTGTATTAATTACATGAATCTGATAAACAGACCATCAGTCCAATATGTTTTACTTACATAAAATAAATCTATCTTGCTTATGTTAACTGAATATGATAAACTTTTATAATGTTTAGACATTTGTCTTTATAGACTAAAATACAAATGACAGCCCCTTGTTGAAAAAGTTCTCTGGTTTTCTTCTATTTAGAATCAATATAATAACTGTGATAACTATGCCCTATGGATGCCAAGATCTTCTGGCTCTAGTGTCTTTTTCTTTCTCTCTGTCATCTTCATGTTTTGTGATTTTTCTGGGCAATATCATCCATTACTTTGGAATTAACTTGAAAATGCCTGTGTCACTAGGCAGCTAAAAACACCCTGGCTTTGCAGGATGCCATGTTCTATGACTTAATTAGACTTGATCTCTAGGAACAAGTACATTTTAATTGATATGCAGATTTAATTGTACAGATGCTACATTTGTAAAACCAATGTCTTAAATAAGTATATGGTGGGTATTCTATATGCTACTATTTGAAAATAGAAACTGGCTTCTTCTAAATGTAGTAATCACATTCAATATATGTAAAATGCAGCTATTCCTTGAAAAATTTCCTTATCATAAATGAGAGACTACGTTGTATAAAAAGGCATATTTATTATAATTTTGATGGAAATTATCAAAATTGATACAATTTCTCAGAGATTTTCTTTTTAAAAAGGTTTATTTTAAACATTATCAATTAAATAATGGCAATATTCACCAAAATTCCATAAGTAGGGCCAACAACACCAATCATAATAGGATTTTGGTAATAGTACTTCAAAGTGCAGAACATGAAAATTTGCAAGTTCCATGGATTTTAGACATGAAGAAACTATGAGATCCCCATCAACCCAGAACTCACTTGGAAAAGGAACAATTTTAGACATGGATAAAACCATCCTAAGAAAGCAGTGTTAATCAATTAGTTCTTTAGTAGTTTTAGAAACAGTGTTGATACATACATTGTTATTTGCTGGAATAACAGATAATACGTGAGAATAATGAAGAGACTGGGGAGAATGAGAATAAGAGTTATGTCAATTTTCTGAAAGACAAATGTTTTCACTGTACTGAATAATCATCTTAAAAGACTTGACAATGTTAGTGTGTAGAAATCCAGCTGACTTTTGAACATTAATTTTGTATCTTGCCACTGTACTGAATTCATTTATTTATTTCTGTGAAGACTGTTAGGTTTTCTATATATAAGATTACATCATCTGCAAACAAATAATTTTACTTTTTGATTTTTAATTTGGATATATTTTTTTTCCTTTCCTTGCTTAATTGTTTTGGCTAAGACTCATAGTACTATGTTGAATATAAGCAAAAGTGGGCATCTTTGCATTGTTCGAGATCTTAGAGAAACATTTCTCAACCATTTAGTATGATGTTAGCTGTGAGCTTTGCATATATGACCTATATTGTATTAATGTTAAGTTCCTTCTATAATTAGTAATAGAGATTTTAATATAAAAAGGTGTTTAATTTTGTCACATTTTTTCTGCAGCTATTGAGATGTGACTTTTTTTTATCCTACATTCTCTTAATGTGATATATCATATTGATTGATTTGTGTATGTTGAACCATTCTTATATTCAATGAACAAATCCCATTTGGTAATGGCATATCATCTTTTTAATGTGCTGTTGAATTCAGTCTACCAATATTTTGTTAGGAGTTTTGCATCCATGCTCATCAGGAATAGTTTTTTGTTTCGTTTGTTTTATATTTTTTTGGTTCCCTTGCTGGCTTCCATATCAGGGTAACTCTGTTTCACAGAAAAATTTCCAAAGTGTTCCCTCTTTTATTTTTTGGAAGATTTAAAGAAAGACTGAATTATCTGAAAAGGAAATTAAATAAATAAATAAATAGCTGATAGAATAAAATGCTCAGGAATAAGATTTACCAATGACGTAAAAAAAATTATGCACTGAAAAATATAAAACACTGATGAAAGAAATTGAAGCAGATACAAATAAATGGAAAGACACCCTGTGTTCACAGATTTGAGTAATGAACATTATTAAAATACCTCTTTAATTTACAATCACTTTATTTGGTAATTTCACTCTGCTACTCTTCATTCTTTTTTTTTTTCCTATTATGTGTCTCTTTAAATTTGTAATGACACCCATTGTCTTAAATTTTTGTCCAGTCACTAACTTTTATTCCCATGTCCTGCACCTCTTATCCTTCAACTCTCAGCTGAAGTTAATCTAATAAATTATCAAGGATTTCTTTCTTACAACACTCATTGGCCTTGTCTCATTTTTTATCTTAATCTAATACTCTGACTTTATTCAATTGACCACTGGTTGATTTTATAACTCATGAATAGATATCATATTAATTCAAATATCAGAATATTCAAAATGAACATCAAATCCAGTCTAATATAATCTGTTAATTGAAAAAGCTATGCATGAAAGAATAGATGGGCAAATGAATCCCCAATAGAAACTTACAATGTTTATTGAAATTCTTGCTATGTATTTCTCTGACTGGCTCTGTTATTTCTAAGTTTCTTATTGCCTTATTACCACCCTTTTCACCTTAGCTGTGAACTTTACTTTATCATTATATATATTTTTGTCCCTTACATTACTAAATTCGCCAACTTAAGTTTTTCAATGTCACCTCTGTGCTGAAGACTCCCAAAGCTACTTCCAAGTCCTCGATTTTGTTGTTTTCCAGTTTCAAACCTCTAATTGTCTCCCAGGCAATCCCATTGGATATTCTCTTTTTCCTTCAAATATCCCTTAGCGAAACTGGATTGATTGATTTTTACATTGCCTTTAACCTTTTGTATAGAACTGTGCACAACACCACGGCTGACACTTGACAAAATAAAATTAGCAACACTTTTTTTTTTTTTGTTATATACCCCGACTTCAAACCTCAGTGCCCACTTCCTGCCAGCATCTGGGATCACTTTGTTCCTATTAGCCAAAGGCAAACCCACAGAATGTCATCACACACTCCCATGCCTCTGACAGAACTTTATCCCCACTCCTCTCTTCTTTTCCTGATAGAAAATATAAAGGTCTATAATTTCTCCTCATCACATGTAGTCGTAGTTGTAAGGATGGGCCACACAATAGAATTATCTTAGGAGATTTTAATGGATAATGGTGCTTAGACTACATCCCCAAATATTCTTTTTTAAGTAGTAAGAAGTACGATTTGAACATTTGAATTGTGATAAACTCCCTGGATAATTCTAATGTGTTTCCAGACTTTCTAACCACTAAATTACAAGATAATATCTGGATTTTTTTGTTTAATGACAAACATTGTCTAGATGCTACTTCTTTTCCTCTCCAAACTCACTTTTCCTTAGTACTTGGCACTTCATCAGTACAGCAATGCACCTGTCATTCCCTGAATATATCATATGGTATATTTTGTGGTACTGAGGTATTTCGCACCTTCTTCTCACATTTTTCTTCTTCCAAATTATCCTTTGAATCTCAGTTCTCACATTGCCTCTTCCAAGAAGCCTCCCTGGAACTGACATCTCTTCACCTCTGTCTATACCCACACCTCTATTCATTTGTAATAGATATGAGAATTCAAAGTGAATTTTAGGACGTCAGAGTCACACAGCTTTATCAATCTTATATTCCCAGTGGTCACTGATAAAGGAGTTGGGGTGCTTACCTGAAGATACAGCGCAGTTTGTTAAGTCTGACCACACTATAAGTCCAGAGTAATCATTGCTATTTTAGTATATTGATCCAACGTGTGGTAAATATGCCCCATTGTCTCCCCATTTATGGAGATGAAGAGTGACAAAGAGATGATGGAGAGAAAATCTAAATCAATTCTGCATTAGAATAGAGTAGAGCATCTCTTTATGGAAAGGTGAAAATTATGTAATGAAAAATATCCTAATGGAATCAAGTTTTCCATATCAGCTGTGTCACCTAAGATTAAATTATTTAAGTTTTTATTACTCCATTTTGCAAAATTCCTTCCTGTTTCTTTTAGACTATAAAACTTTCCGAAATATTTTACTTTATTCTTCATTCTTCATTTACCCTCCCTCAAACAACTAACCATGAGTGCCTACTACATATTAGACAGTAATGAATTTAAATTAACTGTAGAAGATAGATAGAAAGCCACACTCAGAGCAATGAAGGATATTTAATAATCACACTGCTAAAAATAGAATGATTTGATTTTAATGTAAGTGTATCTTTTCTATTTCTTCTAAGTGATAAAAATACTTTCAAGCTACTTTAGAATGTAACTAAAAGTGTTTAGTAAACCTTATACCCATCAAGCATATGAAGGAGATTGGGTAATATTAAAAATATAACAAAACAAAACAATAACTACAAAAGGCACAAAAATTCACGAATAAACTTACCCAAAAGTAGACCTAGAGTAAAGGGATTGGCTCTGCACTAAGAAGAAACTAATAAAAAATCAAAAATTATCAATAAGGCAATACATATTTATTGAGCATCTGGAAAGTTTGTGTTTGTGTGTATGTATATGTGTGTAGTCACATATATACATGCATATATATGTTTATTTATAAATGCATGATACTTGAGCATATATGTATACAAACATATACGAACCTTAGTATACACACACTGAGGCATATGTACATACACACACACTCATACAGATATAACTTAGGATAATGCCTGGAAAATAATAAGAGCTATACAAATATTAGTCATTGTTGTTGTTATATACTATTCATTCCCTAAGACTTGAGGAATTGATGAACCGATATGTTAAAGAAGGATCCTAGGACTTTTCAGTAGAGAAAGACTACAAGGACACAGAATGCAAGAGAGAAAAATGAATGAAGATACAATTACAATTACAAAAGATTAGTTTGGATATGACAGTAATTTGACTATGTAGGAAGAGGTAAAGATGGAAAGAGATTGTGGATTTTGAGATATATTTTAAAGGAAAAGCCAATAGGACTTAACTATGAACTATATTCAGAATATTGGAGAAAAGAGAAATTTCAAAAATCATTTCAAGGATAAAAGTGAATAAAAGTACAGATGATTAGTAATTTCAGGGTTCCATTTCAAGATGGCGATGTAGGAAGACTCTGAACTTACTTCCTCTACAGACACCCCAAACTACACCTACCAATAGAACAATTCTTCTTGAAGAACTGAGGGCTGGCTCAACAGCGACTGAACAACCAAAGATAGAAAGAATGGTAGGATAACAGAAAGGGAGATAGAGAAACAGTAACAAAGGGATCCTCCTCCCACCCAACACTGCAAACAACATTGGGGAGGAATAGTAATGAGGTACTAGGAATGGATCTCTCAGCCCTTGGATTTAGGAAAAAAAAAAAAAAAAAAACATGGTTTAAAAGAGCAGCTAACATATAAAGGAGACAATACTAGAAGTCTGCCAAGCACTAAAGGACCTGGGGAGGAAGCTCTCCAGGTCAGAGGGAATAGAAAGTGACATAGTTATGAACCCATCCCATCTTGGAAGCTAAGACCAGAGCAGAGTCCAGACACCCTGGCAGGCAGGTCCATTAGTCTCTGGGCTTGTGATTTCAGTGAGCCAATGGTCCACAAAACCATACCAACTTTAGCTGTGTTGGATACAGAAGAAAAGCCACAGTTTAGAGGGACCAGGGATCTGCAGGAATGTTCTCTCCACCCCTCATCTCAAAAGCCTCTTTTAGAGCTAGGTCTGACATTCAGATGCCATAATTGGACAGTCCTAATGTCTTAAGGTGGTTCTTTACTCCATACTGGTTGGCATGGTCATCACATGCCAACCAGTTGCAAACTTCCAACCTCAGCAAGCCAGGGGTCCTAAAGTCCAGACCAGTCCTGGTTATGTAGGAGAAAAAAAAGAAGGAAGAAGAAGAAGAAGAAGAAGAAGAAGAAGAAGAAGAAGAAGAAGAAGAAGAAGAAGAAGAAGAAGAAGAAGAAGAAGGAGAAAAGTCACAGTCGAAAAAGACCAAAGACCTGCAGGAATATTCTCTCCCCCAATATCTTAAAAGTCCAGACTGGAGCAGAGTCCAGCTTACAGTGAACTTGCAACTTTGGTGAGCCCAAAGCCCACAAGCCCACACCAGTAATCCTCTGGTGCTGGGACACAAAAAACAAGACACAGTTTTGTCGGGTTTGGGTTTTTTTTTTTCCCTTTAATTATTACTGTTTGATTTTTTTGTTGTTTACTTTTAAAGATTTGCCTTCTTTTGCATTTATTTTCTTTTTGGTTTTGTTCTTTTCTTTTTTTGTTCTTTTCCTCTTCTTTTTTTCTATTTCTTTCTTTTCATTTTTTTATTTTATTACTTTATATATTATTATTACTATTATTTTTCTTTCTGTAAAAATCCATGGTTTATAAGAGTAACGAGCATATACAGACAGCTCCAGCCAGCCAGCAAAATTCACCAAGCATACACAGTTGGCATAGGGGTCACCATACATAAGACCATTTCCTCAACTTTAGGAGAAGTAGTTATTTGCATAATCCATAGAAACAAACACAGAAAGACAAGCAAAATGTGAAGACAAAGGAATAGTTCCAAAAATAAAAAAAAAAAAAAAGAAAGAAAAAGAAAAGAAAGTCAGTAGAAGAATTAAACAGAAATACAGCAACATGCCTGGTAAAGAATGTAAGGTAATAATCATAAAGATACTGGGCTAGAGAAAAGAATGGAAGAACTCAGTGAGACTTTCAATAAAGACATAGAAAAGATTAAAAAGAACCAATAAGAGCTAAAGAATACAATAACTGTAATAAAAAAAAACCACTGTATAAAAAAAACCACCTCTAATCAACAGTAGATTAGAGGATACAGAATGTATCAGTGATCTGGAAGACAGGGTAATGAAAAGTACACAGGCTGAACAGTAAAAAGAGAAAAAAAAATTAAAATTATAATAGAGTAGAAGATCTCTTGGACAACATCAAGTGAATAATCATCCACATTATAAGGGTCCTAGAAGAAAGAGAAAAAATATGTAGAAAACGTATTTGAAGAAATAATAAATGAAAATCTCCTTAACCTAAGGAAGGAAATAGACACCCAAGACCAAGAGGCACAGAGAGTTCCAAACCAGATGAACCCAAGGAAGACCATACCACAGTATATAATAATTAAAATGTCACAGGTCAGAGATCACAGAGAGAATCCTAAAAGCAACAAGAAAGAAACATAAAAGTTACCTACAAGGGAAAACTTAATAGACTATCAGCTTATTTTTCATAGAAACTTTGCAGGCCAGAGAAAGTGGCATGATATATTCAAGGAAAAATTCTAAAACCAACTTTATTCAGCAAGATGATCATTCAGGGAAGGGAGCAAGATGGCAGAAGGGTAGGGTCCCCAAGTCACCTGTCCCCACCAACTTACCTAGGTAACTTTCAAACCATCCTGAACACCTACAAATTCGGCCTGAGCTATAAAGAGAGAACAGCTGGAACACCACAGAGAGAAGAGTTGGTGCTTCTAACAAGCTAGGAAGACAGAAAAAATAAATAAAAAAGAATCCCATGGGGGATGGGCCCCATGAGAAGCCGGGCTAAGGGGGGTGGTGGGAGCCTCTAGGACAGGAAAGCCCAGTCCCGGAGAAGAAGGAACTTTAACAATCTTCCCGGAGGGAAAGGCGCTGAGCGGGGAGCCCGGGCAGAACCGCGGAGGGGCCGTGGGGCCTCCAGCCTCCCGGGGTCACTGGCAGGACGTGCGCCCGGGGCAGGGCGCCCCACACCCCGCGGGCCGAGCGCGGGAAAGGGCTGGAGCGCCCGGCGGGGCCTCGGGGAGCAGCCGGGCGGGCGGGCGGGCGGGGGCTCCGGGCGGAGGGGGCTGCGCCCTGCTGCCTTCGGGAGCCGCGGCCCCGGGAGCGACCCCAGCAGCGCAGGCCCCGGAGCCCAGGGCGCGGGGGACACGGCCGGGACCCTGCGCTCCCCCCGGGACGGGGAGGCGGGGAGGCGGGGAGGCGGGGAGGGCCCGGGACGGCGGGGACGCTCCTGCCGCCGCCGCCGGGCGCCCCCGAGCTGTGCGGGGCCGCGCCCCCCGCCCCGGAGCATCCAGGCCAGTGCGGACGGGGAGCTGCGGTCGGTACCGCGGGAGCTGACGCCGGGGCTGGGGACCCGGCCGCCGCCAGGGGGGTTGTCCCTCCTGGGTCACCCTGCGCCTGGGAGGGGCGGGGCCGCCAGGGGACGGGGCCTCACGGGGTCAGCAGCAGGGGCGGAGCATCTCCCCAGGTGCACACACCTGAGAACCGGCACAGCAGGCCCCGCCCCAGAAGACCAGCTGGAAGGACGGGGAAGGGCAAGTTCTCCACCCAGCAGCGCTGGAAAGCTCCAGGGGAAGTGCAGGGATTTACAGTGTATAGAACCAGAGGGTACCCCTCCTTGTTTTTGTTTGTTTTTTGTTCTTTGTTTGTTTGTTTGTCTGTTTGTTTTCTCTTTTTTCTTTCACTCTTTTTTTCCTTCCCTTTTCCAGTACAACTTGTTTTTAGCCACTCTGCACTGAGCAAATGACTAGAAAGAAGAACTCACCACAAAAGAATCAGAAATAGTACTCTTTCCCACAGAGTTACAGAATTTGGATTACAATTCAATGTCAGAAAGCCAATTCAGAAGCACATTATAAAGCCACTGGTGGCTCTGGAAAAAAAAGCATAAAGGATTCAAGAAACTTCATGACTGCAGAATTTAGATCTAATCAGGCTGAAATAAAAAATCAATTAAATGAGGTGTAATCTAAACTGGAGGTCCTAAAGACAAGGGTTAATAAAGTAGAAGAAAGAGTGTGTGACATAGAAGACAAGTTGATGGCAAGGAAGGAAGCTGAGGAAAAACGAGAAAAACAATTAAAAGATCATTAGGAAAGGTTAAGGGAAATAAATGACAGCTTAAGAAGAAAAAAAAATTACATTTAATTGGTGTTCTAGAGGGAGCCAAAGGGGACAGAGGACCAGAAAGTGTATTTGAACAATTCATCGCTGAGAACTTCCCTAAGTGGGGAGAGAAATAGGCATTCAAATCCAGGAGATAGAGGGATCCCCCCTAAAATCAATAAAAACGATTCAACACCCTGACATTTAATAGTGAAACTTGCAAATTCCAAAGATAAAGAGAAGATCCTTAAAGTAGCAAGAGACAAGAGATCCTTAACCTATATGCAGAGAAGTATTAGGTTAACGGCAGACCTCTCCACAGAGACCTGGCAGGCCAGAAAGGGCTGGCAGGATATATTCAGCGTCCTAAATGAGAAGAACATGCAGCCAAGAATAATCTATCCAGCAAGGCTCTCATTCAGAATAGGAGAGATAAAGAGCTTCCAAGACAGGCAGGAACTGAAAGAATATGTGACCACCAAACCAGCTCTGCAAGAAATATTAAGGGGGCCTATGTAAAAGAAAGAGGAAGTCCAAAGAAACAATCCACAAAAACAGGGACTGAATAGGTAATATGAGGACACTAAATTCCTATCTTTCAATAGTAACTCTGAACGTGAATGGGTTTAATGATCCCATCAAAAGGCACAGGGTTTCAGACTGTATAAAAAAGTAAGACCCATCTATTTTCTGTCTACAAGAACACATTTGAGACCTAAGGACAACTACAGCCTGAAAAAGAAAGGTTAGAGAACCATTTACCATTCAAATGGTCTTCAAAAGAAAGCAGGGGTAGCAATGCTCATATTAGATAAATTAAAGTTTATCCCAAAGACTGTAGTAAGAGATGAAGAGGAACACTATACTATACTTAAAGGATCTATCCAATAAGAGGACCTAACAATCATGAATATTTATGCCCCTAATGTGGAAGCTACCACGTATTTCAATCAATTAATAGCCAAAGTTAAGACATACTTAGATATAATACACTTATACTGGGAGACTTCAACACAGTGCTTTCTGTAAATGAAGATTTTCTAAGCACAACATCTCCAAAAGAAACAAGAGCTTTAAATGATACACTGACCAGATGGATTTCACAGATATTTACAGAACTTTACATCCAAACGCAACTGAATACACATTCTTCTCAAATGCACATGGAACTTTCTCCAGAATAGACCACATACTGGGTCACAAATCAGGTCGTAACCAATACCAAAAGATTGGGATTGTCCCTTGCATATTTTCAGACCATAATGCTTTGAAACTAGAACTCAATCACGAGAAGAAATTTGGAAGAAACTCAAACATGTGGAGGTTAAAGACCATCCTGCTAAAAGATGAAAGGGTCAACCAGGAAATTAGAGAAGAATTAATAAGATTCATGGAAACTAATGAGAATGAAGATACAACCATTCAAAATCTTAGGGATACAGCAAGAGCAGTCCTGAGAGGGAAATACATTGCGATAAAAGCATCCCTCAAAAAACCTGGAAAAATCTCAAATACACGAGCTAACCTTGCACCAAAAGGAACTGGAGAAATAAAACCTACACCCAGCAGAAGAAGAGAGTTAATAAAGATTCAAGCAGAACTCAATGAAATAGAGACCAGAACTGCGGAACAGATCAATAAAACCAGAAGTTGGTTCTTTGAAGGAATTAATAAGATAAACCATTAACAAGCCTTATTAAAAACAAAAGATAAGACTCAATAAAATCACGAATATAAAAGGAGAGATCACCATTAATACCAAGGAAATACAAACAATTTTAAAAACATATTATGAGCAGCTATATGCCAATAAATTAGGCAATCTAGAAAAATGGATGCATTTCTGGAAAACCACAAACTACCAAAACTGGAACAGGAAGAAATAGAAAACCTGAACAGGCCGATAACCAGGGAGGAAATTGAAGCAGTCATCAAAAACCTCCCAAGACACAAGAGTCCAGGGCCAGATGGCTTCCCAGGGGAATTCTATCAAACGTTTAAAGAAGAAACCATACCTATTCTCCTAAAGCTGTTTGGAAAGATAGAAAGAGATGGAGTACTTCCAAACTCGTTCTATGAGGTCAGAATCACCTTAATTCCAAAACCGACAAAGACCCCACCAAAAAGTAGAATTATAGACCAATATCCCTGATGAACACAGATGCAGAATTTCTCAGCAAGATACTAGCCAATAGGATCCAACAGTACATTAAGATTATTCACCATGACCAAGAGGGATTTATCCCTGGGATGCAAGGCTGGTTCAACAGTCGTAAGCAATCAACGTGATAGATCACATCAATAAGAGACAAAACAAGAACCATATGATCCTCTCAACAGATGCAGAGAAATCATCTGACAAAATACAGCATCCATTCCTGATCAAACTCTTCAGAGTGTAAGAATAGAGGGAACATTCCTCAACATCTAAAAGCCATCTACAAAAAGCCCACAGCAAATATCATTCTCAATGAGGAAACACTGGGAGCCTTTCCCCTAAGATCAGGAACATGACAAGGATGTCCACTCTCACCACTGCTATTCAACATAGTACTAGAAGTCCTAGCATCAGCAATAAGACAACAAAAGGAAATAAAAGGCATTCAAATTGCCAAAGAAGAAGTCAAACTCTCTTTCTTTGTAGACGACATGATACTGTATATAGAAAACTCAAAAGACTCCACCCCAAGATTGCTAGAACTCATACAGCAATTCGGCAGTGTGGCAATGCAAAATCAATGCCCAGAAATCAGTGGCATTTCTGTACACTAACAATGAGACTGAAGAAAGAGAAATTAAGGAGTCAATCCCATTTACAAATTTACAATTTGCACCCAAAAGCATAAGATACCAAAGAGGTAAAGATCTATACCCTAAAAACTATAGAACACTTCTGAAAGAAATTGAGGAGACAGAAAAAGATGGAAAAATATTCCATGCTCATGGATTGGAAGAATTAATATTGTGAAAATGGCAATGCTACCCAGGGCAATTTACACATTTAATGCAATCCGTATCAAGTACCATGGACTTTCTTCAGAGAGTTGGAACAAATCATCTAAAGATTTGTGTGGAATCAGAAAAGACCTCGGATAGCCAGGGGAATATTAAAAAAGAAAACTAGAGCTGGGGACATCACAATGCCAGATTTCAGGTTGTACTACAAAGCTGTGGTCATCAAGACAGTGTGGTACTGGCACAAAAACAGACACATAGATCAATGGAACAGTATAGAGAATCTAGAAATGTCCCCTCAACTCTGTGGTCAACTAATATTCGACAAAGTAGGAAAGAATATCCACTGAAAAAGGGCAGTCTCTTCAATAAATGGTGCTGGGATAATTGGACATCCACATGCAGAAGAATGAAACTAGTCCATTCTCTTACACCATACACAAAGATAAACTCAAAATGGATGAAAGATCTAAATGTGAGATAAGAATCCATCAAAATCCTAGAGGAGAACATAGACAACACCCTATTTGAACTTGGCTGCAGCAACTTCTTGCAAGATACATCTATGAAGGCAAGGGAAACAAAAGCAAAAATGAAGTATTGGGACTTAAGGTAAAAAAACTACACACGCCAAAAGAAACAGTCAACAAAACTAAAAGACAACCTACAGAATGGGAGAAGATATTTGTAAATGACCTATCAGATAAAGGGCTAGTATCCAAGATCTATAAAGAACTTATTAAACTCAATAGCAAAGAAACAAACAATCCAATCATGAAATGGTCAGAAGACATGAGTAGAAATTTCACAGAGGAAGACATAGACATGGCCTACAAGCACATAAGAAAATGCTCTATATCACTTGCCATCAGGGAAATACAAATCAAAACCACAATGAGATACCACCTCACACCAGTGAGAATGGGGAAATTTAACAAGACAGGAAACAACAAATGTTGGAGAAGATGTGGAGAAAGGGGAACCCTCTTGCACTGTTGGTGGGAATGTGAACTGGTGCAGCCACTCTGGAAAACTGTGTAGAGGTTCCTCAAAGAGTTCAAAATAGAGCTACCCTACAACCCAGAAATTGCACTGCTGGGGATTTACCTCAAAGATATAGATGCAGTGAAATGGCCGGACACCTGCATCCCAATGTTTATAGCAGCAATGCCCACAATAGGCAAACTTTCTAAGGACCCTCGATGTCCATCGAAAGATGAATGGATAAAGAAGTTGTGGTCTGTGTATACAATGGAATATTACTCAGCCATTAGAAAAGACATATACCCACCATTTGCTTCGATGTGGATGGAAGTGGAGGGTATTTTGCTGAGTGAAATAAGTCAATCAAAGGACAAACATTATATGGTCTCATTCATTTGGGGAATATAAAAAATAGTGAAAGGGATTAAAGTGGAAAGGAGAGAAAATGAGTGGGAAATATCAAAGAGGGGGGCAGAACATGAGAGACTCCTACTCTGGGAAACGAACAAGGGGTGGTGGAAAGGGAGGTGGGCAGGGAGTGGGGGTGACTGTGTGATGGACACTGAGGGGGGCACTTGACGGGATGAGCACTGGGTGATATGCTATATTTGGCAAATTGAACTCCAATAAATATATATATTAATATATATAGTAATCCCTTAAAAATTATCATTCAGATTTGAAGTAGAGATAATGAGTTTCCCAGAAAAACAAAAGGTAAAGGAGTTTATCACTAATAACCAGGCTTATAGGAAATGTTATATATACTTCTTTAAGAGGAAAATAACCATAATTAGAAATAAGAAAAATATGAATTAAAATGTAAATTATGAAAACATATAAATAAAATGTGGAGAAGGGAGTAAAAAGGGAAAATAAAGGGCAAAAGAAAACTAAAAAATCTTATTCAATTTTTAAAATTGTTTGAGCTTAAATGACCATCAAATTAATATGGACTGCTATTTACTTAGGATGTTATATATGAACCTCAAAGTAACCATGAACCAAAAACCTATGATAAATGCACAAATAATAAAAAGAGGAAAGCAAAGCAAAGCATTATAGATATTCATTAATCACAAAGAAAGAGAGCAAGAGAAGAAGAAGCAAAGAGGTATAAAAAGAACCAGAAAACAATTTTTTTTAAAGTGTGTGTGTGCTTTCTTCTTTTTTTTTTAAAGATTTTATTTATTTATTCATGACAGACACAGAGAGAGAGAGAGAGGCAGAGACACAGGCAGAGGGAGAAGCAGGCTCCATGCAGGGAGCCCGACATGGGACTCGATCCCGGCCTCCAGGATCGCCCTGGGCAGAAGGCAGTGCTAAATCGCTGAGCCACCCGGTCTGCCCCAGAAAACAATTTTTTTTATGAAAATAAGTACATGGCTATCAACAATTACTGTAAATGGCCCAAATGCTCCAATCAAAAGACATAGAGTGGTGGAATGAATAAAAACAAACAAACAATCCCCTCCCACACACACACCCAAATAAACCAAGACCTTTCTATATGTTGCCTATAAAAGACTCACCTCAGACCTAAAAACACATAAAGGATGAAAGTAAAGGGATTAACCATGTAAGTGAAAGTGAAAAAAAAAGCCAGAGTCCTTATATCAGACAAAGTAAACTTTTAAAACAAAGACTCCAACAAGAGACACAGAAGGATATTACATAATGATAAAGGATCCATCCAACAAGAGGATATAACAATTTTAAATATTTACACACCCAATGCTGCAATACATTAATATATAAAGCAAATATTAACAGATATAAATAAAGATATTGCTGGTAAATAGTAAGAAGACCTTAACACTCCACTTACATTAATGGATAGGTCATTGAGTCAGAAAATCAATAAAGAAACAATATCTTTCAATGACACTTTGGGTAGGTGGATGTAACAGATATATGTACAGAACATTCCATCTCAGCACAACAGGATACACATTCTTTTCAAGCCCATATGGAATACTCTCCAGAATAGATCACATAATAGGCCATAAAATAGGCCTCAATAAATTTAAGAAGACTAAAATCATACTGTGCATATTTTCCAAACATAACAATATGAAACTAGAAATAAATCACACACACACAATGAAAAAAAACACAAACGTGGAGACTAAACAACACACTAAAAAATCAATACATAAATAAAGCAATTGAAAAAGAAATAAAAAAACGCATAGAAACAAATGAAAATGAAGAAACAATGGTCCAAAGTCTCTTGGACACAGTGACAGCAGTTATAAGGAGGGAACTATATAGCAATACAAGCCTATCTCAAGGAGCAAGGAAAAAAACTCAAACAATCTCACTTTATGCCCAACAAAAAAAAAGATGTACAAAGAAAGCCCAAAGTGAGTATAAAAAAAGAAATAATGAAGATCAGAGCAGAAATAAATGAGGTAGAGACTAAAAAACAATAGAAAAATCAATGAAATCAAGAGATGATTCTTTGAAAAGACAAAATAATAATAATAATAATAATAAAATAAATTGACAAATTCTTAGCCAGATGCATCAAGAAAAGGAAACAGGACTCCAAAAAGTAAAATCATAAACAAGAGAAAAGTAACAACTGATAACACAGAAAGTATTATAAGAGAATTTTAAGAAAAATCATAAACCAACAAGCTGGACGACCTAGAAATAGATACATTCTTAGAAACAGTCATTCAGTACTGAACTAGGAAGGAAAAAAAATCTAAATAGATCCATTGCAAGTAACAAAATTGATGTTGATGCTCAACATCACTAATTATCAGGGAAAAGCAATGGAAAACCACAATGAGATATCACCTTATACTTGTCAGAATTGCTAAAATCAAGAAGACAAGAAATAACAAAGAAGTGTTGGCAAGGATTTGGATCCTTTGTGCATTCTTGGTAGGAGTGTAAATTGGTGCAGCCATTGTGGAAAACAGTAAGATGTCCTCAAAAAGTCAAAAATAGAAATATCATATGATCCAATAATTCCACTATTGGATATTTACTCAGGAAAAACAAAAGTACTAACTCAAAAAGATATATGCATCTCTATGTTTATTGTGGCATCATTTATAAAAGCTATGACATGGAAGCAACTTAAATATCCATCAGTAATGAATAGCTAAGGAAAATGTGGTATATGTACATGGTGGAACATTACACAGCCTAAAGAAGGATGAAATAATTTAAGACAACCTGGATAGATCTAGAGGGTATTCAGCTAAGTGAAATAAGTCAGACTGAGAAAGACAAATACCATACAACTCTACTCAAAATGGAATCTTTTAAAAAATGAATAAACAAGTAAAAGACAGAATCAGAACTATAAATACAAAGAACAAACTAATGGTTGTCAGAGGAGAGAGGTCACTGAGTGCAGAGTTGGCCAAAATGGGTGAAATGGAGAGGGAAATATGGGCTTCCAGTTATGGAATGAGTAAGTCATAGGAATAAAAACCAGAGCATAAGAAATGCAGTCAAGAATATTGTGATAGCAATGTAATGGAACAGATAGTAGCTGTACTGGTGAACATAGCATAATGCATAAACTTGTCAAATTACTAAATTGTATACCTGAAATTAATGTAACATTGTGTCACTGTGCTCAAAAAAGAGAAAGGAATAAAGAAAAAGAAAAGAAATATAGATTAACTCCAGCCAAACATAGATGAAGAAAAAATTTGCATCCTACTATGAAAAGAAAAAGTCTGCATCAATGTGATCATATTTTTGTTGGGCCTTCTAAATCATTATTAAGTAAATGTTTTATAGAACATATGCGAGCAGCCCAGGGGGCTCAGCAGTTTAGCGAGGCCTTCAGTCCAGGGCATGATCCTGGAGTCCCAGGATCGAGTCCCATGTCAGGCTCCCTGCATGGAGCCTGCTTCTCCCTCTGCCTGTGTCTCTGCCTCTCTCTTGGTATCTCATGAATAAATAAATGAACATATTCATTAAGTATGTATGTTTTTCATTTATTTCTCTTAAATAATTTTTATCTTCTTCTAGCCTCCACAGTTGATGACTGATGATAAATATCACTTCAGCTGCTTATAAAGTTTCCAATGTTATGTCCGTGGGAGTTTATAAGGAGCTAGAAAACTGGGAGAGGCCATATCCTTTGTCAATCCCAGTCATTATTTTCATTACCATTACTTTATCTATGACTCTACCTTGTCTCTGTGTAATAATTCACTGATATTGTTCAAGAACTGTGGGACAGGGGCAGCCCCAGGTGGCTCAGCGGTTTAGTGCCGCCTTTAGCCCAGGGCCTGATCCTGAAGACCTTGGATGGAGTCCCATGTCAGGCTCCCGGCATAGAGCTTGCTTATCCCTCTGCCGGTGTCTCTGCCTCTCTCAATCTGTGTCTCTAATGAGTAAATGAATAAAATCTTAAAAAAAAAAAAGAATTGTGGGACAGCTCTACTACAGAGATCCATTCTACACACCATAAACTCATATAACTTTTGAGGAGATGCTTCTGTGAATGTTCGACATCTTCTGCCACCTGCAGAAGCCCCCAAAATCATCAAACATCTTAATCTTTGGAAATATCAAACCACTTAAAGTGGCTGTATTTACTTGACATTTTCCTCAAAAACAAAAGCCAACTGGGTGAAGATTATCATCCAGGTACTTGAAAATTTCTGATATTTTAATTCTAAAATACATAGGCCAATAAATGCCACCCTTATTTCCTCTGAAATCATGCAATGAACTAAAACTTAAAGCTAATCTTAATTACTTCCTTAAAAAGGAAATAGAAAAATACCAATAGTGATAAAAAAAAAGAAATCTCAAATTACTACTTCCATAAATTATCCTAATGTAGAATTTAATTTTTGATAGCCATGGAAATTGGAAGAAGGAATTCAGGGTAACAATGCTAAAATCTTGCTAAACTACTAAGAAGAAAAAAATCATTTTTATCTAGCAATTAAGACTGGCTTGTTCTAAAAGTGAAAGCAGCTCTGCAACTCCGAGATCTTTGGTTTTTATACACCTTTGCATGTAATGTTCAACATAGCTCCCAGGCCAATGATGGAATACAGGGTATATCTTTTTTTTCTTCTGTCAGTCATTGCCATTGGAGATTTGTCATATATGGAAGAAGACTGAGAGCATCATGGAAACACTTAAAAAGGCTGAAGATATTCATAGACAAATAGATTAGAAATCATAGGTATGTTACTACTCGCCTAGAACTTCTGGGTAGCTATGTTTGATAAAAAAATAATTCCATCACAATTAAATTCAGAAAGATACAGATTCATCATAACATAATTATGCAAACTACATTTCACACTTCAAGTGTCCTACAATTTCTAATATTAAAGGTGTTAAGATAAAATTTCCCCATTTTTAAAAATTTTCAAAGCCTCAGAAATTTTTACATTTGATTTTTACTTACATGTACCATACATCCTATAATCTTTAGCTAGATGAAAAAGTAAAAAATCTTACCTAAGCTTTTTAAGAGTTACATTAGGTTAGAATAGTAGATGATGCAGTAGTTAAGTTAGAAAAAAAGATAAAGCCCTGGTGGTTGTTTTCTCCCTTTCTTTGTTCCAGAAACCACCTGACAAGTCTGCCAACATGTTAACCTTTCTTCTTCCTCCCCAGAGTCTCTAGTAATAGAGCAAATGTGATGCTTCCTATCAAAGATGAACAATGTGTCTGTGAGCTAGGGGGTTTGAACTTCACCTTCACCTTGATTAGTCTTGACTGTTTGGATCCACACATGAGTTTTGAAAACATGTACAACCTTAAGTCACTTTTCTTTCTGAGACGCAGAAAAATAAAGGAGGTGAATAGAACACTGGATGTGTGTGATGTGTGTGTGTGTGTGCATAAATGAGTCAAGAGCTACGCAAAACTATTTTTTAAATTTCATATAATCATTACAAAAACATTGCAAATGGAAATTCCACAAGTCCCCTAGGAAACTTTGTTATTTGCAACTTACCAATAATCCTTATTTCACCTTAAAAAAATCAGATTGTAGTAATTTATTCTCCATTTGCCCCTTAGATTCGTGTTCCATCTTTTTTGATCCCATAATATCCTTCAGGAGACTATGAACCACATTACTCATTCTCCATTGTCATCTGACTTTCTCTTGGGTTAGGCCAATTGGAGGTGCTGGCGGGAGATCAAAGATGAGGAAAAAACACACTTAGGATATGTTTTCCCCATCTTTCTATCTCTGAAGTGGTTCTGACAGAGGTTTGTCCCTGTGAGAATAGATTCTGTATGGGAGCTCCCTTTGTGTGATCCCTGAACTTAGCCTGGCTTCAATTCAACCCTTAGAAACACACACTCAGGTTTAGATATGCTATTGCTAACATCAGGATGCCTCAACATCCTTAGCTGATTCCAATTACCTAGCACATACATCTATCAATAGTCCCTTCATTACAAAAAGCTCTTAAAAATCACAGCTCAATAAATCCTTATTTTGGGGGGGAACTAGACTGACGATGTTATTACAAAGCTCTCAGGTTTCACCCCAAAAGAAAATATATTCAAGTTAAAACAAAGGAATAAATATGAATTATTCTAAACAGACAAGTCAATAAACAAACAAAACATTTGTATATTTCCAGTTCCTCTACCCAAAGAAATTATGTGTTGACTACATTGTGATATTTCTATTAAAAAAATAGAAGGAGCCACCTCTCAATTGCCCAAGTAAAAAAAGGAAAAAAACATATAATAAGACATTATAACTGTGAACCATTTAGATAAGTGATTTCAAACTGTAGGTTGTAATCTTTAGTGTGCATCATTAAATCCAAGTAATCAGTCAGGACCAGCAATTTTTTAAAAGATATAATAGATTAGACAAGTCAGGGATTTAATTAGAATAGAATATAAATAATCGCAATGAGTTGAACATAGAAAGGATATTTCTCATGAATCTTGATTTATTAAGAACACATATGTGTTTATGAATTTGTCACAATTTAAAATATGGCTTTCACCATGAGTTACACTTTTAAAAGTTAAAAAAAATTCTATTATAAAATAGAGATCTGATCCTTCCTTCTTTTGGAAGCATTTATAGGGTTATGTACACAGAAACTGACTCTGAATGGGCTACAATATATGCCTTCTAAGATTGAAGGAGCCATCATTCTTCAGGATTCTGACGCAAAATAAAGAAAACAGCTGGGGATTGGGAAACCACTATGAGAAAGAGCTCATTTTTACTTAATATATCTTGTGTAGAATATAAAAAAAGTTTTTATTTAGCCACAAGGTTCTGAGTCTTTTGCTCACTGCTTAATGGCAAAATGTATATGCACATATACTTGTACATGTATTCATTTCATAAATAGCGCACAGGAGATTTGAGAATTGGCAAATAGAAAATTCCTCAGATCACATCACAGATTGCATTTAAAATATAGGAAATATTATTCATGTTTAAGAGAAGACGGAATATTGGCTCAGCTGGAAAAAGTAATCTTCACCAAAACAAAGCCAGCTTGAATGTCATTGCCCTTTAAACGAAAGTATAACCTAATGATTTGTAGGATAGGCCCTATGGACAGAATTCCAGAATTTAGAGCCTCACTTAGCCATGGTTAACTATGTGATCTTGTATGTGTTTTTAATCTCAACTTCTCAGTTTTTCTTCTTAAAATGGAGACAATAAAATTATCTACCACTTAAGATTGTTTAGAGAATTGTATAAGTTAAACAAGGGCTTAGTACCTGCCATATCATAAGTACCCCCATAAAGGCTAGCTACTACTCTTTTTAATTTCTCTGTTTACTTTTACTCAGAATCTCTATTCCTTGGTTCTTTCCTCTAATGTACTGTAATGGTGTATAATGATTAAAATACCCATACCTTTATGTAGGACTATGTTAAGCTTATATAAGTGTCTATTATGTATATATTATCTTTTATCCCTTGCATATTTGACAGAGATTAAAAAGATTATCTTCTGATTTACCAGAAAGAGATTCCATATTACATGTTATATATAGTAGTATATATTCCAGAGCATATAAATAACACATAACATATATTTCTTTCTAATTTGAGAATCTTTGCATGAGAGAATTGTAATATCAAATTTGTACAACAATATGAGGGAATATAGTATTTCCTATAAGTAAGTCATTTAAATAATTTTAAATTGCTCAATTACCTTTGACAAAAGCCTTAGAAAAGCATATATATATTAACCAGGCAGTCTGATATGGTTCAAATAGCACTGTATTGGATATTGGACCTGATTTCTTTTTCTTTTATGAAGATTTTATTTATTTGAGAGAAAGACCACTTGCAGGGAAGGGACAGAAGGAGAAACAGACTCCACACTGAGCGGGAGCCTGAGGCAGGAGATCAGTGCAGGGTTCAATCCCAGGACCACAAGATCATGACCTGAATCGGAGTTAGACACTTAATGGACTGAGCCACCTAGGTGTCCCCTGATTTAGGAACTTACAATGTCTGATAAGTTACTTAGCTGTACTGGACTTTGATTTATTCATCTGTAGAATGACATTTTAGAATTACATAATATCTAAGGTACTTTTCTATAATTCTCTGATTTAAAATAATCATTACAAAAATAATTTGCTAGCACTATTCCAATGGACTAATTCTCTGAGGGACTGTTCAAAAGAATAGTGTATTTCGTACTACTTCCCTCACAGTAAAAATCCCCAGTATTTTATTTTCTTGGATCCTGTGGAATAAAAATTTTCTCTCTTCCTCAATGGTATAAATATATTCTACTCCTTTTCACTACTCTAGTGTCATTGCATTTAATTTCACCAACCAAAATAAGTGAAGTGATTGAGAGTGCTAATATAATTCTTTCACTTATTACTTAACATAACCTTAGGTAATTTATTCAAATTTCTTAAATCTCAGTTTTATTGGTACAAAAGAGATATTAACAGTAGTTATTTCACTTTGTGAGAAATAAAATTATTTATTCAGCAAGCCATAGATGGAGTTCTTGCTACAGAGAAGCATTATTCTATGTGCTCCTGAGCAGTAGTATGTACATGAAGGGGTTTGGGACAGGTTGTCCCAAATATGCTACCTTTGTCTGTGGAATATTTTGAGCTGAATGCAATCATGAGCCTGTAGGCTCAAGGGAAACTTTTGACCCTGCCTTAACTACATAGAAGAATTTAAATTGGGGGTCTTTCTCAGAATGAGAGTTATTACTAGGGATAAATTTTATCTGAGTGATTCATCTACATGGCAAGGCAAACATGTACTTACCAAACATCTGCCCTTATTCTTACTTTCCTGTGAATTGAGTTCCTTTCCTTTGAAGTCTTACACCCCTCTACCCCCTCTCCTTAGTTTTAGGTGACATGTATACCTCACTTTGCCTGTCTTCAGAATTTCATATCTATGTGGATTTCTCATAAATAAGAAATTAAATTTGATTTTCCCTGTTCGTCCATCTCATGTCAATTTGGTTCTTAGTGCAACTAGAGAGACCTTGAAAGGGGCAAAAACAAAACAAAACAAAACAAAACAAAACAAAACAAAACAAAACAAAAAAACGCTTCCTCTCCAACACCTGACAAATGTAATGCCCTCATGGATCCTGCTTTTAGAAGGAGATACAAACAACAAACAAGCAAACTGATATGTCAGGTGATAGTAATTAAGGTAGAAAAAGTGGGGTAAATGTTTAGAAAGTGACACCATGGTGACTCAGTCGATTAGGTGTCTCGTCTGACCTTTGGTTTCAGATCAGGTCATGTCTCAGGGTCATGAGCTCAAGCCTCAAATGGGGCTCCATTCTCAGTGGAAGTCTGTTTGGGATTCTTTATCTCTTCCTCTACCCCTTCCCCAACCTGTGCACTCTCTCACTTCTCTCTTTCTCTCTCTTTCAAATAAATAAATCTTAAAATTAAAAGAAAGTGATGGACAGGAAAAGTAAGGGTGTGATGGGAGCTATTTTGACCCAGTAGTTAACACCAACAGATACAAGAAATATCCCCAAATTTCATTTCCTTGGCATTGTTTAAATTTACATGCTGCTTATGTCTTGGAACAGTTTGAGTCAGATTGACTCACAGAGAGCTCTGTATTAAGTGAGACTATTTTATCTATTTTATCTTGCCATTGTTTTTGCAGTTGGGGAAACACAAGAGGGAAAAAAATCATGCAAGTTTTTTTCAGTCAGCCTGATATGTGTGGCACACACATCAGTTCTATCCACATCGTATTAGTCAGAACCCAGTCACATGACCCAAACTTAGTTATGAAAAAGAGTGTGAAATGTAGCTTTTTTTGGTACAGCAAAGGAAGTGAACCCAGATTTGATGGACACTCTGAGAGGGACTTTTAGTGGAGTACACCGTACAGGCTTTTCTGCAGAGGAGGTACTGTGATAGAAATGTCCTGCTACAAGCTTTGCCAATTAAGGGGGGGGGGGGCAGAACTTACCATCCCAAAATATGCCTCTTTGGCATAAGGATTATCTTAACCTGGTTATTTTTAGGAAACTGAATACATAGAGGAAACTCTGCAAATCAAGCATTAGTTATCCTTTGGTAAGGGAAATTTGTTTATAAGGAAAATATCCATTTACTGTGAGGATGTCTCTTTAGGTAAGAGTGAAAGAGGAGAATCAGTGAATCTAGTAATTTATCAGTGGAGAAGGCATGGACTTCAGTCTGCATAACAACCATGCCCTTGTTTACTGTGATTTGCTGGAAAACCTCCCCCCATAGCTGGCACTTCTTACCCCCAACATCTTCTTTTGTCTTTAATCTAAAGACGTTCCTTAAGATGTCACTTGGGCCATTTCAGGGAGTTACTTTTCCATAAATACAAAAGGTATACATGTTATTAAACTGTTTTTTTTTTCCTCCTGTTAATCTTTCTTTTTACAGGGATGGTCTCAGTCGAGAACCTAGAAGCATATAGGAAAAATAATTTTTTCTCCCCTGCATACTCAATGCAGAAAAATTGTTCATGATTGCCCTACATAATTGAGGTAAATTAACCAGTTTTGCAATAATTCTTACTTTTTGATCCCCAAACCATTATTCCTTCTTTCTGTATTCCAAAACCTGTGTATGTATATACATCATTCTATTCCTCTTGTGATCCATCACCTATTCCTTGATTTCACTATTGCATTATATTTTAATTATTTATGTATTCCTGAAACAATTTTTAAAATCAGTATTTTAATATTCAGTAATATCAGAAAATACCAACAAATAAAATAATTCAGTTACATTTGAATTTCATTAAAAAAAGAAAAACAATTTTCCACAAATTAAAGGTCCATATATATTTGAGTGCATGCCACATTTACATACACCCACACACAATGTGAGTTTAAGTGCACTTAAATTCAAGACTCTTTTTATCATTTTCTTCTCAATAGAATTACTCAACCAGAACAGATCCATTGGTTTCCAAGGGAGAAATTTTGTAAGTAGAAGCCTATTGCTTAAAGTAATTCCCCTATGGGACTACTACCATCTGGCAAAGAAATATGCACATCAAAGCAGAGAGAAAACAGCACCTCTTAAAAGTAATTTTCTCTAAGGGTTTGCCTGCTGGTATCCTGCCAACGGTAATCTTTAAACCCTTAGCTAGCTACACAGTGAAAAGCTTTCAGATTAGGGGAGCCCTGGTTTGTGTTTCTGATTCTGAATAAAATAAATAATAATATTTAGTGGAACCAAGATATAAACAAAGATCTTTAATTTTATGGCAGGAATATCACTGAGTTATTGCTTTTCCTTCATTAATCATGTACTGCTACTAAAAATAAAATATGGAGACCATTTTGGGATATTGAGGCAACTCTAATTAGTCACCTACTATAAAAAAAATTCATGCTGATGGCTCTCAGAATATGTGTAATGCAAAATTACCTAGGTATAGAAGTGAAAATAACAGTGATAAGGAATAATAATATAAGACAATAATGATAACTGTGCTAGTTATTGTCATTTTGTATTTACTATATGCCAGAAAACGTAAAAGGTGCTTCTCATGATTTATTTACTTAAATGAAATTACAATTCTAAGATAGGTCTCATAATTAACTTCATTTTACAGATATGAAAGTTGAGACACAAGAATAAATCATTTTCCAAGGATGCCTGAGCAGTAGAGATTTTTTTTAATTTTTATTTATTTATGATAGTCACACAGAGAGAGAGAGAGAGAGGCAGAGACACAGGCAGAGGGAGAAGCAGGCTCCATGCACCGGGGGCCGACGTGGGACTCGATCCCGGGTCTCCAGGATCGCGCCCTGGGCCAAAGGCAGGCGCTAAAACGCTGCGCCACCCAGGGATCCCAGTAGAGATTTTTGATACCACAATATTTGCTCTTTGCCCTTTGGCCAATCATTTTTTTATTCAAATAATCCTATGATACATTCAAACATCTTTCATCTTCAACCACTTTGCATTTTCTCTCTTAACTGTACCTTCATTATTTCCTTCATTTGGCCACACATGTTTTCACCAAGTCAACCTGCTTAAACTTCTATTGTTAATGAGTTTTCTTTGCTTAAAATTAACTTTCATTTCTCCCCAGGGACCATCCCAAAAGAAATTCAATAACCCTTATGCATGGTGGCCAAGTGTTTCATAAACTGCCACTTCTTTATTTGAAGCTCACACAATACTGGATTTTTACAAGAACAAGGTTTTTAGTAAGATTCTCTTGAATGTAACTCATACCTTCTACATATACTACAAGTAGCTTAAGTTTTCTAAGTATTTTATCACTTTTGAGCTTTGTATTAAGTTTTGCCTTATGATTTTATTCAGAGCAAAGTGATGTCATATAAAAAATGCGAGACATGGAATATTTTTTAACAAAAATTTTCTTTCTAGGGCAGTCCAGCAGTTTAGCCCCGCCTTCAGCCCAGGGCATGATCTTGGAGACCCAGGATAGAGTCTGACGTTGGGCTCCCCGCATGAAGCCTGCTTCTCCCTCTGCCTGTGTCCCTGCCTCTCTCTCTCTCTCTCTCTCTCTCTCTCTGTCTCTCATGAATAAATAAAATCTTTTTTAAAAATTTCTTTCTAGGTATAGTTCCTTTCTTGATCTCATTCTCCAAGTAAATTGTAACACTTCTTATTTTCTATTTCATATCTATACTTTGCCTTTCTTGCCTTAACATTCTGTTGCATCCATTACTGCTCAGCAGAATTTTCCTCCATTTTTTTCTAGAAAAAAAAATCTATTTATTTGAGGACCAATTAAAAATCACCTCCTCCAAGGAGTCTCCTTTGATCTTCCAAAGAAAGGTGTTTCTCCATCATTCAAAACATAAATTTATTACTTCTAGCATATTCTTCCTTGAAAGGTGTTTAATTATTATTTTTTGTCTATATGAAAAAATAGTCTTTTCTTGCCTACTACATTGGAAACTGAAGATCAGGAGCTATTTGAGACATACAGTAGAGCCTTCTCATAAATATCATGATGACTTCTATGTAGTAGAAACAATAGTCACTACTTGAAGGCAATCCATATATGTTGTAATTCATTTAACATTGTTCTGAAGTTGCAGTGCGCATTATGCACTAAAGTAGTACACTGTATAGCTTTACCTACTTAGGCGACATAGTATAGTAACTGTCCCTTCTGCATTTAATGCATCTGCCTTTATACGGTTATCAATGCACTTTCTGATGACCTCTTCTTTTGGATCCTAATTCACCAACTGACAGGGATGGTCTAACTTCCATCCTCCATTTTTTACTCTCTATTTCTTGAGTATTGTGCCATCTTCCTCATTGCTTCTTCCAGATAATTATCACTGCTGTCCATTCCCTTTTCTTATTTCCACATTTACAGATAATTTAGGCAGAACGTGCATCCTTAAACTATGACTTCTCACCGAGTACAGAACTTCTACCAAGTTGTAAAAACAAAATCTCTTATCAGCTCTGGAACAATACCTGCAGTTATTTCCCAGTTGTTTTGGCTAGACATCTTAGTCAAAATGAATTTATAACTACTGGAAATTACCATGCAGTTTATTTGGGTTGTATTTTGTTTTATGTCTGTCTTAGTACTGTCTCCCCCACTCTTCAGAGCTCAGAAGAGTAATGAAGGAAATGACAGCTATTGATGCAAATGTTAATGCATTACTACTGGTATTATATATCAGAAATCAACAACTGTATAAAGTTTCAATTTCAATGAAGCTTTGCTAATTTTAAGTGTTATGCATTTTTTAACATTTTATTTATTTATTCATGAGAGACACAGAGAAAGGCAGAGACATAGGCAGAGGGAGAAGCAGATTCCCTGCAGGGACCTTGATGCAGGACTCAATCCTGAATGCCAGGATCATGCCCTGAGCCGAAGGCAGACGCTCAACCAGTAAGCCACCCAGGCATCCCTTAAGCATTTTTTTTTTAAGAGAGAGAGACAGTATATGTGCATGTGTGTGTGTGTGTGTGGGGGGGGGAGAGAGAGAGAGAGAGAGAGAGAAAGTGTCTAAAATCACCGTATTTTCTCACACTGAGAAGATACCTTTTGGTATCGTCTCATGTTAATTCTTCAATGGACTTTGCAAAGCAGCTCCTTCAAAGCTAGTTATTTCCATTCAAAATTTTTTACTGTATTTCTGAGTTAACTGAGCGAATTAAAAAATAAGTAAGGCCTAATTGATGCACACTGATCTGGGTCCCCACATCTGTAGACATTTATTCAACTTCTAATGCAGCTTCTCTTAAGCCATATTATCTAAATAACAAGAAACTCTCCACAAGAAACTCCAAGGGAAAAAAAATCACACATATCTATTCTTATTTGATTATTTGGCAATATTTAACAGTTTACCCATCCTGTTTTTCAGGAATATAATTTTTATTTTTTTTTAACATATGTCTCATCATTCTCTCATAAATCTCTACCTAAGGAAAAAAAAAATTCTACCTATTCTGTAAGCCCATCCACCTCAAACTCATTACAAAATTTTCTTCCTTGATTTTTCTCTTTAAGTAGGTCTTTTGCTGGCCCCTTTTGTTTTCTCTCTTTTCTCCACATGCAACAATCTATCCCTTTCATTTTCTATCTCTGCCTTTCACTTCTAGAGAGCTAGGTAAACTACAAATACATAAATTCAATTGCTGACTCAACATCTCTGCTTTAAACCCTTACTCTATGAAAATAAAATAATAATTCACTGAAAACTCAACAATCTCTTTACACCAACTCCAAAATCTATTCTATCCTTTCTTTTTTCACTAAGTTACTTTCTTTTTTCACTAAGATATTCAAGGAAACTAGCTTAGTGCTAGGTATAAGCTTTGCATGTAAATAATATATGTTTAATTTTTAATGGTAATTAAATCTATTTAGAGTTACTATGTGTTCTTAAAACCATGTTAAGGGACATGAAAAGAGGCTAGAATTAAAAAAATATAATCTCTGCCACTTGTAGTTCTTTTAAATCCTAGGATATTCAACTAATATGATGTCTCCCACATACTTTTTTTCTTTAAAGATTTTATTTATTTATTTATTTATTTATTTATTTATTTATTTATTTACAAGTAAGAGAAAGAGAAACAGAGACAGAGAGAGACAGAGAGAGCATGAGCAGGGAAAGAGGGAGAATCAGACTCTTGGCTGAGCAGGGAGTTCAATGTGGAGTTCAATCCCAGGATCCTGGGATCATGACCTGAGCTGAAGGCAGACACTTAACTAACTGAACCACTCAGGCACCACCAGGTACTTTCTTTAAAAGATCAACTCTAGATTAATTTTGAAGTATAATTAATACACAATGTTACATTAGTTTTAGGTGTATAGCACAGTAACTAGACAACTCTATACCTTATGCTGTGCTCACAAGTACACTTACTATCTGTCACCATATATCACTATTCTAATTCCAGTTACTATATTCCCTATGCTGTACCTTTCAATTGTGCCTTATTCATTTCATAACTGAAAGCCTGTACCTCCCACTTCGTTTTGCCCATTTTGCTCATACACACAACCCATCTCCCCTATGTTTTGATGAAAGAGAACTGAAGAAATCATTTGAACTACAAAGAAATTCACTCTTCCTTATTTCCAATGAACTAAGCAAAACCATCTGAAATTCTTTTGAAATTATTTCTGCAAGTATGACACTTTTTGAACAACTTAATACAGTTGCTACACACAAGTCCAAATTCTTGACTTGGATACATTATTTTTTTAACCTCAGCTAGCAGTTTGAACATACAGAGAGTGAACAGCTTGATTTAATATATCAGCAACAAAATACTTAGCTATCCTTTAGTGGAATAAGGGGTGAAAGAACATAATATATGTCACACTTTCATTCTGGATTGAATTGTCACACTAAACTGCTATAGGAGAGGAAAAAATATGATACTTCTAGGTTCTTTGCTCACCTAATAATTACATTGACAGAAGACAAATTAACAGGAGAAAACAAACTTAAACTCATGTGTCAGAGCCTGGTGAAACTAAGAGATCCAAGGGCAAGTCAGGCAGGTGAAGCTTATATGCCATCCTAAGCTAAGGAATGGGATGAGGCTGGGCATTAAAAGCAAAGGGGATAAGTCACACGACAATGAAGATAAAAGCAGATGTTGGGTAATTAGATGTTTGCCTGACATACAGAAAGGTCATTCAACTAAACTTTTATTTGTGGTAATAGCTCTCTTTCTGGGCCAGGCCACCTACCCAAATTATTTTAGATAGTTAAAGGAGAGATAAAAGTTTTTCTTGAATCTATTAGGTCTTGATTGCCTTCAGCTCACATTAATCTGTGAGCCAAAATGGCACATTTTGGGGTGGTGTATTCCACTCCCTTTCACTGTAAATATATACATTTTCAAATACCATAATATTTTATGGAAGATACTGATGGAGAACAAATATTAAATGCACAATCTTTTGACTCTATTTTCTGACTGTAAGGCAAAAATATTTCATTTACTTTTATAAAGCAAATTATATTTTAAAATATAATAGACAAGTAGTAAAAATCAAAGGCCTACTATTTAATGTAGGCCTAAGGCATATCCTCTTGAATATTTTTGTACTTTAATAGATGGTTCTCAAAACTATTTGCCCTGAAACTTCTCTATGTAACTTTGAATATTCCCCTAACTACTTGTTTCCATGAAATAAAAATGATAATAGAATTTGATATTCACTTTTTTAGTATTTCTCAAAGCGAATTTAAACATATGTTTTCAGATTGCATCTTTTTATACCTTTAATTTGTTATGGTTCTATGAAAATTTTAAATTAGAATTTGGCTTTATTGCATTTGGCTTTAAAATATATAGTTTCACTTAGAAATTGTTTTAAAGATTTTATTTATTTATTCATGACAGTCACACAGAGAGAGGCAGAGACACAGGCAGAGGGAGAAGCAGGTTTCATGTGGGGAGCCTGATGCAGAACTAGATCCCAGGACCCAGGGAACATGACCTGAGCGGAAGGCAGACGCTCAACCACTGAGTCACCTAGGCATCCCATAGAATTTCTTTCCCCACAGTTTTAAACTACTGGTCATCCCTTAGTAAATTCTTTTTCAGTGTTTTTTGGGTAATTTTTGTGTCATTTAAACTCATATTAGGTAGACTTAAACACATATCTATTACAGAATTCCCTTTGAAATAAATTCTCTATCATAGATTTCTGTACTCATACATCATTCAAAAATAGATGTTATTTATTATAGCATAAATTAAATTTTATCTAAAATAAGTGATTAAAACTATTAAATATGAAATATACGAGCAAGAAAGTATAATTTAATGGAGGGGCCATCACATTTGGAATAAAAAATTTAATTTCCATTTGAAGCCACAATATATATCAATTCTGTAATTTTGATCTATTTGGCTTCTTGGTCTCACTTGTGTCTGAAAAGCACATCATAATAAACCTACTTCTCTAATAATTTATATGTATGAATATGAAGTCAATATTTTGGTACCACAAAGTCATATATTTCCTAGTTATTGGAGTTAATGTTTTCTTGCTTTAATCTCCAACAAATTGTCATTTGTAGGTCTTTCAACCTCTTTTTATAAGTCATAGTAAAAATGTTAGTTTTAGGTGTACAAGATATTGGTAAAAGCTGAATATTAAAACATTTCCTTCTTCTGCCTATTCCTTTATGAATCCTCCCATCCCCTTCCCTGCATCCCCCAATATTACGCACATGGCACTTTGTGGGCCATGAAATGTCCCTGTCATTTGGATGAAATTTAGAGAAAATGTCTTTTTACCAAACATTCTAAATTCTTCACCTGTATGTTAGAGCAGCCATATTATTTTTATACCAAACAAGAGAAGAATGAAACTATTTTTGAAATTTAAAAATACTTAAATAGACTATGCACATTATGACAACCATGCAATTGCAAACATCTTTTGACTCTCAATGTATCTTAAGGCTTAGGCTTACCTGCTATTTAAGGCTTACCTAATATTCATTTAAATGGTATACTATTGAGCAGTTACAATATATCTATAATTCTAACTATAGAATTTTTGTTTTGAAATTTCTTAACTACTTTCATTTATCTTCTACAGGTCTCAATATTTGCATAATCCTTGATTTTTTGTTTAATAAAACTCAATGTTTTCTAAAAGATAAATCTAAATTAAATGTAATAAAATGTATTCCATGAACTAATCCCTGTAAATAGCTATCATATCTGGTTCTGGGCTGTAAAAAGATTCAGAATAAGTAAAGTAGCTATTATAACATATCTAATTAATTTCTTACTTCCACATCAATTTTAAATTGTGAGTGTAAAAAGTCTGATATGCTAGGAAATTATATTTTATTGGATTAATTTTATATAGATAGAAATTGCAGGTGGGTGAAGGCTTAACATTTAAAATGTAATTTGAGTTTATTTTTCTCATTAAAAAACTAGAATTGGAGTTTTAGAAGATAAAAACTCTATTATAAGTGATACTTTATGTCTAATTTAGAAAAAAAAGTTTCTAAAAGCAAAAAAAAATAATTTCTAAAAGCTCTATCTTATTTTACAAACCAAATGAATGCAATAGAAAGAAAGCAAAGTGAAGGTAAAGAAACAGTTAATTAGCAAATTGGATACTTACTTTGTAAATATAATGGAATTGAACAGCAAATATCTTTAGATACCCAATGGTCATAAAGGACAACAAAAAATAATATACAAAATAATTTATTAAGATAGAATTTTTTAAAGGTTGACCAAAGTATTAAGTAACCAAAATAAAGTAACACAAATTAACAAATGCTAGAATATCTTTTAATTATGATATTGAAGCACAAGCACAAAGAAAAAATTCTATAAGCATCCAAGAAGAAAATTCAAATTAGCTAAATAGAGAAAAGAAACAATAGGTTCATTTGACTGATAAACCTCTCCTGACCAGCATTCAAGGCAAAATCACCAAAGGATCACAGATTCTAAATGCAGATGCTAAAAAACCATAATCTAAGTTTTGGTTATGCTTCAATGATGTTGTACATGAGCATGAGCAACAGAAACATCTCAAATGTATATGGCTAGGTGACCAAATACATAAGAACAAAACCCCAAGCCTGACATCCTAGTGTCTAAAGCATCACAGTGAAATACAGTGAGACAATGGTAAAAGTTTAACAAGAAAATGCATAAAAGGCAGAGAATAGAGAAATGTAGAGATATCATTTAAAGTTGAATACAGACGAGCACATAGGTGGCTCAGTGGTTGAGTGTCTGCCTTTGGCTCAGGTCATAATCCTGGGGTCCTGGGATAGAGCCCCAGGCTTCCTCAGGCAGCCTGCTTCTCCCTCTGCCTGTGTCTCTGCCTCTCTCTTTGTGTCTCTCATGAATAAATAAATAAAATCTTTAAAAAAAATAAAGTTGAATACAGAGAAAGTAGCATTCAGTAACATTATAAACACCAAATATATAAAAATAAGAATACTGGATACTCAGTGATGAAAGGAACACACATAAGTTTGTCTTTTTCTTAGTGACATAATGTAACATGTATAAAAATTAGAGAAAATGCCAATACAAATTCTTGAACATAAAATACTAAAGGAAGAGATCTACATCTTGTTACTAAATTAATGAAATTAATAAGAACATTTAAAGATACAGAATATCATCCATCTATCCATCTACCCACCAAAATCTGTATTTTCACTGGCAAAAAATTGTAAGAGGGTATTAATCATAACTTCTTATTTGGAGTATCAAAAATAAGCCTAAGCCTGAGAAACAGTTGCATTCTTCTTCAGTTTAATATGGAAACCATATAACTGCCCTAGATTATGCAGGAAAAAAATTGCAGTGTTCACTTAAGCTATGCTAAGCTATTATAAGACAGGTTTTGACACTTTTAACTCATTACTCACCCAGATGATATTAATCAGGGAAGACCAGATCTCTGACTTAGAGGTACTGAAGAAACTGGGGAGCTGCAGAATAAGAATGTTTTCGTAGGCTCTTTTCAGATACCCGGGAGGATGAATCCTTGAAAAGGACTGAGGCTGCTCCTCTCTCACTTGAATTCCAGTGACATTCACACAAGAGAAGTACATAAGCTATTTGGCCTACGTTTTTTGGCATTTAGAGATTGCTGATAATTTACAAACAATCTGAAATCAAGATGCTGGCTGGCAGGGATAGAAAGGGAACCACCTTGAGAACTGCCTGCAACGTTTCCGATTTGGTCATGCAAAGACACTTGCTGCCTCTGTGAACCTGATTTAGTTCAACTGAACTAACACTGAAGAAAGAGGTCTAGATGTGAGTTATTTCACAAGAATCTACCCTCAAAAGAAATGCATTGAGAGGACTAGATCCCAAAAAGCCAGGAACTGTAAGGAAGATGAGTCATAAGTTAAAGATGAGGAAGCATTGCCCATACCAGGGAACTATAGTCCAAAGTGCCCAGATAAGGGATTTATGAGGAATCCCCCCCCAAAAAAATATATATATACTATAAGAGGAAGGATCATGTTTGGTGCCCATGATCTGCTGGATTGCGTTTCGTCTAGATGTCTAAAACCTGTCCCTTTAGGCCTAACCCCAGAGGTACTACCGACAACATCTTGCAAGAGGGAAGGAAGGAGAGGGCAGGAGAAGAGATCACCATCACCTTCCAGTTGAATGTTGTATCAACTTGGGTGATGGATGAGAGTAAGGGAATTTGAAAGTCAGCTGGGTTTGTTTATTACCTGAGACTTATTCCAAAAGGCCAAAATTTCATCCAGATGTTTAAAAGAAAAAATAAAAAAGCATATCAAAGGAACAACTTAAAGGGATCACCTGTAAAACCAAATAAATTTGCTTTAGCTTGTATTTTATCAAGACCAGCTCATTCAATGCACTAGAAAAAAAGTAGAGTAAATATTGGGCAAGCAAACAAACAAATCTTGTCAGTATTTTTCCAGGAATAAACAAAGGATAGAAGGAAGAATTACAGTCAATTTTTTCTTCATTTCCATAGCATATGGAAATGAAAGGTCTATAATCCTGTAATTAGCATTAATATCTGTTAATAAATGAACTCTGTCAAAGCAAAAAAGATTTTATTGAGAGTATTCTAATTGGGCAGAGAATCCAGAATATGAGTTCAACTCTATTGAAACAAAGAGCTGAAATGTTTTTAATATTTGCAGCAGGAGGATCACAGTCCGCCTGTGTTTGTCAATTGGCCTTTTCCAAAACAAAAGTAAACTTCTTCATATCTTCCCAACTGGAGGTCATTTACAGCTTGTAGCAAGGCATCCACCAAAACCATCCAATAGAGACCCTGAGATAGGGGCATTATCTTCTTTGATTATTATATTTCAAAGAGATGGCTCTCAGTACTTGAGAAAGACAATCCTCAGTTATAAAACAAGAAGGATATTTTTAAAGTGACTTATAGCTCATATGGGGCAGAGAAAAGACTGACAATTACTTTTTTAAAAAGTAAATGCTCAGGCAGCCCTGGTAGCCCAGTGGTTTAGCACCGCCTTCAGCCTAGGGTGTGATCCTGGAGACCCGGATCGAGTCCCACCTCGGGCTCCCTGCATGGAGCCTGCTTCTCCCTCTGCCTGTATCTCTGCTCCTCTCTCTCTCTCTCTGTGTCTGTCATGAATAAATAAATAAAATCTTTTAAAAAAAGAAAAGTAAATGCTCTAAGGGAACGGGTTGCATATTAATGCATAAACTGCCTTTTATGCATTACTATGTGATGGACTAACATATTTCTACAAGTGAATCTTAATATCCAAATCTCACTTTGTTACATTTTTTATTCATTTAGCTTTCACTTACTTTTGAGATGAAAGGATCAAACTGAATAACTCCAATGCATTTACTTAAATAAATCCAATATTAAAAACTCAAAAAGCTGAAAAACAATGTGTTCCTAAAGAAAATATTTTAGTAGCAAACATACAGATCTAAATAATTTCTTCTGAGATTCAAATAAGTGACCTGGAGAATCAAGTACCAGAAACATCTAAACCTCAAGAAAAATAAATAAATAAATGACTAAAAATATATGACAAAAATATAAAATGATGATTATTTTACTTTTTCTGTGAATTGATTTGAGGTTTGCCAGTTTTTTAATTCAATCGATAGCTTCTATCCTTTCTCTAGCACTCTTAATCAAACATACATAACTTTATTCTTATTTGTAAGCAATATTCCAACCATTTCCCCTCATAAAATACATTATTCTCCCTCCATTACCATTCAGTTCTTCCACTCTCTCTCTTCATGTTTTTGTTTTTAAGATTTTATTTATTTATTCATGAGAGACACAGAGCAAGAGAGGCAGTCAGAGACACAGGCAGAGGGAGAAGCAGGCTGCATGCAGGGAGCCTGATGTGGGACTCGAACCCAGGACTCCAGGATCAGGCCCTGGCCTGAAGGCGGTGCTAAACCGCTGAGCGATCCAGGCTGCCCATCTCCCTTCATGAGTTAAAGCATTTTGTAAACATTTGTGGTTTTTAATCTTCCTTTTCCCCGATTTATTTTTTTCCTTTTCCTATCTCCAATGAGTCTGTATCATTGCAAAAGCAAACAATCAAACAGAAATAAAAACAAAAATAACTGTTTTCATGTTTAAGGATATGGGATTTAACAGAAGCAAGTAGGTTTAAGGAAAAGGATTGGATGGGGTGGAATTCAGGAGGCTATGTGTGATGTCACTGCCTTGTGCTACAAGCTTAGGGGATATGATCTTTAGATCTGGCTGCTGTTGCCACTGAAAGTGTTCTCCCAAGGGTCAAGTGTCCTCAACCTTTGCAGGAACAGAAATAGACAAAGCTGCACATAGCAAAGCATGTAGCACAAGTTTGGCAAGTGAATTCACTTAATGGAAACTTATTTGCATCTAAATAATGTTGCAAAGGAGGATGAGAGGTTTTGTTTTACCTGTCCAGCCTCTGCTCTTAATGAAAACTTACTAGAAAGAAGTAGAAATTGGTACCAAATGTCAACTGATTACATGCAGTACAGTATAGCCACTGTCTACTGAATATTTAAATATATCCATTTGCTTATCCCTAAATTTTAACACAACAATAATGACAGTAACAATGCATTTTTTGCTTAAGAAAAAGAAGGAAGGAAGGAAGGAAGGAAGGAAGGAAGGAAGGAAGGAAGGAAGGAAGGAAGGAAGGAAGGAAGGGAGGGAGGGAGGGAGGGAGGGAGGGAGGGAGGGAGGGAGGAAGGAAGGAAGGAAGGAAGAAAGGAAGGAAGAAAGGAAGGAAGCTCAATCTTTCCCCAAAATGGACAAGCAGTTACATCAGTCTTTGTAGTTCTTTCTGGATAAGAATTATTCTGCTTCTAGTTAACTACAATGCCCCCTACATATGCTATAATTTAAAGAATAAGTTATATAATAAATAACAATAAAAATCTTTATATATATAATATAACTGGTAAGAAGAATAACAGGAAAAAAAAGATAGTTGCTTTATATACAAAACCAAAACAAATAAGGTCAAAGTATATAGATAACCGTTATATTCTTTATTTTTGTACTTTGTCATAATCTTATTTATGATGTTCTTTTACTGCTTAATTCATATGCCCTAAATTCTAAAATAGCTCCTTCAGTTGATCAGTGATTTTTAACTGATGAAGTACCTCAAATGATTATGTATGAAATATCTGAGTGTTGAGGGTATTGCTTAGATGAACTGTAGCTGTTTATTAATTTTTGCCACTGGTATGGAAGTACTCAGTTATCCCAAATAGTTCCCTAGACTCCAGATATATTCCTACTATTCAATCCCACTTCCTTTGCTTCCTAAAATCATGTCCAAAATAAACTTACTTGTACTCAAATCTTCCTCTGAAGTTTTTGTTCAAGTGAATAAAACTAAAGCAATTTTAAGGTCATTTTATTTAATTCAGTAATCTCCATCGTGCCCTGTTTGTTCAATGACATGAGGAATTTATATTTTGTAGGAGGAAAACTTGATATCTGTTCTATGAAATCATTGCTGGGTCTTCTAGTGAAAGCATCTTCCTGAGTAGAAAGTCCTCTGGATAAACAAAGTCTAAAGATTTAGGAGGAGAAGAAAAAAATGTATAAGTGGATTATTAGATATAATGGTGAAACGACCCATTTCTATTTCCATCATTCTCAGGTCCATGAACACTAACTATGATATCTCAACCCCATATATAGTTTTCTGGTTTAGAATATAAAATATAACCTTTAAAAGAGTACCCAAACTTTATGGTATGTGGCCCTGTCTGGTATTTTATGGAGACTTTGAAAAAAGCATATCAATATTCTTAGTAGACCAGCTGCCTCTCAGTAAATTAATTACATCAAAAATAAACGAGAGGAAAAAAAATCATTGCATCCTATCAATAGATACTGCAAGAACATTTGATAAAATTCAACAGAGCAACATAATATAAACCCTTTACTATCACTGGACTAGAAAGCAATTAGGCAGGTATAATAAAGACTGTAACCAATAACCCAAAAGAAGGTGCATGAAAATTGATGACATAATGAACTACTTTGTTTAAAATAATTATCTAGACAAGGACAACTACTATCGCCTTTATGGTTTAACATTTCTTTGGAGAATTTGGCAAATACAAGATGAAAACAAAGTGATTTACATCAACTTCAGAAAATATAAAATCTCCTTGTTTTGCTAAATGAAAAGATGAAAACCTAGAAAATTCCCATATTAGGTTTGCTAGAATGAGGACATTTTGTCTTAATTTAACCCTAAATATCAAGAGTAAAATGAATGAAAATATTCCATTGGCAAAAATGAAATATACGTACTTAAAAAAAACTCATGAAGAAATACTCAGAAAAGACATCTACATGAAACAATTATAAAGCCATTAGCAGACATAAAACAATATATAAAAACAATGTAAAGTTATTTATAGAAAATACTTAGATATCATCATAAAAATATAAGTTCTCAATTAATATATGTATTTATTTGATGGAATCCCAATAGAATCCTGAGATTTTCATGTAATTAAATCGAATGATCTTAAAACTGCTTTAGTTTTATTCACTTGAACAAAAACTTGAGAGGAAGATTTGAGTACAGTAAGTTTATCTGGGACATGATTTTTGGAAGCAAGAGTGAAGAAAGAGGGGTAATGAAGAAAGGGAAAAAAAAGTATTCATAGTATAATAGTTTATGTTTGTGGATCCTGGGCATGGGGGGGGAAGGCAATCACTGGGCTGACCTAAAAAGTATGGAGAACTGTGCATCAGATTGCTAGGGGCCTGGAGTGATTCTCCACCATCTTTGTTCCTTTGTTCTTTAAGGATGGCTCCAAGGAGCATTAAGTCAGGACTGCACAAAACTAGGGCCAAATAAGCTGTAGGTGTTGCAAAAGTTCAGGAGCTGAAGAAAAATCTTAGATAAGACCTTGATTTTGTCTAGGGTCTGACAGTGACAGGTAAGTCTAAATTCCCAAGGATCATCTAATATACATGATTAAAGTTAGATCAAAAGAAAGTGACAGAGTATAGCAGAAATATCTGCAACAAAAATTGAGAATAAATAAGAATAAATGGTAATGTTATTAAACCACTTAGTGGAGCATTTCCTTAAAAAGATATTAAAATGTAGGGGAGTCAGACTGGCCTAGTCAGTAGAGCATGTGACTCTTGCTCTCAGGGTGGTGAGTTCAGGCCTCATGTTGAGTGTAGAGCCTACTTAAAAAATTGTTTTCTTTTTAAATAAAAAGATATTAAAATACAGAGAGTAGACACTAATCAAATTAACTTAGTGTTAATGTAAAATATACAAACCAATCAAACGAAACAGAGAAATCAGAACTAAATTCCCAAATATGACATATTAACAGAGATGAATGCAGCAAGTTTGATTCAGTGGAAAATGACAAACACTTTCATCAATGGTAGCAGATACATGGTATTCAACAGAGGAGAAGAATGAATTCCCAGCCTTCATCACAGTCAAAACTAAAATCCAGGTGAATAAATTATTTAAATATTTTTAAAAGCATGAAAATGTTACAAGGAAATTCTAAGATACTGTATGAATTATTTGAATATAGAAAGTCTTTTCTAGGCAAGACTTAAAATCAATAATCTATTTAAAAAATAGATATTTGGGTGCCGGGATGGCTCAGAGGTTGAGCGCCTGCCTTCGGCTCAGGTCGTGATCCCAGGTCCTGGGATGGAGTCCCACTTCAGGCTCCCTGTGAAGAGGCTGCTTCTCCTTCTTCCTATGTCTTTGCCTCTCTCTCTGTGTTTCTCAAGAATGGATAAATAAATTTTTTTAAAAAGATATTTGATGAGAATAGATCTGTCAATGGACAAAAATAGAACAAAAATATTGTATCATAGCAGACAAAATTTCTAAGTTATTTATTAGTAATGAGTAAATGAATACATATAATAAAAATGGCAGAGATGAATTGTTATTACAAAAAAGAAAATGTTTTTAAAATTGATAAGTAATAGATGCTCAATTTAATAATAGATGCTCAATTTGCAATTCAAAGATGCATTATAGCTATATATATATTATAGCAATACATCAAAAATTGAAATATGTATTTCAAATGTAGACATCATTCAGTTATTCTACTTTGAAAAATTAATCAATTACAAAGTACTTAAATAAAATCATATTTATTGTTTGCTTTGTTCCAAAATATGGAAACAAAGTGAAGGACAACAGAGAAATAAATAGAAAAAAATTTAAGAGGGTACTTTAACCAAATCAGAAAAGCAATTATAATCAGTAAACTACTTAAATTTTTATAAAATCTATGATGACAATTATGTAGACAGTTTTGAGGGAATTGTCATATTTGAGGGAAACATATTTGGTAATATCATGGCTCATCTGTGTGTAGAGATGCGAGACTGTTATGATTAAGTAGATGCAGATGGATGATGTATCCATAGAGAAAAACAGCATATATGATATGGATTCAGTTAACTGAAGAGTAAGATTGGGATGACATTACATATGATTGTAGGAATAGTGAATTTTTGCTGTGTTAATTTTTTCTTGCTAAGAATAGGTAAATAGATCACACAAATTTTAGAACACATATAATGAAATATCTTCTAATAATTGCTATTATTATTTTTATTTTTCTGATTATATGAACTAAATATATTATTAAAATTAAATCATAATGCTTTTTTAAAAAGTAATTCCAAATTTTATTTGAAATATTACACTTATTAAATTGAGTGAATATGAAACAAAAAAGGTAACAATGAATAAAGACTCCAGATACATAAATATTACATATTTATATTAAAAAGCATCCTCTCAGTAATAGAGAAGAAGATCAATTAAACAGAATAAAAAGCATAAAAGAAAGTCATTGTCATATATAATGTAGGATATAAAAAAAGGCAGTTTAAGTCATTTGAGAAAATATTAAATACTATAGAGAATATTGAGACTTTTTGCTGGTTGAAGCATAAAGTTTGGCTTTTCTCATTATATTACAAGAAGGAAGGAAAGAAGGAAAGGGAGAAGGAAAAGATGTAACATTTAAATATAAAAATGAAACAGTAAAAGTATTTAAGTGAATTATATTTTATAAAGGGAAAGCCCTTTTATTATGATACAAAAAATCAATAAATTACAAAGGAAATTATTAATAAACTTAACTACTACAAATGTGGCAAACATATAAAACATACAAAGCTAAAGAAAATTTTAACAAAAGACAATCTGGTCAGATAAATGTTACAGTTCCTTCTGGATTTTGTAATTTCAGCTATTTTTAATTTTCATAATTATGTTTTATAGATTCTGTTACTATAGTATTATAGTTTAAAAAGCAGTATATTAGTTTCCAAGAGTTTCTGTAACAATATCCTACAAACTAGATGGTTTACCACAACAGAAATCTATTCTCTCACAGTTCTGGGAACCAGAAAATTGAAATCAAGGTGTTTGTTTTGAGGGAGAATCTGTTATGAGCATTTCTCCTTGCTTCTGGTAGTTGCTGGCAACACTTGACATTCCTTGGCTTAAAGACGCATCACTCCCATCTCTGTTTGTCATCATATGTGTGTCTGTATCTCTTTGTCTCCTCTTAGGAGGATACCAGTGATTGATTTAGGACCCACACTAATCCAGCATGGTCTCCTCTTCACTTGATTATATCTGCAAGTGCCTTATTTCCAAGTAAAGTCATTTTCATTGATGCAAGGATTAGGACTTCCATATACCATTTTAAAGGACACAATTCAACATGTAACATAATGTAAATATCTGTAATTTATAGAGTATTTTTTTTCCAAAAAAAAAATCAGTGCTAGCCTTCTGTTTGTGTCATCCTCACCCTCAGAGTTTATGGAATATGTGTAATTAATAAAAGTAAATACTAATATGTTAACCCTTTAAGACACCTTTTGAGAGATTTCATCTTGACTTTTGTCCTTTGGTTTATTATTAGTTGCAGTTATCAATATATTCGGTATCTTGGGAAGGGAAATAATATTAGAGATCCACGTAGTGTCTGCATACTATGTGCATATATGTTCATAGTCAAGAAAAGAATATATATAAAATACACACCCTGTGTCTAAAAATCATTTTGTGGGTGGGAGAAAACTTTAGGAGTCGATGAATATGTTTAGAGCATAGATTGTGGTGATGGTTTTGCAGAAACCTTGCTTCAAACTCACCAAGTTGTGAACATTAAATACACAGCTTTTTATATGTTAATCATACCTCAATAAAGAGGTTTTTAAAAATTGCCTTGATCTATTCATTCTCACATGTGTTTTTTTTTTTTCAAAAGTAATCTAGAGGCTTAAAACACACACACACACACACACACACACACACACACACACACGAACATTGTATTACATTGTTTAATCTTCAATAATGCTCTTAATGCCCCCATCTTCCGTAGAGCTCTTTCTTTCACACTTTCTCAGTTTCTAAGTGGCATGTCGTTCATTTATACTGGGTGCAATCTAAGATGTTTTTCTATATCACAACAAATAAATGTTAATACACCTTGTAAGAGATTACACAAATGTATTTAATCTTTTCAAACCTGTTACTAATACCATATTCTAGAGATTTCACTCACTGATATTTGCCATAGCAGAACCATGGACTATTAGAATAAAGTGTTCAAAGATACATTGTTTTTAAATGTTTTCTCACATAACTATGTGCGAAAATTCTTAATAAGAACATTCTTAATAAGAATAATGGAAGATGATGCCCGTTTGTTGTCAACTGTTGCTGAATGAATTTCCTAGAATAATGAAGGAGAATAATTATTAACAGTATCATTTTTACCAAGACTTTTAGCATTACATATCAAATTATGGACTCACTGATGTGTCCTAAAAATCCTTGCTGAGGAAGCAAACCTACAAGGGACAGAGGGACTACATGTGGGTGTGCTGGGTGCCCAAGAACAGAGGGGAGTGGAAACCCCTGTCAATCACCCAGAGGTCTGTGATCTGAATAGAGAGCTCTACTCCCTGAGAGCTTGAGTCCCTTTGTCCCTCACAGGCATGCTTTTATCGCCAAACCTCATGACAGAGAAAAAAGTACAGGGAGGCCCCTTGTTGGTATTCGGTGTTTAGAGCTGCTGCACAGAGATTTTAAAAATCGTTCTTTGATTTTTCAATTTACTCTCTTCTAAGGCTGATAATGCTTGAGGGTTGTGCTGAAGAGAGATTAGAGACAGGTAATAGAAGCCACGGAAGAAGCAACACTTGTTTTCTGCTATGGTCAATATGAAAAATTATCCTACTTTGATGAATGGAAGCCTGGTGTGCTGAGAAACACGGAAATATGGAAAAATGTAAATTGCACAGCCCTTTTACATTCAAAGGGAAATTCAAGTTATGTTTAGAACTGGGTTCTCTCCAGATGCAAGTGAATGACAAACCCTGTGTGTCCCCAAAGAAACATTCTCTATAGACAGAAATACAGAATAAGGCCTATATCTTTATTTCTCTTTTTTATGCTGCATGGCAAAACTTTCGAAGCTAATCATTTTTACGTACCATACCTACTGGAGGGCATTTCTCAAACTGTTCTCTGAGAAATTCTTGCTTTCTGGGCAGCCCAAGTGGCTTAGCAGTTTAGTGCCTGCCTTCAGCCCAGGGCGTGATCCTGGAGACCCGGGATTTAGTCCCACCTCGGGCTCCCTGAATGGAGCCTGCTTCTCCCTCTGCCTGTCTCTCTGTTTCTCTCTCTGTTTCTTGAATAAATAAATAAAATCTTAAAAAAGAAAGAAATTCTTGTTTTCTGAGATTATTACAAGGTGCCTCTAACTACAAATTGCCAATCATAAACAAACGTTAGTAACATATTTTTCCAATAATTTGTTTTTAACATATATGCGATTACTTACATATCTGTCTCTTACTTGTCTAATAAATACTGGGAATTCCAGAGCATAAAGGAGAGATGAGAGACAGTCTACTGATTTGAAGTCAGATATTTTGTTTGATAAACTAACATATATAGTGCATTCACTATATGCTAGCTGCTGATCAGAAGTTCTTCGAATGTATTAATTCCTTTGATCTTCACAATGTAAGGTAGGTGTTAAATTAATTAAACATAGAGGCCATTATACTGAGGTGGCTCTAATGCCATGGCAGCCTGTGCAAGCAAATCAAAATCTAAGCCTCTAAGTGCCTCTGGGTTATGAATTGAAACCTAAGGACAATCAATCACAAGCAGCTAAAAGGCTTTAAGCTACAGTCAATCACATAATTTCCTTGCTTTGTTTTTGTCATCTCTCTACTAGAGTCTTTCTCCAGCTTGGAGTGGACCACTCCTAACTACTTCTGGTTTTGCGCTGCCTGATTCCAATTCATTTTTGTTCAAATAAACTCTTAAAATTTTTAATATGCCTCAGTTTCTCTTTTAACATAGATAATTTAACTGTCATCATTGTATGGAAAAGTGAAGCAATCCACCTCTTAGTGTAAGGACTGAAATTTAGATAATGGATTTGATTAAAGGCCAAAAGTAAGCCCCTCCCTACAAACATAATCACCTGATTTATAATGAAGGTACAAGTTGGCTAGATTTAATAAGAAAAGAATATCCTTTTCAACAAAATGTATAGAAACAATTGAACCTCCAAATGCAAAACTGGAATATTGATTTAGAAGTTATTAAAATTTCTAGAATGAAACATAAAAGAAAATATATGTGCTTTTAGATTCAGCAAAGACTAATTATATCACCAAAAATATGCATGAAAGAAAAAAATAACTTGAATCTTATCTAAATTTTAAAAAGTTTGCATAGCCACACTGTTAAGAAAATAGAAAGATAAAGTGAAGACTGGGAGAAAATATATATAAATCACATTTATGACTAAGGATATAAATCCAGAGTATATAAATAACTGTTAAAATCAACAATAAGATGATACAAATAGATATATTACAAATATACGAAGAGACATTTTGACAAAGAGGATACACTTTATGGGTGTCAAATAAACATGAAAATACACAACATCATTAATTACTAGAGAAATACAAATTAAAATAGAAATGAGATACCACTACCTACTTATTAGAATAGATAAAAACAAAACTGACAATACCAAGTTCTGACGAGGAGATGGAGAAACTAAAACCAACATGGTTGGTGAGAAGTTACAGGCAATTTGAAAGAGAGTTTGGCAGTTTCCTGATTGATCAATCGATTGATTGACTTTAAGATTCATTGGTGGGGAGGAGCAGAAGGAGAGAATATCCAAGCAAACTCCTGATGAGCATGAAGCCCAGCTCAAGGCTCCACATCACAAGCCATGAGATCATGACCTGAACCAAATCCAAGAGTCAAATGCTTAACCAACTGAAAACCCAGGTGCTCTTCTTATTTTTAAGCTTTATTCTTGAATAACTACTTAAAAATGGAACTATACCCTGAAATATTTTTTGCACAAAATAATTTATGTAAGATTTGTTTTCACTAAGAAAGATAATTTAATCAGGCTTCATTTCACAAGCTCTTCTTGTGGGTGTATAATGTCATCTTAAAAGTTTCCTTTAGTTAAATAATCTTTTAAAAATCTAGCAAGGAATAACAAGAAGAGAAAGAAATATAATCTGATTTGTGAGCAAGAGGAAATGGGCTTCTATATATGGAACAACAAATCAAAAACAGCAATGATGTTTACAATGTGTAATCACAGATTTGTGCTAAAATCATTGAGAGATATTCAGAAGGCTCCTTTCCTTGATCAATTTTCCCAATTGCCAACTAGTATCCCTTGCACCTCTCAAATGTTTCTGGGAGTATCTAAGACAGTCTGAGCCCAAGTTGAGGTAGAAAAGCTCAAGAGACTATTTTACAATAATAGCTCCATCTCTGCTGCTTTTCTACTTGTGTTCTGTATATCTACCCATGTTTTATATAGTGCCTCCGAATAAGTCAAAGTAGTTAGGTTCCCATTTCAAGGGGGAACACATAGCCTAAATCTCTTTCCAATACAAACCCCTAACCCCAAACAATAAAGAGACTCATTCTCCTTTCTTTTCTGAGTCTCCAAGACATTCCATCTACTATTCTCTACCTGTCACTTACTCTATTCAGTAAACTCTGCCTTCACTTTTGCTGGATTGCATTTGATTTCTATCCTGCCTGATGCCAAGCACCATCTTGGCTGATCCTTTGGAACCCCCTCCAGGTATTCAGACCCAGCCTGCCTGCATCAGTTACTACTGGTAGTACTACACATCTATCTTTTCAAATATGAATCTAAGCAAAAACTCTGAGATGTTAATGCTTTGCAGATAATTATGGTAAATAAAGAAGACAATAGTTCTCTGCTAAAAAAAGATCAGAAATTGAAATTTCAAAACAGAGATATTTTCTAATATATTGTTTTTAAAGCATCCTGCTTTATTTACTTATTCATGTTCTGATTTCTCCTGTTAGGAATGTAAAAAAGTTAAAAATGTGATTTTTTTTCATGAACCTATCAGGGTGTCATTTATAACTCCCCAATAAATACAATTTGTGTAACACAGCTCATATGAGAGACAAGGCAGCAAATAGTTGATTCAATTGCCTCACAAAATCCTCAGTTCTATTGTAAAAAAATACAAGCCAAGAAAGAAACTCCCTGTGGTGTAACATGAGGATCAATTATTCATTTGATTCGTGTAAACTGGCAGGAATGACATTATTTGACAAAAAGCTTTTGTTTATATGATTGAAGGCAAATGAAAAAAAGAAATCAAATAACTTGAATATAAAGGCTTTATTTACATAAGAGGCTTATGAGATCCATGCAACTGGGGTTCAGTCAAAGCAACACTTCCATCAATGTATATTTATGATTATTTTAATTTTCTTTCTTTATATACATTTCCCAGAAAGAAGACACCTCAGCTTGATGATTCCAAGAACTATTTATGCTTGAAATGCAAAGGCTTTTGATTTGTTTTTTTTTTATAAAATATTTTCTGCATTATAGTGGATATATAAAGATAAAATAAAAGCCATAAATTATAAAGTAATCCAGAAATCAAAACTAAATTACTATAGAGGAAACTTTTTTTGCTGTATTTCATTTTTAAGAATACCTTTTTTGTGGGTAGAATGTTATATATATTCATTTATGAAAATCATAAAAAAGCATAATAAACGTATACTTTGATATTCCAAATAATTAGATACTGATTAGATTTAAATGTGTAGGTGTGCAATCTCTTTTAGTCTAAATAGTCTCAAATTGGAAATTTGTTTTTACTTTTTCCTTTCCTTTTTTAATTTCTATTTAAAAATGACTTCCTCACATCATCAGAAACTCTTAAGAAAAAGCATAGCCTAATTGACCTCTAATCATTACTTCCCCAAGTTTTATGTTATCTATTAAACATGTATCTCTTTCCAAATTTTTACTTTTACAAATAGTACAAAATATTTTACTTTTCATTTATTATGCTTGTAGAATGAATTCCTAAAATTAAATTATTGATTAGCTTCTAAATGTTATCACTTATTTTATATTGGCAGAGAAAGATAAAAAATGTATGCAAGCATACAGTTTTCCTACAATTGCTGATTTCATGATGTATGATTATAAATTATGTAGAAAAATAAATAATCTTTGTTTCTCATCAATAGAAAAATATAATTTTATAATTAATTTGTAAATTAACTATTACTTTTGAATTTTAACCTTTTTAAATTTATTATTGGAAAATTATCTTTTTCTAAAGAGTTTGTTGATGCATTTATTATGAGTACTCTCCTTTATGATGTGCAAGCTCTTAATTTATAGATGCTATAGTTTGGGGTTGTCAATGTTACAAGTGTTTTGTCTTCAATAAGCCACCATTTTTTGGTGCTTTAATTTTTTGTTTATCATAAGGTACAGAAATGTTTATGTGTTTACTGAGATTTGTTTTGTTGGGCCCAGAGAAAACTTTTTAAAGAAAATTTTGGGGGACGCCTGGGTGGCTCAGGGGTTGAGCTCTCCTTTTGGCTCAGAGTGTGATCCCTGGGTTCTGGGATCGAGTCCTGTATCAGGCCCCCCACAGGGAGCCTGCTTCTCCCTCTGACTATGTCTCTGCCTCTCTTTCTATGTCTTTCATGAATAAATAAAATTTTTAAAATAATATAAAATTCAAGACCATATTTCTTATTTATGCTGTTCTAAATATTTTTTCTAGTTTTTATAGCTTCAACAGGTATACAACCATTATATTGCATATGTCAAAATCATAATTGAATAATTGATTCTCCATATGAAGTATCTTATTAGGAATTATTTTGATCAGTCATAAATTGTATCCATATTGTATTACTAAGAACTGATTATTCTGCAACATATAACACTTCAAATGTCTATGTAAATAAAGCTTTCTGTTTTACATCATAGTCTTTATATTTTATAGGCAGAAGATTAAATTTAAATAGAAATGCCCTTATTTTATTTAAGAGGATCTCAAATTTGTTTACTAATTCCAAGGGCGATCTCCATGTATATCTGTAAAATAGGATTAAATAAATGAACATCTGTGGAGCTTTTGTTGGCATACTATGAGTGTAAGTGAGGTTGGATGATTATTCCCCACTAACATCTCTTCTAAATAAACAGTATTAAGAAAGTATTCTGTAAATTAGATAAGTGTCACCTGATGTGATAAAATAAACACTAACAGAAGTGAAACTCACTAAAAAAGCAGAGCAGAAGTCATCCATTTTAAGAGATAGAAAATTAAGGCATGTAAGCTATTATAGTGGTGCCTTATAAAAGCAGTAATAGTTAAGAAAGAAAAGAAAGACAAACTTTTCTCCAGAAAATTCTTGAATGCCTTACAAAACATGAATTTTCTTTTTTTTAAAGATTGTATTTATTTGAGAGAGAGAGAAGGTGAGAGAGAGAAAGAGAGTAGGTGGGGGGGGCATAGTAGATGGAGAGGGAGAAGCAGACTCCTTGCTGAGCCAGGAGCTCAAGGTGGGCTCAATCCCAGGACCCTGGGATCATGACCTAAATCCAAGGCAGATGCTTAATCGACTGAGCTACCCAGGCACCCCAAAATGTGAAATTTGTAATCAATAAGACCACTAATCTGAGAGGAGATCTTTTGTCTCTCTTTGTGGTTGGATTTTTAAAATCAATTAGCAGCTAGATTAATACAAAGTTTGTGTTTTAGATTTATCAGTCATGCCACTTCCTCTAACCAACCACCAGGCACGCATGTATGCATGCAGATGTGTGTGCACAAACACACTGAGTTTGGAACTAATTGAGGATCAGAAAAATTGTTATTAATGAGTTTAATTAGTTAAAATTGTGAAACTGAGATTGTTGAATTACAGCGAGTAATCATTGGATAGGATAGAGACCCTGAGAAAAAGTTTCATCTGCATAGTAACATAGCTTACAGATGGTTCCCACCTTATACTATAAGGCAAAAGAGGGAAAGAAAGAGAAAGAAAATGACAGGAATATTATATATATATACATAATATATATATGTATATATATAGTATATATACATATATATACTATATATACTATATATATATAGCATTAGAAAAAAGGAGGGGGAGGAAAAGAGGTAAAGGGAAAGAAGAATGCTATTTTTAATGTACCCCCCCCATTAGAAGATTGATAATTCACTCATTCTCCAATGAGGTTAACAGTAAAACTAAAAATTGGTATTCTTATACAAATAGAACTTCACTAAGGGCACATGAGAAAAATGAATTTCCCTCTAAATATATATTATCAAACATGTTAGAGACAAATTTTGAGAATTGTCTTGTTTCAATAAAAGAATGAAGGAAAACAAATACACATTAAAAAAAAACCCACCTGTACCTGTCATGATTTACAATATGCAAAGTGTCTTCTATAATTATTGTCTAGTCAACTATAGCAAAGTTAAATTTAACTGGAAAAATTAAATAATAACTGCAATGTATGTCAACTTAACTTTTTAAATAAAAGAAGTTATAAAACAGCTTATTCTTAATTGAGAAGCAATAATTTTGAAAATATAATTATGGATATACATTATATGTCTCATATAAGTATGTCAATATAATTCAAATGAACATTTCTACAGTCCATTACACTTTATAAAACTTTTTCTAATGCCTATCTCACAGGACCCACTAAGATAGGTGAACATTGCTATTTAGGATAAGAGAATGAGGTCTTAATGAGTTTATGAAACTTATCTAAAATCAAATAGAAAGAATATTCTAGAATATGATCCCCAATTTTATGAATTTCTTTCTTCCATGATTAGAAAGAGATGAGGAGGGAGAGACAGAGACAGTGCCTGTGCATACATACAGGCCTATATTGGTGTGTATTCTGACCAAAATGGATTTTGGTCAGAATTGATAAGATCTAAGAATGATGATATGGGCCAGGTAATAATACGCAGGACGCTTTAGTTAAAATACAATGTAAATAAATCAAAGTGAATATGCTTAGGCTGGTTGAGCAATTTATTTTCAGGTAAGAACTTATAATGGTGCTACTCATCCTAACAGGATGAAAATATCTTCTATGTAAAGCAAGATCACTCAGATAATATATAAAACAAAGACAGTAATTTTGATCTTTGGAGTATGATGTGCATTTATTTAAGAATAAAGATGACATAATAATGATATAGAAGATAGAGTATTTTTGCCCTTGTAGAACCTACCATATAATTCAGTAATTCCACTTCTGGAAATATATCCAAAGGAAATAGAAACACTATGTTGGAGAGATATCTGTACCCCCATGTTTTTTTTTTTTTAAGATTTTATTTTATTTATTCATGAGATACACAGAGAGAGAGAGAGAGAGGCAGAGGCAAAGGCAGAGGGAGAAGCGGGGTTCATGCAGGGAGCCCAATGTGGGACTCGATCCCGGGTCTCCAGGATCATGCTCTGGGTTGAAGGCGGCATTAAACCGCTGTGCCACCAGGTCTGCCCTGTACCCCCATGTTTATTGCAGAATTATTTACAATACCCAAGACATGGGCATTCATCAATGGATTAATGGGTAGAGAAGTTGTGGTATATATGAACAGTAGAATATCATTCAGCCAGAAAAAAAGAAGGAAATCCTGCCATTTGGGACAACATGGTTCAGCCTTGAAGATATTATGCTAAGTGAAATAAATCAGATTTTTTTTAAAAAAGGCAAATACTATATATGATCTCACTTTAACGTAGAATCTAAAACAAACAAACCAAAAAATAAAAAATAAAAATAAAAATAAAAATCCCTCTTAGGAAAAAAAAAAAAAAAAAGGTCAGATTTGCAGCTATCAGAGGCAAGAGGAGAGAAGAGAATTGGAGGAAGGTGGTCAACAGACACAAAATTCCAGCAATAAGATCAATGAGTACTAGCGATGCAGTGTACAACAGAATGGCTATAGTTAATATTGCTGTATGGTATATTCGAAAGCTTTAACAACGGTAGATTCAAGGAGTTCTCATCATATTATCTGTATGACATGATGGATGTTAACTAAATTTATTGTGGTAATTATTTCATAATATATGCAAGTCAAGTCATTAGCCTTTACAAAAGCTTATACATGCTGTATAACAATGACATCTCAATAAAACTGGAAAAAAAATAAGTACAGGAAGATGGCAGCATAGGAGGACCTTAAGCTTATCTCATCCCACAACCTGGTACAACCAGATAACACTCACATCACTGTAAATAACCCAGAAAATGACCTGAATACTCGCAGAACAAACTTTACAACTAAACATAGAGAAGAAGCCACATTGAAGAGAGTAGGAAGAAGCATAGTGGGGAGCTAAATAGATCCCCAACCTTCTGCAGGATGGAGGGATCCTCAAGGGTGGACAAAAGAGAGAAACACACCATCACAGGAAAGACAAATCCCCATAATATTTGCTTTGAAAATTAGAGAGGCTGAATTTGATGAATTCTTAGAACCTGTGTGACTTAAAGCCTAGAATATTAAAAATCAGCAGGCTTGGTTTCAGGAGAGCCTGGAGGGTGATAAGAAACTGAGTCCTCACACTTAAAGAGAAAGCACAACAAACAGCCTGAGGAGATAACAGCTCAGAAACATCAGTTTGAAAAGCACCTGGGGCATGCAAAAGAGAGAGTTGTTTATGCATCTCTGAGGAGCGGAGATCACTGGAAGACTCCTCTAGGAACAGGGAAGTTGGCAAGTACCATTTCCCTTTCCCACCCCCAGCATAAACAACACCAACCACCTGTAGGAACCAGCCTAGCACTCACATTCACTACCTAACTAGCTTAAACCAAGCCCCATACTCCCACTGTCCCATACTTCAGCAGATTCACCCTTTCCAGTCATGCTTGCCTCAGTCCCTGCACTGCAGGTCTCTGCCCCAGAAGATCAGCATAAACCGTGCCCACCCAGGTCTCCTGACCCATGTGCTTTGAGGGCCTTCATTCTAAGCAACAGCAGCAGGCCCTACCTGTGGAAGTCCAGCCTGCAGTTTCTTAAAACTGCACACACCATACAGATCTGCCTTGGCTGGCCTTGATTCTGGCAGCAACAACAACATGTCTCCTTTTGCAGCAGACCAGCATGTACCCTGTTAAAACTGTGACTGGTCCTGGAAAGCTGGTCCCACAATGACTGCAGGTCCCCTCTCATCAGTGTGAAATCTTGCAGGCACTGTGTACCACCCCCCTTCCAATATGCTCTTGGCTAAAGGCCATTTAAACTGGGGCCACAAGTTTAAATGTGTGTGCCAGGAACTTGACAGGGGTCAGCACCACTCCAAAGTGACTCTTGTCTTGGAAAGATAACCATGCACACCACTCAGACTGAAGCCCCTGCAGCAAGCTGGGGACAGAGAGTTGGTAATTATAAGCCCCATGCACAAATGAAAACTTTTCTGGTGACAATACAAGAAAAGTATCCTGCAGTTTAATGCTACTGCACCTCTAGCAAAAGCCTAGTCTGACTAACTCAAGTCCAAGGTGGCTCCAGAATGGTCCACTAACAACACAGGGACCAAATCCTGCCCACCGTAGGCAAAGAGAGTCACTGTAGATAAGTAGTCTGAAGGAAAAAAGTAGCCAAGATAAAACAGCAGGGTGTATGCAAAGCCCATAGGAGACACCCCTGAAGCACCAGGTTCTGGTGAACAGGGGACATTGCACTCCAGGGCACCACAGGACCTCTTCTTCATAAGGCCATTATTTTCAAGAGCAGAAGATGAAGTTGACTTTCTTAACACTGAGAAACTGACTCAGAGAGGTAGAAAAAATGAGGAGAGGAATATGTCTCAAATGAAAGGACAGGACAAACCCACAGTAAGAAAACTAAATGAAATGGATATAAATAATGAACTTGATAGAGAATTTAAAGTAATGATCATAAAAATTCTTGACTTGAGAAGAGAATGGAAGATATCAGTGAGACCTTTAACAAAGAGAGAAAAAACAATCAGAAATGACGAACACAATAAACAAAATTAAAAATACACTAGATGGAATAAATAGCAGACAAGAGGAAGCAGAAGAGTGAAACAGCGACCTGGAAGACAAAGCAATGCAAAGTAATTGAACTGAATATCTGGGAAAAGAAAAAAAAAAAAAAAAAAAATATATATATATATATATATACACACACACACAATGGGATAGTCTTAGGGTAACAGTGACTCTATCAAGTATAATACTTGAATTATAGAGAGCTCAAAAGAGGGAAAGAGAGAAAAGGGGGCAGAACATATATTTGAAGAAATAATAACTGAAAACTTCCTGAATCTGGGGAAGGAAACAGAAATGCATAACCAGGAGGCACAGATCTTTCAATAAAATCAATCCAAGGTTATCCACAACCAGACAAGCAATAATTAAAATTAAATAACATGCTACTAAATGAATAAGTTAACCAAGAAGTCAAAGAAGAAATAAAAAAATTACATGAAAACAAATGAAAATGGAAGCACAATAGTCCAAAATCTTTAAGATGCAGCAAAAGGGGTTATAAGAGACAAGTTTATAACAATACAGGCCTACATCAAGAAGCAAGAAAAATCACAAACAAATAACCGAACTTTACACCTAAAAGAGCTGGAAAAACAACAACCAAATGCCCAAACCAGCCCCCAACCGGCTTCCAGGCAGGGAAGCCGTGGCTGGGAGGTGGGCTGAGGCAGCTCGGGTAGGGACTCAGGGCGCAGTAGGGACACGGGGCGCGGGACAGAGCCTCCCATCGGCTCCCCTTAGGTGCCGAGATGCTCAAGGGAGCTGGGGCAACAAACAAGGGCAAGAGCCAGGAGCTAAAGAGGACACCTCCTGGCTTAGGTCCTGTGGTGGTGGACCCCAGAGGTGGTGTCACCATAGCCATCCACGCCAAACCCGGGTCCAAACAAAACATTGTGACAGACATGAGAGCGGAAGCTGTGAGCACGGCCATCTCAGCCCCCACTTCGGAAGGAGACGCTCATGCCAAGCCCTTTTGGTACCTGTCCAAGGTCCTGGAGCTAGGAAGAGTAAGTGGTTTTGGATGAGGGTGGTGAATCTCGTAAAAAAGTGGTGAAGCTATTAGCATCCACAACCACTGAAGAGATCTTGGAGAAATTAAAGCAACAGGTCTAGAAAAATATAAAAGCAAATTTTGAGAAATACATCCTTTTTTTTTAATTTATTTTTTATTGGTGTTCAATTTACTAACATACAGAATAACCCCCAGTGCCCGTCACCCATTCACTCCCACCCCCCGCCCTCTTCCCCTTCTACCACCCCTAGTTCGTTTCCCAGAGTTAGCAGTCTTTACGTTCTGTCTCACTTTCTGATATTTCCCACACATTTCTTCCCCCTTCCCTTATATTCCTTCACTATTATTTATATTCCCCAAATGAATGAGAACATATAATGTTTGTCCTTCTCCGACTGACTTACTTCACTCAGCATAATACCCTCCAGTTCCATCCACGTTGAAGCAAATGGTGGGTATTTGTCATTTCTAATAGCTGAGTAATATTCCATTGTATACATAAACCACATCTTCTTTATCCATTCATCTTTCGTTGGACACCGAGGCTCCTTCCACAGTTTGGCTATCGTGGCCATTGCTGCTATAAACATCGGGGTGCAGGTGTCCCGGCGTTTCATTGCATTTGTATCTTTGGGGTAAATCCCCAACAGTGCAATTGCTGGGTCATAGGACAGGTCTATTTTTAACTGTTTGAGGAACCTCCACACAGTTTTCCAGAGTGGCTGCACCAGTTCACATTCCCACCAACAGTGTATGAGGGTTCCCTTTTCTCTGCATCCTCTCCAACATTTGTGGTTTCCTGCCTTGTTAATGTTCCCCATTCTCACTGGTGTGAGGTGGTATCTCATTGTGGTTTTGATTTGTATTTCCCTGATGGCAAGTGATGCAGAGCATTTTCTCATATGCATGTTGGCCATGTCTATGTCTTCCTCTGTGAGATTTCTGTTCATGTCTTTTGCCCATTTCATGATTGGATTGTTTGTTTCTTTGGTGTTGAGTTTAAGAAGTTCTTTATAGATCTTGGAAACTAGCCCTTTATCTGATATGTCATTTGCAAATATCTTCTCCCATTCTGTAGGTTGTCTTTGAGTTTTGTTGACTGTATCCTTTGCTGTGCAAAAGCTTCTTATCTTGATGAAGTCCCAATAGTTCATTTTTGCTTTTGTTTCTTTTGCCTTCGTGGATGTATCTTGCAAGAAGTTACTATGGCCGAGTTCAAAAAGGGTGTTGCCTGTGTTCTTCTCTAGGATTTTGATGGAATCTTGTCTCACATTTAGATCTTTCATCCATTTTGAGTTTATCTTTGTGTATGGTGAAAGAGAGTGGTCTAGTTTCATTCTTCTGCATGTGGATGTCCAATTTTCCCAGCACCATTTATTGAAGAGACTGTCTTTCTTCCAATGGATAGTCTTTCCTCCTTTATCGAATATTAGTTGCCCATAAAGTTCAGGGTCCACTTCTGGATTCTCTATTCTGTTCCACTGATCTATGTGTCTGTTTTTGTGCCAGTACCACACTGTCTTGATGACCACAGCTTTGTAGTACAACCTGAAATCTGGCATTGTGATGCCCCCAGATATGGTTTTCTTTTTTAAAATTCCCCTGGCTATTCGGGGTCTTTTCTGATTCCACACAAATCTTAAAATAATTTGTTCTAACTCTCTGAAGAAAGTCCATGGTATTTTGATAGGGATTGCATTAAAGGTGTAAATTGCCATGGGTAACATTGACATTTTCACAATATTAATTCTGCCAATCCATGAGCATGAATATTTTTCCATCTCTTTGTGTCTTCCTCAATTTCTTTCAGAAGTGTTGTATTGTTTTGAAGGTATAGATCCTTTACCTCTTTGGTTAGGTTTATTCCTAGGTATCTTATGCTTTTGGGTGCAATTGTAAATGGGATTGACTCCTTAATTTCTCTTTCTTCAGTCTCATTGTTAGTGTATAGAAATGCCACTGACTTCTGGGCATTGATTTTGTATCCTGCCACGCTACTGAATTGCTGTATGAGTTCTAGCAATCTTGGGGTGGAGACTTTTGGGTTTTCTATGTAGAGTATCATGTCATCGGCGAAGAGGGAGAGTTTGACTTCTTCTTTGCCAATTTGAATGCCTTTAATGTCTTTTTGTTGTCTGATTGCTGAGGCTAGGACTTCCAGTACTATGTTGAACAGCAGTGGTGAGAGTGCACATCCCTGTCTTGTTCCTGATCTTAGGGGAAAGGCTCCCAGTGCTTCCCCATTGAGAATGATATTTGCTGTGGGCTTTTCATAGATGGCTTTTAAGATGTAGAGGAATGTTCCCTCTATCCCTACACTCTGAAGAGTTTTGATCAGGAATGGATGCTGTATTTTGTCAAATGCTTTCTCTGCATCCAATGAGAGGATCATATGGTTCTTGGTTTTTCTCTTGCTGATATGATGAATCACATTGATTGTTTTACGGGTGTTGAACCAGCCTTGTGTCCCAGGGATAAATCCTACTTGGTCATGGTGAATAATTTTCTTAATGTACTGTTGGATCCTATTGGCCAGTATCTTGTTGAGAATTTTTGCATCCATGTTCATCAGGGATATTGGTCTGTAATTCTCCTTTTTGGCGGGGTCTTTGTCTGGTTTTGGAATTAAGGTGATGCTGGCCTCATAGAACGAATTTGGAAGTACTCCATCTCTTTCTATCTTTCCAAACAGCTTTAGTAGAATAGGTATGGTTTCTTCTTTAAATGTTTGATAAAATTCCCCTGGGAAGCCATCTGGCCCTGGACTCTTGTGTCTTGGGAGGTTTTTGATGACTGCTTCAATTTCCTCCCTGGTTATTGGCCTGTTCAAGTTTTCTATTTCTTCCTGTTCCAGTTTTGGTAGTTTGTGGCTTTCCAGGAATGCGTCCATTTCTTCTAGATTGCCTAATTTATTGGCGTATAGCTGTTCATAATATGTTTTTAAAATCGTTTGTATTTCCTTGGTGTTGGTAGTGATCTCTCCTTTCTCATTCGTGATTTTATTAATTTGAGGCTTCTCTCTCTTCTTTTTAATAAGGTTGGCTAATGGTTTATCTATCTTATTAATTCTTTCAAAGAACCAACTCCTGGTTTTGTTGATCTGTTCCACAGTTCTTCTGGTCTCGATTTCGTTGAGTTCTGCTCGAATCTTTATTAACTCCCTTCTTCTCTTGGGTGTAGGATCTATTTGCTGTTTTTTCTCTAGCTCCTTTATGTGTAAGGTTAGCTTTTGTATTTGAGTTCTTTCCAGTTTTTGAATGGATGCTTGTATTGCGATGTATTTCCCCCTTAGGACTGCTTTTGCTACATCCCAAAGATTTTGAACGGTTGTATCTTCATTCTCATTAGTTTCCATGAATCTTTTTAATTCTTCCTTAATTTCCTGGTTGACCATTTTATCTTTTAGCAGGATGGTCCTTAACCTCCACGTGTTTGAGGTCCTTCCAAACTTCTTGTTGTGATTTAGTTCTAATTTCAAGGCATTATGGTCTGAGAATATGCAGGGGACAATCCCAATCTTTTGGTATCGGTTCAGACCCGATTTGTGACCCAATATGTGGTCTATTCTGGAGAAAGTTCCATGTGTGCTTGAGAAGAATGTGTATTCAGTTGAGTTTGGATGTAAAGTTCTTAGATATCTGTGAAATCCATCTGGTCCAGTGTATCATTTAAAGCTCTCGCTTCTTTGGAGATGTTGTGCTTAGAAGACCTATCGAGTATAGAAAGAGCTAGATTGAAGTCACCAAGTATAAGTGTATTATTATCTAAGTATTTCTTCACTTTGGTTAATAATTGATTGATATATTTGGCAGCTCCCACATTCGGGTCATATATATTGAGGATTGTTAAGTCCTCTTGTTGAATAGATCCTTGAAGTATGATATAGTGTCCTTCTTCATCTCTCACTACAGTCTTTGGGGTAAATTTTAGTTTATCTGATATAAGGATGGCTACCCCTGCTTTCTTTTGAGGACCATTCGAATGGTAAATGGTTCTCCAACCTTTTATTTTCAGGCTGTAGGTGTCCTTCTGTCTAAAATGAGTCTCTTATAGACAGCAAATAGATGGGTCCTGCTTTTTTATCCAGCCTGAAACCCTGCGCCTTTTGATGGGGTCATTAAGCCCGTTCACATTCAGAGTTACTATTGAGAGATATGAGTTTAGTGTCATCATGATATCTATTCAGTCCTTGTTTTTGTGGACTGTTCCACTGAACTTCTTCTTAAAGGGGAATTTTAAGAGTCCCCCTTAAAATTTCTTGCAGAGCTGGTTTGGAGGTCACATATTCTTTTAGTTGCTGCCTGTCTTGGAAGCTCTTTATCTCTCCTTCCATTTTGAATGAGAGCCTTGCTGGATAAAGTATTCTTGGTTGCATGTTCTTCTCATTTAGGACCCTGAATATATCCTGCCAGCCCTTTCTGGCCTGCCAGGCTTTTGTGGAGAGGTCTGCTGTTACCCTAATACTCCTCCCCATAAAAGTCAGGGATTTCTTGTCTCTTGCTGCTTTAAGGATCTTCTCTTTATCTTTGGAATTTGCAAGCTTCACTATTAAATGTCGAGGTGTTGAACGGTTTTTATTGATTTTAGGGGGGGATCTCTCTATTTCCTGGATCTGAATGCCTGTTTCCCTTCCCAGATTAGGAAAGTTTTCAGCTAGAATTTGTTCAAATACATATTCTGGCCCTCTGTCCCTTTCGGCGCCCTCGGGAACCCCAATTAAACGTAGGTTTTTCTTTCTCAGGCTGTCGTTTATTTCCCTTAATCTATCCTCATGGTCTTTTAATTGTCTCTTTTTTTCCTCAGTTTCCCTCTTTGACATCAACTTGTCTTCTATGTCACTCACTGGTTCTTCCACCTCGTTAACCCTCGTCGTTAGGACTTCTAGTTTGGATTGCATCTCATTCAATTGATTTTTAATTTCTGCCTGATTAGCTCTAAATTCTGCAGTCATGAAGTCTCTTGAGTCCTTTATGCTTTTTTCTAGAGCCACCAGTAGCTGTATAATAGTGCTTCTGAATTGGCTTTCTGACATTGAATTGTAATCCAGATTTTATAACTCTGTGGGAGAGAGGACTGTTTCTGATTCTTTCTTTTGAGGTGAGGTTTTCCTTCTAGTCATTTTGTTCAGTGCAGAGTGGCCAAAAGCAAGTTGTATTGGGAAAAAGAGAAAAAGAGAGGAGAGAAAGAAGGAAAGAAAAGAGAAAGAGAAAAAAAAGGGAAGAAAAAAAAGAAGAAAAAGAGAAAGAAAAAGAAAGGAGAAAAAAAAGGGGGTGGGGGAAGGAAACAAATCAAAAAGCAAAACAAAACAAAACAAAACAAAGAAACAAAAAAAGAACCACGGGGGAGTATCTTCTGATTCTGTGTACTTTAAGTCCCTGGCTTTCTCTGGAAGTTGTCAGTCAGTCTAGCTGGTCTTCTGGGGGAGGGGCCTGCTGTGCTGATTTTCAGGTGTTAGCACTTGGGGGAGCTGCTGTGCCCCTGCCTGGTGCAGGGCTCAGTGGGGGTTGTTTACCCCGTGAGGCCGCAGGAGGAACAGCCCCAGTGGCGGGGCCAGCTCTGGAAACCTGGATTCAGCCCCCGCAGGAACTCCGGAGCTCTCGGTCTGCAGGGCCTGGAGGCTCCGGGGCGGGGCCGCTGATCTGCTCAGCTGGGGCAGGAGCGTCCTCGCTGTCCTGGGCCCTCCGGCCTCTGCCTGTCCCGGGGGAGGCGGGATCCTGGGCTGTGTCCCGGCGCCCAGTGCTCCGGAGCCTGCGCTGTTGGATTCGCGCTCCCGGGCCGCGCAGCCCCCTCCGCGGAGCCGCCGCCCGAGCGCCCCGAGCTGCTCCGGGTCCCGCCGGGTCCCGCCGTGCGCGCTGCAGCCCTTAGGGAGCTCGGCGCACTCTCCTGGGCACGGAGTTGCTGTTACTGTCCCCGGGAGCCCGAGGGCATCCCCGCCCTCCTGGGTCCTGCTCCAACTCCCCGCGAGCCCCTTTCCCCCGGGAAGGTCGGTGCAGCTCCTGCGTCTCCGGGACGGGGCTCTCCTGTCCTGGGGACACTCGCCCCGGCCTCAGCCCGGCTCCTCGCGGGGCCCCTCCCCCTTGGAGGCCTTTGTTTCTTTATTTCTTTTTCCCCGTCTTCCTACCTTGATAGAAGCGCGAACTCTTCTCACTGTTGCATTCCAGGTGTTCTCTCTTTAATTCTCAGGCCGAATTCATAGATTTTCAGGATGATTTGAAGGTTTTCTAGGTAATTTGGTGGGGACAGGTGATTTGGGGACCCTACTCTTCTGCCATCTTGCTCCTCCCCCCCGAGAAATACATCCTTGAGAAGCTTTTTAATTGCTATCAGTGAAAAGGCTGTTAAGTAGGAAAATAAATTTCAGGGCATGGAAGAACAAGAAAAAAAAAAAGAAAGAAAAAAAATTAAGAATAGGACTCAAAAAAGCAGGAATTTTAAAGGTAATGTATGTTCAATTCAGATTCTAACATCCCTGACCCCAAACAGCTTGGAACATTAGTCTAATTTTATCACGTTACACAGTAACAGCTGGAAGAGATCTTCAAGAATGACATTAGTCAGTCCCTTCATCCTGTGGCGGGGCTTCCAGAAGTTGAGAGACCTGTTCAGGTCACATCATACAGGATGGCAGCTAGAACCAAGGCCCCTTGACTTCTGGCTGGATGCAGTTTATCCTGATTGTAAATGAAGATTATTTCCATGCCACTTCTAAGGTTCTGAGGATTTCCTTCTGTAGAGTTTAAAAGTGACAGAAGAAAACCTGTCACACTGCTTTGTGGTCTTACTTTATATTTTAAAAGGCTTATTTAAATACAAAAAATGCTTTTTCTGTCTTTTTAAAACTTTTAAAAAATTTTGTGACAAAGTAAATAATAATCAGGACTTGTAATTTAATGTTAATTATTTTGGAGAAGTCACTGAATTTTCATCCTCATTGGATGGTAACTACAGTCTTCAAATCTGGTAGTTCTTATGAATCTCCAAAGATCCTTAAAAGAAGAGGGCCTGAAAGCTACTTTCCGTATTTGTAAAAGCCTATCAGAAATCATATCTATATTAAAGCTTCAGAAGCTAATAATAAATATGTTGTTTTAAAATATCCAATGCAAATTATAGTGACTTGGTCAGGTAAATAATAAGTTCATTACCTTTGTTGATCATAATCAAAGTAGATATGTGCTTTTGTCTAAGTACTTGAGAAAATATATTCGTAGACAAAATGTTTAAAAATACAAAATTCTCCAAGAAGAACAAATAATGAAAAACTACTGATCCTGAAAGAAAAAAAAAAAAAAAGCCCAAACAGGTAGAAAGAAAGGAATAATAAAAATTACAACAGAAATATGTGATATAGGGATCCCTGGGTGGCTCAGCAGTTTAGCGCCTGCCTTTGGCCCAGGGCATGGTTCTGGAGTCCTGGGATCGAGTCCCATGTCGGGCTCCCGGTGCATGGAGCCTGCTTCTCCCTCTGCCTGTGTCTCTGCCCCTCTCTATCTCTCTTTCTATGTCTATCACGAATAAATAAATAAAATCTTAAAAAAAAAAAAAGAATATGTGATATAGAAACTAAAACAAAGGATGTGTGGGTGGCTTAGCAGTTGAGCATCTGTCTTCAGCTCAGGGCATAATCCCAGGGCCTGGGGATTGAGTCCCACTCTGCAAGGAGCCTGCTTCTCCCTCTGCCTATGTCTCTGCCTCTCCCTCTGTCTCTCATGAATAAATAAATAAAATCTTTAAAAAAAGAGAAACTAAAACAACAATAAAACAACAAACAATAAATACCTATTTGAATACTTTTTATCCCCCCCCCCTTTTTTTTGTCTGGTTGCTGTGGCTAGGACTTCTAGTACTACGCTGATTAATGAAGATCAATAAAACCAGGAGCTGGTTATTTGAAAAGATTAACAAAATTGATAATCATCTAGCCAGACTCAAAGAGAGAGAGAGAACACAAATAAAAACACAAATGAAAGAGGAAAAAATAAAAATAGCACAGAAATACAAACAAGTTTAAGAGAATATTATGAAAAATTATATACCAACAAATTGGACAAACTAGAAGAAGTGGATAACTTCCTAGAAACATATAACTTCCCAAAAATTAATCAGAAAGAGAAAATTTGGACGGACTGATAACTAGCAATGAAATTGAATCAGTAATCAAAAACTCCCAACAAATGAAAGTCCACGACCAGATGGCTTCACAGGTGAGTTCTATCAAACATTTGAAGACGTTTAATACCTATTCTTTTCAATCTTTTCCAGAAAATAGAAGAGGAAGGAAAACTTCTAAATTCATTCTAGGAGGCCAGCATTACCCTAATACTAAAACCAGATAAAAATGCCACAAAAAAAGAGAACCACCGGCCAATATCTCTGATGAACATAGATGTAAAAATCCTTAACAAAATATTGGCAAACTGAATAGAACGATACCTTAAAAAAAATCATTCACCATGATCAAATGGGATCTATTCTCTGACTGCAAGGGTAGTTCAATAATCACAAATCAATCAATGTGATATATCACTAAGGCAAAGGATAAAAACCACATGATCATTTCAATAGATGCAGAAAAAGCATTTGACAAAGTACAACATCCATTCATGATAAATAAAACAAAACCAAAACATCAATTCAGTTCCTTTTAGAAGGATCATAACTCAATATAATAAAGGCCTTAAATGGAAAACCTACAGTGAACATCATCTTCAATGGGGGAAAAAAAAAAACCGAGAGGTTTTCCTCTAAAGTCAAGAACAAGGCATGGATGTGCAGTCTCACCATTTTTTAATCAGTATAGTATTAGGAACCAGACAAAAAAAAAGTGATAAAATGTATTCAAATTGGTAAGAATGAAGTAAAATTTCCCATATTTGCAGATGACATGATAGTCTATAGAAAATCCTAAAGAATCTACCAGGACAGCCTGGATGGCTCAGTGGTTTAGGCCGCCTTCAGCCCACGGTGTGATCCTGGAGACCTGGGATCGAGTCCCACATCAGGCTCCTCGCATGGAGCCTGCTTCTCCCTCTGCCTGTGTCTCTGCCTCTCTCTCTCTGTGTCTCTCATGAATAAATAAATAAAATCTTAAAAAAAAAAAAGAATCCACCAAAAAAACCTACTAGAACTGATAAATGAATTCAGTAAGTTTGCAGGGTATAAAATCAATGTACAGAAATCTGTTGCATTTCTATACACTAATAATGAAGCATCAGAAAGAGAATTTTTATTCCCATTTATAATTATATCCAAAATAATAAAATAGTTAGGAATAAACTAAAGAAATGAAAGATATGCAATCTGAAAACTATGAAATATTGATGAAAGAAATTGCAGATTATACAAATAAATGAAAAGACATTCCACACTCATGGATTGGGGGAAGAAATATTGTTAAAATGTCTATACTGCCTAGAGCAATCTGCAGATACAGTACAATTCCTATCAGAATACCAAAAGCATTTTTCACAGAACTAGAATAAAAAATCCTAAAATTTTTGTGGAACACTAAAGACTCCAAATAGCTAAAGCAATCTTGAAAAAGAAGAGTAAAACTAGAGATATCACAATTCCAGGATTTAAGTTCAATTACAAAACTATAGTAATCAAAACAGTATGATATGGTCACAAAAATAGACAAATAGATCAGTAGAACAAAATAGAAAGCCCCAAAATAAACCCACAATGATACAGTTAATTAATCTTCAACAAAGAAAACAAGAATATGCAATGGGAAAAAGACAATCTTTTCCACAAACAGTGTTGGGAAAACTGGACAACAACTTGCAATGAATGAAACTGGACCACTTTCTTAAACCATGCATAAAAGTAAACTCAAAATGGATTAAAGAGATCGAAAGATATGAAAATCCTATAAGGCAGCACAGGCAATAATTTTTCTGACATCAATCATATGTTTCTCTTGAGATAACAGAAATAAAAGTAAAAATAAACTTAGGGCTACATCAAAATAAAAGCTTCTGCACAGCAAAGGAAACAACCAACAATACTTAAAGACAACCTACTGAATGAGAAAAGATATTCGCAAATGACATATCTGATGAAGGCTTAGTATTCTAAATATATAAAGAATTTATAAAGTTCAACACCCAAAAAACAAATAATCCAATTATAAAAAATGAGCAGAAGGCATGAACAGACATTTCTCCAAAAAAGACATCTAGATGACCAAAGACATGTGAAAAGATCCTCATAATCACTCATCATCAGGGAAATGCAAATAAAAAACACAATGAGGCATTACTGCATATCAATCATAATGACTAAAATTAAAAAAAAAAAAAAACTCAAGAAACAATAAGTGTTGGCAAAATGTAGACAAAATGGAACCCTAGTGCACTCTTGGTGGGAATGCAAACTGGTGCAGCCACTCTGGAAAATATCAGGGAGGTTTGTCAAAAATTTAAAAATAAGACTATCCTGACCCAGTAATAGCACTACTGGATATTTACTCAGAATAACAAAAATACTAATTTGAAGGGATATACACACCCTTACATTTATTGGAACATTATTTTCGATAGCTGATCTATTGAAGTAGCTTAAGTGCCCATTGATAGATGAATGAATAAAGAAGCAGTGTATATATATGCAGAATGGAATATTCTTCAGCCATTAAAGGAATGAAATCTTGCCATTTGCAACAGCACGGATAGAGTTAGAGTATAATTCTGAGCAAAATAAGTCAGTCAGAGAAAGACAAATAGTATATGATTCCAATCATATGTGGAATTTAAGAAACGAAACAAATGAACAAAGGAAAAGGAAGAAGACCAACTAACCAAAAGACACGTTCTTAACTATAGAAAACAAACTGATGGTTAATGGAGGAGATATGGAGTGGGGGATGGGTGAAATAGGTGAAGGGAATTAAAAGTACACTTAATGAGCGTTCAATAATATATGGAATTTTGTTTTGGGAGATTTTTTTGAAGCTTTTATTTATTTATTCATGAGAGACACACACACACAGAGAGAGAGAGAGAGAGAGAGAGAGAGGCAGAGAGAGACTCCATGTAGAGGAGTGTAATGTGGGACTTGATCCCTGGTCTCCAGGATCAGGCCCTGGGCTGAAGGTGGTGCTACACCCCTGAGCCACCTGGGCTGCCCATGGAATTTTGAATCGGTATATTGTACACCTGAAACTAATATAACACTGCACATTGGAATAAAAATTAAACTATAAATAAAAATAAAAAATAAAAAGAGCTGAATGAAATCTTATTACCAAAATATAACACTGCACACTGGAATAAAATTAAACTATAAATAAAAAGCTAAAAAAATAAAAAGAGCTGAATGAAATCTTATTACCAATGAAGCAAAGGTCCCTTCCTTGTTCCATGTCCCACATTTACAATTTTATCCCAGTTATGTTTTTGACAGATGGTACAAGACAATATTTCTTGTTCCAGATCAGAATGAAATTTCCCCTATCAATGTTAGTAGATTGGGTTCATTGGAATCACAAACTATTCGTTTTTTTATACCTGGCTGATATACTGACTTTCAATATATGTCGTTTTTTGGGATCCCTGGGTGGTGCAGCGGTTTGGCGCCTGCCTTTGGCCCAGGGCGCGGTCCTGGAGACCCAGGATCGAATCCCACGTCAGGCTCCCAGTGCATGGAGCCTGCTTCTCCCTCTGCCTGTGTCTCTGCCTCTCTCTCTCTCTCTCTCTGTGTGTGTGTGACTATCATAAATAAAAAAATAAAAAACATCTATGTCATTTTTTGTTAGTTATTGATATGCCTTACATCATCTTCACAGATTTCTGAGAAAAAAAATTTTGTTGAAAAATATTTGTACAGAGGAGCACACCAACATTGTAGTTTCTATTATATACTGCTAAATAAAAAAATACATCCTTTTAGAATGTGACTTTAATAAGGAACACTTTTGTTGACTTTTTTACATGTTAAAAATCCACTTGGGCAATTCAGTTTTACTTTCCATTATTATTGAATCAAATTCAGCAGTTGTAATGAATGAATGATTTTGTCACCAAAAAGGAAAGCTTTTCCTTTGCAGAAAGAACATATTCTCTACTCTACTCTAGTTTCATGACCCTTATGAATGCTTAGTTACTTGCAGATCATGAACTGGAAGGATACAAGAGTATGCAGGTTTCAATAGTTCTGTTGCAGTCACTCCTATCTAAGGAGTGTCCCTCTACAGAGAGTTTCCAGGATTCTTAATTCAATGCCTGCCATCCTAGCAATATGCACAGGACGGAGCATAAAATAAAACTCCAATAAATAGGTTTAGATCTGTAAAAATGACTGCAATTCTATTACTTGTACTTAAGAGAGTTATATCTACTTCCAAGTATTTATATTTCACACAGGGCACAAATTACTATAAATAGTGTTTGGTAAATTAAAGCCTAGTGATTCCTCAAGACTTTTATACACTTTTCTTTTTATCCTTACATTATGCCTAAGTCACAGGGATATCAATAATTAATATAGGTTATTAATTTCAGATGAAATAAAATGAAATCCCTATTCCATGTTGCAAAATGTAGAATATGAGACCACATCTTTAAATGTTATTTTTCTATTAAGCCATTGCTATGAGATTTGCTTCTCTAAGCTTTTTTTTTTCCCTACCTATTCTTCTTCCTCAAAGGAACACTTTGAAAATTAGTTGTACTTCTGTAAATATGATTTAGATTCCTTAAGAGAGAAAGCACTCAGAATATGGAATATGTAATACATTTATTCAGTAAATTGTTACATCAAATCATAATCTAGAGAGATGTTTATTGAGTTTGTAGAGGGCAGAAACCATAAATATATCATCTTAAAATGAAATCTTATAAAAACAATTTAAAAAAGGAAATTGGCTACCATTAATATACCTTTTTAAAGCTTTTATATTACCATTATACTACCTTTAGCAGCTAGTGTCCATTTATACTGTAATTCCAATTACATAATTTAGACTATATTGATTATACCTTAATTTTATTATATTAGAGATTTTCCATAAAAATCTTATATAGTGATATTTCTTTCTTTTCATAATTATTACAACTTTCTCTAGCTTTATAAACGTTTCCAGTTTATGATGCCTAACTAAATAGAGAGCTGTGTTCCTCCTCAAATTTAAATTATAGAAGAAATTTAATGATTCATTATAGTATTAAAAAAATGTGAGGGGGGATCCCTGGTTGGCGCAGTGGTTTGGCGCCTGCCTTTGGCCCAGGGCGCGATCCTGGAGAGCTGGGATCGAATCCCACATCGGGCTCCCGGTGCATGGAGCCTGCTTCTCCCTCTGCCTGTGTCTCTGCCTCTCTCTCTCTCTCTCTCTCTCTCTCTCTGTGACTATCATAAATAAATAAAAAATTTTTAAAAAAATAAATAAATAAATAAATAAAATAAAAAAGTAAGTCTTATAACTGCTTAAACTTTTCATAAAATAGAGATTTTAATTTTTTTTTTGAGATTTTAATTTTTAATAGGGCATCATATTACTAAGATAAGCAACAAAAATTATAGACTTCTTGTTAGGGCTTAAAAATTGCACATAAAGCAAAGATACAATCTTTATTATTTGGGTGTGTCTTGAGACTGTTGTTAGAAATAACTTCTGCAAGAAGCTTTATGATATCAAATAGCATATCCCTTTCTGTAGCTGTATGGGGAGAATAAGTAATTCCTCATTTTTATCTTGTGAGATTTCTTTCACAGTTAGATAGGAAAGCCTGTGGCTTTTAAAACCTCAAGGGTTGGGATCCCATTAATTAGCAATGAGAGTCAAACAAAACATGACTAAGAAACTCAAAACTTAAAATGTGGAGAGGAAAGGAACAAAATCAGTCTATGAGCAAATGGATTACAGAAAATGGAATATCTTACAGACATAGCCTTTGAAAGCTTGCTAAAACCTTAAACAGATATATAATATTTTTAAGAGAATTAATTTTGTTTCAGCCTAGTCAATGAATATCAAAATGAAGATTTTTAAAACTAAATTTGGTAGTACAAAATAGAGAAAGCAGTGTTTCTCTGCATAAAACTTTGGGATAGCTTTTCTAGAGGATGTTTTTACTTTTATTACTGAAAGGAAGAATATAGAAAATCAGAGATGGGAGAGAGTCAGGGAACTTCAAAAAACTGAGAAATAAGAAGCGTGAAAATTATGGTAGACATTGCCAAAAGAATGTCTAAAATCCAGTATACTTTAAGAGTAAAATTCAACTACTTCTTGCCTAAAGATTTTTCTGGTGGTAATTATGATCACCTGGTTTCAAATCCTAGCTCTGCTACCTAGCTGTATGACACTGGAGAGCCATCTAACTTCTCTCTGTTTAAGTCTCTTATCTGTAAAATGGTGATAATTCTGGGACATACTTCCCATAGCATAATTTCTTTACCTGGTGAGGACTCATTGACCTAACACATTTAAAAATGTTAGACCAGTGCCTCTAAGAAAGAAAAGCATGTACATTCCATATATTTTCTTAGAGCAGAGTTTGCAAAGTAAATACACTCTTTTCTCCACATGATAGATTGGAGGATACTTTGTAGTAGGTAAAGGGTAAGTGACTGCCATATAATCCTTTTCTTGGCATCAGTGCTGGGTAGACAGGTCTTAACATTTTACAAAACAAATGTTTCCAAGTTTTGCTTTTCTGTTGATTTCTTTTTATGTATACAAACACAACCCTTCAGTAGTTTTGTACTGATGGCTTGGTTTTCTGTGAACAATATTTGTGACTGAGCCAAAATGACTAAGCTAAAACATGCAGTAAAGACAGGTAATATGCATCTAGACCTTTTGAAGATTTAGTTTAAGTTCTATCTATTCTCTAATTTGAAAAAGGGAAGGGTGAGCTGAATATGGAGTTGTTAATAATACTCATAACCACACCACTGATTTTGCTTTTGACACCCAAACATTAAAATTCCCAACACTCAAACTACTCTAAGAGAACCAATATATATCATGATCTTCTACCTGACTTGAAGATTAATGCTTATGTACTGGTTAATATTTCAAGTACTCCTGAAAAAAGAGAGAGAGAGAAACCAAAAGTTACACTACCCAGGGTTGATTTTCATGGTCTGGAGAATTTGTTTGTTCATACAGCTATGGTCAATTTTAATATATGCAAGAAACAAAATTGTTAAAAAATGAGACATTTGGGATAAAAAGGAAAATATGATGACTTAAAAAGAAAAAGGTAAAGAAATTATGCTATGGGAAGATCAAGCCATATACAAGAATTTGAAGTTCAAAGTTTTGTATAACATTTCAGAGGTTCATAGATTCTTTTGCTCCCTGAGCCTTTCCATGGATCCCCTTGGGATAACCTTGATAATATTGAATCTCCTGCATCCAAATCCAAATAAGTTTGAAAATTATTAACTGTGGTTGTCATACAACCTGAAAAACCTTGTTCTGATATTATGTTATCACTGAATACTATGTATGGTGCTGTGAACATATTCTCATAAAAAATGTGGGACCCAAACACAGGAAGTATCTGAATTAAGACCATTTCATATGGAAGTAAATTGATGGATTACTTGCCCAAAGCCATAATTTTTGTTTTTCCATTATGTACATTTGAATTAATGATCAAGTTTTATCTCAGAATAAAATGAGAATTATGGTCTGAAAAATATTTATAGGATATATGATCAAATGACCTGAACTAATATCAACAAAATATCTCCTGGGTATCTAACCTTGCCCAATGTAACTAACAGAATTCCCATGTAAGGTAAGGTGATTATACTGTATGCCTAGGTAAATTCAGATTTTACTCTACACAACTACATGCTATAAACCAGTTAAAAATTAGAACATAGAACATTAGAGCCATGCTGGAAAACTCTTTGATCTAAACCCTGGAATTATTACAGTAAACAAAATGGGAGCTCTCATGGGGCTTACATTCATATAGGGCAAACAGACAAACAAACAAGCAATATCAGTAAGTAAAATACATGATGTACTTGATAATGATAGGTACTAAGGAGAAAAGCAATGCAGAGGAAAGGAATAGAATATACTAAGGGCAGAGATTTTAAATTGGTATTTAGGGAAGGCTTCACTGAGTTACATTTGAACAAAAATCTGAAGGAAATGAGGGAAAAGAGCAAGTACAAAGCCCGGACCCAAAGAAAATGCTTTCCCTGTTTGTGGTCCTGGAACTGCCAGGAGACCAGGATGACTAGAGCCGAGTAGGTAAGGGGAGGATGAAAAGAGATGGTAGATTAGACATAATAGGGACCAGACCCTGTGGATCCTCATACCTGTTGGCTGAAAAAAGGTGACAACTATTTGACAGATATCTGTAGAGTCCTGAAACAGTCAGCTCAGTACCCTGCTTAAGTGCCATTGTTGTTAGAACGATAAAAGTCACTTAAGAATGGCTAACAGATGGTCATTATTTTACCACAGATTATTACTTGGAGGAAACCAGTGAGGACCTCCTGGAATTTAGTAATCATTACCTGGAAATGTAGGTGGGGAACAAGAATTCTTTAGCTTTGTCTCCATGGGCCATGAATTGCCTCGGAATGAAAAGAAAGTTATCAAATCCACTGGCATTTTGTTTTTATACATATCAGTTGACATTCCATTATAAGGATGGCAGATGGGACACCTGGGTGGCTCATCGGTTGAGTGTCTGCCTTTGGCTCAGAGCGTAATCCTAGAGTTCCAGGATCGAGTCCCTCATCAGGGTCTCTGCCTGGAGCCTGGTTCTCCTTCTGCCTATGTCTCTGCCTCTCTCTTTCTGTGTCTCTCATGAATAAATAAATAAAAATATTTTAAAAATATATATAAGGATGGCTGGAAAAGAATGAAGGGAAGTTTTCTTTAAAGAAAAGATACAATTTTCTCTCCCACAGGTGCTGTTCATTATGAATACAAAGGTAAATATGACAAGATTCATGGCCCAAAAGAATTTGCAATCTAATGGTCTGATACTTTTGGCAAAATAGGCACTAAATATGGAAATATTCTATGGAGAATTTTAGTTGTCACAGTTTAGAAATCAAGAACATTTCATATCTGGTCAATAATTCATGAAGTACTTTATATATCTTATCTTATTATTTCATTTAAAAAACTGCCTTACCTACTGAGTAACTCACACAGCTAACAGATGGTACAGAAAGAGCCTGAATTTCATTATGCAGGACCCAAAAATTCTTGTTCTTCCTCTACACTAAAATCCCTTCAGGCTATAGATATGAAAAGAATTAGACTTCAATCACTGTCACTACCATTAAGAACCAGATCTGACTCAGCTGACTTACTGCATGGTAGATATCCTCTTCTCACCTAATGATTGCATAGTGTTTCTACTGAAATTTTAAAGAGAGATTGATCATTTTAGTTGGTAGGGAGTAGGAATTGTGTAGTCAATGACATATGAGTAACTCCAATCTGCGGGCAGAGAGACACATAGTAGAAAAGAATGGATGGGTCATTTTCATGACATTATTTAGGAATTTTCACCAGGTTTCTGAACCAAAAAATTGGAACACATATTCTAATAAACAGGAGTCTATTTTTAGTACAAAAAATTGAATTCTACAAGTGAGAACTGCAGAATATTTCAGTACAATTTAAGCTGTATGGTTTTATATATACATATCTATGCCATATTTTAACATGGAGATAAACTTAATCAAAAGAGAATATTAGTTACATTGGAACACCTGTCAGGCTAAAAAGAGAAAAGTCAAACCATTGGCTTTCCTCATTAAAGGATCTTATAAGGGTAAGATCAATCATCTGCCATTTGTAGATAAAGAGTCCAATACATGCACAGGCAAGTCTACAAAATGAAATGATGGCCAGTTTGTGGCTATGATAATTCTCATTTTTTAAAATTTATTTATTCATGAGAGACAGAGAGAGAGAGAGAGAGAGAGGCACAGACACAGGCAGAGGGAGAAGCAGGCTCCATTCCATGCAGGGAGCCTGAAGTGGCACTCGATCCCAAGTCTCCAGGATCACACTCTGGGCTGAAGGCGGCGCTAAACCACTGAGCCACCTGGGCTGCCAGATAATTCTCAATTTTATCGGCTAAGAATATTTTGAGGAATTTTGGATTATTATATCTATGAACTGCAGAGTGACATAATTTTAACTTCAAGAGTCCCCAGTACCACAGCTTATAATTTATTTTTTTTATATCAGGTGTCATCTTGAAGAATTTGAATTCTTTTAATATGTTAAATATTATATTTAAATATATTTACTTTGACAGCTAAAACGGAATGGATTTTTTTTCTGAATAAATAAAATCTGTGATATCAGATTGTTCAATTCTAAATTTTTATTAAACCAAGTTTTATTTCCTGCTGTGGATCAGGAATTCATGAATAGACCCTGTTCCAAACACATATGGCTGAGTGTTTAAATACAGAAGTTTACGTGTATAATAAAGTCTGATTGCTTGCCAAATTAAAAACCTCCTAATGACAGAGACTAAGGATCTTTATAGAAGTTAAAAAATAGAGTTTGACTATGTTTTATATGCATTTCAACACACTGAAAATTTACTATCTGAAAATAAGACGAAAAATTTAAAATACGAGGGAAAATAGTTTGTGCTTAAAAGACTAAACAAACTAATTAGATATTATGTAATTACATTTATACCAATCAATGTTTGTGTTTAGTGTATTTTTGTAGTATTCCAATATTCACCATAATTCATTCTTTCAGAAACAAATCAATGTTAGCTTATGTCATCAATGTTAGCTTATTCTGAGGAATCTGAAAATTTCACCTTGTGGTGATAGCAATTATTTCTATTGCCTGATATTTTTCCTATAGCTTCAAGTTAACCAAATCTTATTTTTGTCTTTTAGGTAAGCAAATTCATTCTTTAAGTGATCCAAAGAAAAAGAAAAATGTTCTAAAATGACTAGTTTGAAATTATTGGTATTATTTTAAAAGTTAAAAGCAAATATTTTATAATGTTCTTAAAACAAAGAAAAGTGATCCGTCTCCAAAACTATGCACATAATGAAATAGCCTATATAACTCATATATCTTCAGGTCATCTTCTAATGCTTTGTTTATACACAATGCACTCAGTTCTACAATAGATCTAGGGTTTTTGTTTTGTTTTGTTTTTTTATATTTTTTTTATTTAGGAGATACAGAGAGAGAGAGAGAGAGAGAGGCAGAGACACAGGCAGAGGGAGAAGAAGGCTCCATACAGGGAGTCTGACATGGGACTCGATCCCAGGTTTCCAGGATCAGGCCCTGGACTGAAGGCAGCGCTAAACTGCTGAGCCACCCAGGCTGTCCTAGGTCTAGGGTTTTAAAACCTATTGTCCTTCCTACTTCTCTACATCTTTCTTATTTCTTAGCAAAATTGATGGATGCACTTTTCAGTCCATAAGAATTGTTTTTTTAGATTATAAAAACCAGTACCATATTGGATACTGTTTCTAGAAAACAGGTATTTCAAATTGTATTTAGTCATTGGGTCCCAAATGCATCACTTTCTTAGGCTTTTGTAGGCAAAAATAACAAGTTATCAACTCTATGTGTATAGCCCAATGTAATTGACAGCTAAAATTATTCCTTTTATCATTTATTTGCAAGACAATTAAATTTTCCACATACTCTTTTTATGTACAAATGTTCTAATCACTTTCATTTTATAGTAGAGGAAGCAAATTAAAATAGGTTACATAATTGTTCAAAGATGCTCCTCACCTTTAATAATTAATATCACTACATACATACTAAAAAGGCTAACAGGCTATATATTTTATATATATAAAATACATGTATACATGTTTATATATGTAAGTTTGTATGTAATAAAAACATATTTCATACACACATATATATACAAAATAAATATAGACACACAGACAATACAAACAGCTAGCCAAAGTATAAAGCTCCAATACATTGCTACTGGGAAGACAAAAGGCTACATTACTCTGATAATCAGTTTAACAGTTCTTAGAAATGTAAACTAATACTTATAATATGGCCCACAGATCCCATGCCTAGCTATTTATCCCAGAAAAATAAAGGGCCATTTTCACACAAATACCTATAAACTTATGTTTATAGCATCTATATTCATTTGGAATATTTGGATTTAATTATCTGAAAAATAACCCAAATGTCCTTAACTGATTAAATTAGCTTTTAAACACTGCAGTACATCATACTATTACTGTTACAATACTATTACTCAGAAAAAAAGAAATCTACTTATCCATACAACTTGAATGAACCTCAAAGCATTATACTGAATGAAGGAAGCCAGTCTCAAAGGGTTACCTACTCTATGGTTCCAGTTATATGACACTCTCCAAGAGACAAACTATAATGGTAGAGTGCAAGTCACTGATAGAGAGGAGTTAGATGTTGGAGGGGTGGGGATGTTTGGAGTGATGGCATTATTCTATGCACTGAACTATTCTGTGTATTGTGGTAGTTACTAAAATCTAGAATGTGCTAATAGACATGTATACATCTAAAGAAACTGCTGGGTGGCTCAGCGGTTTAGCACCTGCCTTCGACCCAGAGCATGATCCTGGAGTCCTGTGATCGAGTCCCGAATCAGGTTCCCTGGGTGATTCCCAGGGTGATTCTCCCTCTGCCTGTGTCTCTGCCTCTCTCTCATGAATAAATAAATAAAGTCTTTAAATATATATAAATATATATATTTATATGTATATATAAATATATATATTTATATATACATCTATATTTATATATAAACACATATTTATATATAAATGTATATTTTATATATTTTTATATAAATATATTTACATTTTATATTTATATATTTTATACATATTTATATTTATATTATATATATAAAAATTTAAAAATAAAACTAAATATCTAGGTACATATTGTGTATATACTTATATATGTATATGCAACTGTATAATGATTATAATGCTATTAAATAGTGAATCCAAGATTAAACATCATTCTTTGAATCTGTGTATAATCCAAATTTCATTTACTAAATTATTTGTGAATAAATTACACATATATGTAATGTGGATTCACATATATGTAATGTGGATTATACGTATGATAGATCTCTAGAAAGAAGAATATGCCAACAGTATTGTAATATATTAGGTTTCTATACTGGGACATGAAATTTGTCAGTTAAGTTAAAATGTAAAGAATACCAAGCCTATAAATAAGAGCAATATAATGGAACCTAAGACAATAAACAAATCATTATATAATTTTCCTTGGTTTTCTTCTCACATGATGAAGAGAATATAGACTATATCAGTCATTGCCATGATGACTATATGAATCAGACCATTGTTTATCTTAGGAAAGAATAATTCAAGTAGTACAAAGATCAAAAAAGGAGAATGGGTCAGAAGAATTATAATAAAATTCATGTTTCAAATTAATTTTATAGAGACAACTTATTTAAAAATTATTTCTTCTTGTCTTCATCCCCATGAGTATGTTAGTAGCCATATATACATTTATCTGTATGTATTGCTGTCCAATCATTTCTAAAGTATTACAACTTCTAAAGAAGCAGTCTTAAAGCCACCAAAGTTCTCAAGACTCTATCACTTTGTCCTCTATCAATATGATATTACGTATGGCTAGGAATTTTATATATGCACCACATTAATGGTATTAAACATCTATTTAAGAGAGTTAATTGAATAAAAATGCTTGCTAAGAAACTGTTTATTAGGCTTCTTGTAATTAATACAGAATATACCTGGCTGTTGGAATTGAGTTAAATTTTCAGGAAAAAAAAAGCTGCTTCTGATTCTACTGACTTTACTACTGCATTCTATATTTACTCAAATCAAAAGGACATTGTGGAAGGGGGTGGGGGATGAGATGGATGTAGGCCCAGCTTTGGACTATTACTACAGTATACATAAAATTGAATTTATGTCACAGAAGTAAGATCATGTAACTATTGAGGTCACAAAGATGAGTAACTTAACAATTTTGTAGCTCAGTTTGCTTATCTGTACAAAGGCACATGGAGTGTCAATTATTTCAGTGGTTACTACCAGCTGGCTGCCTGTTAATCAGTCTAGAGTTTGAAAAGATAGCAGGAAAAATGTAATATTCATATGGCATGTCCTAGTTAGAAGCCTGAAATTCTACCTGAAATAAAGAGCAACAGTAGTTGGACTAGAACATTATGTCCAGTCTTTTCTGTCACTCAGTTAATTTTAGTTATTACTAGAACCTCTGACTAAAATGCTAATTAAACATTCCTATTGGTCAATTTATCTGTTGTCACTTTGGTGAATAGAAAGCAAGTTGATATCTGGAATTGCTAGGAGAATATCACCATCAACACTACCCCCACCCACAAATATATGTGCAATTACCAGAAGACTTGTATACTTTTTTGGTGGACATTGTGTCAGGAAAAGATTGCATCTACTTATGACGGCTCAGCTATATGAATAGGACCTTTCCCAGATGATAGCTAGAGATATACTATGTGAAAAGGACTAAGGTAAACAGACCAACTCCTATATAATACAAGCATATTAACTAAAATATTATCTTTTTCAAATTGTACTCTTTTCTAATTTGTTTCACAAAGTATTACTAGAAAACAAAAGTAGGGAGAAAAATAAAACTAATATTAATGAAATGTCTACTGTTTACCAGAAATTCTAATGGAGATGTTTATTATGTTATCATGATAACCCCTCTTGTATCAGATTTGTACTGGTATTCTCATTTTGCATAGAGTAAACTGCCTAAGAATTTTCTTAAAGCTATAAGTAGAAATGTAGAAGTTTAAGTCAATTTCTCTTTGATTATAAATGGAGTGCACTATACCAAACAATAGCACCTATCTCTCGTTGAGAGTACAAGTTCCAAACTACAGGAAATACATTTTAGCCTTGTAACAATAAGATAACAACAACAAAAGTGAGTGGAAAGGGTAGGATATGAGCATACCAGTGACAGAAGCAAGGAGAGTTTGATGCAGTATTCATGGATATTTATGTACATAATTTATATATATGTTAATTTATGTACATGTACTATCTATGTATCTAATGTGTCCACCATTTAGTGATCTTGTCATCTAACATAAATCACAGAATCTAAGTGTCATTTCTTCCCTTAACATGGGGAAATAATAGTAATCCTTACCTCACAATGTTGCTAAGAGGACCATAGATAATTAATGGAAAAGTACCATCAATCATAAATAAAATATATACATTTAGAGGGCCTAAGATGGCAGAGTAGCAGGAGGACACTAGGCTGGCCTTGTCCCTTGAATATAGCTGGTAAAATATTAAGTCCTTCTGAATATCCAAGAAATCAATATGAGGACTGACAGAACAAAATGCATAACTAGAGAAAGAAGAGGCCACATTGTGGAAGGCAGGAGGTGCATATGTGTGATTTGGGAGAGAAATGGATCAGGGTGCTATGGAGAGGAGGGAGCCCTGGCTATAGAGAGAAGCAAGAGAAAGAGAGAGAGAAAGGAATACACAGGGGATGATCACACAAGAAAAACACTTACCCAAAACTACTGACAAGGAAAACAAGAGGGGCTGTTTTTTGTGAGTTTTTACAACCAGTGGGGCTCAAAGACTGGAGTTTAGAGGTCCTCAGCATGGAGCCATGAGGGTGCTGTAGTGGTCCTATGGAGAAGGAGGGAAGAGAGCCCAGGAACAAATGGTATGATCTCAGAATCCCCTAAGAGAGACAATTCCCCCATGTTGAGCATATCTGGGAGACATGGCATTGCCTTTCCAGGGACAAAGGAGTTGGAAGGTGCCATTACCCCCTCCTACCCCTCAGCATAGGCACAGAGACACGTACTGAGGGCTGCTAACCTGGACACTGGCTCTTTGCTGCACTTTATTCCAAATGCCATGGCCCTGCACTTTGGTGTGATTGTCCTTCTGGGACAAAACTACATTAGTCCCAGTGTGGCAAGACCCCCCTCCCCAGAGGACCAGCATGAGTCTGTACCATGTGAGGTCGTTAAACTTTGGAATTTTACAACTCAGCCAGCCTGCCTGGGATGGAACACAAATGCAATGTGCTGCCAGGTGGACAAACATCCCCGACACAGACAGAATAAGGGCAGGGATCTGAGGGACTCACAAAGGGAGACTGTTTTCTCTTCTGGAGGGCTTCCTAAACAGTGGTGGGTGCAAACTACCCTCTCTGGGGACAGGGAGGGGGATGGCACCATTTCTCTCCCCCACCCTTCATCACAAACTTCAATAGGCAGCATAGTGCCAACAGTGGCAGTCTAACCTGCTTACACCAAGCCACACAGCCATGCACTCTTCAGGTGCTGCTTTTCATGGGTAACTGTGCCAGAGAACCAGAGCAGTAGGCTCCTCCCAGAACCAGTACAAACCCCCTACACGCACCATGTCTACACAGTATACCCAAGAGATACTTCCTAAAGCTCCAGACACTTCCTGAAGTTCCAGCATATGACCTCTTCTTTATAAAGTCATTAATTTCAGGAACAGGAAACATTAGAGGCTTTCCTAACACAGAAGACAGACACCTAGACAAAATGCCTAGATGGAGGAATTCATCCCAAGAGAAAGAACAAGAAAAGGTCATGGCCAGGGATCTAATCAAAACAGATATAAATAATATGCCTGATCCAGAATTTAAAGCAACAATCCTAAAAGCATACCTGAGTTTGAGGAAAGCATAGACAATATCTCCTGTACCTCAGATGTAAAAGACCTAAAAGCTAGTTAGGCTAAAATGAAAAATGCAATAACTGAGATTTGAAACTGATGGGATGAAATGACCACAAAGAGAGAAGAATAGAAATGAATAAGTGATATGAAAGATAAAGTTATAGAAAATAATGAAACTGAAAAGAAGAGAGAAAAAAAAATACATGATGAATGTAGACTTAGGGAACTCAGTGACTCCATAAAGTGTAATAACATTCATATCATAAGAGTCCCAGAAGAGAAAGAAAAGGAGGCAAAAGGTTTATTTGAAGAAATTATAGCTAAAAACTTCCCTAATCTGGGAAAGAAAACAGACATCCAAATCCAGGAGGCACAAAGAACTCTCATCAAAATCACAGAAGCAGAGGGATCCCTGAGTGGCTCAGCGGTTTAGCACCTGCCTTTGGCCCAGGGTGTGATCCTGGAGTCCTGGGATCAAGTCCCACAGCAGGCTTCCTGCATGGAGCCTGCTTCTCCCTCTGCCTGTGTCTCTGCTTCTCTCTCTCTCTCTCTCTCTCTCTGTGTCTCTCATGAATAAATAAATTAATAAATCTTAAAAAAAAATCACAGAGGCAGTCCAACACCATGACTATATGTAGGCAAATTGAATTTAATTAAAAAAAATTATTAAAGATATTTGGTAACTAAACTTGCAAAAATATATAAAGAAAAAATCCTAAAAGCAGCAATTCAAAAGAAGTCCCTAATTCACAAGGGAAAACAAATAACATCAGCAGTAGATCTGTCCACAGAAACTTGGCAGGCCAGAAGAAAGTGGCATGATATGTTCAATTTACTGAATTGGAAAAATATGCAGCCAAGAATACTCTATCCAGCAAGGCTATCATTCAGAATAGAAAGAGAGATAAAGAGTTTCCCAGACAAATAAAAACTTAAGGGATCCCTGGGTGGAGCAGCGGTTTGGCGCCTGCCTTTGGCCCAGGGCGCGATCCTGGAGACCCGGGATTGAATCCCACGTCGGGCTCCCGGTGTATGGAGCCTGCTTCTCCCTCTGCCTGTGTCTCTGCCTCTCTCTCTCTCTCTCTGTGACTATCATTAATAAAAAAAATTAAATTAAATTAAAAAAAAAAAAACAAAAACTTAAGGAGATCATGACCACTAAACCAGCAAGAAATATTAAAGGAGACTCTTTGAGTGGGAAAGAAAAATCAAAGGTGACAAAGATTTGAAAGGAACAGATAAAATCTCCAGAAACAATGAAAAAACAAATAATAAAGTAGCACTCAATTCATATCTATTAATCATCACTCTGAATGTAAATGGATAAATATTCCAATTAAAAGACATAGGATGTCAGAATGGATTAAATATAAAAACAAAACAAAACAAACAAACAAAAAAACAAGACTCATCTATATGCTGCCTACAAAAGCTCATTTTAGACCTGAAGTCACCTCCAGATTGAAAGTGTGGGTTGGAAACCTATTTATCCTACTAATAAATATCAAAAGAAAGCTGGAGTAGCCATACTTATATCAGACAAACTACATTTTAAACCAAAGACTGTAATAAGAAATGAAGAAGGGCCTTATGTCAAAATAAAGGGACCTATTCAACCAGAAGATCTGACAATTATAAATATTTATGTCCCCAATTTGGAGCATCCAAATATATAAACAAAAATTAATAGCAAACACAAAGTAACCACCGATAATAATACAACAATTGCAAGGGACTTTAACACCCACATACATCAATGGACAGATCATTTAAACATAAAATCAATAAGGAAACAATTGCTTTGAATGATACACAGGAACAGATGGACTTAACAGATATATTCAGGACATCTCATCCTGAAAGCAACAGAATACACATTCTTTTAAGTACACATGGGACATTCTCCAGAGTAGATCACATACTAGGTCACAAACCAGGTTTCAAGAAGTACAAAAACACTGAAATCATACCATGCATCCTTTCTGACCAAAATACTATGAAACTTGAAGTCAACCACAAGAAAAAAATTGGGAAGACCACAAATACATGGAGGTTAAAAAGCATGCTACTACATAATGAATGGGTCAACCAGGAAATTAAAGAAGAAATTTTTAAAAATACATGAAAACAAATGATAATGAAATTACAATGGTCCAAAACCTTTGGGATGCAGCCAAAGTGGTTATTAAGAGGAGGTCTACCTCAAAAAGCAAGAAAAATCTCAAGTATGCAACCTAACCTTACACCTAAGAACATAGAAAAAGAACAACAAATGAAGACTAAAGCCAGAAATAGGGAACTAATAGACTAGAGCAGAAATAAGTGATATAGAAACAAAAACAAAACAAAAAACAAACAAACAAACAAAAAACAACCCACAGTAGAATAGATGAATAAAACCAAGATCTGGCTCTTCAAAAGATTTAATAAAATTGATAAACCCCTAGTCAGACATATCAAAAAGCAAAGAGAAAGGAACCAAATAAATAAAATTGTGAATGAGAAAGGAGAGATCACAACCAATACCACAGAAATACAATTATATAAAAATATTATTTAAACTATATGCTAACAAACTGCATAATCTAGAAGAAATATATCAATTCCTAGAGACATATAAACTATCAAAACTGAAACAGGAAGAAATAGAACACTTGAACAGACTGATAACCAGCCAAGAAATTGAATCAGTAATCAAAAAATCTCCCAACAAAAGTCCAGAGCCAGATGGCTTCCCAGGGGAATTCTATCAAACACTTAAAGAAGAGTTAATACCTGTTCTTCTCAAACTGTTCTAAAACAATAGAAAAGGACAGAAAATTTATAAATTCATTCCATGAGGCCAGCATTATCTTGATTCTCAATCCAGAAATAGGTCCAATGAAAAAGAGATTATAGGCCAATATCCCTGATAAACATGGATGCAAAAATTCTCAACAACATACTAGCAAATCAAATTCAGCAGTAACATTGAAAAAATCATTCACTGTGACCAAGTGGGATTTATTCCTGTGCTTCAAGTGTGGTTCAGTCTTCACAAATCAGTCAATGTGATCTACTGTATCAACAAAGGAGAGGATAAGAACTGTATGATCCTTTCAATGGATGCAGACAAAATAAAGCATCCATTCTTGGAAAAAAAAAAAAAAAACACCCTCAAGAAAGTAGGAATTGAGGGAACACACCTCAACATAATAAAAGCCATATACGACAGATGCATAGTTAATATAATCCTCAATGGAGAACAACTGAGAGCTTTTCCTCCATGGTCAGGAATAAGACAGGGATGTCTATTCCCACCACTGTTATTTAACATAGTACTAGAACTCCCAGCCACAGAAATCAGACAACGAAAAGAAATAAAAGACATCAAAATCAGCAAGGAAGAAGTCAAACTACCACTATTCCCAGAATAAATGATTCTCCATGTATAAACCATTAAAGACTCCACCAAAATATTACTAGAACTGATACACATTTTCAGCAAAGTTGCAGGTTACCAAATCAATGTACAGAAATCTGTTGCATTTCCATACAATAATAATGAAGCAGGAGAAAGAGAATTCAAGGAGTGGATTCCATTTACAATTGCACCAAAAACTGTTAGATACTTAGGAATATGCATAACCCAAGAGGCAAAAGACACACACTTTGAAAACTATAAAACACTGATGAAAGAAATTGAAAATGACACAAAGAATTGGAGAAACATTCCATGCTCATGGATTAGAAGTACAAATCTTGTTAAAATGCCTATACTACCCAAAACAATCTACACAGTTAATGCAATCCCTATCAAAATACCACCAGCGTTTTTCACAGAGCTAAAACAAACAATCCTAAAATTTGTGTTGGACCACAAAAGACCCCAAATAGCCAAAGCTACCTTGAAAAAGAACAACACAGCCAGAGGCATCTCAATTCCAGACTTCAAGTTATATTACAAAACTGTAGTGATCAAGATGTTATGGTACTAGCACAAAAACAGACACATAGATCAATGGAACAGAATAGAAAACCCAGAAATGGGCCTACAACTCTATCATTAACTAATCTTCAACAAAACAGGAAAGAATATCCAATGGAGGGGAAAACAGTCTCTTCAACAAATGGTGGTGGGAATACTGGACAGCAACATGCAGAAGAATGAAACTGGACCACTTTCTTAAACCATGCACAAAAATGAATTCAAAATGGATGAAAGGCCTAAATGTGAGACAGGAAACCACCAAAATTCTAAAGAACACAGGCAGCAATGTCTTTGATCTTGGCTGTAGCAACTTCTTACTAGACACATTGCTGGAGGCAAGGGAAACAAAAGCAAAAATGAACTATTGAGACTTCATTAAGATAAAAAGCTTCTACATAGCAAAGGAAACATTCAACAAAACTAAAAGGCAATCTATGGAATAGAAGAAGATATTTGCAAATGACATATCTGATAAGGGGTTAGTCTCCAAAATCTAAAAATAATTATCAAATTCAAAACCCCAAAATCAAACAATCCAGCTAAGGTATGAATAGGTATTTTCCAAAGAAGACATACAGATGGATACCAGACACAGGAAATGATGTTCAACATCATTCATCATCAGGGAAATACAAATTAAAACTACAATGAGATATCACCTCAGACCTGTCAGAATGGATAAAATCAACAATACATGAAAGAGCAGATGTTGAGGAGAATGTGAAGAAAGGGAAGTCTCTTATCTTGTTGCTAAGACTGCAAAGTGGTGCAGCCACTCTGGAAAAAAGTGCTTAACTCAAAAAAGTTAAAAATAAAACTACCCTATGATCCAGCAATTGCATTTCTACATATTTAATCAAAGGATACAAAAATACTGATTCAAAGGGACACATGTACCCTGATGTTTATAGTAGCATTATCAACAATAGCCAAATTATAAAAACAGCTCAAATGTCCATCAACTGATGAATGGATAAAGAAGAGGTGGTATCATTTGCATTGATGTGTCTGGAGCTAGAGTGTATTATGCTAAGGGAAATAAGTCAGCCAGAGAAAGACAAATACCATATGATTTCACTCAAATATGGAATTTAAGAAACAGATTAACATTGGGGAAAGGGGGGAAAAAGAGAGGGAAGCAAACCATAAGAGACTCTTAACTATAAAGAACAAACTTAGGGCTGCTGGAAGGGAGGGGGTGGGGGATAGGTTAAATGGGTGTAGAAATTAAGGAGAGCACTTGTGATGAGCACCGGGTGATATATGGAAGTTCTAAATCACTAAATTCTCCACTTAAAACTAATATTATACTGTATGTTACTAATTGGAATTTAAATAAAAACCTGAAAAAATCTTAAAAAGGAAAAAAGAGACATGGATACTGTATACAGTCAATAGGAATTCTGATTATAATACAGTAATAAAGAGTACAAAAAAAGCCCCACAATAATAGAGAATAAAGAAATTTCCCCTCTTTAATTATATATTAAGCAAAGGGTTGTAATTAGGTAATGCTTTAGATGAAAATAACATTATACAGACTTCACTTGACTCTTCAGGATTTTATAACTAATTAGTTCATCCAAAAGACAAAATGACAAAGTAACTTCTCCTTTCAATAACTGACACTAACCACTAAAAAGAATTAAGAAAGTATTCATGAATATTGTGATTTATCTTCCTACACATCATTAAATGCCAAGTAAATAAATTGAAGTGAGAAAAACATTTTAGAAATACCTAATTTGGACTCACCTTCTGATATTATTCACAAAAGTATCCAGTCTGTATTTTTTGTCTTAAGTTATATATAGTAATGATTAAGATTTAGTTTCTTAGCTCACTTAAAAATGACAATACCCAACCACATAGTTTTCCAATCAAAAACATTAATCAAATTAGATTCTATTTTCATTAGCAGCAAAGTAAAATCACCCAGTACTTATTGAACACTCATATAAGGTGGAGTAGGTGTCCAGGGGGGTAAAGAAAAGGAATAAACTATGATTTTTTATCTCAGTGAGTAATATGAGTGTGAACTATAATTGGAAGATAAGCTAAGAAAGTTTTGTAAGGAAAATTACTAAGCTCAGTAATTAGAAAACAGATACAGAGACCATGATGAAAATATTGTCGATGTAAATGAATGGTATAAACATATCTCAAAAACAGAGAAAGATAGGATTTACAGAGAATGAGTTAGGCTCATTTAAGACTCTGAGAAATGCAAGGATGGGAGGTATACCACCATAGGTTTCTTGAGACAAGATTGTTTAGACTTTGAAACACTGGTTTTAGGTATTATATCTTTTGCTATTCTCAAAATGAGAAGTCATTGCAAATTTCTGAGAAGGATAAAAATTTTATTTGGGTAATAATGAAAAATAGAAGTGAAAATGTCAGGTAAACTGAGGGGTTTTTTTTCTTCTTCTTCTTCTTCTTCTTTTTTTTTTTTTTTTTTTTTAGTATTGGCAAAAAATACCTAATGTTGCACTATAGTGATATCAGAAGAAAAGAAAGAGAATATGCTGTGAGAAATCCTGAGGAAACAGAACCATTGGGATTAGAAGCCCAGGAGTTAGTAAGGAAGATAGAACTAGCCATCAAGGTAGGAAACCTTTTTGACTTCAGACAGCTTTGAAAATTGAAATATTAAGATGTGTGGGGGAAGTACTTTAAAAGCCTGTTGAATTTGAAAAAGTGGATCATTTAAGTGGAAATATCTGGGGAATCACTGCAGCTCAGGAAAGGTAGACTAAAACTCCAGAAAGAAGTCAGACAGGAAAGAATAATTTAAGGGTCAGAGGATAGAAGTGAACATTGAGGCTGTGGACCTGAGTGAGGTCTCCAATGGAAAGGTAATAAAGAGAATGTTCCTCAAGAGAAATTCGAGAAATGTCTATACATTATGCATGAGAATTTTGAGAAAAAGCATCAGGGAGAGTTATATGTTATGAAATTGAGGGGAAGGAGTATTTTTAATAGAAAGGAAATGACCCATTGGTGTTGCTCTCTACAGTAAGTTCAAAGAAGGTGGAACAATGAGGAAAAACCAGACTGACAATTAGAAAAGCTCTGTTAAGAGATTAAGCTCAGAGAAGTGGGAATGAAAATCAGATTAAGGGACTCCTGGCTAGTTCAGGTGTTGAGCGTCTGCCTTCAGCTCAGGACATGATCCCGGAGTCCCGGGATAAAGTCTGGAATCGGAATCCCTGTGGCGACCCTGCTTCTCACTCTGCCTCTGTCTCAGCCTCTGTGTGTGTGTGTGTGTGTCTCTCATGAATAAATAAATACATATTTTAAAAAAAGAGAGAAAAGAAAGAAAACTAGATTAAAAAGACTTAAGAAATTAGTATTCGATGAGCAACTGGAGGCAGCAAATAATGCACTATGCTTTCCAGAATGCTTGCAACTCAAGATTTTAATTAGACAATTCTTGAAGGGATTATACCTAGCCAGAAGTTAGAAATGTTGAGGCCTAGATTATATATAACTAACACTAAGGAGTGTATGATATGGCTGCTGGAGTCGGGTCAGGGAGGGGGTCTGGACAGCAGTGAGTACTATGAGGGCTTGTGGGCCCCACGATGGGGTCTTGTGAAGGGCAGGCCTTTCAGAGGAGGCAGCCTGGTAACCAAAATGATGCTTCCAAAGGATGAATAGGCATTAGCCTGGAGAAATGGAGGTGGAGACAGATAAGGAAGGGCGCTTGGTATCAAGCAGGTATCTCAGGGGTGGAAGACAGAATATCAAACAGTTGGGAAACTATTCACATCAGGGTGACTAGAAGGTATAATTTTGTGAGTTTGCTGAGAAATTATGAATCGTGTAAAGTGAGACTGAAAAGAAAATCATGACCTTATAAGCATGCTAAGAAATTACAACTTTCCCTTGAGTACAATGAATAATAGGATTCTAAGCAAGGGAGTGATATTTATCTCAGTCAATCGCAAGATTAGCTTTGCTATTTCCTTAGTTTATGAAAAAGGAGAAAGGCAGAGAAAATGAGTACAATCAATTTTCGATCATGGGACAATAAATTATGTCTGTTTCTTCTAGTTTTGAAATTTTTGATGCCTCCTAGCATGGGAATTATGAGAAGTATGAAACTCATAAAGGTACTGAATTTTAGGTTTATGTTATAGTCTACCTCTAATTTTAAAAAAAGAAAGTCTGTGCAGTCTCTGAAGTTAAAATATCAGCAACTTTGGAGCTGCTGGGAATGATTATTCATCATACAAGGGACCTTATTTGGATCTAAGGCTCAAACCAGTATGACTCTGAGAAAGCCAACAGGAACTGAAGGGAGGTGCTCAACAGAATGGCCAGTACCTAATGATAGCATCCAAACACACTGTTGCTAAAGTGAACTCTTCCCTGAGTTGGAGAGATCTAATAATTTCTCCACAGCAGAAGAAAAAAATGTCTAACATTGGAATATATCACAAATAAAAAGTGACAAACTATGGTGCAAAGTAACCAGTCACCTGGAAATCATTTGCATACACCACTTGTTTGCAAAAATAGAAAAAAATAAAATGATAGTTTCCACACATTTATTTCATTTGTCAGTGCTTCAGAGTTATAAAAAAGCATCTTTAAATCTTGGTACCGGGAATAAAGATATCAATGTAGCTAAACTATCCATCTTCTTGAATCTTAGTTGATGTACCAAAACTCATAATTTTCAAGAATTGCTGCCCAGAGGGAAAAAAATCAGTTATAAAAACAAACATAACAAGCAAACAAGTTTTAAAATTACCATGGGCAGGTTATTAGGGACAAAATTTCCCTAAATGAATTATCACATTAAGATTTGTGACCTACAACTGTTGCTCTTCTCAGCTGTGAGATTGGCACCCACCAACATGGTGTGTGTTCAGAAAAAAGATGCTTTTTTAAAGATCTGTTAATTTAACTTATGTAAATGATTTGGCTGAAAGATGAAGAGTGCAGAATTTTGCCATTTGGATGCCTTTATTAACTGAAAATGCAGGTGTTGAAATACGTTTAAAGCTCAGTTATTCTGTTCTCTGCTGGTGTAATGTGGGCAGATTCTCACTTGTTAATTATATTGTGTATAAAAAAGTAGAAAAACTAAATTGAAAGAAATAAAAATATCCTATATCAGTACTTTTTTGCATAGAAGCTTATGCCCACAAAGAAATATGGCACTTGCTGTTACAAAACCAGCTTTGTCCTAATCACAATCCCACAGTCACAAATTATTATGACAGAATTATTTACCTTTTCAAGATACCGCTCCCTATTGTAAATAAAATCTCTTATTATTTTACCGTCAGCATTCACCATTATGCTATCGCTACTTAAAGATATCTACCCAGAAAGTAGATATCTATCTAGAAAATCATAACAAACTTCATTTCTTGTCATTTCATAGAGCAAGTCTCCAAAATGAAGTAGTGACACTACCTAATAATTTGTTAAGGATGCCTGAGTGGCTCAGCGGTTGAATGCCTTCCTTGGCTCAGGGTGTGATCCCAGATTCCCGGGTTCAAGTCCCACATCAGGCTCCTTGCATGGAGCCTGCTTCTCCCTCTCCCTGTGTCTCTGCCTTTCCCTCTTTCTGTGTCTCTCATGAATAAATAAATAAAATCGTTAAAAAATAACAATTCATTATTTCTGATTTTTCAGACTGCACATGATTTTGTAAATTCTGGCTTTAAAATTACCCCTCCTCCTCGCTTTACCCTGCTGTTAGAGGGTAAATTACAAGACTAGATTTCAATTCACTAGTTACTCCTAAAATTTTTAATGTTGTTTACTTGTGAGAAAAAGTGATTTCACAACTAATATTTCATAGGCCTGATTCTGCAAGCATGTCAGACATATAGCAGTTTACACCTCTTTTAAATACATTATGAACCTTCATCTTTGCTATGGATTTTAAACACTAAAAGATACTTCTAAAATTCCTGTTCTGATTTAGATTTAGCAGATTAAACATTGAATAATTTATTTAATACGTACATATAAAACAATTATCAAATTGGATATATCTTTTTATATTTCTTTGTTTCCAGATTCTTATGTTCTTGAGAAACTTTTGGACATATGTAAAAATGGATATAAAGTTTGCTTAAATATGGAGTTTGTCAAAAGGTGAAATGAGGATAGTGAGTCTTATTTCACACGTCAGCACCTAGAAAAGTAGAAGATGATGTTTATGAAACAAATAATAATGATTCAGTGTTTTAATAAAAAAAATATAAATGAGGATAAGGAAACATAGCATCACTATAAGGTAGAGAATTTATTCCAATTTAAATTGGAATATTTAAGAACTGGAGGACACAAACCCAATGCAAATATAAGAACTAGCCCTGTGGAATTAAGTAAGACCAAAACAGCAGGTGAGTAAAAGCCAGCCACCAATTTGCAGCTGAGCTTCTGCTGTTGAGTATTAGTGATGCAACTCAAGAGTTTTCAGCAAGGCAGGCTATTTGGTGCATGTCTGAAATAGAGGCCAGGTACAATCAAGACAAACAAAATGTCCATCATGTCTCTGATACCCAGAGACTCTGGGCTGTAAGTTACCTCTGTTTCAAACTGAAACATTAAAAGGCCTAACTGTCCTGGGAGTAAATATTGCCACATGTGGTAATGGTTCAGGAAACAATCTTTACTTGCTAGAGGCATTGGGGAGATGCTTGCAACTCATGCAGAGGAGGAATAAGGAAAAGGCAAAGGAGTCTTAAAAATGGAAACAGTAGAAAAGAGTTCAGGAAATGAGTTAAAAAGTAAAGAGGGGTTTGTCTTTTGATTAAAATCATGAACTCTGCACACAAAAGGAGGCTTCTGGATCTTGCAAATGAGCCCAGGGACCTCTGTGCCTGGCAACCTTGACTTGCTGACACTGTCTGTCCACGAAACTCAGCTTCATGAGTAAATGAATTAGTTAGTCACCAATGAAGTGGAACATGACAAATTATTTCCCTGAGGTTTCGTCTATATTCCATGTTAACATATCAGAAAGCTCTACAGATGGGGGCAGAATTGTGAGATAAGGATTATTAAATGAGTTGTAGTATAACTTATATTTGTTTTTTCCTTTTAAAAGACATCTGTCATATTATTTAGTCCTCATCTCTCAACGCTCATTTTAGAGATCAAGATATTTTGCACAAAAGTTTAACAAATAGTGATTTCTATGGATCAGACACTATATAAAACCTTGTATGTAAATTGAGTTAAAGAAACAGGGGGTCTATCTTGCTGAAGTTTATGAGCATAACAAATATTTACTAATCAACAAATGGAGAATAATACAATTAGAAAATTCAATTTCTTTGAAGCAATGTCCAGGGAGCTATGAGACCTAAATAAAACAAGGGGATCTAGTCAAATCTCAGAGCATCTAGCATTTAAGTGGAGAAATGATACACAAAGGGGAGTTAAAGTGATAAAAGGATGAAGTGGGGTGAAATTCCAGGAAGAGGGATGCCTGGGTGACTCAGCAGTTGAGCATCTGCCTTCAGCTCAGGTCATGATCCCGGGGTCCTGGGATCGAGTCCTGCCTACATCAAGCTCCCTGAATGGAGCCTGCTTCTCCCTTTGCCTATGTCTCTGCCTCTTTCTGTGTGTCTTTCATGAATAAATAAATAAAATATTTTTTAAAAAAAAATTTTAGGAAGAAGAGTAAGCAGGCCAAATACACAGAGACAAGGGGAGACATACTGAGTATAATCTAGCACAAGTATTATAGGTAATAAGGAAGAGTATTTGCAGATGATACTGGGATATCCTACAGGGGCTTGAAGGTAAAGAAGTCTAAGATATTTGGGCATTAGCTAAATAACTGACAAATAGTTTTAAACAAGAATGGAACATAACAAACTATAGCTGCCTTTAAGAAGATCCTTCTGCCTACAGGAGTGAATGGATTGGATAAGGAGGGATGGGGTTGGAGAGGGTGCATTAATAATATTGTCAGTATGAATGCTTAGGAGATTGTTATAACAGAATGACAGTCTTGGCTATCCACACTCTTTCTTCCATTTCTCCAAGCTCTGAACATTGAATGACCCAGGCCTTGGTGTTCTCTTCTCTTCTTTATCTATACTTACTATCTGGATTCTCTGTCAAGTCTCATGGTTTAAAAGTCATCTAATCTGTATTTCTCCATCATGGACTCAACACTTGAACTCCACAAACTTAGGACTATTTTAATTTCTAATAAGCATTTCATAATTTTTTTAAAGATTTTATTCATTTATTCATGAGAGACACACAGAAAGAGGTAGAGGGAGAAGCAGGCTCCATGCAGGGAGCCTGACATGGGACTCGATCCCAGGATTCCAGGATCATGCCCTGGGCCAAAGGCAGGCGCCAAACCTCTGAGCCACCCAGGCTACCCTCTAATAAGCATTTCAAATTTAACTTGCCCAATTGAAGTCTTTATTTGAAATTCTCCAAATCTGTTCTTCCTATAGTCAACCCAATCTCAGTATTGAGAGCTTTATTTTCCAAGTTTCTCAAATTTGTTGATAAAGTGTTGAGCCATTGTCTTTCTCACAAAACTTGCATCTAGATCTTCAGCAATTGTTATTCCAATAAATGCAAAATTCATCCTTGTTTTGCTACTCCACTCTTAACATCATAGTCCATGACATTAATTTCTCTCACTTTGATTGTTTTGATAGATTCGTAATTAATCTCTATTTTCTACAAATGTATTTGAGAGGTATTAGAGTCTTTTGAAATGAGAAAATATATAAGATGACTTACTTTGAATGTTGTGGCTGCACAAATGTGAAATACCAGATACCCAAGTGCCTCCTTGCACTGCCGCCTCTCCCTGCCCCTACAATGAGCTAGAAAGCCAGTTTTGTAGTCACTTCAGAGTCTACAGCTGCGTGAGTATGAGATATCAGCCTAAGCTGCCAGGCTGACCCCTAATACCATGCCTGTTCTTGGAGCTAGCTCCTCCACCTGTGCACCTGCACACTCCCAGTCCAACCCCTGTCACCAGCTTCCATTGTAGTACATGCATGCCCAGGGAAAAAGTAGGTAGCAAAAGGAAAACACACTGACAGTCAAGGTCCTTGTAACTATTTGTAAGCCCATAGTTGACCCCTTTCCTTGCTACCTGAGCTATCACTATGATTATGTCTAAAACTATCCCCTGTAGCTGGCCCCCACAGCTGGGTATATAGACACCACTAGCTCCAGCTACCACTGCTACCTGTCCTGCTCCCTTGTTAACAGACTAGGATGTACCATTTATATTCCCAACAGTTCTTGCAGCCACTTTGGACCTCCCACAGCCCTGGCCAAGGACCACACAGGTATTGATGCTATGGACTAAGAGTAGCTTGAGCTTAAAAGGAATCATGACCCTGAGGCCCAGTGTTTCCACACACCCCTGCACATGGTGCTCTGCACCACTAGATTTAGGGTCACTGCATGACACAACATGCCCTCACACATAGGCAAAATGCTTCCCTTACCAAAGCAATCTATAAAGTCTGAAAGAAGTGACTGATTCTTCAAATGCACAGATATCTGTGCAAAGCTACAGGGATCAGAATCAGGAAACATGTCTTAATAACAACAGCAAAAAAATATAATAAACCTTTAGGAAATTGCCCCAAATAAATGGAAATCTAAGAATTGACCAATGAAGAATTTAAAATGTACTACCAATGCTTGAAAAGCTAGAATAAAACATATATAAATATTTAGCAATATCAAGAAAACAATACAAGAACAAATTGAGAAGTTCAACAAAGAGATAAAAAAAAAAAACACAAAGAATAAAATTTGGGAGCTGAGAATACAATAAGTTAACTACAAAATTTAATAGAGTGCTTCAGCCCAAGAATTGAACAAGCAGAAGAGAGAATCAGTGAGTTTGAAGACAGATTAACTGACATTGTCCAATCTCAGGAAAAAAGGAAAAAATAATGAAAAAGAATGAAGAAAGTCTACATATTAATAAGATATCATCAAAAGAAATAATATAGTATCTTGGGAATCCCAGAAGGAGAAGTAAAAAGAAAGGGGTAGAAAAGTCTATTTAAAGAAAAAATGGTGGAGGCAACGGACTGGCTCAATTGGTGGAATATGAGATTCTTGATCTCAGGGATGTGGTTTTGGGCCCCACGTTGGGTATAGGAATTGCCTGAAAATAAAATCTAAATGCATCCATGCATACATATATACAACTAAAACAATAATGTTTGAGAACTTCCCAAACCTGGAGAGAAATTTGGAAAGTTCATGAAGCTAGGGGTAACTATAAAATTTCAATTCAAAACAATCTTCATCAGAACATATAATAAATAATACTACCTAAAACAAAGGATGAAGAACTTTAAAAAGCAACAAGAGAAAGAAAAATGAACAAACAATAAAAACCCTCTTTCATAAAAGAGAAGCCCTATAAGGCTATCAATGGATTTCTCAGCAGAGACCTTGCAGTCCAGGAGAGAATGAGATGATATAATCAAAGTATTACAACAAAGAAACCACCAACTGAGAATACTTTATCCTACAAAGCTGTCCTTCAAAATTGAAGGCAAAATAAAGACTTTCTTTGGTAAATAAAAGCTGAGGGAATTCAGCCTCATTAACACAAGGACTGCTGAAAGGAATTCTTCAAGCTGAAACAAAAGTATGCTAGTTAATTACATGGAAATATATGAAAATATACAGCACACTAGTGAAGGTAATAATATAGTCAAGTTCAGGGTGCACCAATACTATACTATGCTGATGTGTTAACGACTTAACTCTGGTAAGTGTTAAAGACAAAAGTATTAAAAAGCTATAGTTTCTATAATTTGTTGATGGATACACAATATAAAAAGATGTATGTGACATCAAAAACAAGGGGGGAAAAGCATAGAGTTTTTTGTGCAATAAACTTAAATTGTTAGTATAAATGTTAGTGTAAAATAGACGATATATGGTTAGTGTAAAATGTAAAATTGTTAGTGTAAAATGGATTGATATGACACATATATCACATTATATAGAGAGAGATAGGTGATAGACATAGATATCTATATAAGTGTGTGTGTTTGTATCTTACAACTGTTTAGCATGCACAAGATTTCATGCATCTCACCTCATTAATAATTGCTCTTCACTCAGGTATAAATAAAGAAGTATGTGATCTGAAAATGGTAATACTTTAATTTCTATACTACAAGGTTTGATCAAAGATTAAAGTTCCATGTCTCATAGCATATCATGGATATTACATAATGTTTTATTACTGTTTAATTTCTGTGATATGTAACATTCCACTTTTGATCCTGGCATATAAAAGCAAAAGAATCTTTTACTTTTATTGGGTAAATCTTGTGTTCACTAAATTCAAGTTGGTCATGGGGCAGATTTCTTTAGTATTACACTGCAATAAGTTCACTTAATTTTTACTAAGGACTCTAAATCTTTATTCATAATTTATATTTATCTAGAGAATAAATATACATAAAATGACATACAAATACATACATATATACATATATATGTATACATATATATAAAATTTTATATAAGCCTCATGGGAACCACAAAGCAAAATTCTACAATGGTAACACCAAAGATAAAGAGAAGGAAATTAAAGCATACCACTATGAAAAATCATCAGTTTACAAAAGATGACAAGAAAGAAATAAAAGATAAATGGAACTACAAAACAGCTAGAAAGCAATTACTGGAATGGCATTATTAGCCCTTACCTATTAATTATTATTTTAAATATTAATGGATTGAATTCACCAATCATAAGGTGTACAGAGACTGGACAGATTTTTAAGAAAGACCCAGTTGGGTGCTGGCTATAAGAAACTCACTTCAGTTTTCCAGAAATATACAGACTCTAAGTGAAGGGATAGCAGTAGATATTCTAAGCAAGTTAAAACTAAAAGAAAGCAGTGGTGGCTATACTTATATAAAATAAGCTTTTATCCAAAATGATAACAAGATACAAATATGGTCATTATATAATGATAAGAGGACAATTTGTCAAAAAAGATATAACAATCAAATATATACACAAACATTGGATAAACTACATATACTTAGCAAATAACAGATTTGAAGGGAGAAATAGACAACAATAATAATAGTACTCCACTTTCAGCAATGGATAGATCATCCAGACAGAAAGTCAACAAGGAAACCTTGGACTTGAATCATACTTTAAAACATACTTTAAAACCCAATGGAACTAACAGACATATACAGAACATTTCATCCAACAATACCAAAATACACATTCTTCTCAAGCACATATGGAACAGTCTTTAAGATAGATCATATTATTGGTCACAAACCAAGTTTTAGTAAACTTAAGAAGACGAAAAACATACCAAGGGATCCCTGGGTGGCGCAGCGGTTTGGCGCCTGCCTTTGGCCCAGGGCACGATCCTGGAGACCCGGGATCGAATCCCACATCGGGCTCCCGGTGCATGGAGCCTGCTTCTCCCTCTGCCTGTGTCTCTGCCTCTCTCTCTTTCTCTCTCTGTGACTATCATAAATAAATAAATAAATAAATAAATAAATAAATAAATAAATATTAAAAAAAAAAAAAAACATACCAAGTATATTTTCTAACCCCAATTGTATAAGACTAGAAGTCAGTAACTGGAGGAAAACTGGAAAATTTATAAACATGTGGAAATTAAAAAACATGCTCCTGGAAAACTAATAGTTCAAAGGAGAAATCAAAAGGTAAATCAAAACTGCCAAATGAAAATGAAAGCACAACATATCAAAACATATAGAATAGGGCAGCCCCTGTGGCCCAGTGGTTTAGCGCCACCTTTGGCCTGGGGTGTGATCCTGGAGACCCGGGATCGAGTCCCACGTCGGGCTCCCCTGCACTGGGCCTGCTTCTCCCTCTGCCTGTGTCTCTGCCTCTCTCTCTCTCTCTATGTCTGTCATGAATAAATAAATAAAATCTTTTAAAAAAAACCTCGAATAAGGATAAAACAGTTCCATAAAGAAAGTTTATAGCAACAGACATCTACATTAAGAAATAAGAAAGATCTCAAATAGATCAAAAAGATCATGAGAGACTATTAGGAACAATTATATACCAACAATTGGATAACCCAAGAGAAACCAATAAAATAGTAGGAACATTCAGCCTACAAAGACAGAATTATGAGAAAACAGAATACGTAAACAAACAATGATGTGTATGTAGAAGGAATCGGTAATCAAATACAACAGAGACAAGTTCAGGACCAAATGGTTTCACTGGTGAATTCTACCAAATATTTAAAGAAAAATTATTCACTTCTCACTTGTCAGAATGGCTGTCATCAAAAAGACAAGAAATAAGTGTTTTTGAGGGTGTGGAAGAAAGGAAATTGTGTACTGTTTGTGGGAATACGAATTAGCACAGCCATTATGGAGATCAGTATGAAGTTTCCTCGAAATGTTAAAATGTAAACATACAAACATACAATATATATACATGCATACTCTATATACACACTTTATATAAACTATATGTACACATATATACTATATATATTGTATATATACACATATATATACATAAACACACTATATATATACACACATAATATAAAGGTCCATTTGAGTTGTTACAAACAGCAAGATTTCCTTTTAGCTCATTACTGAACAATAATCTACAATGGAATATTGTTCAGTTATGAAAAAGAAGCCAATCCTACTACCTGTGACACCCTGAATGAATCTTCAGGATATGATGCTAAGTTAAGTAAGTCATACTGAATGATATCACTAAAAAAAGCCAAATTCAAATAAACAGAGAGTAGAGGGTGGTTACCAGGGGCTGAGAGTGAGAAAAAAAAAAAAAAAGAGAGACACTGATTATAGAGTATAAACTTCCATTTAAAAGATTAACAAGTTAGGGGAGCTAATATACAGCACTGTGATTATAGTTAATACTATAGGTATTATATACTTCAATGTTGATAAGAGAGCAAATCTTAAATATTCTCACTACAAAAAAGAAAATAATTAATGTGAGGGGATAGAAATGCTATGTAGTGCAATGGTGGCAATCATTTTGCAATGTATAGATGTATCAAGTACCTTAAACAGTACTGTATGCCAGTTATCTCTCAAAATGGGAAAAAAAAAGAAAAAGAAAAAGGAATACCATCTCTAGCTGATTCAGCCCAAAGAACAAAATGAATTAATAATTATGTTTAGATGACTCATTGGACATCAATAAGTAAGACAGTATTTACCATGATCTGTTAAATCTTACTTGATAAGATACTGTATCCTACCAATGTTCTCTTCACTCATCCTATTCCAACAATACTGACCCCTTAACATTCCTAAGACAATATCAAAAATACTCTTATTTTATGACCTTTGAAAATCTCTTATCTCTAATTATAAAGCTCTTGCTTCATGTATATATCTGTATGGCTGGCTTCTTCACTCCCTTTACTGATCTGTTCAAATGTCCTCTTATTAAAGAATGCTGCCTTCATCATCCTAAAGAAAAAAAGAAGAAGAAGAAAGAAAGAAAGAAAGAAAGAAAGAAAGAAAGAAAGAAAGAAAGAAAGAAAGAAAGAAAGAAAGAAAAGGAAAAGGCCCACTTCTCCCCAGGATTCGTTTTGCTTCATAATTTGGTTTATTCTTTTTTACTTCTTCAGAGAATTTGTTATTGTATTTCATATTATGCATTCACTTGTCTGTCTGAATTCTTTATCTTTCTGCACTAAAATGCAAACGCTGTTAAGACAGGACCACTTTTTTAAGGACCACTTTTTTTAAAGTTTTTACTGTTATAATTCTAGCAACTAAAATTGGCAGATCAATATTTGTTTTTTAAATAGTAAATTAATAGGAACACCTATTAATTTGAGTATCTGCCTTTAGCTCAGGAGAGAGTCCTGGGATTAAGCCCCACATCAGGATCCCTGCTCAGTGAGGAGTCTGCTTGTCCCTAGCCTCTGCCCCTATCCTGCTCATGCTCTCTCTCTCAAATAAATGAATAAAATATTTTTAAAAATAAAAGAATAAATAGCAAATTAATAAATTAATGGATGGTGGATGGATAGGTAAATAAATGAGTAAATACGAAAGCTGAAGGAAAACACCAAATTTCTGTTTTGCCCAACTGTATTATAAGAACAGATATTATTCATATAGAGAATACAAAAGAAGAATCACAGTTTTGGGAAAAGGATGAAAAGTTTATTTCCATACATGTTAAATGTAATAATCTTTCAGGACATCAAATTGTAAGTTGGCAATAGAAAACAAGAGTCTCAGAGAAGCCCTCTTCATAGGGGTGAAGTGTAGGCTTTACTGCACATTTACAGAATGTAGATGTGGTGATTGAAGGCATTACTACGGATGGTTCTTCTAAAGAAAGTGTCTTAGTCTATGCAGGCTGCTATAGCAAAACTACTGTAGATTGGGTAGCTTATTAACAACAGATATTTATTTTCACATTTCTGGAAGCTGGATGAAGGCACGAGAAAATTTAGTGTTCAGTGAGGACCCACTGTCACATACAGTTTTTCATCTGTGTCCTCATGGAGGGGAAAGAATGAGATAATGCTCTAGAGTCTTTTTTTATGAGGGCAATAATCTCATTCATGAGGGTTCAACCCTCATAAACCAATCACCTCCCAAAGGCCACAAATATCACCATACTGGGGATTATGTTTCAACATATGAATTTTAGGGAGACACACAAACATTTGGTCTACTTCAGGAGGAAAATAAGTGTTAAGAGAAGAAGAGCTAGCATGCAATATGGAGAAGAAAAAATGTTTAAATTATGGTAGAATATTAAGAGCCAGAAATAAAAGAATGAGTAGAAAAAAGGGCCTTTAAGATAGAAGTTAAACCATGAAAAGCTACATGAATTAATCAAAACTCAAATAACAAATAATAGCATTTTGAACACAAGGATCCTTATTCCACACCTTATATTCTTTTCATAACTAGACAGTTGCTTCTCTAGTCAAACTATAACCACAGTGATAATTAATAAAGTAATATAATGAAACAAGGAGCAAGAATTGGCATAGCTTATGACTTAGAAAGGTATTTTTCATAGAATAGAAAGAGTATAATGGAACATTAATGCTTGAGTCATTAGCTTTCCAAGAAGTCTACTTCAAATTATTCAGTGGGCAAAAATAAAAGATAAAGTGACCAGAAAGCAAAATGAAGTAATTGGATATTGGGCAGGAGGTACCAGGAAAGATTCAGACAGATGGAAGGGGACCTAAAATGGTAAAAATATATTCTGGATGGGTGAACCATTATCCAAAAAGGTTAACTGAAATAGTAGATCATTTCTATGTATAAAATTAGGTCCTATATCCAGAGTTCAAAAGGCTTAGTTTAACTTCATGTGCCTCCAATGCCAGGCAATTAGATGAAACCAAAATCAATTTGCTGAGAGCTGGGCTTTGATTCAAAAACCCACAAGTTCTGGCTTGGCAATTGTAACTGCATTCACTCTGTTACTAGGAAAATCAGGAATAACAAAAAGTGGTGCGAGATGCTTCCAAGGTTCTGTCTCTTACAATTGCTTTACAAAAACAAACAGCTCTCATTCATTTGTTGTTGTTACTGTTTTTTGTGCAGTCAGCTTTGCCTTCTTAAGCTTAGGGAACTCTTTTTTTCTCTTGAGAAGCCAAAACAAATGTTCCTGAAAGGTGCTATTTTAGTATAGTTTTTTTTTTTTTTCCCCCTGTTTCATGTCATAATGGTCTATTTTGTCATGATTTCTCTTTTCTTATTGTGCCTTTTGACTTTTGGTATTCTGGGGATTTTAAGAAAGAACAAAATGTAAAGTATAAAACGATGTTACCAAGACTAAAAAAATTACTGAGGATAATACTGTCACATTTCACAAATAGTTTATTTCTTGGTAAGCTTTTAAGGTTGGTGTGATTTTTGTCAGCTTCAGTTCAAAACTTCAGCTTGAAGAGGTGGAAAAAATGTCTATAGTTGTATAGTTCTTGATCATACTCTTTTAAATAAAACTCTTAGTCCTAAAGCCATTGGCACTTAGTACATAATACTAAAAGTGATTCTAACACCAATTACAATGTGTGTGCAGGAATGAGTTTCCCCACCGATCAATGCTCAAACACCAACTAGGTATAATTCAACTGACTTCTAATACTATTCACCGTGAAATAGCAACAGATTCCACAGTTCAAGGGCTCAGTCTCACAAGACTGCCCTCCACTTCAGTTGTCCAGTACTTCTGACTGCCTGGCTGTAAATCAGAGGTTCCCATAATCCCTTTCTCTGCTTTAATTAATTTGCTAGAGCAGCTCACAGAACTCAGGAAATCCATTTATTCACTAGATTATTGGTTTATTACAAGAGCTATTAAAAGATAAAAATCAAGAGCCAGGTGAGGAGATAAATAAGGTGAGGTGCTAAACAAAGGAGCTTCTGTCCTCTGGAGCCTGGGGCTCTGCATAGTGGCACATGGAAGCATTCTGGTTCACCAGCCTGAAGCTCTCCAAACCTAAATATAACTGAGGAAGTCAGATCTGTGTAGGGCAAGGCATGGGGAAAGGGCATAGTTTCCTCATCCTCTCTATGCAGGCCAGTTCTTCCTGCATCTCTAAGTGTTCACCAATCCCAACGCTCTCTGAACCCCATCTTCTTGGGTTTCTATGGAGGCTTCATTATATAAGCATGATTGATCAAATCAACCTCCAGCCCTTCTCTCCTCCCCAGAGTTAAGGAGTGTGATCCAAAAGTTACCTCATTTACATAAGAAAAGACATATTTATCACTCTCTCATTTAGGAAATTCCACGTGTTTTAGAAGTTGGAACTAGAAACTGGAGGAAGACCAAATATATATGAGAAATACATTTTGGTCAATGAATCATTAAATACATAGTTCTTATAAGTCACAGATGCCAAATAATTTGTATTGCTTTGTGTAGTAATTAAGGTCACAACATAGATTTGGGATTTAGGTAGACCTGAATGAGCAGCTCATACCCACCACATACAAGCTAAATTCCCTTGGAACTCTAACTTCAAGCTTTCTCATTTGTAAAATGGAGATAACATCGTATATCCTAGAATCCTCAAGATTAATAACACTATGTCAAATGCTTAGCACAGTACATGCTACATAGTGCTTATTATTTTTAAAAATTGTGCTCCAGCATACTATTCATGCTTATGATTCCAAATAACCGCTCATACTTATATTTCACTGCAATGCCTTGTTTGTTTTTTAAAGCCTTCGAAGTATTGCTTTTATATGCAAGGACATGGAAATTTGCATTAAGATGAGAGTCAGTGGGGCATAAGGTTTTCACTGAGAGATGGAGGTCACAGGTTTTTCTTTTAGCACAGATTTAGGGGACATGGCTTTAAGCCAGAAAAGACTCCACTGATTCCTCTCTGCTTTGAGTTTCAAGAAAGTAGGACTGTAATACAGAAGCATGTGCGCCACAGGGTTGGTTTGGCAGGCAAGCCCTTTGCTATTTCTGAAGCATATATGTTTCTTTCTGTTTCTAACATGCTAGAGGCTTTTCTCATTGCCAAAATTTCTCCTTTGTGAAACTCCATAGGAAACTGATGTAGTCCATGTTCAAAAGACATTCAATACAAAGCTATGAAGCTGCTATTGACTTCACATCTCCACTGGATGAAAAAAAAAGTTACAGGATGTCAGGCTAATCTTAAAAAGTGATGCTTATGCTATTACAAAGATCAAAAAATTCAGGTTTTAAAATATCCCTCTGAAAATGGTAGGTCTGTGAAAGAATAGAGATGCCATTGACAAAAGGCTACTAGTTCTTTCCTGTTTTTCGAATCCCTTTACACATTTCCTGAAGCATAACATCATGCTGTTATAAGACCTTCTCGTTGGGTGTGGATTTCACTTAGTGGTTTCCCATCAACCATCTCATTGCCAAGAAATAAGAGAAGATGGGCTTACACTCTTTCATTAGAAACAACAACAACAAATAATAAACAACTAGAAACACTTTCATTTTTACTGTCCTACTTATGGAAGCCTTGAAAGCAGTGTAAACTCTAGGAAGTTTACACTATTATTATTATTATTATTATTATTATTATTATTAGAGTGTTCCTGTGAAGAAATTTTAGCAATCATGAACCTAAGAAAGCAACATGTAAAAATTTATGAGTTATTCACTGTGGTCTTTTTCCTTCAATTAAGAGCACACTGTGTAGAAGTATTTTGTATTAGTTAAGATACAAAAAGCGGCTACCATAAAAACAGCACCAGAATGTTGAGCTTTAAGTGAGACTGAAGATTATTTCTTTCTCATAAAGGAGTTTGTGGGTGAGTAGGCTACAGCGGCTAAGGGGCTTGAATATTTCAGATCATTTAGGGACTGATAGTTTTTCTATATTTCTCTTCTTCCATTGTTCAGGGTGTTGGATGTGTCTGTGGGGTTAAAGCTGGAAGCCTCCAGCATTGGTTCCCATAACATAAGGTGGAGGAAAAAAAAAGGGAAAACATATAAGTACATAAAGCTCTGAGGTCATTCCCATCCCCTTCACAAGCACCCTACTAGCCCTAACTTATTCACTATTGTCAACAAGATGCAGTAAAGTGTGAAAAATGGTCTCTAGGGAACAACTAAATCTTGATCAGGAAACAGGGAGGGAATGTTACATTACCTAAAGGGCGGGGGGGGGGGGGGGCAATGGATAAGTAGATATTAAGGATATTTGACAAAATTTGGTGTGAGTCTGAGTATTTTCCCTAGGAAATTTAATTGCAGGAATATTCCTAAAGGAATATCTCCCAGGAATATTTAGTTATGGAATATCAAGTTGTAGAGTCTGGAATGTTTAAAGAGACAAACTAATATTAGCGGGTTGACAGACCATTTGGGCTTGCTATACTTCCTACCAAGTTTTCTCTTAAACACACAGAAGGAAAAGGGTTTAGTGTAATTAAAGAAAAATGAAGGACACATGTAAATTTCATCCTGAATTTAAGCAAATGGCATTGTTGATGGAGATGAATTTAAAAGTATATTCTTGAACCACATATCTCATGCAACTACAGCCTTATAAAGCAGAACAGACATCCAAAAATAAAACAGGAAAAAATTATAATACCAGTAGTATTCCACATTCAACCACAATCTTAACAAGCCAGAATAGTTGCCAACAAGAAAGTAGGAAAAAATGACAATACATCTGACTTTACCAAATTGTGAGAACTAAAAGCTAAAATTTAGAAGAGAAGAGAAAATAAGCAACTTTCCCTCAAGTGCACAGAAGTTATCATTTTATTCTATGAGTGCTAGAAGTTCTGTCTCCAACCTTTGTCAACAGCTCTTTTCTCACTGGCATTGGGAGACTGCCGATATACATCACTGCAGGAAGTAGGCATATGCAGTGCTTCCTTACTTCCTGAAATGCAAACATATGGCAGGGAAAGCACCATAAAATATACTGAGACTAAGCTTAGCATGCTGCGAGCAGGGCACTCACAAACTGTAATGTTGAAAAGACGACTTCAAACTGCATCTGACTCTCTAGCTCAATCAAAAAATCCAAAAACATAGAAAATTAGACCTAACTTCAGGCCAGTAAAATACTTCAAATACCTCTAAACACAATTTACAAATTTTGACTTGCGAGTAAGGAGTTTATACATCAATCTGACCATCATATTGAAATCTGAAAGGAGGAAGTTATCACGTGGTGGTAACTGAACCTGAACTACATCAGGACTGAACTAATTCTTTGAACTCAAAAATGAAAACAAAAACAATAGCAGACCTATGAGCAGAAACTAGAAAAATGGATACAATGCCTTGATGATTCTGAAGATAATTATATCTTTCAAAACTTTCTCTCTATACATGACTAAAAAGGATAGAACATCTTGAAATAAAAGTAGAGATGCAATGGGAGCTGGCAGTTCAGAGGGAGGAAAGGAAGAAAGAAAAATCAAGAGAAAAGAAAAATTTAAGACACAAGACAAACATCAAAAACTTCTTTGGAAATAATAAATTTTGAGGTAAATAAAATGACTGTTTAGAAAACAATAATTTCACTCACAATGAATAGGAAAGTTAAAAATAAGAAGAAAATAATAGATGAATGATTAAATAGGGATAGACATTGTAAGAAGATGATAGAAATCCTAAGAATTATATGTTTTCAGTGGAAGAAACCATGAATAATATAAACAAAGCCAATAATCACAAATAATAACCACTACCATGTATGAATCATTTGTCATTTGCATCTACCGTTATCTCATTTAATCCTCAGGAAACTTCTATAATATATATTCTTACATCTACTTAACAACTGTTGAGAAGAAGGTTGCAGGAAATTTTAAATAACTTGCCAGAGAGTTAGAAGCAGATGCTGCAAATCCAGCTGATTCACTTCTAGAGGTGATGTACTATATATTTACTATCAGAGAGCTGGAAAAAAAATAGGAGTTCTAAGTTTGAAAGGGTTTTTGGTGCTTTATAGGAGAAAAATTTTCAAAAGCACTTCCCTCTTTATACCCTGAGGAGGAAAAATGTTTGAGTTTCAATAAGTTAAAAAACAACAAAAACAAACCTGGAATTACTTATAAAGAAAAAAGTGGTTTTGCTACTGCCACTACTAATTATTATTATTAATTAGATAAAAAGAGATTAGATTTAAAATTCTATTTATTGACTTAGACCATAAGAAGACACTGGAATTTTGAGGGGGAAAGTTTAGGATCTAAGTGATCCATACTTGACAGGCTGTCATTTGCACATAAAGACCTCAGAGAAAAATGCTCAATTTCACAAGAACTCTGGAAATACCCTTTTCTATGTAAGAAGATTATTTAAAGAACTAATCTAACAAAACAAATGTCAATCAAAATAAAGCATTGGGAAAGCTGTTATGATAAAGTAGGATTAAAAATTTTTAAAGCAATGTCTACAACCAACATGGAGCGCAAAACTACAACCCCAAGATCAATAGTTGCATGTTTGGCAGACTGAGCCAGGCTGGTGCCCCTGATAGGGTAGGCTTAAAGAACAATCATGGATTGAGAACATGAATTAATATGAATCACCTCTTTAAAGGAGAGTGACATGGAGTTGACCTGCTTTGGCTTTTAGGCCTGTTTCTAGTTCTCCCTGATTCCTGTTTTCACAGTTTTCTCTTGTTCTATGATGGTAGTACAGTAACCCTCATAGTAAGACTTCAGTAAATATGTTTGATAGAGTATAATGTATTGCATTTCCATGAATACAGGTTTCTCAAATAACCGTGTGAATTTCCTCCCTCCTTTGAATGTGGGTAGGGAAAACTCAGATTCTCCCACACAGGCATCATTTACTAAGTCATCAATCAAGATGCCTTGATTCAGATGGGGAATTTTCCGTGCTGTTTGATATCTACCAGGGCCCTTGAAATCAACGGATGAAACTTCTGAAAAACCCCTTTCTTGAAACAATTATCATTGGCTGGATTTGGTATTCTCCATTAGTCCTTGCTGAGAATGCTCATCCAGTGTGACATCAGATGTAGGTTATTGTTTGGTGAGGCATGGCAATTGCTGGGAGGAAACTGAAATGGATTGAACAATGTATATACAGGGGTAAAAGTGTGTGTGACTAAAACCATGCTCCTTGGTATTAAGTATGCCACTGACAGCCACTGTAAGGACAATAATGTTCTTCTGATTCTGCAGCCATATTGATCTCTATGTTTCTATCATTTACTAAAATGCAGAAGACATCATGATTATTCGGATAGTTGTGGATGTTTGGCATTGGATATAGGTGAAAGAACATCACAACAAACAGTACAAAAGATTGACAATGAGCACTTAAATTAAATGTTAACATAACTCTATAATTAGGTGTAAATGCTATAATATATATGGGTTTTAACTGAATGGAAAATCATTTTGAAAGACTTCACATATTAAAATACTGGAGTACAAATTAATATTTTTTTTGTCTAGGTCTATAATTAAACATTATGTTAACTTAGAAATAAGGGAAGTGCTAGCAGAACAAAGGAGGCTCAGTACCTTACCTTGAAAGTGATAACCTTACATTGTCTTTATTCATTCGAGTTATATAGACATGTTTATATTTGATGTATTGAAAACCAGCTATAATTTTCAAAATAACATTTATAATGTCCACACTACCTGCAGAGAAACACAATAAAACAAGACATAGTTTCTGTAAAGAATGTCAAAAGACATAAAACATAAAAAAATAGAATAAAATGAGAAAGCAGATTGCCAAACAACTGTTAAATATTAAACAATAAATACACATGATTTGATGATGTTAAACTTTACCTCAGCCTCATATTCCTGGAAAATATCTACAGTTGAGAAATCCTCCACCACATTAATGTTCTAGAAAATAGTTTACAGCAAAAAAACTATTTTTTCCCATATGACTTAGATGACACTCATGTATATAGCCCCTTGTTTATCTATGACAAGGCAAGGCACAGATGCTTCAAATTCCCATTCTTTGTCTCATAAATGATTAGCTGAACTATTTGTCCCCCTGAAACTAGCAGACACAGAGATAAATATTTTCTAGTTGACTGAGACTCCCTGATTATAAAACAATCTCAGCTGTAAAATCACCCCACATATAACTTTTCTACTCCTCCTTATGAATGTCTAAGGCAAAAACCATCCTCTGAGATACTCTAATCTTCAGACCTGGTGTTCTATTCTTATTCTAGGAATCTGAATGAAATTAATTTCCCTAGCTGTTTGTTTTTCTTTTTGACTGGTGCCACAAAGTGCATGGGACTTCCCATTTCCTTGTATGCCCCTTTTTTCTCTACTCAAGTACTGAGGCACCTGGAGCCCCTTGTGATCCACATATGGAGAATCCCACAGTAAGTTCAGCTCTGACCCCCATATTCCAGACTTTTGCCCATGGCAACATGGTAAGGATTTAATTTTAATTATTTTGTTCAATGCTTTTTTGGGTTAGTTTTGTTGCCAATTCTTATTTAACCTGGTTACTAAGGGAAACTCCAATCGTTTTTCTACCTCCTTCAAAATCCTTGTAAATTATATATTTCACCACTGTAGCATCAACTGAGTTCACTACCTCCATTTGGCAGAATTTTACTCAGGATTATGTCTCTCAACACCAAAAGACTCCTCCTTTACTTCCAGCAAACTCATGCCCTCTCTTCCCTCAAAACTCCTCACATATACTATCCCCAGCCCTTTTCTCACTATTTGTCCTTATTCTAGTTTCCCTTGTTTGCTTTCAGCTCTATTCCTCTTCATTACCTTTCTCTGTCTCCATTAAATCCCTCTACTTTTCAATATTGCATCCTAACTCATCTTATGGCTTTTTCCTACTTGTGATGACTAATGACCTGAGCACCTATCTGAACATCTTAAACCTTGATCTCACTCAGATTGCATGATATTGTCAAAGACTTCCCAGAACCCTGTAAGAATAGAAAATAAATTAATAATCATTTCAGCCTGGTCCTTGGGACATATTTTCCCAGGCTCCATGATTTATATTCACTTGTACAGCTGCTAGTGGGCTCAGGAGATAGACTCTCAAAGAAATTAGAACATGCCTAAAGCATGGCTGAAACCACAGGGGAGAATGAAAATTTATTGGATAAAGATGCAAGATTGCAGACAACAAAGAGATAAATCCAACTCAGTTATAAATCTAGATTAGAATGTATCTGAGCTACTGTAAGTTTGCTCTCAATAACTGAATCACTTCCACCATTGACAATTTCATTAAGAGCTTACAACAAAAGTTAGAGACATTACACACACACACACACACACACACACACACACAAACACAAAAGATAAACTGGTAGAATGTTTCTGTCTCTGAAATGAATATACTAGCTCAACACCATGAGGACTCTATTACAGAAGAACTGAATAATACATTGCAAATTTGTGCCTTTATCTGCAACTTAAATATTCAGAAGGAAACAAACCAGAGAAATCTCCCTACAAAATGCCTTTAGGTAGGGACACACTTGTAGATGTTGTTAAAAAAAGAGAGATGGGGGAGGATGTCATAGGACTTGGCCTTAAAATGCAAAAAGAAATAAAGAGTCCCCAAATCTACCTCCCCAATGATCTTCCTTTGGGCAACCATCCTCCTTGTTCCTACAACTAATTCTCAATAGGCAAGGGGAAATAATCATCCTCATAAATGGATACCTGTTCACCTTCCTAGTGGACACAAGGGCAACACATTACTCTTGTTTTCCTATAACACTCTCTTGGAATAGGCAAACTGTATCCGTGGTGGGACTTGATAGTCAATCTACCTTCCAATTTGACTTTATCTAAAGATTCCTTTGTCTCACAAGGACATCTCATTATTGGATAGGTTTCTGCTTAACCTTATTATCCCAGTAAAACTTCTGGGAAAACATATACTTTCAAATTGGAATATCTGTATTCGTCACTTTCCTCAATGTCTCTAATTCCACACCTACACACCTTCACCCTTTAATGACTTTCACTGCCCATAAAATAACTCTTGCTCATGAGAAAGCTCCTTCAACCCATTAGGGGAAACAAATGAGGTTAATGACAGCTGCAAGGGTATCCTTTGAAAAGAAGCCTGAGCTACTAACCTATTGCAAGCTTTACCTAAGGAATTAGCAATTACCTCCAAAGCTAAAGGTAACTCTGGCTGACAAATGTACTAGGATGACCACTTCCCAAAAAAACCCTTCTTCAATCACCAGTATGCGTTCATTTACTTAACCTTTCTTAGAGTCTTAGAGTCAAGAACCTCTGCTTAAGGAGTTTAAGAGATAACTGCTGTTACCATCTGAGACTGAAAAACGTAACTGGAAATAGACTGGACAGCTGGGATTTTTTGTTTTGTTTTGTTTTCCCATTCAGATAATCTTTGGATACTCAATTGACCCCTGATCTTTCCTTGGACCCTCACCTAAAATATAGTATGCAGTCTATGTAACGTTACATATCATAATATAGAAATTCTTAAAGCTAATCTTTTACAAATATTGGTTAAGTTTCAGGTATCATTTTAAGATGGTAATCTCAATTATCTCATCTATCAGATACTTAACCATGCTAAAAATGTAAAGTTGGGGTATGGACAAGAGCCAGCTTTTATATGAATTTAGATTTAGAATTAAAGCTATAAGCTATTTGTGTCTGTCTGTATGTTTATATATGTATATGTATAAATGTAATATATGTGTAGTATTATCCTCTTTCCATTGATATTATCAAATTAAATTATAAAATCTCTTAATGGAGATCTATTCTGACTAGCTTAAAAATAAAATAAGCACTTAATATTCAGTTTAATATGCTTTTTAAAAAAATACTTATTTGTTTAAGAGAGAGAGTGCACAGTGTGGGTAGTTGGGGGTCAAGGGAGAAGGACGTCCAACTGAGTGCAGAGCCATTACAGGGCTTAATCTAAAGACCCTGAGATTGTGATTTGAGCCAAAATCACAAGTCAGACACTTAAGCAACTGAGCTACCCAGGCACCCAATAAAGTGAATATTCTTAAGATTTTCAGAAATTAAGGAAATTTAACTAATATTTTTAATGTATAAAGAAAGTAATCTCATAGAAACCAACAGAATGTTTTAAGAATTTACTTCACACAATTTTAGGTATGCCTTTGGCCAACAAGACTCATATTTTTTTAACAAAAACAGCTATGTCTTCTAGGTTACCAATGTTAAATGCTGTATAGGCATACATTTTTATGCTAGTTGGACATGTCTCCAAACAAAAATAAGTGCATCTAAACAAGTTTATTAATAAAACAATCTAGGATTACTCATACTAAATGTTTAAGATGATGCAAACATAAATTTGTATTCAATCAAATTGAATCATTCATCTGACAAATTTTAATTCAATAGTAATTAAGTTTTGTAGTATGTAACCTTGAAGATAGTTCCAAAATCTTTGAGTAACTTAAAATCTTAGACCTATGCTACATTAAGTTAATTAATGAGTGGTTGTTAGATTGTTTCCAGAAAGATAAAATACTGAAGCATACTTTTTCCCTTATTTTTATGTTACAAAAAGTCTGTGTATTGCTGTTAAAATTGTGTGAGTAGGATCTCTGCCAGTCTGCTACAAAATTCTGATATAAAAAAGTTCATAATTATAAACTTTTATCTGGGAAATAGAAGTAACTGTGGTTAAAAGTAATAATCATAGGGACCCCTGGGTAGCTCAGAGGTTGAACCTCTGCTTTTGGCTCAGGGCACGATCCTGAGTCCTGGGATCCAGTCCCGCATGGGACATCCTGCATGGAGCCTGCTTCTCCCTCTGCCTGTGCTTCTGCCTCTCTCTCTCTCTCTTTCTCTCTCTCTCTGTGTGTGTGTGTGTGTGTGTGTGTGTCTCATGAATAAATGAATAAAATCTTCTTTAAAAACCTCATAATCATAAATGACAAAGATATTCTGGTAGAAGCAATGGTGGTAGAGAGGAACAATTTTGTATGTCAGGTATACAAGATGTGTTTTTGTCAAGGAAAAAGAGAACAGTTTTGTTCTAAAGTAAAATGACTATTTTTTCAGGATGAGAAAACAGTAAATGTATGACAAGACCTAAAAGATATATAAACTTTTAGGGATCCCTGGGTGGCGCAGCGGTTTGGCGCCTGCCTTTGGCCCAGGGCGCGATCCTGGAGACCCGGGATCGAATCCCACGTCGGGCTCCCGGTGCATGGAGCCTGCTTCTCCCTCTGCCTGTGTCTCTGCCTCTCTCTCTCTCTGTCTCTGTGACTATCATAAATAAATAAAAATTAAAAAAAAAAAAAAAAAAACTTTTAGAAGTTTCCTGGTAAGTAAATTTCATTTGTCCTGGTCAAAGCTGGCTGAAGTTTGTTGTATTTATTAAGATTGTCTGAAAAGAGCTTTAGTTTAAAAATTATACTGATGCAAAATTAAGGTTTTGTTTTCTCTTTATAAAAATGATCAAATTTTTTTAGATTATTGGTCTTCTCTTAACGAGAGGTTAAAAAAGTTTTTTCTTTACCTTTTGAAAAATCTGCCTAAAAGGGAAACATATTGTGTCATATCAGAATAATGAACTGTGCTTTAATGTAGACGTTATCAATTCCTTGATTATTTAAGAGAGCAAAGTCTTCTCATTTTTGAAAAATATGCTTCTTCATAATCATGTTACTTTCTTATTTTTTAAATATTTTATCATCATATTAGTTGAATAGGTAGCTGAGTATTGTTACTCACTAAGCCATGATCCTTTTAAGTAAGTGCTCAAACTTCCTAATAACTTTTGACACTTCCCTGTCCCAATGGGTTGTATTTTGCACCTAAAACTGTCTGTGAGATCTCTCAAGGCCTTCAATCTCTTACCTTGTAAAAAAAATAATAATTGCTAAAAAATAATTGTATTTCCTATGTTGTGAGTTGCATAGGAAGTATTGTCAAATCAGAGGAAATGCTTAGCCCTCCCTATGTTTAATCTATATGGGTAAAATATCATGCATGTAAAAATTCCAGAAATTATATGTTGTATCCATGGTGTTTCTACTTACGAAAGTCTTGATGTTGCTTTGCCTGATTTTTTTTTTTAAGATTTTATTTATTTATGAGAAATACAGAGAGGGGGAGTGAGAGAGAGGCAGAGACACAGGCAGAGGGAGAAGCAGGCTCCAAGCAGGGAGCCTGACATGGGACTGGATCCCGGTCTCCAGGATTAGGCCCTGGGCTGAAGGCGGCACTAAACCGTTGAGCCACCTGGGCTTTGCCTGATTTTATACAAAAATATAGTATATTCAGAAATAGTTTCAGTTATCCTTTAAAATATTAACTTGGTTGCAATTTTATTTCTTTAATTTGAATCCAGTATGTTCCAGGCCAATGGTTTTCAATTAGGGATTCACATCACTTACCTATGAAGTTTTATTGACATATAGTTATTTAGGACCCTCTCCAGACACTGAATCTCTTTACTTAATACTCTTGATATATTCTAACTATAAATGTTTGCAATATTCCTGACATATTATTACTCATCTAATAGATGTTATATCTGAAGATTGTTTTCTCTGTAAAGATTATGTTAATCCATTTCAATAAGATAGATGTAAACACTGTTCTTTGAAAATAGGCCTCATCATGATGTTTATAGTTATTTTGTATAAACTTCTTTGCATTGACTATTCTGTTTTGCATGCTATAGTAAAGACCAAACTTCCTTGCCAGCTGAATTATATGTGTAATGAACTTGCATCAGATCTTTCACTTTTGAAAATTAGTAGTAATAAGTTGAACACAGTAATTTTAAATTTTTTGTCATTTACAAATAGATTTTTGTTTACTCTCATGCTTCCCTGAAAGTGCTTGCTACTCTGCCAAAGAGACTCATGGCAAAGGGCTACACCAGGTACTCTTGGCCTCTCTCCCTTATTGGCATAGCCTTAAAGTCATTCTTGCCTGTTTAAATGCGGTGTGATTTTTGCTTTGACAAGACCTAAGATTAATTATGGAGGCAAAGTTTATAAAGCCCTGTTGAGAAAATTGTCATGTATTCCTATGTACCGGAGTTCTAGCTTCATAGATGAGCAAGGAAGGTTTTTCTTGACAGGCTCAGGAAATTTAGGATTTTGGGGGGCCTTGAAAACAGAGAAATTCACCCAGAGAAATTCACTGCAGGTGACATATAGATAGTTCTAGGATTAGCTGCCTAGCCTCAAGAGATTTTAAAAGTCCAATCTGAGATTTCTGATGAAAATTTATAGCAAAGCAAACATAAAAAGGCCTATGTGGTAAATCACCATGCTTGCTTCACCTATATAAGTAATTAGACCAAAACCAATTAAATTAGTTTTATTTTATGATCAAGATAAATATTTCTTTGAGATAATCTTTGATGAAAAGGAGGGGAATCTATAGAGAGAAACATTTTTTCTTTTTTTTTTTTTTCTTTTCTCACTGTCTTTGATCAGGTCTTTATTTAAAATTAGCTGTCCAGAATGATTGAGTTTTATGGAATAAACAAATACAAGTTTTTAGGCAGCGAGCTTCTTCTCTTACGTGGTAGGTTTCTTTTCTGCAGGTTTCTTGTCAGCTGCTGGTTTCTTGGTAGCTGCAGCCTTTTTTCCTACCACAGGGTTTCTTCAGCTTTTTCACACCAACAGCTTTCTTTCCTTTCTTCCCTACCATGGGCTTCTTGCCTGGAACCCCCTTCTCCTCTGATTTGGCTTCTAAGGCTGCTGCCGACTTATCCATCCGGAGTTTGTGATTCTTGGCCTGGCGAAGAATGGTGTTCCGGCGCATGGTCTTTGCATACGGGTTTAGCTTCAACATGATTCCAAGGTTCTTCAGTGGATTCTTCTTCAGGACTCTACGATGAATCTTCTTGCGTGGTGCTTGGAGGGCTCTTTGGATCTCTGGGCTTTTCAAGATTCTGCTGAGGTCTGTATTGAGCATCTTATGCATGGGAAGGTTGTAGTTACTCTTGAGGGAGGCAGCCTTATGCCAAGTGCCATACAGATCATCTAACTTGCAGAAAGCACTTTCAGTCCAAATGCGGAAACGTCCCACATGCCCACCAGGAGCAAGTTTCAGAATGTTCAGTTTGCTTACATTAAGTAAAGTAATTCCAGGGATGTTTCTGAAGGCCTTGATGATACCGTTGTCTTCATTGTAGATGATGCAGGGTCCCCTGCACTGGATGCGAGAGGGTTTCTCATTTTGCCCTTGCCAGCTCTCATTCGCTGAGAGGCATAGACCTTTTTGATATCATTCCAGGCTTTAAGTTTCTTAAGAAGCAAAACCGCCTCCTCGGTCTTCTTGTAGCCTTCAACTTTATCTTCAACCACCAAAGGAAGTTCAGGAACTTCCCCAATACGATGACCTTTAGACATGACCAGTGCTGGTAAGGTTTAGGCAGCCAGGGCAGAGCAGATGGCCTATCGCTTTTGTGTTGTGTTCACTTTGCGGTGCCAACGGCGCCAGGTTTTGGTTGGTGCAAACATGCGGCCTTCACGACACATATTTCCAAAAGCACACCCTGGCCAGAACGGTGAGGCCCATCACCTCGAACTCTGGGAATTCCAGCCACGGCTCTGCCAGTACCCCAAGACTCAGCACTGGTTTGATGACCTGATAATTCACTGACAGCATATGGCTGTCTGTTGTTTTTGTGCAAGTTGGTGTGAACAAAGTTCACGATATCGGGTCGAAAGGGAGCCTTAAACACAGCAGGCAAGGTAACATTTTTGCCCGATGATTCCCCCTTTTCGGAGTACACAGATATCAACGGACGAGCTCACGCCATCGCGGGGAGGGGAGAGGGCCACTGAGAAATATTTTTTCAATAAAAAATCTGTAACATATCCTTTTAGACTATCAGATAGATTCTGATCCTGTTTGTTATCTTTGTGCTATTTCACACTTCTCTATAAATTTCAGGTAACTGATGGATATGCAAATCAGAGAAGTGGGGACTTTCTCTCCCACTGTGGAAAACCCAGTTGTTGTTTTTATGTACCGGTTAATAAATTTAATCTATATATTTATTATGAGAACACATTATGTTCTATTTTCAGCAAATTTCAATCAAACAAATCATACAATATTATCAATTATAGACACCGCATTATACATTCAATCCTCAGAACTTATTCATTTTATAACTGAAAAGTTGTACTCTTTTACTAGCCTCTGCCTACTTCCCCAACCCCACAGTCCCTGGAAACCACTATTCTACTTTCTCTATAAGGTCAACTTTTTTTTTTTTGTTTTCATTTTAGGTTACACATGTAAGAGATACTGCATTTATCTTTCTCTGTCTTGTTCATTTTACTTAGTATAATGCCCTCCAGATTTATCCACATGGCAGATGATAGGATTTCCTTCTTTTTAAAGATGTGAACAAAAGTTGTTTCCAAAGCTTGGCTATTGGGATCCCTGGGTGGTGCAGTGGTTTGGCGCCTGCCTTTGGCCCAGGGCGCGATCCTGGAGACTCGGGATCGAATCCCACGTCGCGCTCCTGGTGCTTGGAGCCTGCTTCTCCCTCTGCCTGTGTCTCTGCCTCTGTCTGTGTGTGTGTGTGTGTGTGTGTGACTATCATAAATAAAAAAATAAAAAATAAAAAATATTCAAAGCTTGGCTATTGTCAATAATCCTGCAAAGAACATGGTATTGCAAATATCAGTTCAAAATCCTGATTTCAACTTCTTTGGATACAGACCCAAAACTGGAATTGCTAGATCATATGGCAGTTCTATTTTTAATTTATTGAGAAATGTACATATTGTTTTTCATAGTAATTATAGCAGTTTACATTCCCACAAATGTGTACAGGGTTCCTTTCATTCTATATTCTTATAAACATTTGCTATCTCTTGTCTTTTCGACAATAGCCATTTTAATAAGTGTTAGGTAATATCTCATTGTGGTTTTGATTTGCATTTCCCTAATAAGAACAGATATTGAACACCTTTTCATGTACCCATTGGCCATCAGTATGTTTTCTTTGTTTGGAAAGCTGTCTATTCAGATCCCTTATTCATTTTTTATTGTTTTTTTTTTTTTTCTATTGAGTTATACGATTCTTTGTATAATTTGGGCATTAACTCCTTGTTGGCTATGTGGTTTGCCAGTATTTTCTCACATTCCATCAAAATGATAGTTTCGATGGTTGATGGTTTTCTTTGCTGTGTAGAAGTTTTTTAGTTTTAGTCCACTTGTTTATTTTTGCTTTTTTTGACATTGTATTTTGTGTCAAATCAAAGATCAATATCAACATAAAGGAGTTTATCTCCTATGTTTGTTTTCAGTAGTTTTATGGTTTCAGGTCCTATATTTAGGTTTTAAATCATTTTTAGTTATTTTTTTGTGTATGGTGTAAAATAGGAATCCAATTTTATTCTTTTGCAAGTGGATAGCAGTTTTCCCAACTTCCCAGTTTTACTTGTATAGTCTTGACTCCTCTGTTTAAAACTAATTGATGATATATAGATAGGTTTATTTCTGGGTTCTCTACTCTGTTCTATTGATCTATGTGTCTGTGCCATTACCACACCATTTAGATTACTATAGCTTTATAGAATAGTTTGAAATCAGCAACTGTGTTGCCTCCAATTTTGTTCTTCTCTTTCAAGATTGTTTGGCTATTTGGGGTCTTTTGTGGTCTTACATATATTTTAGTATTTTTTGTTCTATTTCTATGAAAAGTGCCATTGGAATTTTGATAGGGATTCCTTGAGTTTAAAGATTGTTTTGTGTATTATGAACATTTTAACAAAATTAACTATTCCAATCCATGAACATAGTATGTCTTTCCATTTATTTGTATCCTCTTCAATTTATTTTACCAATGACCCATAGTTTGCAGTATGGAGATCTTTCATCTCTTTGGTTAAATTTTATCCAAAGTATTTTATCATTTTGATGCTATTTTAAGAGAGATTGTTTTATTAATTGTTTTATATATTTTATCATTAGTGTGAAGAAACACATCTGATTTCTGATACTTATTTTGTATCCTGCAACTTTACTGAATTTTTTTGCTTACATTAAACTTTTTTTTTTTGCATGTGGCATCTTTATAGTTTTCTATATATAAGATCATGTCATCTGAAAACGGAAACCTTACTTTTCCTTTCTTATTTGAAAGCTTCTAGTACTATGTTGAATGAAAGTGCTGACAGCGGGCATCCTTGATCATTCCTGAACATAAGGAAAAACTTTTGGCTTTTTAATGTCAAGTATGATATTAGATGTGGGCTTCTCATACATGGCCTTTATTGTGTTGGAGTCTGTTCATTCTTTATGAAGTTTGTTGAGAGGTTTTTTTGTTGTTGTTTTGTTTTTTTTTTTACTATAAAGAAGGTTGCATTTTGTCAAATGCTTCTTCTGCATTTATTTAGATGATGGCATGATTTTGATCCTTCATTTTGTTAATGTGGTATAGCACCTTTGTTGATTTGCAGATGTTGAACTATAGTTGCCTCTATGAAATAAGTCCCACTTGATTATGATCCTCTTAATACACTGTTGAATTTGGTTTGATGATGCTTGTTGAGAGATTTGTCATTTTTATAGATCAGGAATATTGCCCTATAATATTCTTTTTGTATGTCCTTGTATGGTTTGGCATCAGAGTAGTGCTGCCCTTGAAAAATGTGTTTAGAATTCATCTCTCCTAAAAAAAAAAAAAAAATTCATCTCTCCTAAAAAAAAAAAAAAAAAAGAATTCATCTCTCCTCTTTAATTTTTGGAAGAGTTTGAGAAGGATTGGTATTAATTCTTCTTTAAATACTTGGTAGAAAAAATAAATAAATAAATAAATACTTGGTAGGATTCACCGGTGAAGCCATTTGGTCCTGCACTTTTGTTTGTTGGGAGCGTTTTGATAATTAATTCAATGTCTTTATCAGTAATTGTTCTGTCAGATTTATTATCTATAGTGTTTGTACTACAGACCTAGCTAGACACAGAAACATTTCTTGTTAACTAAGATTTCCTTTGATTACAAAAACAATCTTAATCATAAATGCACCTAAACTATATAATGTGTCTACTCCTCTCTTTAAATATGTAAGGTGAAATCACCCTACTAGGCTGATCTTCAAATCTGGATGCTCTTCCTAATGCATGAATTCCTAATGATGAATAAAATCAGTTCTCTACTTGTTTAGCTTGTGTCTTTAATGGAGTTAATTCTACCATCCAAGACAAACGGTTTCAGATTATGAGATTGCTTTTAATCTAACCATATGATATTGTCATCATGTCATTAATCATTCACTATTTAGTATATTACTTGAAGGATTTTTGTAAATGCCTTTTGTCAAGATGAGGTAGCCTCACTTATTGTGAGTTTTCCACAGCTTTTAACCATGAATAGTGTTGAATATTGTTCATTGATTTTTGTTTGCATTCATTGAGATGATCATGTTCATTTGCAAATGTTAAAGCAAGCTTGAAATATGAGAATAATAACCTCATTCATATGAAACAAAATCTTTTTAGATATTTGCATTAATATTTATGAGGAATATTGATCTTTGGATATGTTTGCTTGTAATGCTTTTGTTAGGTTTTGGTATAAGGATAATGCTGATCTCAAAAATAAGTTGGAAGTATTCCCTCCTTTTTAATTTTTTTTAAATTTTAGTCACTTTAGTATCATTTATTTTTTAAATGTTTGATATAATTACCAGTATAGTCATCTTATCCTTGAATTTCCTTTCTGTGGGAAAACATTTAATTACAAACTACTAAAATATTTAACAGGAATAAGTTTATCCATGTTTCTCTTATTTCAAAAGTGATTTGTATCTTCATGGAATTTACCTCCTCTAACTTGTGATTGTCAAAAAATTAATTGGCACAAAGTTGTTGTAATATTACCCTAAAATGCACTTAGCATATGCAAGATTGTAGATAATATTCCTCTTTGAATTCCCAATTTTGTAATTTTTGTATTTGTGTTCTCTCTTCCTCTCTCTCTCCCTCGCACTCTTTCACTCATTCTATTAAATGCTTATTTTTTCATTAACTTTTAAAATAGTAGTTTCAGGGGGTTCCTGGGTAGCTCAGTCATTTGGGAATATGCCTTCCGCTTGGGTCATGATTCCAAAGTCCTGGATCCAGAGCCAGGAGCCCCACACTAGGCTCCCTGCTCAGTGAGGAGTCTGCTTCTCCCTCGCCCTAATGCCTCTTCCCTCTGCTCATGTTCTCTCTCTCTCTCACTTCCTCTCTATCTGCTCTCTATTTCAAATGAATAAATAAAATCTTTAAAAATAAATAAAATAGTAGTTTGGGTTTCATTGATTTTTGCAATTAACTTTAATTTCTTCCTTCTACTTACTTTATTCTTTTTGATAGCTTCTTAAAGTAGAAGCTCACATAATAAAGTTAGCCTCTCTCTTTTAATGTAAACACTGACAATTTCTAAGCACTGGTTTAGCTACATTTGTAAATTATTACCTTGTGTTTTTACTGTCAATTACTTTAAAATATTTTTAATTTTTCATTTTGATTTCTTCAACCTGTTATTTTTCTAAAGTGTGCTGTTTAATTTCTAAAAGCTATTTGCTACTGATTTCTGATTTAATTACACTGTGGTCAGATAAAATGCTGATGTGATTTGTCTCTGAATAAAATACAATGTTTTATGGTCTGTGTTGGTCAAAATCTCAGTAATTTGAAAAATTCGCATTCTGTAGTTTTTGCTAATTGTGCAACTTTTCTTTTAATCCAGTTGTGTCTTTATGTTGGTAGTACACTTCTTATTGGCAGAATATATTTGCATTTTGTTTCTCTAATCAGCCTGATAATAGCTGGTTTTAAATTATATTATACTGGCCATTTTTAATGTAATGATATGCTTGATTTTTAGGTCCACTGTCTAGCTATCTGTTTTCTACTTATTTCACTTGTTCTTTATTTCTTCCTTCTTGATTTCTACCTCTTTTTTTGGAAAAAAAAAAAGTATATTTTTAGATTATATTCCTCTGTATTTTTATCTTTCTAGCTCTAGTCATGGTTTTAGTTTATTTTACAAATGTACTTATTTATTTCATTGCTGCCACTGAGATTACAATATCCATTCTGAATTTATCACATATCTCTTACATTAATATTATGTAATTTTATATATAGGGTAAGAATCATATAGTAATATACAACACATATATCAGAGTCAAAATCTAATAAACAAATTACTTCAGTTCAGAAAATAATATATTCATGACAAAATGATGGGTAAGTACTAAATCGTAATGAGAAACAAAGAGAGGAAGACATAAAAGGTGAACATCATTAATGTGCTAAAAGAAAAAAAGTTTTTAAAAAGGCATTTTTATCCTCTAATTTAATAGTTATGGGTAGCGTAAAATTCAGAATGAGTAAAATTTTCTTGCTTCTGTACATGCCTAGTAATTCTTACTGTATGACTGATGTTATGGATGCTATTGTTAAAATTATATTCCTATCTGCCTTTCAACAGTTTTAAGTTTGTCCTGCTTGAAAAATAATTTACTGGTGATTGCCAATACTTGTTTTTAAGGTTTCTTAGAAATCTTAGTTTAGTTCTATCTATAAGAAAGATTACAGTACCTCTACTTTTGAGATCTTGCCTTTCTAGGGCTTAACTAAATACACATGTTGTTCAGTAGGATTTCCTCACTCTGTATGGTCAGAAATCCAAAGTGTTACTTGTATCTGATCCCAGAACCTCTATCCTGAACATGTTTAGTCAATCATTGTGCAGAAATTCCAAGGAGACTTATTTGTATACTCATGGAGTTTCCTTTCTGTGTGTTTCTCATTTCTGCTAAGTTGCACATTTCTGCTAAGTTTCTATTTCAGTTATCCTAAACTCTGATCAGTTTTCTCTGCTCAAATAATACATATGCTCTTTGTCTGGGCTCCACTTCTCTGTGTTTTTTTAAATGCCTTAAAGAGAAAGTTGGAATGAATGAAGAGCTCACTTTGTGTGTTTCCTTTCTTTCAAGAACCAGGGATCCATGCTATGTATTGTGAAATAGTTGATTCATATATATATTTTGCAGTTAACAATTGTTTACAAAAAGTGAATAGGTCTGAAATATATTATTCTCTGATGACCAGGAAGACCCCTGATAAAATAGTTTTTCAACTAGGCTGAAATAGTTTAGGACAAAAATGATTATAAATACAGAGTAATCTATTCAATCTTCCTGGAACAATTTATTCAGTACACCAAAGAAAACGGAAAACCACTTTCTAGAAATTAAAAATTCAAAATATTCTCTGATGAGATGAAGAAAATCCAAAATAATTGCCAAGACTTCAAATAAAAACATTCTTGATAGAAATTTAAAAATTCTAAGATGTGAATTATGTATCAAACTTAGAAAGAAACTATTTCAAATATAATATTTTTTTCAAATGTAATGATTTAGAAGTAAAATTACATATCAGCTGTTTGTGAGGTGACAAAAACTCAAGATGGGCATCTGGGTAACTCAGTAGGTTAAATGTCGCCTTTGGTTCAGGTCATGATCCAGGAGTCCCTGCTCCTTGGGGAACCTGCTTCTCCCTGTCCCTCTGCCTGCCACTCCCCCTACTTGTACTCTCTCTGTTAAATAAATAAATAAATAAATAAATAAATAAATAAATAAATAAATCTTTTTAAAATCCATGCAAACCAATGTCAGTGAGAAGTTAGCTATTTAACAAAATTCAAATTTTAAAAATCCTTTTTATGATTTTTTTCCCCATGCTCCTCTCCAAATTTTCATTAGATATATTTCTCCTTTGGGAAGCAGAATTATAATGACATAGAGTTACACATACATCTCTATAAGCCAAAACTCATCATTTTATTTCTGGAGTACATGTTTATAACCATAATTTTGGCTTTAAAAATTAACCTATGAATATATTCTGGAAGATTTTATTTTATTTACCAGAGTACAAGTTCTATGAATTTTGCAATAGTACAATGGGTAGACATGGGGAATAAGAAGTGGTGAAATAATGTTTGGAGATGGATATGTTGACATATTTATTGGGAAAGTGTCTAAAATAACAGATCATGACACAGGTGATAACTATATATTATGTATAGTTATACATATATATATAAAGAGCTATATATATATATATATAGGTACATGTATATCTACACATATATAACTACAGAAAGTATCAGTGATAAAATTTTTTAAGTTTCATAGGAGTAAATAAACTTTGCTTATGATCAAGAAATAAGAAACTAAATATGTAAAAATAATTATATAATTATGTTACTTACAGTTATAATTACATATAATTATAATTATATTATTTAGTTATGGAGATAACCAGTAACATTAAAGGCAGATATTCAAATCCTTATTTCCACCACTACCCCAGAATCTACTCTCCAGAAATGACATCTTATCTAAAGAAAATCCCCAACTTCGTGAATACCACAATGAATAAAAATAAATCCATGCAGAGCAATATCCTGACAAAATTTCAAGTTTCAAGAAAAAAGTTATTAAAGCCTATAAAGTAAGAGAAAAAAGACAAAGAAAAGATAAATGCATCCTTAAATTACAAGTCAGGTTTATATCAGGCTTCTAAGCGCTAATCTTAAAGACTAAAAAGACAATGGAGCAGTGCTTTAATATAATCAATAACAATAATTTTACAGTATTTTGAAGTCTTAAATTCTCTATTTTAGTGATATTTATTAGGAAATATGTTTTTTTAACTGCAAGTTTACTAAAGAAGAAAAGCTAGTTTTATGTTGAAGAATATTTTTTTTATTAACCAAAAACAATTATTGAATAATCCGATTGGCAAGGGAAAAAAATATGGAGAGCTAGAAAAGGACTGAAATGTTTATAGTTCAACCAAGAAAATGAGTAAGGCTGTGAAACAAGAATTTAGGAACAATACAACAGCCTTGTGCTGGAACAAGCATGCCAAGAGAGAACTGTTCAAAAATTATTGCATATATAATCATAAGAGACAGCATCCAGAAAATAAGAATTATAATTTATTCAGATGTAGTTCTGTGGCTCAGAGGTATTCACTAGCATTTTTCTAAATTCCAGGCTCCATAGTGAGCAATAGAAAAATAAAAATGATTTCATCAATATGTGCTTTTATAAAAATTCCACTGAAATATATTTGAAATATAAAGTACCATGGAGAAAAGGACACATTTAGCCATATATACTTTTACATTTAAAATGTATTTTCCACGAAGTTTTATTTTATCCTCAAAGCACCCTAGACATGGATATCATATCCCTCTACCCATGACATCTCCTCTCTGGCAGTTAATTACCTATTTTAGAGAAATAAATAATAAATGGTGAACTATGCAACTTAATATGTTGGCAGATATTCCAGTATAATTTCCAAATGTTTAAGCTCCTTTCTTCTAAAATATGTTTGATACTAGAAATACTTGTTATATTATTTCTAATTAAATCTCTTAACTGTGAATGCAAAAAATGTTTTTAGACATATTTGAGTTTAACACATTTTTAGTAATGTTAATTGAAGTTAATTTTCCCCTCCTATCAGTGAGAAAGATTGAATGCATTTGTAACTGACCTCTCTTAGGAAAATTTTTGTATAAATAGGTTTGCTATAGAGCTGAAGATCCAAGAGGAGAACTCTAGGAATGAAATTCTTTTATATTCTTTTATCATGAGTTTTAGCAGATTTCAGTATCAATCAATTCCTTTTAAAAACTTCTAACAATATAAGAAACAGACATATTAGGATAAACCGGTCAACTTAAATAACATATTGGAAATGTATCATTGAGCCAAAAGCACATCCCACTTTGCTGAATTCTGATTACATACTTGAGACTTTGGCTAACACTCATAAAATAAGTAAAGCAATCTTTAAAATACTATAATTTATTTAAATAATTAACTGACAACTTTTAACCATGTTGCTTTCTCAACATTTTACATGATGTTACATGCGTTGTTCTTCATTTACATTAATTATGGTTACAATACATGTAGCTCACACATTAAGTAATGGAAGAACAAAACATTAAGTTACTGAACTTCAGTAATACTATTAGCAATTAAAACATGTAATAGCACAATGCAGGGGAAAGAAAAATATATATACGAAAATAATTTGGATCTTATTTTTTTGTTTTGTTTTGTTGATGTATGGGTACATATGTGTGTGTCTATTGCAGAGGGATAGCCTCAAAATTCTTTTCAACAGAAATAAAGGTCACTATAATGTCTCAGTTTGTCATTTTCTGATATCTTCCTCTTTATTCATCTTCTTTCTGGGTCAGGCAACAAGACAGAATTTGTTCCCAGGAGACCATAGCATGTTTTTTTTTACAGACTATAGAGAGGAAAATGTTTTTCTCTATTGGGGCAAAGATTGTCAGGTATTTACTGAAGCCCATTTCCCTTCTCTCTGGGAATGCACCTAGACTGCATTTTCAGTATCCCTGGGGATAGAGAAGTCAGTTATAATTAAAGTAATGATACATCTGAGCGGTAGGTGAATTTTTTTTCTTTGTGTTTACTGCCTTGTTTGGACTATAAAATCCTTCTATGTATCCTCCAACTTTCTCTTCATGGAAGCAATCTATAATGGAGAGGTGCTAGGAGTTGACTGAGAGAAAAAACAAGGAACAGACTCTTAACTATAAAAAACAAAGTCATGGTGACCAGAGAGGAGGTGCGCGGGAGGATGGAGGAAATAGGTGATGGGGATTAAGGAGAGCACTTGTGACGAGTACCGGTGATGCAGAGAAGTGCCGAATCACTATATTGTACACACTATATTGTACACCTGAAACTAATAAAACATTGTATGTTAATTAACCGGAATTAAGATAAAAACTTAAAAAGAATTAGGGGTGAAACAAAGACAATTTTATCATTGTTGAGCTACAAAATAAGGGCATGGAACAGCATGCAGGGCAGCTCTTGAAAGGCCTATATATAAAAGAGAAGAAAACTTTTCTGAAGTAAGGTCAACATTTTGTAAAGGTTTCTTCAAGTCTATCACTTCTTAAGAGAGAGCTCTTAAGCCCAGAGTCTCTAGGAGAGTCACGAGGCTATAGAGAGAAAGCTGAATGAAGTTCAGGGCTACTAAAGCAATCCAATCTTGAGGAGACAAGATCCTATAGAAAAAAAAGAACTGCAGAGAAGTGAGGCCAAATCTGTCCTAGCACCCCACCCACTTCCCCAAAGAATTTTCAGTTGTCTCAGACTGTACATGAGGCTTTTAGTATACAAGTAAAATACACCAGCTAAAAAGAAATAGGACTATTAAATACCTTCAGGAATTCCACTGTGCTGGGAATACAAAGATCAGAGTTAAGAAACCACCAGGTTATTATTTGAGCCTTCATATGGGATGCATCTTGAGTAAAATCAAACCAAAAATGATATACCTTAAAAAAATTAAATGCAATGTCTAATTATTGCTATCCTCAATTGGAATAATGATCAGACTACTTATAAACTCTCATTGTAGGAAAATGACATCAACCAAAGTCTCTAGAATAGCCTTTTCCAATAAAATTTTCTGTCACTGTGGAAGCTGCCCTGCCCAAATGTGTAGCCACTAGCCACATATGGCTAATGAACCCTGAAAAATTATCTATTATGACTTAGGAACTTAATTTTAAATTCCATTTCACTATTTAAATTTAAATTTAAATAGTCACATGTAGTTCATGGATATTTTACTGGGCAGTGCATTTTTTATCAAACAATATCTGGCATTCATTCAAAAGTTATATATAACAAGAGATCGGACTAAATAATAGTAACTAAGAGGTTAAAAACAAAAACAAAAACAAAAACCAAACAAAAAAAATCATTAAAAACAACCTACCAGATACTACACTTTCTGGAGTTTTCGGGTACCTGTACACTTGATTTATTAAGAAAGTTAGTCAAAAAGAAACAGGAAGGAGAACGGATATGGGATAGGAAAGGGAAAGAGGCCAAGCCAGGGGTATGATCTCACATGGAATCCCCATCTCCTGCTGCCACAGGAAACTCTGGCTTGTAAATAGCAGACGGGCTTGTCCACTACCTCAGAAAATGAGCCGTGCTTTTAAATTCTTTTATCGATATGTCGTTGTTGAATACAGGATACTCAAGGGGGACAAAACTTAGCAAATGATTTTGGTTCTTTCCATGCCTGGGCAAAATAAAGTGGTCTAAAGAAGTTGCAGTATGAATTATTGGGATTGAAGTACAGAGAAGCTGGGGGATGAGCAGATAAAACTTAATTAAACAGATATTCAACTGCTGACAGCATCCTCTACAACAGAAGGGGAATCCACACTCTGGCAGCATTCTCTAAAGCAATATTTTTCAAAATGGAGTACCTAAGCCTGTAGCATCACCAATACCAAGGAACTTGCTAAAATGCAAATCTTCAGATCACCATTGTCAATCTTGTCTTTTATTTCTATACACTAGTATTTTAAGTATTATTTTAGAATCTGTGATAGGGAATTCCATTATGTGAAGCTCCCATTAATCTCTCTCTCTCTCTTTGGTCTCTTTTTCCTTCACTATTCTTTACATCAATATGTTTCCTTATATGCCAAATTACTTTTAATTCAAAGCTGGATTTTTGACATCATATTATTTTGATTTTTCTCTGTCTCACTTAGGATTTATCATTTATACATGAACCACTCTATGTATTTCAAGTAAGAATTTGAAGCTTAAACTACAATTAGAAGGGCTGGGGGACTAAAGGTTAATGAGGATGTATTGGTTTCTTAGAAAATTGGAAAGTTCAAAATCTCAAGAGAGGCAGCACAGGTGATGGTAGCTTCTGAAGCACCAGAGGGTACAGATTCTTAGGGAGATGCTTGAACAGCCCTCGCAAAAACCCCACATTTATCACATACATATGCCACATGCTTGCTTTAAGCTTTCACCAAAGAATAATAGCTTATTTTTCATACTCCACTTTCCATCTCTCGGAAGTTCTTTTCATCAGCTAACTCTAACTGAAACCCTGCTGGTAGAAAAGCTAAGAAAAGTAATTCCAATCTTTCAAATCTTTTGACACAGAGGGAATTTTAGAATGTTGGAATGAAATGAAGCTGTGCCAAATAAAGTATCTGGACAGATATTACTATTATATTGTTTGCTTTTTTTTTCCCCTACCAGTAACCTAGATGGTTTTCTTTTCAACACACCACCTAAGTATAGGTTTGAAAATAAATAGTATACATTTTAACTTCTCCTAACAATCATAAATGTTGGTTAAGGAGAATTCTGAAGGCATGGAGATGCTGTTGAAGTATAATACTGTGTTTAGAAATAAATATTTGGAAAAAAATATCAGCTTTACTTGGATTATTACTCATGTCACATGGGATTGGTTTCTTCATTTCTTTAGCATCCTGCCTTGTATACTGATACATCTTAATAATATATCTATCATCATCTTCATCAAAAGCTAAGGTCTGACTACTCTTTAAAATAGAACCTTGATTCTAACAGGCAGATTGGGCCCATTTAGCTCAAATAGCTCTATTAGACAGCACATGAATTCTTTTGGAAATAAGAACTTTATAAAGATAACAAAGATTTGTTCAGAATAACTGAGCCTATATGCTTTAAAAAGAGCTATAAATATTTTACATTACATGGTTTTGGACTTTAGATAAAAGAAAGTACTGTTTCTTTCTGTGCTGATACATTTTTCCCTCCCTCTTCTTCCAGTGGCAAGTCAGTAAAAATTTATTTCTCTTTAGTCTCAAGAAAAAGTCTTGTTATGGTTCAAGTCAGTAACATTTCATAAAGTAGGGATAGTTTGCATTTTCCCTGCTATTCCAAATAATCTTAATCTAGAGGACTACTTTTGCTTTCATGAAGCTAGATTTATAAATAAATTTGGAAATCTCCCATACCCTCCCCCAAAATGTCTATTTTCTGCAGTGTGTGAGATGACCTAGAATTGTCTTGACCAAGTTTTATTTGTCACGCTTTGTAAAATATGTTAATCAACTAAGAACTCAGTGAAAAATGCAAGTACTTTTATCTACTTCAGTGTCTTTTTATCTTAAGCTAAAGAAGTTGTCCTCATGGTCAATTTTGCTTTACTGAATCTTACCCTGAGGTTTCAGACCAACATTTATTAATAGAAAACAAGTATTTTTGCAAATTATTATTCTACCTTCATATACTCCTCTCAGACACATGTAAGAAAGAGTAAAATCTTTGACTAGACTCAGGTATTTGTGATGCCCTTTGGCCAAACAACACCTGTGTCAGTTTGCCTAGAACTGCCTTAACAAAGTATCACAAACTAGATAACTTAAAATGATATAAATGTATTGTTTTACAGTTCTGGAGGCTAGAAGTCTGGAATCAAGGTGCTAATATGGTTGGTTCCTTCTGAAGGCTGTGAGGGAGATTCTGTTTCATTCTTCTCTTCTCACATTTTGTGGCTCCCTGACAGTCTTTGGGGCACTTTGGCTTACAGTTATACCACATTAATCTTTTCCTTCATCATCTCATAACATTGTTCCTATGTCTATCTCCCTGTCTCAATTTGCCCTTTTTATAAAGATACAATCATATTCGATAAGGGCCTACTCTAATGACTTCATCTTCATTTGATCATGTGCAAAGAACAAAAGTATTAGGATAGATGCCTAATTGAAGATGATTCCACTACCATCTTTCAGTTTAGTCCTTCTGTGCATAATATAATAATAAGCTGAAACACAAAGATCTATTTTAATTTCAACACAGAAATTAAAAAAAAACACTTCAAAGAGATAAATTAAATATAACAATAATGTTTAATTCATTGACTATATTAGGTTAATAAATAGCTTGATTCAAACCATAAAGGTAAGTCTTCCTCCTCTTTTCGGCAGCTGAGAATGTTAGATCTATGGGACGTCTGGGTGGCTCAGTGGTTGAGAGTCAGCCTTCAGCACAGGGCATGATCCTGGAATCCTGGGATCCCGTCCCTCATCGGGATCCCTGCAGGGAGCCTAATTCTCTGCCTATGTCGCTGCCTGTGTGTGTGTGTGTGTGTGTGTGTGTGTGTGTCATGAATAAAAAAATAAAATCTTTAAAAAGAGAGAGAGAGAACATTAGCTCTAGCACTCTAATAGAGACAATAAATATGGTCATGAGCCAGTGGAAAGCAGGGAACTAGCTACAGATAAAAACCGTGTGCAGCGAAAACTAGGAACAGAATGACCTGTCCCTCCATTAAAGATTGGAAAATCTCTCTACAGCATTCATTTCTACACCAGTGCAGGAAATCATGTCTTCTATATAATGATCTGAGCGTGGAAAAGAATTGACAGGGATCCCTGAGTGGCGCAGCGGTTTGGCGCCTGTCTTTGGCCCAGGGCGCGATCCTGGAGACCCGGGATCGAATCCCAAGTTGGGCTCCCGGTGCATGGAGCCTGCTTCTCCCTCTGCCTGTGTCTCTGCCTCTCTCTCTCTCTCTCTGTATGACTATCATAAATAAATAAAAAATTAAAAAAAAATTGACATTTCCCCAGTACTGAAAACCTGGCTACAAATTAACATAAAATTATCGTAATCATAAAATTAAGAACCATATGAGAGCATTCATTGATAATGGAGGTATCAGACCCAACAAAAAGGAGATAAACTCTATGAGAAGTGGAGGTAGTAAAATGTTCTATAAAATCTAAAAAAATGTAATGAAAACACTGTAAGGGTGAGAGAAGAAGTAAAAATTATGTTAAAATAATATATACTAAGAAATACCTATAGACTGACTGCCTGGATTTAATTTCCAATTCCAATCTTTGTATAATAATGGATACTCTTCTTGCCTGCTGTGTGCTTCAGTTTATCATCTGCAAAGTGGGGATAATTACAGTATCTACTTCATTAGATTGTTGCCAACAAACACTAAAAATCTGAAAATGTGCAGTCCACTGCTTCTTCCCATAAAGTAATGAGCTTAGAAATGAGAAAAAGGAAATATTTTTTTTAAAACACAAACTACTATACAATCTATAGTAAAGGTAAAAGAACTATTATTATAGAAAGTACCAAATATTTTTAGGCCTGAGAAAGAAGGCAATTAAAATACATCTAAAATTGAAAGATGCAATTATGATAACTGCACTAAAATGTATAGTTTTGGGGATCCCTGGGTGGCTCAGTGGATTAGCACCTGCCTTTGGCCCAGGGCATGATCCTGGAGTCCTGGGATCTAGTCCTACATCGGGCTCCCTGCACGGAGCTTGCTTCTCCCTCCACCTGTGTCTCTGCCTCTCTCTCTCTCTCTCTCTCTCATGAATAAATAAAATCTTTAAAAGAAATAAAAAGTTTAAAAAATAAAAAATAAAATTTATAGTTTTAGATATTTTTATTGGAAAAAAAAAACCTTAAAAGTAATGAGTTTGCTTCCAAATCTAGAAGTTAGAAAAAGAATAATAAAATAATCCTAGAGAAAGTCGATGGAAGGAACCAACAGACTTAAAGACTGAGATTTACAAAATGGAAAATAAAAGAATGGTAGGAAACATTAAAAAGAATGAAAAGCCATTCTTCATTAAAAATAAAAATTAAAAAAATGACAAAGCTGGATCTTTGAAAGAAAACAAAAGAAGGCATAGATTACCAATATCAGACACTAAAAGAGAGGACATGGAATAAAGGTGAAGAATAAAAAACAAGATTGAAAACATACAGAAAATTATCTAGAAAAATAGACTTAAGCAAAAGAAAAAAGAAAAAATAGAATTAAGCAAAATAAATTTAAAAAGAAAATCTGATCTTATTACTGTTTTAGAAATTTAATCCATAGTATATATCAAACTAAAAAAAAGTCGATAATTATGCCAGAGTCCATAAGCTGAATAAACTACAAGAACCAAAATAAAAATAATTAATAATAATAATAATAATTTATGGAGAAAAAAGAAAAAAAAAAAAACTCTTGCTTACATAAACTTCCAGAAACTAATAAAAAGGGGAAAGTATTTAAGTTCACTTAATAAGGTAATCTTATCCAGATGAAAACCAGACAAGGGCAGTACAAAAGAAAATTTACATTCGCGTTTATGTTTAAATAGAGATTAAAAGAAAATCACAAGTAAGATACAGGAGACAGCATCAAGCAATGTTTTAAAAGTACATTCTAATCCTTTATGGGGTTGTTCAAGGAATGCAAAAATGTTTTGTTATTAGAAAGTTCTTTAATGCGGGAGACCTGGGTGGCTCAGCGGTTGAGCATCTGCCTTCGGCTCAGGGTGTGATCTAGAATCCCAGGATCGAGTCCCACATCAGGCTCCCTGCATGTGGAGCCTGCTTCTCCCTCTGTCTCTGTCTCTGCCTCTGTCTCTCTCTCTCTCTCATGAATAAGCAAACAAAATCTTTAAAAAAAAAAAAAGCTCTTTAGTGCAATTGTGCAATTTACCACATTAACATTAGAGAAGTTGCTACATTTAAAATTATACTGGAATACAAAAATACACATTTGATATTAAGCCAAAAACTCATAATAAAAAATAAAGTCTCAACAGCTTAGGGATAGAGAGTAATTTCCAAAACCAAATGAAAGGGAACTAGGAAAATTCTAAAACAAACACAATACTTAAAAGCAAAATATTAGAATATCTTCTCTAAGATCCATAACATTATATGGTTACCTGATACCAGGGTTTACAATCAGTATTTCTTGGAGACTTTATCCACTAGCATTAAAAAATAAGTAGTAGCTACAATAATAGAGAGGAAAAATATTTAGACAATATGACCATCAATAAAAAATGCATTAACATATGAAGACTATATTAAAATAAGAGATTTCAAGAAAATTGTTGGATACAACATCCATATGAACAAATTGACAGCATTGCTATTGGTAATTTATAACTTCATCAACATCGAGATACACCAGTGGATATAAGACAGAAGTATTTGTTTTCATGGAAATTAGAAATCAGAACATGTAATTAAAAATTCCTAGTAACAGCCAATAAATAATTTAATTACTTCAATCATTTGATAAACTTTAGTCATTTTTGCCTTTTTTTTTTGAGATACATCTGACATATAACATATCATAAAACTACCTCTTCTAAATTGTACACATCAGTGGTTGTTAGTAATATTCACAAGGGTGTACAACCATCACTCCTATATGGTTCTGAAACTTTTTCTCACCCCCAAAAAGACCTGCTATCCATTAGAAGTCACTCCCATTCCCTTCATTTCATAGTCTGTTAGCCAATACTTTTTCTGTCTCTATGAATTAGCATATTCTGGAAATTTAATTAATTAACTAAAGACGTGGGGAAAAGGGGCAGAGGGAGAGAAAGAATCTCAAGCAGACTCTGTGCTAAGTGTGGAGCCAGATGTAGGGCTCTATCTCATGACCTCGAGATCATGACCTAACCCAAAATCAAGAGTCAGATGCCCAATACACTGAGCCACCCAGGCACCTGGAAATTCCATTTAAATGGAATCATACAACATGTGACCTTTTGTGTTGGTCTACTTTTGCTTGTCATAACATGTTATCTGGATATAGAAAAATTTGAACCCTCATACTTTGTTAGTAAAAATGTAAAATGGTGTAGCCATGTGAAAAACAGTTTAGTTGTTCCTCAAAAAGTTAGAGTTATCATATGATCTAATGTAGAATTTTTGTCTTTTTTAAATTCAATTTCCAAATAATTGACCTAACCTTAGTAAACAGCCACTCCCTCACTTGCAGTTATTCTATAAGCCCACAAAAGGCAACATAATGTAGTATTTGAACACCAAAACTCTGGGAGCACCTGGGTGGCTCAGTTGGTTAAGCAAGTGACTTTTGATTTCAGTGAGGTCATGATCTCAGGGTTATAAGATCGAGCCCTGAGTAAGGTTCCATGGTGGGTGTGGAGCCTGCTTAAGATTCTCTCTCTCACTCCATTTGTCCCTCCTCCCGTACCGCTAGTGAATGCTCTCTCTTTCTCTAATAATAATAATAATAATAATAATAATAAATACCCAAACTATAAAATCAGGAATATCTATGTTTAAATCTGTCTTACCATTTTACTTGGTGTTGACCTCTGTAAAATGTCAATAATATTACCATCTTCAGTGGGTTGCTATGAGGACCAAATAGTTAATTCATATAAACTGTCTAGAATGGTGCCTGAAAGAGAGCAGCAACTCATTTACTCAGCAAATACTTTTGAACTTCAGTTATTCCATCTTACATTATCTTACATGCTAGAGATATAATGATGAGAGAATAAACATATTTAAAAAACCCTCACTCTCCATGTTTCCATTCTATTGAAAAAAACATGCATTTTTTTTAGTTTTATTTGTTCATGAGAGATGCAGATAGAGAGAGTCAGAGACATAGGCAGAAGAAGAAGCAGGTTCCCTGCAGAGAGCGGGATGGGAGACTTGAGCCTAGGACCTGGGATCATGCCCGGACCTGGAGGCAGATGCTGAACCACTGAGCCACCCCAGCAACCCAAAAACATGTACATTTTAATGTTATTATGTTTCTTTTATTACATTAAATGTTGATATATTAAAAATAGTATATATTTATAAATCTAAATATAATAAAATCAGATGGTGATAAAGTTTATGAAGAAAAATAAAGCTGAAAGTAATAGAGAACATGTGTGTGATATATGCAAATACATAGTCATGGGTGTTACCTTTGTGAAGGTGACATCACTGCAGAGACCTGAATGAAATAAAATGCAGATATTTATAGGTACAACATTAGAGCATTAGAGACAAAGTAGAGACAAATGTGAATTTCTTGATGGCATTAGTTCTGGTGGCCTAGGAATAGCATGGATGCCAGAGTGGATGCAAAGTGATGGAGCTGCAGGATGATAACAATGAGGTCAGAGAGACAGAATCCAGCAAAGTAGAGGCCTGTGATAGTTGCAGGACAAGGAACAAGAGTGTGGTTCCTTAGGTCAAGTAAAGAAAATAGAACCAAAAGGAGGAGGTGACCAACTGTCCCATTTTACTCAGAAATCTCCCAGTTTTACCATGGATACTGAGACATCTGGTCACTCACAAAAGAATACTGAAAACTGACATTGGAATTGGCAACACAGAAACCTTTCTTGCCCTTCGTAAAAGTATGAGTAAAATGGAGGGAAAGCCTGATTTTCTTAAGTATTCAAGAGAATATAGGAGGAAATACCAAATTAGGTTCATGAAGAATACAGTCTTTCAGAATTTTTCTATAAAGAGAACAGAAGAAGGGAAAATAGATCATGGGTTTTCAGTTGTTTTTCTTCATTTTTATTAAAAATATTGAACCTGACCCAACTTCTTACATTCAATGACTTTCTTAATTCATCAGTATGGTGATATACCACCTTTTAACATTTGTTCTGCTTTAGACTAAATGTTTGTGTCCTTCCAAAATTCATCTGTTAAATCCTAATGCCCAATGTGATGGTATTTGGCTTTGGGAATTTGATTAGGTTATGAGGACAGAGACCTTGTGACTGGGGTTAGTGCCCTTATGAAAGAAGCCCCCTTTCCTCCTTGTGAGGACAAAGCGAAAAAAGGGCCTCCTATGAACAAGGAATCAGGGCCTCTCCAACACTGAATCTGAGGATATCTTAATCTTGAACTTCATAGGCTCCAGAATTGTGAGAAATAAATTTGTCTTATAAGCCACTCCTTTTGTGATGTTCTATCATAAAAACCTGAATGAACTAAGACACTCCCCAATAATTCTTAGAATTAAGGAATTTTGGAGAAGCCCCTAATATTTAATAATCCCATTTGAAAGTCCTTCTTTCTTAATTGTTTTGAACAATTTGAATTCTATATTTTCTTCAAGGCCCATTTAATTTTTTTTAAGATTCTATTTATTTATCCATGAGAGACACAGAGAGAGAGGTAGAGACACAGGCAGAGGGACAAGCAGGCTCCCTGCAGGGAGCCCAGTGTGAGACTCAATCCCAGGATCTGGGATCATGCCCTGAGTCAAAGGCAGGTGCTCAACCACTGAGCCCCCCAGGTGTCCCATCGAGGCCATTTAAAATGTTGTTTTCCTTGAGATTCAATTATATCCTCTAATTTTTTGTTTGTTTTTGTGGTGTTTTTAATTGGCTTTGACATATATCACATTCCTAGAGCCCTAGTAGATCTTAAACTTCTGGGTAGTGACACATTTCTATTTCTTCTGTCTCCTGTTTTATTCTCAGTGCATATATGTATGAATATATGTATGTATATATTATATACACACCCCAACCAAATGTTTGCTAGCTTGATTCAGTTTGAGGATGCAGTTCTAGTATATCTGAAGTGCTTTACCGTTAGGTTTCAAAAACCAAGGAAGTCTCAGTTCTAAGAGTAATGGATGAAGATATACTGTGTTTTGGGTGAATTTACAACATAAATCTTCTAATGGGCATGCCCAGATTCTCTCTGCAAAGTTATCTGACTAGGTACTGCATGTAGGTTCAGTACGTTGCTTTAGCTGAACGATGCTTTACTGCCAATACCCACTTCATTATTATTTATCTCAAAATAATAGAAATACATTATTCTCTCTTTTCTGTGGTGATGTTCAAATAGCGAGCCCAATTGTAGTGTTCTGTTCTTCTCCTAGAGCTGTAATTTAAATTCTGAGATACTCAGAATGAGAAATTAGAATGCCTTTTGCTTCATTTATAAAACCTGACAGCTTAATTCCAAATACTTTGGAGATTTAACTAATGAGAAGTGAATCAACCCTTCAACATTAAAAAGAAAATCTATAATTTGGCCTCATCTAGTGAGCAGAGCAAAATGTCAAATTATTGTAGGCCAATGGACAGGATTTTTTATAACTTTTATGATGTAGATGTTTCATAATAATGTCAAAACTTCTGCTCTATTAAGCCAGCATGTAACTGATCCAATACAAATTGCCCATGACACTAAATTGTATTGATGTCTTATCACAGAGATAAAGTTGGCTGTGGAAAGTGGGCCATGCTCCATCTGCAGCAAAAGAAAGATATTTGGGAAATCAAGTGACCAAGCTACTTACCCCTTCTGGAATTGCTTGCCTGTTGCAGCAGCTCTGAGGTATACTTGCTTAACCTTGAGTAATAAGAGTCGAAAGATCTAAATTGAAACTGACAGTCAGGTTTTATATGGTAATTTTCTATTTGCTCCTGCTTCTCTTTTTACTCAGCTTTTAGGTATATACAGTGTATCCATTAAAAGCACTCTAAGTTTCAAATTCTGTAGGATCAAATGCTTGGACTAGACAGCAAATGAAAATGTTGACAAATGTGATTTGCGCAAGTTGCTGCATTTATACCACTTTCCAGAGTATGTATATTTCTCCTTCAATTGTCAGAAGTAATTAAGAGCTACAAATAATTTGATAATAGCTCATTATAATACTATGTGCATGTATTTGCAATTATAAAAGATTTTGATATCACAAAGCCTTGAATTTACAAATCATGATAAGTTTTTCCACAATTATATATTTATGGAATATAGAAAAACACAAAAAGCTGGGGATATGAGAGATGGGAATATTTTGTTTTTATGAATGGTCAAATGAAATACAAATATTTAGCCAAGGTAAAGCAATGTTGAAAATAACTTTTCAAGTAAATAAAAAACTAAGGTGGAGCATAAGGATTAGGAACATTGTTTAATGCTTAAAAAGGCAGTGTACAAAGGATAGAGATCATAGGAAGGTGTATTTCAACTCAACAAAAGAAGTATGCTCGTATGTTTATTTAGCATTCTTTCAACATTGAGTTGGTTGGTTGGGGTAGGAAGTGACTTTTCCATCTCTGGATATTTAAGCAAAGCATATGGGATTAAAGTAGGGGTTTTCAATCTTGTTTTGACTATGTCTCCTACTACAAAATACCTTTAACACTGCCCTTAATAAACACATGTAAGCTTTATAAATATCATGTAAATGATATTTGTCATTGATACCTATGATATATTCTGATACTATTTATACATGTTAAAAAAAGCTAGTGTTATGACTCTCAACATTTATTTTTGCATATTACTAATATTTCATAACAGACTCTTGGAAAACAATAAAATAAATATTCCCTTAAAACTTTCAGTCTTATGATTCTTTCAAAATAAAATAATAGTACACAACAAAATGATGCAAACAAATCCCCATAACAACTTTGCATCTTTATTGTTTGAATCAGCTAAATCTGACTTATAACTGACCCAGAGCTGGAAAAGATTGTTTCTCAGTCACATGCTGGAGGTCTTAATCCTTTCTAGAATCATATCTGAGTCTTTGGAGGCCCAGTGTCTTAGTCCATTCAGGTTGCTATTTAAAAAATATTACTAGGTAGCTTGTAAACAACAGAACTTTGTTTCTCACCATTATGAAGACTAGGAAATCAAGATTAAGTTGCCAGAATGGTCTTATTCCAGTAAAAACTCTCTTCCTGGTTCATAGCCAGTACCTTCTCCTTGAGTCGTTTCATGGTAAGAAAAGCAAGGAATCTCTGTGGGTTTCTTCATAAAGCACTAATTCCACTTATGAAGGCTCCACCCTCATGACTTAAGCACCTCCCAAAGGCCCCATTTCCTAATGCCAGCATCTCTGAAGATTAAAATTTCAATATATGAATGGGGGGAGTGCACATGAACATTTATACCATAGCATCCAGAAATTCAGGAGAAGGCAAGGAAAGAACACTAATCACCAGTGTCAGAGTCACCCTTGAAGTGTTCATTGCCCCAAATCCTGTGGATCTTGAGATGAACAGCCCTGCTAACTCTAGAAGAATAGACAAGGAATCTTCAGTTTCAGCACTCATAGCCACAGTTCTGAACATCTGGTTCCCTTGACAGGAGAGACTGGAAATCTCAGTATCTGTGATGGAACAAACCATCACAATCTTGGATGCATAATATGTGTATTATGTTAAATGTATAATCAAAATAGAATACTACCAAAATGTGGCAACCCACTACTCTATTTTTGCATATATCTTTATTTTGTACTTTTTTGAAAAGTTATATGTAATTCAATACCCCTTCATTGTATTAACATTTAGTTAGTTGCTAGTTTGGGTAAAATCATGTAAATAATAGTGACTTGAGGTTATACTATAAAAATAATTGATACAAAAATATCATAGACCTGATTTAAATTCCCGTGTATTCTTACTTCATGTGCCCGAAAGTCATCGTTTTCCTTTTCTGTAAAATAGTTCTCAAACCTGTAGGGTTGTCTGAAGGTTAAGCCATAGAAGAGTGCTTATAACTGTCAGAGCCAAAAGAACTTACACAGACATGACAACATAATGTAATGTGATGTCCTACATGGAACCCTGAACAGCAAAAGGACATTAGGCAAAAAGTTAAGGAAATCCAAATAGAAAATAGACTTAAGTTAATAGTGTATCAAAAAAAAAAATAATGATGTATCAATATTGGTTCATTAATTGTGACAAATGTACCATACCAATTTAAAATGTTAAAAATAGGGAAAAGTATATGGAAACCCCCCAAACTATCTTTGCATTGTTCTCGCAGATATACAAATATTATCAAATTAAAAGTTTATTAAAAAGAATGCCTTAAACAAACCACACAATTATTTAATACACATACAAGGACTTTGTGGATATGTAGACATATTATATGTATTCGTATATTCAAAGGTATTGATTGAATATATATGTATGTACACATAAATGATATATGTGCATGCATATATGTTCCAATACTCATAAAAATGCACATATATACATAGCATGCTTACATACACATGCAAATATAGGAGAGATGGATTTCTAATAAGCTTCTCTCCTCAATTTTTGAAAGTTCTCAAAATTTTTGCAAGTTATATGAAATAGAATAGAATGAAGAGATATTTAATTTTTTCTCTAGTTTTAAATCTTGAATTTCATAACAGATTTAATGAGGACTTCTTAAGTTTCTAAGATTTCACTAATGATGCAGGTATGGTTTACATAAATCTGTATTAAAGCAGTGATTAAATCATCTTCTGAAGATGATAACCAGTTTGTATTCCCTTTTTTAAAAGATGTTATTTACTTATTTGAGAGAGAAACAAGGAGCAGGGGGAGGGGCAGGAGAAGAAGGGGAAGCCGACTTCCCACTGAGCAGATCAGCCCCACTGACCTGAGCTGAAGGCAGAGGCTTAACCAGTTGAACCACCCAGGCACCCCAATCAGTTTGTATTCTGAAAAGGGTATGATTTAGTAACAGCAGACCAAAGGACTCTACTGAAGGCCTGTATCTACAATTCAGCTTAATTGGCTATTAGAAGTTTCATTCTGTTGATATTATTAATTCAGAAACCTGCATTCTTATATAACAGCTAATTGCCACTTGACATTTAAGCAAATTTTATCTGTTTTTATTTTCCCCTTGGGCCTCAAATTATTACTTTATATTATTAGGTTTCCATTTCCTGATCTAACTAATATAGGTAAATCCACAATACTGATGTCATTTAAAAGTAACATTTAATAATATAGCCTAACATCTCTTTTCTAACATTAAAATACCAAAAAACTGCAAAATAGCTTTTTCACATTCACCCATCTCCTTTCAACATATGCAGTCAACAGACATCACAATATTAGGAACACATACTTTGGAATTAGAATTGAATTGAGATATTGTCCCTGCTATTCTATTTGTGCAAGTTTTGATTTTCTTACCTGAATGAAATTAAGCAATGATATAAAATCCTATATATCCTGAAAGCATTAAATAACTCTTTGAGATAATGTGGCCATCAGCCCAGGTGCCTTCTTCCCAACATTCACCAACACCCTCTCATAACCACTTCATGACAGAGTTCTATTTATTATTCTTTCTCCAATGTACTCAGATTTCTTTTCATCCAGAATTAACCTCATGACTATCTTGTTGGATTTTTTTTTAAAAGATTTTATTTATTAATTCATGACAGACACACAGAGAGAGAGGCAGAGACACGGGCAGAGGGAGAAGTAGGCTGCATGCAAGGAGTCCCATGTAGGACAAGATTACAGATCCCAGGATCTTGCCCTGAGCCAAAGGCAGACGCTCAACCACTGAGCCACCCAGGAGTCCCGACTATCTTGTTTTAATTCTCCTTTGTGAATTTTGAAAACCACTAGATTTAATATTTTACCACCATGTACTTCGGCAATTCTCTATCTGAAGTAGTATTTTGGCTTTCATTACAAGCTTTTATCATATCTAGACTCCATATAATACTGTGTTATTTAAATTTTACCTATATAAAATTATATCATAGAAATGAGAATTCCATTAGATAAAATATTATGGTGTTAGAATAAATTAAAAATCCCTTTTTACTTATTATAGTAAATAGTAAATAGTTTATTTTAAATCTGTGTAAAATAATTAAATTTCTTAAAGATGATTTTCTTACTATAAAGAAGTACTAAAAGATGTTACAGCAAACAGAAGACCATTTAAAGGTTAGTCATTTTTAGTTAAAAAAATGTAGTTAAAATATATCATACAAAGACTAAGGAATGATGCTTTTATCCCCTGATTACTTATTTTGTAATGATTTGAAACCCTCCTATAATTTGTATCCTTGAAGTCAGCTTGCCTATGGAAAATCTAGATTGATCTGCATGATGTAAACATGAATGCAAGCACCAAAAAAGGAAATCAAAAAAGTGATAATAAACTAGAATATTAGGATAAAAAAAGACTAGGATAAATTAAGATGAAATTGCATACTAAAGCATATACAATCCAAAAGAAGGTAGGAAGGTGAAAATATAATGAACAAAAACATATTAGACAATAGAACATGAACAGCAAGGGTACACACTTAAACCTACTCATACTGATAATTATAGTAAATTTACATTGTTTTTAAAAGCCAAATACTAGAGAGGTCTGGTGGCTCAGTGGTTGAGCCTCTGCCTTCAGCTCAGGTAGTGATCCCGGGGTCCTGGAATCAAGTTCTGCATCGAGTCCCCACAAAGAGCCTGCTTCTCCCTCTGCCTATGTCTACCTCTCTCTGTGTCTCTCATGAATTTAAAAAAAAAAAAAAAAAGCCAAATACTAGACAGATAATCAAAGTGTATAAAGCATGACTCAACAATATTGTGTTTATATGTAATATATAAAGTAATATGTAGGTTAAAAGTAAAAAGATGGAAAAAGATATGACATTTAAAAAGTGATTAGAAAGCTGGAGTAACAGCATGCACATCAAACAGAACAGATTTGAGGATCAAAAATTTATTACCAGTAAAAGGTGTCTGGGACCTAATTTCCACTGTTGAGGAGGGGAGGTTTTCCCATGTACTACCAAGTGATTCTCTGGACACAAACTAAGTGTAGAACAATCTAACTAAATTCTATCGACTGATGCTATCTACTCAAGTCAGTATCAGATCCTATGGGTTACAGACTCAGTCCTACAAAACACTCCCTCTCCTCGTGGCCTTCAGATGCCAGTTGAAAGCCCAGGTTATGTGACCAACTGGCTATAGATTGGAGGTCCCAATGACCTATGCTGCCTTGGACTTGATCAATTTGCTAGATCAACTCACAGAACTCGGAGAAATATTAAACTTACTAGATCATGGGTTTATTATCAAAAGATATTACTTAGGAAAAGCCAGATGGAAGAGATGCACAGGGCAAATGTATGGGGAGGGGATGGGAGGGAAAGATGGACAAAAGGGTCAAAACTCCTATGCCTTCTTGGAGCAGACTGTTCTCCCTAAATCTCTACCAACTTGAAAGGTCTCCCTGCTTTCTGGGTTTTTATGGAAGCTTCATTATATAGACGTGAGTGGTTAAATTCTTGGCCATTGGTGATTGGACTGTATCTCTAGCACCTTTCTTTTCCTACAAGGTCAGAGGATGGGACTGAAAGTTTCAACTCTCTACTCACAGGGTTGGTTTCCATGGAAAACAATTCCCCACCTTCAGGGGATTTCCAAATTCATCTTATAAACCCCATTCTTCTAAACCCAGTTGTGATCGAAAGGGATTTGTTATGTATAGCAAGACACCCATTTCATCTTTAAGGGTCTGAAGCTATTTTAGGAACTGAGGACAAGAAACCAAATATTATAATGAAAAATCTAAAAGTGTCCACATCTAAGAATAAAAATGTAAATACCTGAAAAACCATATATACCCCCAACCTTCCATCTCACTCTGTAATGTCTCTTTCTGACTCTCCATAAAAAGCAGGATATCTGAATTCCATTTGTTCCTGAATTATTTTATAGTGTAGGTGAAAATAATCTGCAATTTACTTCCACTAATATTTGTGCATATTTACCCTACAGATAATACAAAACCAAGTTTCCTGAGAAGAGCGTAATTCTTTCAAATGCAATCTATGTACATTTAGTATTTTTATTTTACAGTATTTAGAACAACCACGGCTAACTTTTTTCAGCATACAGATTATTAGTAGTCCATTAAGGCTAGTTGGGTTTTTCCCCCTTTAAGTCTTTCTATAATCCATTTATTTTTTCATTTAAAAAATACAATAACAAGAAAACTTCATGTTCCAAAGTAGTGTAAATTCTTCTGGAATTCTTTATCCTGGCTAGGGATTGGACTGCCTGTAGCCTAAAAGGGTGAGTGGGACTCCAAATTTATTTAATCAGAGTAATCAGAATTGTCACATGTGAGACATCTTAAGAGGAGTCGACTTTGGCATCCCAAAATTTGCCTAGTTGGAATCCAGATTATCTTGAGCATGTTATTTTTAAGAAATAGCAGATTTAGGATAAACCTAAAACTCAATGATTTTACCCTTTTGTAAGAAACATTTACATTCCTAAGGGAAATCTCCATTTGTAAAATAATCTACCTCTGTACCAGGAAAAGGAGGATGATTAGATCTCTAGAAAAGTTTATCCATGGAGAAGGCAAGGATTTAAATTTGCATAATAACTATAGCTTTCCTGTGCTTTACCTGACAACCTCCTATAATTAGCTGTTCACCCTCTAAAATCTTCTTTTGAACTGCTAACTCTGGGAAACGAACTAGGGGTGGTAGAAGGGGAGGAGGGCGGGGGGTGGGAGTGAATGGGTGACGGGCACTGGGTGTTATTCTGTATGTTAGTAAATTGAACACCAATAAAAAATAAATTAAAAAAAAATAAATAAAAAAAATAAAATCTTCTTTTGAATTTAGTTGAAAAAGTTATTTAAGGTGATGGCTTGAGCCATTTCAGGGAGTTTTCCTGGGTGTCTCCCATATATACAGGACGCTATATATATATATATAAACCCATGATCTAGTAAGTTTATATATATATAAACTTCTGTTTGTTTTGCTCCTGTTAATCTAGCACACTAAAACTGCAATAGACGCTAGATGTCAGCCTTCTGTGATCCTCTCAAGTGACCTCAAGGAGCCATCAAAAAAAGGAAGAACTGGAAAACCAGGTAAGCAAAAGCATGCAGGCAATATGTTTTAATAAATCAGGTATGACAGCAACATAATGTATTAGGATGACCTAAAGATCTAATGTCTAAGTAGAAATCAGAAAAACTTTAATTTTTATAACCATAACAAATTATACCTTGTGACATGTATGTATCTGGAAAACTCCTTCCTCTTTTGCATATGTAATCCCCTGGAGCTAACAAGCTTCAGAGCAGTTCTTCAGAGCAATCTGAAAAACTGTCTTCTGGCTATAGTCCTAAGTAAGAAAATGAATAAAGCATTTACTAACCTACTTTAAGGTTGGCTCTCTTTCCACTGACAATCTGTCTTTCCTTGCAGAGTGGGTCTCATCCAAGAACCTAGAAGGGTAAAGGAAAATTATTTTTCCTCTTCTACAGTTCTGTAAGTGATGCTGCTGCACCTTTTTGAGGATTGAAAACCACTGATATCTAGAAATCTAATCAAACTAACGGTTTGCTCCCTCGTGAATTATACATAGAGATTACACTAGGTAGAGCTTCACAAAAAGGAAACTACTTTATTGCAACAAATAAGGAAGTCATGGGGAATAACTTCCAAAGCCAGGACTCTTTGAGCAGGGGTGATCAGGTTCTTTATTTAGAGTTTTGAATATTCAGAATCTTCAGAAAGGAGAGCTTTGTCATGGTGATGAGAGAACTGCGGACTAGCTGAGGACAAAGCACATTGACCAGTCCTTGAAACTGGGAGAGTGACATTCCTTTACAGACTCAACTGCTTAGATGTTAATACTTTGCTAAGGGCAAAAGGCAACTTAGCTTGACTCCCAGGATACTGTAAGCCTACTTTAACATATGAAAATTCCTTTAGAAATGTCCCTTTATCTTTAAACCCCCAAGATACCTATGGACTATCTTCCTTCAAGTACATGCCCCACTGACAAACATCTGAAGGGTCTCATGACTCAGGTTTTATTAGACAGTATTAAGTGACCTTTTTCTAACAACAGCTAGCCCCCTCAAGGTTCTGGAAACTTTGCTTCCAAAATTCCTTAAAGAGTACACTATCCTCAAACCCCTCCCAACTCCCAGGTATATAATCACCCACCCCTCACAGGCCCAGAGCAGCAGCCCTTCCTGCCCACGGTGTGGAGGCTGAGAAAAATCAAGGCCATTCCAACTCAAGTTTAGCGTTAGCACAAGTACAGCCATCCCAGGCCCCTGTGAATAAGAGCTGAAATTTACATTACTTCAGTTACAGGAAGAAAACAGCTTACAGCTTAACATCCTAGAAAGCCCCTATTAGAATAAGAACAGAGCCCAAGCCAAGGGCAGGAAGCCCCTATTAGAATAAGAACAGAGCTCAATGCCCTTGAAAGCCCCATATCAAAATGTAAACAGAACTTGAGAAATTCCTCCACCCCTTCTGAAGATCCCCTAGACCAGCCTATAAAAAACTAAGCTGAAACCCACCTCAGGGTCTAAGTCCCCACTCCGCTGCCTCGGGTATACTTGGACCCAAGCTGGAGCTTGTAAATAAACCCTTGTGTGTTTGCATCGGTGTCGGTTCCTTGGTGGTTTCTCAGATTCGCAATCTTGGGCACAACAACGGGTCCTGTCCCTGTGCTTTAATAAAACCACCATTTTGCACTAAAGACGTCTCAAGAATTCTTTCTTGGCCATCGGTTCTGGACCTCACCCCACCAAACTTCACCTATATTCCAAAACTTAATCAATGGCATGCAAATGTTGTGCTGGTGTCCATATGAATCCCATGTTAAGTTAATGAAGCTTATGCTCCTCACAGGGTGGACACTAACATTATAATGAAACAGAGATAACTGATGGGCAGAGAAGGGGCTATGAGCATACCTCTGAGAGCTGGTTCAAACCAGAAGGGATCTTTCCTTAGCTATCTCAAGACCTTGCTTGCTTCTGTAACAGCACTGGGAATTTTACCACTGACTTATTGTATCTGATATGGTTAGACTATTTCCTGGCCTGGTTGAAACTGTTAGTTTTTATATTCCCTGACTTCTTTTACAATCCTTAACTAGTAAGATTTTTGCATTTCTTTATAATTCTGACATCTCCTAGGAAGTCCTGCAAGAAGTGTGCTTAGGCAAGTAGAGTCCATAGGGCATAGATCACCAAAAATAGAAAATAGCTGGAGGCCTAAAATGACTTCTGTGTCACAAAAGCTATGACTCATTTTACTTTTTCTGGAGACTCTTAATTCATTCTGCTTATGGAAATACAATTTTAAAATCTTAATATTGTTTTCAAAGTCTCATTCAGATATATAATGTGTTGCATTGCAAAATATTGGTGTAAAAGAACAGAATCAAATCACCTTTACTCTTATTAGCCCTAGCTCTATTATAAATGAAATTGAGGATTGCTTTTTTATGTATTAATAGTTCTCATGTTTTGAACCAATGAGAAAAACATTGAAGACCTGAAATTGTAATTTATTGTGTACAAATATTATTTCCAAAGAAGTGAACCTAAACCTCACACTCCATTTTATAAATATTCATATTATTCACCTAAAAAGTATATTCTAAATGTCTCAGCTCAAAAAATAGCCCTTGATCCATATTAAATCTAAGTGAACATATGACTTTTCTTAATTTCCTAAATTAAACCTCAAGCATTTTGTATTTGTTAGATAAATTGTGCTCACAGTTTTTATTTTCATGAATATAAATTCCAACTTCAAAGACATCTTTTATCACAATAGATTTATGTCCTATTGCGAAGGAACAAAATAAGTCATTCTAAAATGTACTACTTTGATACGAGGATTGTTTGGAGATTAAAAATAATTAAGAACCAGCAGATTTAGGAAAAACTTTGTATCTCTCCTTCAACTGTCTAATAGAATTTAGATAGGAGGCCTGTACCAGGAAAAGAGCTATCACCAGAGATAAGTTTTTATATCAGAAAACCTTACCTGCAAGGCATAAGCAATTGTTAATAAAACATTTGCTCTTCTTTATGTGCTTTATCTTCTTCCCCTTTAAAGCTCCAGACCCCTACCACCGTCTCCTTAACTTAGGTTGATTTATAAGCCTCCATGGCCTGACTGCCTTGGAGTCTCATGTATTTGTGAGGTTCCTATAAGTATATAATTAATTTCTTTCCTGTTAATCTGTCCTATGTCAATGTATTTATTAGGCCACTTGAAGAACCTAGAAGGGAAGAAGGGAAAATTTTTCTTTTCTAATATTATTTTTCACTGATAGGTCTAGATTATTCTAATGGGTTAAGTATAGATGCATATCTAGATTACAAAAAAAGTGTGGACTTCATTGTAAAAAGTGGTATTAGAAGATGATATTTATTACAGTTGTTAAAAACAAGACAAGGCCAGGGACGCCTGGGTGGCTCAGCAGTTGACCGCCTGCCTTTGGACCAGGGCATGATCCTGGAGTCCCGGAATCAAGTCCCATATCAGGCTCTCTGCATGGAGCCTGCTTCTCCCTCTGCCTCTCTCTGTATTTCTTATGAGTAAATAAATAAAATCTTAAAAAAGAAAAAAAAAAAAAAAAAAAAGACAAGGCCAAAATGGAATTGCTTATGCTACACCAAAACAAAACTAGTTTCCATTTTCCCAGAAATTATATCTTAAACCAGTTGTAGGGGGGGAAGAATTTTCTGATTACTTCAAGGTCTCTATAACTGAACTAATAACTGACAATGAGACAGATTAACAAACAGAAGAAAACTAAATTTAATTTCCTATATATGAGAAATCCACACAGACATGAAACTCCAGGGACAATCAGAGAAAATGAGATTATATATATATTATCCTAAACTAAGGATAACGGGGTAGAAGTCTAGTACTTCAAAGGGACGGAATGCAATTCACAGGGCAATAAGATTTGTAAACATTTGGTAATTAGATGTTTGTCATACAGGTAGGTCACTCATAAAATTTATCTCTGGTAATGGCCCTTCATTTGGGAAGGACTCCCCAGTTTGGATTCTTCTATGTAGTTAAGTGAGGGACAGAAGTTTTTCTTGATCTCAAAGGCCTTGATTGCCTTTAGCTCAAAAAAGTCTCCATGCTAAAGTGGCACATTTTGGGGGGACCTAGCCCAAACTCCTTCACTGTCGTATTGGATAGATGGAGATTTCTGTGATTTGTCCTGCATAATTGACCACCCCAACCTGCAGGTACTCAGGCAGGCTAAAGAATGTTGTGCGAGAGTCTTGTGATGCATGAGTGACCTCAGGAGCCTGGTTAATTGACATTATGGGGTCTCCAGGTCAGAATTGGCCCTTCCTGGTCTGGAGGCTAAGAGCTATACATTGTGCCTTGCATCTCCTCTGGATCCAGGCTGGGATGCTATCCTAGAATGGAATCTGGGAGGGGAGGCAAGCACACATGGCCCAGGCTTCTTGAAGATGTAAAGACATGATAACACAGAAATATAGCTTGCTCCAAACTGCGTATTGGCAAACAAACATTTAACTTCAGACCCCATTATTTGTCCCATTAATATGGCCCTTATGGAGAGAGTCAGTTGGAAGTCTCATTTGAGGGGAGGACACTCCACCCAGGCCTCTCAATTGAGACTCCAGCCTGGTTGTCTCCACAGGGCTTCCCCAGCTCATGAGGCTGGATGTTGTAAGTACTCAATTTGATGTAACTTGTTTTATGCTCCTATACTGCTTACTATTGCCTTCATCTATGAGTATATTTCCCTTTTCTTCTTTCTGTTTTTATTAGATTTTTATAATATTAATAAAGTGTTTTCTCCCCTTCAAAACTGAGAGTATGGCTGCTGTAAACTGTTCTTCAGAACAAGTCAATCAGATATCATCTGATCAGCACATATGTAATCTCCCTGATAAACTCCTACCATCCCCTAAAGGAAAGTGACTTTGCCATAACCAATCTGCTTTTTTGCCTTGCACAACTTCCTTGTTCCTGTTCCCTTCTGCTAATAAAAGTCTTTCATTTTGTACAGCTCTCTGGAGCTTATTTTCTGTCTGCTACATTGGATGCTGCCCAATTCACAAATCATTGAATAAAGCCAATATATCTTTAAAATTTGTTCAATTGAATTTTGTTGTGGTGGGTTTTTTTACACTTAATATTGTTTTGTAGAAGTTCTCTTTATATTATTGAAAATTTGGTTTTTTATATATTATTTCATTTTTCATCCAGAGAATATTATGTATATACTGTGGATAAAGAACAGGGACTAATTTATATTGACATCTTTAAAAAACAGATGTTCTGCAGTAGATAAAGGGTAGAGATACAGGTTCAATAAGCTCAAGTAACAACCCTAAAATACTGAATTTGATTTGGAAGTATTATTTTATTTAAAGATTGGAATTTTTTTTTTTTAAGATTTTATTTATTTATTCATGAGAGAGACACACACAGAGAGAGAGGCAGAGACACAGGCTCCATGCAGGGAGCCCAACGCGGGACTCAATCCCAGGTCTCCAGGATCAGGTCCTGGACTGAAGGCAGTGCTAAACCCTGAGCCACCAGGGCTGCCCTGATTTGGAAGTATTAGTAAGAAGTCACAATGGCATTTTTATATTTGTTCTTGTTGTTCTTATCACTGTCACTTGAAAGTGCCAAGAAAGAAAATGGCCAACTTATGACCAAATTGTGGTCTCTAAAATTCAACTAAAGTAAACCACAGTTTCTGAGATGGGTGAGTGCAGATCTAGAACAAGAAATACACTAGATTAGCCTGGTATGTCTTGTATGTATGGTATGTCTGGTATGCCTGGTATGTCTTACATAATAAACACAGACTCACTGATATCATGTAAATGATCTTACAGCCAACTTGAAGACTCTTTCTTTGGCTCAATAATAGAAAAACTTTATCATCAAGAAGAAATATAATTGCAATAGATTGAGATACATCACATTTATTTAAATCCACAGATCATAATGGCATTTAAAAATAGCAACAATCATTGATGAACATCATAAAATTCTAAAGTGCCCAGTTATTATTTTGAAAGTAAGAATCAAGAATTTATTTCACCTTTCTTTCAAACTACGTTTCTGGATAACTAAATAATTAAGAAAGGCATTTCTCCTTATTCAAACATTCCAGTCTTAATGAAAAGAAAGGACAGAATTAGAATATCACCATTTGTAACCACAAATGAAGTTATGGATCTAGGCAATGATCACTAAAAGGAAGCTATTAGGCAAGAGGCCTCGTAATGGAAAAATACAATAGCAACTAACTATGTCATATTCTTGCTGAAAATCAATATTAAATTGATCACACTTCTAGATCTGAGCATCAGTTTACAGAAAAATATATGAGACAGAGGAAGATATCAAATGCCATCTCTACAGCCAATAGAATCCAGATTATGGGATACTGAATAGACAAAAAAACCTGATATTTTTAACAGATATATTGTAAGTAAAACATAAAAGAGAGTCGTTTCTTTGTTTGTTTTTAAAGATTTTATTTATTTATTCACGAGAGACAGAGAGAGAGAGAGGCAGAGACACAGGCAGAGGAAGAAGCAGGTTCCATGCAGGGAGCCGGATGTGGAACTCAGTCCTGGATCTCCAGGATGACTCCCTGGGCCAAAGACAGGTGCCAAACCGCTGAGCCACCCAGGGATCCCCAAGAGTCCTTTCTTTGATATTCACTTTCCAAAACTGTAGCCACTTGCCATATGTGGCTATTTAAATTTAAATCAATAAAAATCAGGTTAAAAATTCAGTTCATCTAGTATATTTCAAGAGAGCAATAGCCATACATGGAGACCATACATACAAATGATTTCCATGTTCATAGCAAGTTCTATTTAACACCAATGCTACAAACTCAAAGAAAATTCAGAGCTTTATCAACCTAATATAATGTGTGGATTTTATTTGGATCATGTTACAACAAACAAAATATACACATACATTTATGAGACAAGCAAGAAAATTTTAACAATGACTTGATATTTGGTTATATAAAGGAATTATTTTTAATGCTTTGGAATGTTCCATGGTGTATTTTAAAAGCAGTTCTTATTTTTTTTAGAAATAAATACATATATATTTACATATAAAATAACTCTGTGTGAGTTTGCCTTAAAATTAATACAATAAGAAAAAACTAAATGGGGGTATATATGAAACCTGTTTGCCTATATGCTGGTAATTATGAAAACTATTGTGCAATGAAGGCTACTTACAATATTATTTCTTCTTTTACATTGGTTTTAATTGTCCATAATAAAAGGTTATTGAAAATACTGTTAGAGTAAAATTATTAAGTAGATTATAAATATGCATTCAGTGAGAAAATGTAATAATTTATGACTATAAAAGTGAAGTTTTTAAATCATGATAGTGAATATCAAATCACAAGTTATTTAAATACTCTGGATATAGCTATAAGAATGTTAAACTGTTTTTACAATAGGCTATTATAAACAATATACCAGAAGTAACAATATTTAAAATTGCTAAAACTTGTTAATCACTTTATTACCTATTAAAATTTTAAAATATTACTTTTTCAGTTTTATTGAGGTATAATTGACAGATAAAACTGTACAATTTCTTTTAAGATTTTATTTATTTATTTATTTATTTATTTATTTATTTATTTATTTATAAGAGATACGGAAAGAGGCAGAGACAGGCAGAGGGGAAGCAGGCTCCATGCAGGGAGCCCGATGTGGGACTCGATTCTGCAACTCCAGGATCATGCCCTGGGCCGAAGGCAGACGCTCAACCACTGAGCCACCCAGGCATCCCAAAACTTCATATTTAAAGTGAATGTGCATGGGCAGCCCGGGTGGCTCAGCAGTTTAGCGCCGCCTTCAGCCCAGGGTGTGTGGTCCTGGAGACCCAGGATCAAGTCCCACGTCGGGCTCCCTGCATGGAGCCTGCTTCTCCCTCTGCCTGTGTCTCTGCCTCTCTCTCTTTCTCTCTCTGTGTCTCTCATGAATAAATAAACAAATCTTAAAAAAAAAAATAAAGTGCATGTGTGGTGATTTGATAGATACATACATTGTGAAATAGTTCCCCACAATTAAGTTAATTAATAAATCAATCATCTCACTATAGTTAATAACACTGTAGTGTATACTTGATATTTTCTGAAAGTAAATGTTTAGCATTTCTTCACAAAAAAATTGTTAAATACAGGTTTTTAAATTTAGATAAGAGTAACGTGAGCAAAAGTTTGAAGACTATTGTTTAAGCACTCGAGTGCATAAAAATCATTGTTAAAAATGCAGATATGCTGGGACACCCGGGTGGCTCAGCAGCTGAGCATATACATTTGGCTCAGGGCATGATCCCAGAGTTCTGGGTTGGAGTCCTGCATCGGGCTCCCTGTGAGAAGCCTGCTTCTCCCTCTGCCAATGTCTCTGCCTCCTGTGTCTCCCATGAATAAATAAATAAAATCTTTTTTAAAAAATGCAGATTTGCCATTCTGCTACCAGGAATTCTAATTCAATAAGTTTGTTCTTGGAGTTTAGAAATCTATCTTTTTTAGAAGCTTCTAACTAACTTTGAAAGTTCATTTATTTTCATAAAACTTTGAGAAATGTTGCTTCTCTAAGCATCTGGATTGACCTCTCTAACTACCTCTTGCAACAAATAGGAGCTGAAGGTAGAAAGCCACTCAACTTAGCAGGTGTTCCAGCCTAGATCTTCAACAGCCACAGACCAATCCTCAGAGACCTAAAAATCTATATTGGGTTGCCAAAGATATTATTTTCTCCCAACTTTACCTTAATCCACTTACTGTACATAAGTTGCTCCTAAAATTTTAGGATGAGGCTGATAACTGCTCTATTTGTGGTCTCTCTGACAGATTTCTTTCTAAATGCTTAGTATTTAGAGAGGCTTAACATATATCAATCCAAATATTATAGAAATATAGATCACTTTAATTATTTCAATCTGTCAATTAGGTTTAATTCCCTATAAATCTCTATAATGTGCCAAAATGCAAATAACCAATCAACTATTTCTACATTAACATAGTATCTGGAAAATACTACATTTTTCTTATTTTGGTTTGGCTGATAAGTAAATAAAAAGGAAAAATGCAACTGGATTCATAGCTAACAAGTTGTATTTTATGTAATACAAAATACAAGTATTTGAACTTAATTAGAAAGTTTTACTTTACTATTTTCATGAAACTCTTAAATGTTTCAATAATTCGAATGTGACTGTGATCTAATTACCCATCTTCTCATTCTTCTAAATGACGATGTCAGATTTAAAAAGGATGATGGTAATCATCGTTAATCTTTGCTAAGTCACTTACTTATTGATTGAAAAATCAAAAGAAGATGTTACTGTCTCATGGTGTATTGACTTGAAGAGGAGAGGTCAGATCAGAGGAGAGAGGGATGTACTAGTGAGAAGCAAGATAATCTGGAAAATAAAGGGTCATTTTTAGATTCTAATGGAGCAGTTTCTATATTTGTAGAAATGAGACAAAAGGTAGATACCTACCTACCATGAAGAAAGAATCATGCTTTTGCTTTCAAAAAAAGCCTTACTGATTTTATAGATAGGATATATATCACTTCCATTTCCAGCTGCCCACATCTTGGTTTTAATAACTTCTTTGCTGGTCTTCCTGCCATTTTTTCTTGTCATATTCATCCTCTGTATCAAGAATTAAGTAATCTGTGGTGCCTGGGTGGCTCAGTGGTTGAGCATCTGCCTTTGGCTCAGGGCATGATCTCGAGATCAGGATCGAGTCCCACATTGGGCTCTCTGTGAGGAGCTTGCTTCTCCCTCTGCCTATGTCCCTGCCTCTCTCTCTGTGTCTCTCATGAGTAATAAATAAAATCTTAAAAAAAAAAAAAAAAAGAAAGTGATCTTTTGAAAAGGTATTTCTTTTTTTAACATCATCATAATAAAAATATCTAGCACATTCCCAATTAGCTATTAATTAAAACCCCAACTGCTTGCATTAACAAGCAAGATCCCTTTTGGATCGTTCCTAATCAGTTCATTAGCACTCCTCTGCATCAGTTTGCAACCAAAGCTTTTTGCTTTAGCCATACTGGTATATAGGCTTTTCAAACTTCACATGGTTTATTGGAATTATATGTCTTTTTAACATTAGTGACCAAGAATGCAGTTCAGTGTAATATCTTCTTAAGTGCTCTTTCAGAATTCACACCATCGTGGAAAGACTTATCTCTTTGATGATCCCTTAAGCTTCTTTGTTTTACCACTTATATAACATTTGTCACATAGTATCTTTTCCTGAAGCTTTTTGTGTGTGAATGCCCTGACACATCTTTCTTGTATGTTTGGGAAGAATGTTGACAGTAATCTTGTCCTCAAAGGAAAATTAATAATTTGGCAGATGAATAAGACATATGGAAACTCAAGAAGGGATGCAGAGGCATAAATGCCAAGAAATGTACATGCAACCATGTATAGGGCTTTTTGTTTTCATCAGGCAACTGGCAGTAAAAGAACAACCTTAGATATCATATTTGAGCTTTTTAGTATCCTCAATTATAAAATGAGGACAGTAATATTGTTGATATTAAATGTGAGATTATAATATAAAGAACAGAGAATAGTTACTAATATGTAGCAAGTGCCCATTAGTTTCCTTTGTTTTCCTCTATCATCTTCCCTGTTTCTTTAACTGGATCAATTTGCATGATTCAGTAGTGCTAAGAGTTAAGATAATTCCAGAGGGTTCTTTTTTTTTTTTTTTTCTCAAAGTAGAAAAATAACTATATTGAAATTAGGCAAAACCTGCATTCTGGTCTTCTTTTAGCTACAATTTTTATCTGATGCAAGTTAGTTCACTTCTCTGTCACCCATTTTCTTCAACTCTAAAGTAAGAATATTAGATTAAATACATTTAAAACTTCCAGCTGTGGCATTCTCACAGGTATTTTCCATAAGCAAAATTATTCCATCATGAAACATATGTGACCTCTTGAATGCCAAAGTCATTTTCACAGTTTTTAACATGCTTCTGGGTTCAGTGCATTTTATTCTAACCTGCAGATAGATAGAAGACAATGGTAAGAAGTCCTTGGCACAGGTATGATCAGATTTTTTGTGAAGCTAGGAAAACTCAAACTGAAAGACCTCTCATTTTATGGATTGTAACCAAGTTCCTAGGAGTGTTTGATGCTTATGGAAATCAACAAGATATAGCACACACTAAAATCAGACATCTGAATACATTTACTTAGAACTATTGATTAGAAAGAAAAAAGAACTATTGATTAGTTCTATGGAGTTTACAGACAGGTCTTGGGTATAATTGAAATGTTTAAGAATTTCTGTACAAAATGACTTTAAATTTAAAATTAATATGGCTAATGGGTTGTATCTTTTCCTCTTATTCTCTGATTGTGTATTCCAGAGAAAACAGAGATATGATAACCCTTGAAATGATATATTGTTTTCTCTCCTAGAATATTGGTAAAGATAAAATGTTTACATTTATTTTAGAGAACACTTTCTCTACTTTGACCTATTTATACTCTTTTCACACCTATGATCTGTTAATTCATCTGTATGCTACACTTAGACAAGATAATTTTAGCTTTGTTGATTATAGATGTATAAGGAGGAAATGGGCATCTTGATTATTTGAGAAATAGATTTTTAAAAGAATGTGTCTCAAGGGTCCAATGGGCACATTTTCCTCATAAACAAATAGGTTCCAGGAATATTTGCTAACAAATTTATATCTTTATTTGGCCTGTTTGCTTAATATAGTTGTCATAATATAACCGAATCAACAACAGTTACTTCTGCAATAATGGTAACTAGATATATATAATAAGCAAACAATAAATTCTTAAATGCCAGAAATTAATCAAAATGGGTGAATATGAATTTTAGTCCAAAATAAATGTGTAACTATGGAATGATATTATGGTTGTCTTAAAATATCAGTTTTATTTTTTTAACTTTTTTTTTTAAGATTTTATTTATTTATTCATTAGAGACATAAAGCGAGAATGGCAGAGACACAGGCAGAGGGAGAAGCTGGCTCCATGCAGGGAGCCCAATGCAGGACTTGATCCTGGGACTCCAGGATCCCACCCTATGCCAAAGGCATATGCTCAACCACTGAGCCACCCAGGTGTCCCAATATCACTGTATTAAAAAAAATAATTGTTTTAATTACAAAAGGAAAAATTCATCTCTGAAGTTATTGATAGATTCTGTTCTCTTTTATTCCAAAGTCTAGAATTAGGGAAAGAACAGTTTAGTGATATAAAAATGTAATGGAAAATATTATCTGGATAATATGAAAAGGTTTGCCAAATCATGCATGAACTCAACAGGTCTATTATTATATTAGTTTTCCAGTGAATTTGCTGCTATACCATTTAAAATTTGGTAGTGCTTTGTGGTTCTTTATGTTTCCACCATGTTCCGTATTCATAGTGAAATTCATAATATACAGGGGAAAAAATCTTGTTGAAATACATATCCTGGTTACTAACAAATACCAAAATTATAACTCAAATATCATGAGACTTTCACACAACCAAATTACCTGTGTAAGTCAAAACCTGTTGATAGGGATCCCTGGGTGGCGCAGCAGTTTAGCGCCTGCCTTTGGCCCAGGGCACGGTCCTGGAGACCCGGGATCGAATCCCACTTGGGCTCCCAGTGCATGGAGCCAGCTTCTCCCTCTGCCTGTGTCTCTGCCTCTCTCTCTCTCTCTGTGTAACTATCATAAATAAATTAAAAAATAATAATAAAAAAAAGAACCTGTGGATAGAAATTAAATAAATTTTTTTAATGAAATGATTTTTACAAAATGATTGAAACTTTACTCTCAAACAAGGACATATATTTTTACTAACATGCTTAGAGGCTGTAAACTTCAATGCTTTGAAGTGAGCTCTAATATGAAACTTATTTCTCCTTATTGGACACAGGAAGGTGAATTATAAAGAATCTGGTCAAGGGTATATTTCTGCTTTGGCCTGAATTTTTTTTTTCCCCAGAATATTCTCAAAACCTAGAAAGATATTCCATATTGCTTTTTCCCTTTACTTTTATGCTCTATACATGTATTTAGTAAAAAATGTTCTTAATTTTTACATAAAAAACTTGCCTAAAGTTCAGTCTTTTTAATGATATTATTGTTTACTGAAATATAAGGAAGACTTGTTTCCTTCCAAACTGTTATATAAAATATTGTTTCCTGTATAACTTGCTAATGGGAATGATAGTAGGATTTATTTTCACTTCCTCGTATTTCCATTCTCTCTCTCTCCCTTTCTCTCTCTCTCTCCCAACTGCATGCTTTGACTTACATTTCTATGTGGTTTTACTTTATTTTCTCTCCCACAATCCCTTTTCCTCATTAACAATATATTTTTTCTCTCTATGGTAGTAAAGGGAAGGACATTTTAACCTCTTTGGGATCAAAGAGTCATTTTCTCCTTTGAATTCAGATGAAAACTGATTTCCTACTGTGCAGTGTTATGAAGCTTCCACTGAAAATCCATTAAACATCTCCTTAGGAGCTGGGAAAGAGATGAGTTTACCATTTCAAATTATTTCATATCCATATTCCCTTGGGCCATATTATAGTTGAAATTCCACTGTTCTACTTTTTCTTTCAAATCTAAGAAAAACTGGAGATGTTCAAGAAACTATTCAAAAAACAGTTCATTTATACTTGCTCCTCTAATACATTCCTGATAATCTCTATTTTTTAAAAGATATTTATTTATTTATTTATTTATTTATTTATTTATTTATTTATTTATTTTATTATTATTATTTTTTTTTATGAGAGAAAGAGAGAGAGAGGATGAGTGAGCAAGAAGCAGAGAGAGGAAGAGAGGAAAAAGGACAAGCAGACTCTACCCTGAATGTGGAGACTGACATGGGGATCAACTCCAAAGCACTGAGATCATGATCTGAGCTGAAATCAAGAGTCAGAGGCTCAACCAACTGAGCCACCCAGGAACCCCTCTTGATAATCTTTAAAACTTTAAAGATTCTATCCATTCAAGATGATTCCTCTTTAAATAGATACTTTAATTGCAGGATGACTGTCTATTTGTAATTTCCTTAGTAGAAATCTATTGATTCTAAGGCTGTATGAACTATGGAAAATTAGTGTGACAAGAGAAGAAATGGGGTTTATATGAACATATTTGAAAACTAGAGACTAACTTACTATTAATACATCTTAAATTATAACTTTTCTTAATCCGGCCCTAATCCATGTTTATTTCCTTCTGTAGTCTCAAAATCTTACATTAATCTATTCAAGTCACAAAAAAATTATTTCAAATTATTTTGATATAAGAATTTTTTTAAATTTTTATTTTATTTATTTATGCATGAAAGACACAGAGAGAAGGCAGAGACATAGGCAGAAAGTGAAGCAGGCTCCTCACAGGGATCCCAGTGTGGGATTCAATCCTGGCACTCTGAATTACACCCTGAACCATAGGCAGATGGTCAACCGCTGAGCCACTCAGGTGTCTCTTCATATAAGAATTGTTACAAAGTAAAAGAACATTCTACTTCAAAGTGGATTTTTTTGAATTGATGGATGCTAAATACATAGTTGTGCAACTTTAAATAAATCTTGAATGTATTATTAATTATTATGTGAACTCTATTGGGTTGTAATGATCAACTATGTCTTTTTGTAAAGTACATATGAAAATTATACGCAGAGGACTTCTAGTTCAGTTCCATCATTAAAGACATTGGAAGAACAATTTAAACCGAAAGCATGCAAAAGAAAGCATAATAAAAGTTAGAGTAGGATTCGGGATGCCTGGGTAGTTCAGCCGGTTGAGCATCTGCCTTTGGCTCAGGGTGTTGTCCTGGAGTGCCGGGATTGAGTCCCACATTGGGTTTCCCGCATGGAGCCTGCTTCTCCCTCTGCCTACGTCTCTGCCTCTCTCTGTGTGTCTCTCATTAATAAATAAATAAAATATTTTTAAAAAATTAGAGAAGGATTCAATAAAATTGAAAACAATGGAAAAATTGAAGAAATAAAAAAACTGTTTCACTTATAAAATCAATAAATTTGATATGCTTCTACTCTGGCTAAAGAAGAAGAGAAGATAAAAAATAACAGTATCAGAAAAGAACAGTCACTTCTAGTGATCCCATGAACGTTAAAAGGGTTACAAAAAATGCTGTGAAAAACTAAATGCCCACAAATTTGATAATTTGCTTAAAATAGATCAATTACTAGAAAGACAAAAGTAGGGCAGCCCTGGTGGCACAGTGGTTTAGCATCGCCTGCAGCCTGGGGTGTGATCCTGGACACCCGGGATCAAGTCCCACTTGGGGCTCCCTGCATGGAGCCTGTTTCTCCCTGCCTGGTTTCTGCCTCTCTCTCTCTCTCTCTGTGTGTGTGTGTGTGTGTGTGTGTCTCATGAATAAATAATAAAATCTTAAAAAAAGAAAAGAAAAGAAAGACAAAACTACCAAAAGCACAAATATAGAGAAATAGATAATCCTGACAGATATATATTTATTAAATAAATTGAATTAACAATCACCTTCCAAATAAGAAAGCAACAATGTCATGGTTTCACTGATGAATGCTGACAAATATTTAAGGAAAAAATTAGAGCAATTTTCTGATTTCTTTTCATAAATTAGAGGAAACACTTCCTAACTCATTCAAAAGGAAGCTGAAGAAGCATTATTAAATTCACAAAAAACAGCTTCAAAACAAAAATGATCAGGGATAAGAGGGCACTGCATGATGATAAATGGATCAATTCTCCAAGAAGATATTCCAGGGCAGCATTACCCTAAAATCAAAACCAGTTAAATATATTACAAGAGAAACTATAGTCCAATATCTTTTATGAATAGATACAAAAATCCTCAACAGAATAGGAGCAAATTTAATCCAACAATGTATGGGAAGAGTCATATACCACAAGCAAACATGTATTATAGGTATGCAAACCTGATTTCACATTTGAAAATCACTCAGTATAAACCACCACATCAAGTTAAAGAAGAAAAATCATATGATCCTAATGATCAATGCAGTAAATATCTGACAAAATTCAGCATCCCTTTGTGATAAAAAATTCAGCAAACTAGGAATGTAAGAGAGCTTCCTCAACTTTGTAAATAAATCTACAAAAAACAAAAAAAAAAATCTATAAACCAAACAAGAAAACAAAAACCAAAAAACAAACCCTAAAAACAAAAAGATGACCCCTACAGTTAACAACATATTTAATAGTGAGGAATTGTTTTCCCCCTGAGATCAGGAACAAGGAAAGGATGTCTATTCTCACAACTTTCATTTCAATAATACACTGGAATCCTAACTAGTGCAATAAATGAGAAAAAGAAATAAAGTATACAGTTTAGGAAATGGACTATTTGTTTGCAAATATCATGCTTGTGTACATAAAAATCCCAAAGAATATATATATATATATATAAAATAAATACCTGGAACTATGAAATGAGTGTAGCAAGGTCCTAGGGTCTCAAGATACAAGATCAACATCAAAAGTTAATTCTTTTTCTGCACATTAATGTTTTAGTCAGCTTAAAGCGCCATATCAAAATACCACAGACTAGATGACTTAAACCACAGAAATTTATTTCTCACAGTTCTGGAGATTAAAAGCCTGAGATCAGCATGATCCAGTTCTGGTCAGAACTCCCTTTTTGGTTTACAGGTGAGTCCCTTCTTGCAGTATTCTTACAGGGGAGAGAGATGGAGAGACAGAAAACCACTTCCTAGTGTTTCTTCTTCAAGGTCACAAATCCTACTGGATTAGGGCTCAACCCTCTGACCTCATTTAACCTTGCCTCCATAATGGCCTTATTTCCAAATAAAGTCACACTTGAGGTTGTGACATCAACATACAAATTTTTATAGAAACATTCTGTCCATAACAATCAACAATGAAAAAAAGAGGTTTAAAGTTTTAAAAATATCATTTACAATAGAACCAAAATAATGAAATACTTTTGTTAAGATAACAGCTCTTCCCAATTTTATCTATAGATTCAATGTCATACTAATTAAGCTGATTTATTCCTAGTTTGAAAGTGGATTTCATACCTCAAAATTATTCTCTGTAAACCACTTCAAGAGGCTAGAGAATAAAATTATAGGAGCATATCAATTGATGCTTAAATAAAAGCATCTGGTGAAACTCAATACCCATTTGTGGTTAAAAAACAAACAACAAACAAAAACTTCAGCACACTATTTTGCAGTGCTATTTTGCAATATCACACTATTAAAACAAAACAGATAACAACAAAACTGATTCTAAAGTTCAGATGGAAAGATGAAGACCTAGAAAGAAAAAAACTTGAAGGACTTATACTAACCAATCTTCACACTTACTACAGTAAATCTATAGTATCAAAACAGTGTGGTACTAGTAAAAGATGAGATACATACACCAAAGGAACAAAATTGAGAGTCCTGAAGCAATCCCATTCAAAAATTGCCAACTAGCCTTTGACAAATGCATGATTTAAGGAATAGTTTATTCAATGAATGGTGCTAGAAAAACTGGGTATCTACATGCAAAAAAAAAAAAAAAAAAAAGAGCCTCGTTACAGACTTCACATTTTCATAAAAATGAATTAAAAATGGATCATAAATTAAATGCAAAATGAAAACTACAAAATATCTAAAAGAAAACAAGAGAATATCTCTGTAACCCTGGGTTTGGTGATGTGTTCTTAGATATTACACCAAAAGCAGGAGCCAATAAAACAAATAAGTTGGACTTGGTAAAATTAAAAACTTCTGTTCTATGAAACAGGAAATGAAAGATGAGCCAAGCCTGGGAGAAAATATTTGTAAACACATATTTCATAAAAGACATGTATCAAAAATGTTACAAAGAACTCTTAAAACTCAGTGAGAAAACAAACAACCCAATTAAAAAATGGGCCAAAGAACTGAACAAACACCTCATCAAAGAAGATATATAAATAGGAAATAAGCTTAGGAACAGATGCTAGCCATCACTGTCTTTAGAGAAATGCAAATTAATACAACAATGAGATGCCACTGTACACTTGGTAAATGGTTAAAAAAAAAGAATACTATTTATTTCCAATAATATTTAGCAATGGAAACTCTCATTGTTGGAAATGCAAAAAAGTATAATTACTTTGAAAGAAAGTTGGAAATTTCTTACAAAGTTAGACATAGCACCACCATACAATCTGGTGGTTGTACCAAATATTTTGAAAACTTAAATGTATAATAGAACATGCACACCAATATTTATAGCAACTTTATTCAAAATTGCCAAAAAAAAATGGAAGCAATTAGTATTTCCTTCAATAAGTGAATGGATAAACAAGTATGGTATATTCACACAATAGAATATTATTCAACAATAAAAAAGGAATGACCTAATGCACCATGAAAGATGGATGAATCTTCTATATATATTCTTCAGTGAAAGAAGCCAATCAGAGATGGCAACTTAATGTATGAATCCCTTCTTTTTCTTTTTAAAGATTTTATTTATTTATTCACAAAACACACATACACACACAGAGGCAGAGACACAGACAGAGGGAGAAGCAGGCTCCCTGCAAGGAGCCCGACGTTGGACTCTATCCTGGGTCTCCAGGATCACACCCTGGACACCCACGATCACACCCTGGGCTGAAGGTGGCGCTAAATTGCTGAGCCACCCGGGCTGCCCATGAATCCCTTTACATAACATTCTGAAAAAGTCAAAATTATCAAAAAGGTAAACATATCAATACCTGCCAAGGATTTGGAATGGGAGGTGGATGAAAATAAGGAACTTAAGCATGCCTATAAAATTTAAAGAACCCATTAGTAAAATTTAAAATATCATATATATTTTTTTAAACATCAGATTTCTCCTAAACACTACTTACATAAAGCTAACACCGAAATAGATATATAGAGAGATGATAGATACAAATGGATAGATAGTATGTTTTCTCAAATTTTTGTGTAGTGGTGGGACTACTATTCCTACAACAAAGAAATGTGGTTAATATTTTTTAACAGGTCTGAACTCTTTTCCTTCTCATATCAACGGTCCTTAGTGTGTTGTACAACCTACAATAAGGCAGGAATTATCAACTGACAGAATCTTGAGAGAGAGATCCTCATTTGAAATAGGGAAGAAGGGAGAGAGAAATGTAGGCTTTGATTGCATTTCAACATAAAATTGTTGGATAATAGTTAATTTGACCAAGTTATTTTTGAACTGGCTAGATGAGTTTTCAGCTATTTCTCAGAAATGATGTCTTCAGGTTAAAAAAAAAAGATGTTTGAGGACAATAAAAGTATATTATTTTTCCACCATGTCTGAGGATTCAGCTCTACAAAAATGATAAACCATACTTTCATATTTTACTCAGGTAACATAATAGAAACTAAAGTTTAATTCCCGGGGTCTGTGAGATTACTTTTTCTCTTTAATATGGATGAATACACACATGTTAGTGAATTTTGACAAGTAATGCATTAATCCATTTCTGAAAACTATGGCTTTGAGGTTTTTTTGTTTGTTTGTTTGTTTTGTTTTGATTTTTCTCTCCCTATTCTGGTTGTTCTTTCTAAATGTTCTCTACCGTTCTCTACACAGTGAGTTGTAGTTATCTTTGAAAATGACAGACTCAAGAGTGTGGTTAAGATTCTTAGTCCTTACACTAGTATTTTACCATTTTGCTTTGTTTTGTTCTATTTTGTTTTAATGCAGCTCTGAAATATAAGTAGCTCACAAGCAATGCCATTATGTTTAATCTTTACTACCTTGTATTTTTGTCATTTTAAAAACACTATGCTTGAAACTAATTTATAAACTTGTGTTTTTTTATAGTTGAATAGGTGAAAATATTTTCCAAGCTTAAGGTTATGATAGAGAAAAGTACATTAAGAAAACATTGAATAGCTTTATCCCAGGAATAGAGATTCGATTCCTCCTTCCAAACACTGACCTTCAACAGTGTATAATTTACTCTCAATAGACTATTTAGCACCATAAACATCTACATTCATTGTTGATTTTTTTCCTGTCAGAAGTTGTTTAGAGTGTCCTTCTTCCCTTTAGACATAAAATGTTCATTCATTATGTGTGTTTCCACTTCTGAACAAAATTCAACATTTGGTTAAAGCACTTCTGGGACTCATGGTACTAAGTTTCTTGAATTAAGAATAGTAAAAAAAAAAAGAAAGAAAAGAAAGAAACATGTACACAGTTCTTCATGTCTTCTTTTCCTATAAACATAGACTTTATTTTGCTATTTGTAACAATGCACTTTTTTTTTCCATTTGAGAGAAAAATAAATGTAATAGTCAGTGAGTGCAGGATGTATTTAAGAAATACGAAGTTTTAGTAGTTATTTTTTTTAATGTCATGAAATTTGTGTTTTGAAATTTGTCTTTATTTCACTTTGCCATGTCCTTCTTACTGATATGTGTTCAGAAAAAAATCTGACAAGTGTACACGAATAGGTTATATAACAAGACAGAAAATGCAGAAACTCACCAGAAAATGATAAAGAAAGAAATGCACAATCTAAGACATCAAAGAATTCTAAATTCCATCCTAGAAAGCCTGGCAGGAGTTACTGTGTCAAGTTTCTGTTTTAAAAGTTTATTTTAATATAAAGTGAAGCTAGAATTCTAGTCAAAGTAAACTAGCATATACATGTTTTGAAATAAAAAATCTGTCAAACTTTGTGTACAAGGTGTAAAGAAAATAATTTAATGAGAAAATCAAAAGGAATTCAATGTGTAGATGTGAAAAGCTAGTTATGTGCTATTGAAAAGATATGTGATAATTATACTTTATAAAATAATTCTATTTGTTTCTAAAATCAATAGCTTTATAATCATGTTTATATGTTTTTAAATCATAGCTTTGAATAAATATGATTACAATCAAATTTAATTAAGATTTTCAGCATCTTTGCTGTATTTGCACAATAGAAAAATAAGGAAGTGTCCCAATAGTTGATCACAGCAAATTTTAAATGTTGCTGTGGTGTCCAACTGAAACTGAATGTGTGAATGCTGTGATTTGAATGAGCTCATAGGAAAAAAATTCCAAAATTCTTACATTAGATAATAAATAGACTTTTGGTGATATTGTTTATGCTCCCAAATATGCAATGTTGGTGACAGAAGTGTAGTCTTTGGCAGAGGTGAAAATATAATGAGTGAGATTAATAAGATCTGGATAGTTTTGATATAGCCAGATGGAAAAATTCAGTAGAAAATTCAGAAAAGTTTTCTGTATTGGAGAAGGGACTGTCATATTTATGGATAAGAATAAATAGGCCAAACTGAGTAGCGATTAAAGAATGAAAATGTACACTTTAGGGCTTTATAGGAAATGCCAATAATGTATAAATGGAAATGGGAAAAGAATATGGTTTGGGAGGCCAAGAAAGCAGGATAATTATTAAATATTTTCAATAATGTCCAATGCTGGAAAAGTCAACTAAGACTTTATGCTATACACAATATAATGTAATGAATAATGACTAATAGATCTTGTTTTTAGTTGACATAAGTACAAGTGATTTCTCTGAAAAGTAAAACCACACAATACATTCAGGAGGCATAATAAAAAGGTGAGGACATAAAAGCAAATAGTAAAAACAGATATTATTTTTAGAGTACTGACTATGTAAGAAAGGAGAGTGTGATTACTGAGTTCAAGGATGGATTTTTAAGATGGAATTTGCACAAATCTTCGTGATAATAGTTTGATACATTAATCCATGTTATTCTGTTTGTAAAATGAGTTTAAATGTTAAAGTGTCGGATATACATAATTTTCCAAATGCTTTCTCTCTCCCACATTAATCCACTTTAATAATAATAATAATAATAATTAATAATAATAATAAGGCAGAAAGGCATAGAGGTCTGGCAATGATGTGACTAACAATTATTCTAATTGAGCAATACAAGTCTATAAGCCAACTTTGCCCTATCATTATACAACTCCAGAAAGTCAGTGTTTCTCAGTGTGTGGTCAACTGATGACTAGCATTGAAATCAATTGCACACTTGTTATAAACATATATCCCTGAGTCTGCATTAAAGGCATATAAACAATCCTATTTTTAAAAGAGACTAAATGCTGCATTAAAGTTACATTTCATTCTAAGTTTAAAAAAAAAAAAAAAAGAAAAAAGAAGAAAAAGAAAAAAGAAACCAAAATAATATTTATGATTAGGTAAGTAGGGTAAATAGGATATAATGGAATAAGTAGTTGAAGCAGTGGGGCTAAGAAATCTTTATGTGAATCAGCAACACAGAAGTTTGGGAGCCCCTGTTCCTCAATATCAATTTTCTTGCAATAGTGATAGTGCAGGGGAAGTGATAGAGTAGTACATCTTTAGAGGTCTATTCTAGTTCTAAAATCCTAAGCTGATGCAAAATACATGCAAAACAGATATTGCTAAAATTGACAAATAATTATTATAGGAATCATGATTTTAGATAACATCTGAAAATGTCCTTTTTCTGCTTTTATTTCACTATTTCTTTTCCCCTTTTATTATCATGATTGTTATTATTTTAAAACACATCTTAGAAAAAAATTAAAACATCTTAGAAAAACAAATTTTATTTTCTAGTCTTACCAAAACATTATACCTTTCCCAAACAAATATTCTTTCATCTAGCCCCTCTGGAAATTTCAGACGTTTTTAAGTAACCAAATGTTCCCCACATTTTGTTGGTGTTCTTACTGCTCAGGAAATAATAACATGTTAAAATAAAAGGGACTTTGGGGATTTCCTATCCCAAATGCTCATTTTATACTTCTGTTTGGGATTAAAATGAAGTACCATAAAGCAGATTTACCAGAAACCCTTGAGAAAATTAATAACACTAATAAAATTAATAAATATAGGAAACAATGCTCTTATAAGATGCTGAACATGGGCTAATGATTAAGATTGTCTCTGAGATGTGGGAAATAAACGAAATTGATCTCTATCATTGCCCTAGCTTACTGCCTACAAAGAATTTCCAAGCAACAGGATAGGCTGGGGCTGAGAGGGGCAGACTAAACCCAATAGTTCCTTGGGTTGAAGAGATGGCTAGGTTTCCAAGGGAGGAAAAAGAGGCTAGAATTTACAGGACAGAGTGCCAGAGAGGGTGGACACATTCCTCCGAAATTTTTTTTTTCAAATATCTGGAGAGGACAGCCCTCATGTTTTCAGCTGAGTGCTGATCAAATCATGCAGAGGAGGAAATTAGCTTCCTAGTAAGTGAGAAGTGGGTGACAAGGAGAAAAGAATTGCCTAAAAGGAAAACATCTCCACCCCCCCCCACCCCCAAAAAAATCTTTACAATCACACAGAAGTAATTCCTGTTCCTATGCTTTATAATGGAAAAAAATCTCATAATTTTTAAGGCATTGTGTAGAATATTAATGGAGGTTTTGCCCAGTAGTTGGACAAAGTTAGTCTTAAATTAAGTGGCACTCTGGTACCTTCTAATGAAACTTAAAAGCAAGACCTTAAAGAATGAAACTATATTTAATTATAACTCAGAATAAAGATGAAAAAAATATTTATAATATTTACCATAAAAATCATAATGTAGAGCATCTAACCAAAATTTAATAGACATTCAAAAAAATAGGAAGCTGTAACCTATACTAAGAGAAAAATCAATAAACAAAACTGACCCAGAACTGACTCCAGCGTGGAATTAGCAGAAAAATACACTTAAACATTCATTATACCTGACTTCAGTGTGTATTCCGTATGTTCAAAATGTTAGGCGAAAGTTTGCACATATTAAATAGGAATAGACATGTAATAGAACAAATAATTACATTGAATTTTTAGAGCTAGAAACTATAATTTCAGAGATTAGTAAATAAGAAATAACAATAGCAAGTAGCTAAAGTAAACACAAAAGAAAAAAAATGAAAAAAAAAAATTAAGAGGCTCAGAATCCTGTGGGAAAACATCAAGAATCCTCAAAAAAGTATATTTGGATAGTGAAAGGAAGCTGGAAAAGGGTGAGGGGAGTCAGAAAAAATTCTGAAGGAATAATAGCCAACATTTTTCCAAATCTGAGGAAAAATATTAACTCACAGATCCAACCCCCTTATTTTAAAGGTTTGGAGTTATTGAGAGATTCTTCTCTTAATATCCCATAGACAGCCAGTGGTAGATTAAGGATAATATCCAGAAACATGTCTCCTAGGCAGACAATTTCCATCACATATTATTATTCCTTAAATCAGTGTTGTGTCACATCAAATTATCCTTCATTTGAACCAGATTTAATCTGTTTATTTGTTACTCAATCTTCCTAATTTAAAAAATGAAAAAAGAGTCTGAGGGGAAAACAATGGCTTCTATATAAAACAATAATAATAGGTTAGAGATATTCATATGATTTTTTTCCTATGAAAGAATTTAAGTGAGAAATAAATATTTTATATTTATTTAAAATATTTAAAATAAATATTTTATATTTATATTTATAGCTGGCATCATTCAAAAACCAAAAACAAACAAAAATCTTGCAGGCCACCTAGAATAATGTTTAAGTTCATGGACTCTGAGGCCAGATTGGTCTGAATTCAGATCCTACCTCCTCTACTTGCCAGCTGAGTGATGTTAACTAAGTTAATTTCTCTTTCTATTGAAACTGTTTCCTCATTTTTAAGTAGATAATAAAGTTATCTACCTCGCTAATTTGATATAAAGATTGAAAGAGCTAATATTTATAAAACAGAATAGTGTATGGCTTATGTTAATGACTGTATAATTTAGTAAATGACAAGTAAATGACTTGACATCCTATTTAATTTTCCTGTTTTCCCTCTTGAGTGTTACATTTTTTAATTATTTTTTTTTACCTCATTTCCCTTTTCTTGCCTTCCACACATCATTTTGTTTTAAAAAGTATTTTGCTACAGAAATTGTTATTATAGAAAATTGAGAAAACACACTATTTTTACAAAACTAATCAATTCTGTTATGAGAGACATTGGTTCTTGTCTCATGGAATCAAAGAATGAATCTCGTGGACAAAGGAGAGTGAATAAAACCAAAAGAAGATTTTTTTTTTTTTTAATGAGAGACCAGAGAGAGAGGCAGAGGGAGAAGCAGGTACCATGCAGACAGCCCAATGTGAGACTCGATCCCAGGTCTTCAGGATCTTCAGGATCACACCCTAGGCTGAAGGGGGCACTAAACTGCTGAGCCACCCGGGTTGCCCTGGAAAGAAGTTTCTTAAGTCAGGATACAGAGAAAGTTCTCAGAACTTAAAAAGATCCTGTCATGGTTGTTACTGGGGGCTTGTAGTGTTGCTTTTTTATTGGAAGCCAATCAGGGAACCTAAGTCCTTTTAACATTATCTACTGATATCACTGTTGATAAGGACTAGTGATAACAATTTTAATGGCTTACTTCTTCTTTGGGGTCTGGTTATTTGTTGGTCACAGATGACTGTCATAAAAAAGACTCCCTCCCCACCCACACCTAGGGCAGAGTAGTCTGGCTTCTTCCCTTATCTCTGGTTTCCTTAGACCTTAGCATTTTGGGGATTTTTGTGATCCTGATTTCATGGCCCCCTACCTAGCCCTGCCCAGCCCCATTTGTCCCTAACACAATTTCATATTAAATGTGATCCATCATGCCTTTTCTCATATTTTATTACAAGTATTTCATATGTTAAATATTTAAATTTATTTTATGATAATTCTTTAATATTTCCTACCTTGTTTTGAGAGTTTTCCATTATAAATAATGCTATAATAAATGCCCCAATGATTTATCTACATATCTTCCTTTTTTGATCAAAGACCTTTTTTCTACTTTGGCTGGCTCTGACTTCAGTAATGCCAAACATATTCCAGTGCCCTCATTCCCAAATAAACCCTCTTTCAACTATCCTAGTTCTCTCGCTACTCTTTCTCCTCCCTGGTCTTCACCTAATACCTCAAAACAAGTGCCAGCACACGCTGCTTATTCACATCACTCATCTACTTCACAGAGTCTTACATAGACTCTTGAGACTTTACTATGAGCAGTGCTAGTCCAGTAAAACTGTATTGTTAAACATCACAGATACCAAATTGATGACATTTTCAACTGTGTAGCACATAAAATTGCTGCTTAAAACTCTACCACCTAGAATTCTGTTCCCTTGGATTTATGACTTTCTTAAAAATGCTTTTTACACTAGTCAGTGATTGAAATCTACTGAAGATGGTTTGACTAAAAAGTGACATGTATCTGTGCATGTGACTTAAACATCTAGATTATATACCTTGAAGTCTTGTTGAGCACAGGGCTAAAGTCCTAATAGTATTCTTCCTCTTACTTTTTTTTTTAAGTTTTTATTTTTATTTTAATTAATTTTATTTTAATTTTTAATTTAATTTAACTAACTTGCAGTGTTATATTAGTTTCAGGGGTACAATACAGCGATTCAGCAATTCTACACATCACCCTCTACTCATGAGGACAAGTGCCCTCCTCAATCATCATCACTTCTTTTACCCCTTTCCCCCCACCTCCCCTCTGGTAGCCATCAGTTTGTTCTCTATAGTTAAGAGTCTGTTTCCAGTTTTTTTCTCTCTCTTTTTTTCCACCCTTTCCTTGGTTGTTTATTTCTTAAATTCCACATGTGAGTGAAATTATATGGTATTTATCTTTCTCTGACTAACTTATTTCACTTAGCAGTATATTCTCTAGCTCCATCCATGTTGTTGCAAAGGTCTTCCTCTCACTTTTTATGTTGTTCCATTAAAGTGGGATCTTTTCTTGTGGTAAATTGTCCAGCAGCAGCTCCACACTTATATTTTATATGTAAAGCAATTCCAGAATAAAAGAGCCTCTCTATTACTCCACCAGATTTCCCTAAGGGTCTCATTGGTCTGCTTTCATTTGCATGCATATCTCTAAAGCAATCATGATGGCTGGAGCTATTGATTCACAAGTTTTGATACATACCATATATATGCTGTATATAATATTATATGCTATATATTATATAGCAAATAATTATACAAATATATATATATATACATAATTAGCAACATATTACTTTTATTCCATTCCCATTATCCTATTCCGGCTTCTGTAACTCATATCAGGAAGATTATATACTATTTTCTTGGTTGGTCTTCTTGAACCTTGGCCTGTCATGCATTTCTGATATTATACTTTCCATAAAGCACCATTTTAATCATGTCATTCTCACTGCTGATCCATTTTCACAGATTTCATGCTGACGATTGAAGTCTATCCAACTTAGATTGCCATTTAGAACCTTTCGTAATATGGCTTTAAGAAATTGTCCGGTATTTGATTACAACTTCTAGCTTCTTACTTGTGATTTTACTGTAAAGTTGCTTTTCTTCTAATAATCCAAATTAAAACAAAGATCCTCCATGTGACTTTTAACAAGCCACTTGACCTTTAGGTTCTTTTGTTGTAAGGACAAATTAAAATGTGTCTCTGCATATCGTTTGACTGCTCTGTTGAATTTCTCAGTGCCAAGAACTTTGAGCATCTAAGATTACCTTTTGTTAGTTGCAGATCATTATGTCCACTGACCCCAAAATAACTGTAGGTTAGTAACTACGGTGATTCCTAATTGAAAAACCTGGGTGTCATCTAGCAGACAACATTCATTGTTCTGTTTTAATTTACTACATGGAATTAAACTTTTATTCTTTACCTTTGAAGTGTCTTTACAACTTTAACATTGCCATATTGTACTGTCCATTTAGATAGGTAGATTTTCATTAAAAACCATGTACAGTTTAATCAATCCTCTTCAGCAAGCTCTGAATTGTTTTATGGTATTGATCACAATAGATCTAAACAAATCCCTTGGGAAGAGACAGAAAACTAGCTGGGGCTCTTGTGTTTTTTCTGATTCTGAAGAAGCTCTATTTTTCCAGCTTTGCTTTTTGAGTGAGTTTTGCAAGGTATTTCCAGCTCACATCCTGAAATAAATTACAACCTAAACCCAAAAACAATATCTTTGATTTATAAACAGAAAATCTTCTTTATTTCATTATGCTTAGTTTTAACAATTATCTCTCTTGGAATTGAGAGGGTGAGTTGTGCCTTCCTAACGGACACTCATTCTATGATGCCCAACTGACTAGAAGGCCAACACTATTGTCAGTCAAGTTTGTTACCTCTTAGTACCATAGAAACTCACTATCATTGCTCCTTTCACAGCTCAGTCTGATCTTCTTGGCTACTATATATTGAAACAAGACTTCTGTGGACTTTTGACAGTTTCCCAGATACCTGTCACTCATGTACCAGGAGCTCTCCTTTGTACCTGTATTTCTTATACTTCTAGAATATTTTATCTCAAAGCAGATCGGGCTTGCCTCTCTAAATATCCTTTTGACTTTTTAAAAAATAATTTTAAATCACTATTTAAAATTTGTATTAATAAGAAGAACAAAATTTGTTATTTATATTTTACTATTACTGCTGTTATTAGGTCACATACCATGAGAGAATGGTTAACAGCACAAGCTATGAAACTAAACTGCCTCTATTGAAGGCTGACTCTGCCATGTATTTGCTATGTAACATGGATAATGTTACTGAAACTTTCTAAACCAATCCCTATTCATGACTGAAGTATGTATTCTGCAAATGGCTGACAGTGTTTCCAAATAACAGCCTTCAGCATTTGCCCCTTTTAAAAAATGGCCCCTGACTTAAGAGCTGTCTAGCTCTACGTTATTTATACCCAATGTCCCCAGGAAAGTGACCATCCAATGTCTAATCAACTCTAATGTATAAACCCATTCCCCTTACCACAATGCAGGACAACTTTCAGGAGCCAGGCCATCTTCATTTCTCCTGCTTCTCAGGCCAACTTCTCACTTTGCCCAATCTGATTCTGCCTCTTTGGCTTCACAAGAACACATTAGAAGAATCCAACCTACAAGAATAACAATTACTCTTCCTTAGCACTGTTCAAAGTATTAAGTAATCAGACCAAATATGTAAGAGGATATTTCTTCCCTTCAAACAGCTTAGAGATGTGTTTTCAAAATTGAAGATAATAAAATTATTTTAGTTGGTCACTATTAACTTTTTATAAGGTAGCAAGAAAACCAAGAATGTTAATAGTCTTCTCAAGTAGTAAGGACAAGACTTTCTTTTTGTGAAATTTGGTTATAGTTTTATAGATTGATTCATCCAGAAAATCTAAGAAAGTAATAAAATCAACTGTTTAACTTTTATTTAGAAAAAAAATACATTAAACATTCAGAGAGACATTCAATGAGACATCTTATACACTATAACATTTTTATAAATTGCCACGATATTTGACTTGCATTATCAAAAGTCTATGCCAAAATTACTTAAAGTTTCTTAAGGAAAGGAATGTGTCATTTGTCTTTCCTATTATAGAGGTTTATTAAGGATCTTTCTTGAACTGGCACCATGATTGGCACTGGTTTTGTTTACTATTGTAATCCCAAAAGTAATCCTAGTGCCTGGAAGATCACAGGCCATTGAAAACTGCTTTTTCATGCAAAAATGAGTGATGACAGCATTTGGGATAATGATACCTGAACTTAATTGCTATTTGTCATGCATATGAGTTGTAGCAATTTCTCTTAACCTTTCTGCTCTTAAAGATGGTTAAATGTAAATTAAAGCTGAAGAAAATAGTAGATATATCACACCATGTGTGAGGAGACTTCAGAGAGATAGTGTGCACAAAAATTAATATAAACAATAAATAACAGTATAAATTTTGGATTCATTTTTGTCTTATTCATGTGACATAGAATAAAATGCTGAATTGCCTATTAAATGCTCACCATGAGAGCCTTAACATTCCCTTCAGTTTAACATTCCCTTCAGATTAAATTTTAGACAGTCTTCTTCCTGACTCTATGTCCCTCTCTTCCCTTTTCTTAGAGCATTTAACTATAGAAAAAAACTTGTAAATTCTTTCTCTTTTCTTTAAGATGTAAATGTTTCAAAAATCCTCTTGCCAGTTTTACAACCCAGAACTGCCTCTCTCAAGGACCTGCAGCCATTTCTTTGAAATGATTTATCAAGGAAAATTGGACACCTGTCTTCCAGTCTCTGTGGGAGGCCTGGAGCCCAACTGAGATGGGTGCCTTGCTCCAAGTTATAAAGCTACCTCTTGTTCTCTTGTCATGAACATATGAGAAAGTTTACTTTTGTTTTGGGTAAAGCTAATTAGCAAACACAGATAGCTTTTGATCTGTCTCTCTCTTGCCAATGTTTAAAAAGCTTCCCATATTTGTTTAGTAGAGGTGAGGGCAAACTGAGTTCTGGCTTCTTCCATTGCAATCGCTTTGAATAAAGTTTTCCTTTCCCATTTGACTTTGGTGCAATATTTGCTTTGACAGTGTCAACTAAAATTTATTACCATTATTACCAAAATCTATCCTTTCTGAAATGTTTTAATATGTATAAGGAAAATAAGCAGAAGGATAAAAAAATAAAGTGTATAGTGGAGGAATCAAATAAGAGCTTTAAAAGCAAGTAGAAGCTAGTTGAAAAATATTTTCATTAAACACTGGCTGTTTCCCATGAAGTTACAGAGATGGAGAGGTGAAAGCACTCTCAGAAATTATTGTACCTCTGGATACTACAATTTTTTTCTAAGGGGCTCAGACTGAGCATAGACATGCTCAATGTTCCAATGGTCATATTTTTCCTCCAGACATATTTAGAAAAATAAATAATGAAAAGGAGGTAGTATTCTCCCCAAATTGTACAAATGTCAAAAAATATAGCCACCCTTCTGAGTGTTATTGTGCCTTGCTGTCTCACCCAGGCAGAATCATCATTCCTTTTGTCAAAACACACTGAAAATAATGTGTGAAGAATTGGAAGGACTCTTTCATTTTTCCAGTGATAAATTAACACCATGATGGTCCCTGAACTCAGCTACCTATTCTCAGCAAAGTCAAGCAAATTGAAGGATTATATAGAGAGTGCCAAGAATTAATAAACTCTAGAAAGGGTGGTTGCTTCTAAGTCATGCTACAAAGTTATTGCAGTTTGCGAGAAGGCTGACTATGAAGAATCTTCTCACTATAAATATTCATGTGTATAATTATTTCTTGCTTCCCCAAGACTGGCACTCAATGTTTGAGAAATTGACATTAATATGCTCATTTAAAATGTTTGTTATACTTACGCAAAATATATGTCTATATGTAACAGAAAATTTAGAACATAGAAATAAGAAGTAGGAACCTAAAATTATCCATAAATCTACATTTTACTGATAGCCACTATTAAGGAAATTTTACAAAAATTTTGCACGTATATATAGAATATTTAGCATAGCTTGATGTTTAGCTTGTACTCTAAAGCAGTATTGCTCTAACTACTATATCACTATTAGTACATTTCATTCTCGCAAGAGTCCTGTATGATAAGCACTATTCTTATCCATATTTTACAATCAAAGAAATTTGCATAGAAAGCTTTGTTAAGTAACTTGTCCAAGATCACAAAGAGTAAGTGATCAAGCCCAATTTTAGTTAAGCAATTTGACTTTATCACCCATGCTCTGATATGTTTATAATCAAATTCTAATTTTGAGAAATTAGGTTTGCTATAAGTTTTTCAATAATATACACAATTTAATGGTGAATTTATTGTAAGTGCATTTTTTTGTGCCTGTTTTTCTACTTATCTCTTTGGGTTAAATTTTTAGAACAGGGCTGCTTAGACAAAGAGAATGGCTATTTTAAAAACTTTGATGGATATTGTCAAATTGTCCTCAATATGATTTTTCTAGTTTTATTCCATTTGTATTATAAAAAAAGAGTCTTCATTTTTGCCTTCTCAGAGTAGATTATTTTCTACTCTACCCCACCACCACTGTATCTGAAAATTCAGATGAAAACAAGATCTATTGTAAATATAAACTATAATATACTTTTTCCTTAATTGCCAGAAGATACTATCTAGAAACACTTGTTCATTTTCTGGTTATTTTTTTGCAACACTTTGAAAAGAACTCTTAAATTCACCTTAGTTTACTTCCATTAATTTTATTAATTCAAGACATAGTAAGTATAGACTACTTTGCTAGGTATAGTCGATGATGCAAAGATAAATAATGTTGTTCCTTTTCTTTATTAGCTTGCTATGTAAAAGGGAAGTTTTCCATGTAAAAAGTTAAAGCATAAGGCAGGGTAAAGATCTTGCTAACTATAGTTCAAGCAATGTATTATTATTATTATATTGCAGAAAGGTGAAGAGAGAATCATGTCATTAATTTTGAGTGAAGTGGTTACAGAACCCTCCATTGGAGTTGCCTTTAGAGTTGAGACCTAAATGAGAAAGAGCATTTGGACAGAGGGAGAAAAGGCTGAAGGACATTCCTGACCTAGGGGACATGACAAAGCAAGCCATGAACACAAACAAGTTCATAATGTTTTCTGAAAATAAATAGGGATTTTAGAAATATCTGTTTTCTTTTTTTTATGAATTGGGGGTGTTTAGTGGAAGATAGAATTAATTTCTTCCAACTCTAAGAAGAAATCTTATCATCTCCTTATGTAAACAAGTTGTTCTATCAGCTTTTTAATCAACACTGCCCCCAAGAGGGCCAGGTATTTCCATTGATAAAATTTGTTCCACATAAAACCCCCATAAATTAGCCATTAAAATGAAAGTGTATTAGTTACTTGCTTTGTGCCTAACTCTGTCCAAGTCACTGATAAGACCGTTGTCTGCTTAAGACCGTTTTTTTCAGTGAGCTTATATTCTAGGGGAGGGAGATAAAAGAAATACACAGATATGTAAAAAGAAAAGATTAATAGTTAAAGCTAAATGATGAAAATAAAACAAGAAGCTGAGATAGACAAGAAGCAGCCAGCCAGGCAGAGACTGAGGGAGCATATTGCAAGTAGAATAGAAAGAACCTATAGTCAGGAGGTAATTATCATAAAAGAAGAGGGATAAGTGATGTTGACAGTGATGATAGCTACGTTCAGTCTGTTGCCACAATTAACATCACCTTTAGCTTCCTGTGCAAGATTATTTGATGTCTACTTATTTTTATTTTTTTATCTGCTCAGGAGTGTATGCAGCAAGCTTTAAAAAGTATTATTGTATTTTTTTTATTCACATACACTAAGGCATTACTGAAATTCTTCCCCAGTCACTAAATATCTTCTTTCTATCTTTAGATGCCCAGTAACCAATACCTATCATCCTATTCAGCTGCACGTTCTGGATCATAGATCATCAACGTAGTCAGATCATCAAAGAGTTCTTGAGCTCTTTAAACATTCTACTCAAAGCAATTTGATACATCAACTCTAGATGATGTTTGTTTCAAGGATTTTTTTCCATCTTTGAGAAATGATTATAGAATGAGTTTTCCTATCAAAATCTACCTATTATTTTGTGTCCAAAATTGGGCTTGCATCTTCCACATAACTTCATTTTAATTTGATTGTACTAGTAGCATTTATCAGTCGCTTGATACTCTTTCTTTTCCTTTTATCCTGTGGCATTACACATTTTTTGTAATATACATTGTAAATAATACTATACATGTAAAACTATATTTTAAAAATGTTCCTAATGAGAGACTCCTAACTCTGGGAAACAAACAAGGGGTGGTAGAAAGGGAGGTGGGCAGGGGGTGGGGGTGACTGGGTGACGGGCACTGAAGGGGGCACTTGATGGGATGAGCACTGGGTGTTATGCTATACGTTGGCAAATTGAACTCCAATAATAAATAAATAAATAAATAAATAAATAAATAAATAAATACAAAAATGTCCCTAAATGTATTTTTATTTGCCTAAATATTAAGCTAGTTATAATGCATATCATTTACATATGTTGTTATAACCATTGACTATTTTTATAAGAAGTTGCGTGTGTGTGTGGGGGGGGTTCTTTGTTTTTTATTTATTTTTTTATTTTTTTAAATTTTTTATTTACTTATGACAGTCACACACACAGAGAGAGAGAGAGAGGCAGAGACACAGGCAGAGGGAGAAGCAGGCTCCATGCACCGGGAGCCCGACGTGGGATCCGATCCCGGGTCTCCAGGATTGCGCCCTGGGCCAAAGGCAGGCGCCAAACCGCTGCGTCACCCAGGGATCCCGGTTCTTTGTTTTTTTAAATCCTAATAAGCCCTGTGCTACATAGTGCAATTATCACCATATAGGATCATGGAATAAGTCTAGTAATGAAAATTTTAGGAATTGTAGTGGAGACTTGTACCCAAATTATTGAATATCTCCCTTAATGAAAAAAGAGGCAATTTAGCTATTTCTCAAATAGCTCACTGAGTATCAACCTTGGCCATTTGAAACTACACTTCCTAAGTTTTTAAAATCTTACTAACACTGTAAAATGAATACTAAATGTTTGTACTTGTTTAGCTTATGAATAGAAGTTCTTTGGGGTTTTCAAGTTGTTTGGAGATTGTCGCTTGATGTATTACTTTAATCATTTTGCTGTTTTAATCAATGTGCACATGTGCTCAGAGAGATCTGACGAGTGTAATATAATGCACGCCAAAAATAACAAGCAGGAAAACCTCTGGGTCCTCTCCAATTCCAAAATATAATGTAATCTCTGAACCAAATGAAAGTGTCCCCAGTCCAATTTGTTCAAGGCAACATGATCAATTTATATCTTCCCAAAGAGAAATAAAAGGTAGGAAAATGTAAAGGCAGTTGGAGCCTCAAATATATTCAGAAATTCTCTGAACACGTCAAACAAATATCATTTTCACCTGAGGAAAAGAACCTTAGAAACAAATGTTTCAGAGTTACACAGCAGTGTCCTTTTAGCTAATGCTGTAATAGAAAATAAAATAAGTGTAAGCATGTGGAAGTCAATCAGCCATAGTGGAATTTAGGTTTTAAGGCTTTATTCAAATCACATATACAACTATTCTACTAGTTATACCAGTTAATCTTTATTGTATGTTTACTAGGTGTAGACAGACCATTAAAAATGTTGTCTCGGGATCCCTGGGTGGCGCAGTGGTTTGGCGCCTACCTTTGGCCCAGGGTGCGATCCTGGAGACCCGGGATCGAATCCCACATCGGGCTCCCGGTGCATGGAGCCTGCTTCTCCCTCTGCCTGTGTCTCTGCCTCTCTCTCTCTCTGTGACTATCATAAATAAATAAAAAATAAAAATAAAAAAAAATTAAAAAAAAATGTTGTCTCATTTTAATCCACACAAGAATCTAAGAGGAGAGAAATTTATTATTATTTCCATCTTTAAAAATGAGCAAACTGAGGATTAGAGAGTTCAAGCAACAGATCAGTGTTAAAACGTTGGCATAAATTAAAATAAATGAATTGTTTTCTTTCTTATTTATTTACTGCATCACTCAAAATAAAATTTCTTAGTGCATCTGGATGTCTTCTTTAGAGAAATGTCTGTTCATGTCTTCTGCCCATTTTTAATTGGATTATTTGGTTTTTTGGGTGTTGAGTTTGATAAGTTCTTTGTATATTTTGGATGCTAACCTTTTATAAGATATGTCATTTATGGATATCTTCTTCCATTTCATACATTGCCTTTTAGGGTTTTTTTTTTTTATTTTTATTTTTTCACTGTACAGAAGCTTTTTATTTTGAAGTAGCCCCAATAGTTTATTTTTGTTTTTGTTTCCCTTGTCTAAGGGGACATATCTAGAAAAATGTTTCTACAGTCAGCGTCAAAGAGGTTACTGTCTGTGTTCTCTTCTAGGATTTTTATAGTTTCAGATCTCACATTTAGGTCATTGATCCATTTTGAATTTATGTTTTTTATGGTGTAAGAAAGTGATCTAGTTTCATTCTTTTGGGTGTAACTGTCCAGTTTTCCCAACACCATTTGTTGAAGAAACTGCCCTTTTCTCATTGGATATTCTTTTCTGCTTTGTGGAAGATTAATAGACCATATAGTTGTGGGTTTATATCTGGTTTTTCCATTCTGTTTCATTGATCTATGTGTCTGTTTTTGGTATGAGTATCATACCATTTTGATTAGCATAGTTTTGTAATATAACTTGAAGTCTGGAATTCTATTGTCTCCAGCTTTGCTTTTCTTTTCCAACATGGCTTTGCCATTCAGGGTCTTTTGTGGTTCCATACAAATTTTAGGATTGTTCTAGCTCTATAAAAAGTGGTGTTGGTATTTTGATAAGTATTGCATTTGTGTCTAGATTGCTTTGGGCAGTACAGTCATTTTAATAATATGTGTTCTTCCTACCCATGAGCATGGAATATCTTTCCATTTCTTTGTGTTGTTTTAACAGTGTTCTATAGTTTTCAGAGTATAGAGGACATCTGGATGGCCAATGACATATGAAAAGATGTTCATCACCTTCAGGAAAATGCAAATCAAAACAACAATGAGATATCACCTCACACTTGTCAGAATAGCAAAATAAAAAACACACGAGGATATGGAGAAAAAGGAACACTCATACACTATTAGTGGAAATGCAAACTGGTACAACCACTCTGGGAAACACTTGGAAGTTCCTCAAGAAGTTACAAATATAACTACCCTATGATCCAACAATCACACTACTGAGTATTTGCCAAAAGAACACAAAAACACTAATTCAAAGGGATACATGCACCACTATGTTTATAGCAGCATTATTTACACTAGCCAAGATATGGAAGCAGCCCAAGTTGTCCATTGATTGATGAATGGGTAAAGAAGTTGTGGGTTGTGTTTGTGTGCATTTGTGTAATAGAATATTATTCAGTCATAAAAAATCATTAAATCTCTCCATTTAAAATAACGTGGATGGAGCTAGAGAGCATAATGCTAAGGGTAATAATCAGTAAGAGAGACAAATAGCATATGAATTCATTCATATGTGGAATTAAAGAAATAAAACAAATGAGTAAAAGGAGAAAGAGAGATAAAAACCAAGAAACAGTCTCTTAGTTATAAAGAACAGGAAAGCCTGGGTGGCTCAGTTGGTTAAGTGTCTGCCTTTGGCTCAGGCCATGATCTCAGGGTCCTAGGATTGAGCCCTACAGCAGGCTGCCTGCTCAGCAGGGAGCCTGCTTCTCCCTCTCCCTCTACTCCTCACCCCAGCCTGCTCATTCTCTCTCTCTCTCTTTCTCTCTCAAATAAATAAATAAAATCTTTTTAAAAATTATAGAGAACAAACTGATGGTTATCAGAGGGGAGTGGGAAGTTGGGTTAAGTAGGTGATGGAGACTAAGTCATGCACTTGTTATAATGAGCACCAGGAGATGTGTGGAATTGAATCACTATATTGTACACCTAAAACCAATTTAACACTGTATGTTAACTAATTGGAATCAAAAGAAAAACTATAAAAAATTAAATAAAACTGAAAAATAGAAAAAGAAAATCTATTTGGGCAAAATGGGGGGATAAAAAAGGAAATAAATTTCAATTATTAAAACAATTCATTATGTTTGCTTTGTCTCTTTTAAAACAATGAATATTCTAGGGCTTGCAGCACATCTTAATTGAAATGTTATTTTGCAATGACTTCAAAATTGCATGAATAGAGTGGTTTGATACTTATGATGATTTGAAGACTCTATTTTTCTTCTGGTTTTCAACACTTATGCTCCTAATCTCAGTGCATTAATAAGATTTTTTTTTCTGAAATAATTGCAAAATGTAAGGTTATTTTCTGTTTTTAAGGGGAATGGGAATGGATTCAGAAAAAAAAATAATTATAAAAAAGAGGTAGACTCAAGAATCAGAAAATGACCAATCCAATTAAAAAATGGGCAAAAGTCCTGAACAGACATCTTACCAAGGAAGACAGATGAATGGCAAATAAGCATATGAAAAGATGTTCATCATATGCCATTGAGGAAGTGAAAATTAAAAGAACCATGAGATACCACTACACAACTATTAGAATTATCAAAATCCAAAGCACTGACAATACCAAATGCTGGTAAGGACGTGGAGCAACAGGAACTTCCATTATATTTGCTGGTGGGAATGCAAAATGGTACAGCCACTTTGGAGGATAGTTTGACAGTTTCTTAGAAAACTGAAAGTCTTGTTTCTACATGATCCAATAATCATACTCCTTGGTATTTACTCAAATGTGTTTAAAATGTACCCCCACAGAAAAACCTACACAAAGGGAACTCCTGGGTATATTAGTGGTTGAGTATCTGCCTTTGGCTCAGGGCATGATCTGGGTTGCAGAATCAAGTCCCACATCAGGCTCCTTGCATGGAGCCTTCTTCCCCTCTGCCTATGTCTCTGCCTTTCTCTCTCTCTCTCTCTCTCTCTCTCTCACTAATAAATAAATACAATATATTTTTTTAAAAAAGACATTTAAAAAACCTACACAAAGATGATTATAGCACTTTATTCACTCCTGAATTACATGCAGGTGGAAAAAACCCAAGTCAGCATAGCAAAAACACTAATAGCTGAATTGAGACTTGAAGCACTGTTCAGATTAGCCTCTGACTCATACATGATCAGAAAAACAGTTTGGTAAAAATGTAGCAAAGCCATTAAAAAACAATGTACAGGGAAGCCTGGGTGGCTCGGTGGTTTAGCACAGCCTTCAGCCCAGTGCATGATCCTGGGAACCCAGGATCCAGTCCCACGTCGGGCTCCCAGTGCATGGAGCCTGCTTCTCCCTCTGCCTGTGTCTCTGCCTCTCTCTCTCTTTCTCTCTCTCTCTCTATGTGAGTCTCTTATGAATAAATAAATAAAATCTTAAAAAAAAAAGATGGGGTCTTTTAAAGGTAATTAGAATTAGATGAGGTTACAAAGGTGTCATCTTCATTAATGAGATTAGTGTCCTTAAAAAGAGTCATAAGGAACTTGTTTCTTCTCTCTCTCTCTCCACCATGAGAGCACAGAAGATGGGTTTCCATAAACCAGGAAGTGGACTCTCACCGGACACCAAATATACTGGCACCTGAATCTTGGAATTTTCATCCTTCAGAACTGTGAGAAATAAATGTTTGTTTAAATAGCCCAGTTGATGACTCTATGTTATAGCAGCTCAAAATTACGAAGACAGATGACCCAAATATGGAAATTATCAAATAAGTATTTTAAATTAGTTATTATATTCAGCTACATAAAGCAAAGAAAGATACACTTGAAACTATTGGATTACTCAGTATAGTAGATAAATAAAAAGGAACCAGAAGGAACATTTATAACTGAAAATTATAATTTCTGAAATTTAAAAAGTATCTATCAATAAGAATATGTAGGGCAGCCCAGGTAGCTCAGCGGTTTAGCTCTGCCTTCGGCCCAGGACATGATCCTGGAGACACGGGATTGAGACCCATGTTGGGCTGCCTGCATGGAGCCTGCTTCTCTCTCTGCCTATGTCTCTGTGCCTCTCTCTCTCTCTGTATGTCTCTCATGAATGGATGAATAAAATCTTAGAAAAAAAAAGAATATGTATAGAATGTTTGGTGTTCAATAGCAGAATATAGATAGATATCAAAACAATGTACAGCAAACTTGAAGATAGTCCACATACATTATATAATCTGAAGAGTAAAAAAACAATTGCAAATAAGAACTTATTTAAATTATTATAAAATAAACTCAGTAGCAGGGAGCTGGAGTAAAGTATTGTCCAAAGACCTATCAAATACCTGGAGTGCTAGAACAAAAGGGGAAATAATTGAGGTAGAGAAAAATAACCTATAAAAATATTCTTCAAGAATAAAGCATTCTCAGATGAGGGAAGAAACTAAAAGAATTTGCCCTGAGCATTCCAGCTAAAATAGTATATTGATGGCATGTATAAAAATCATCCCCTACCATATGCTGCTTTTAGAAGAAATATTTTAATAAGACACAGGCTGAAAACAAGTGAATGGACAAATATACACCATGAAAACAAGAAACACACATACACAAAAACTAAGCTAATGATTTAATTATAGTTGACTTCATGATAAATCTGATTGCCAGAGGGGGAAAAGGATCTCATGTAATGATTAAATAAACAATTCATCTGGAAGATATGAAAATTATAAATGCATACACATCTAATGCCAGTGCCTAAAAACTCATGATGAAAACTGAAAGCATTAAGGGAGAGATAGATTCCACAAATACCTTATAAGTTAAGATCTCTGTCTTGGTAGTTGATATAGCACCTAGATAAAAATATCAGTAAAGGCATAGAAGCTCTGAATCAATGAGCTGAATCTAAATGACATTTATAGAACACTATAACCTAGAACTGCAGAATGTACATTATTTTCAATTGTGCATGCTACAGTCAATAGGACAGACCACATGCAGGGTCATAAAACAAGTCTTAATATAATGTAAATGGATTTAAAATTATAAAATATGTTCTATGTCAGAGTTAAATTAGAAAACTTCAGGGGGTTGAGGAAATGAGGAGATAATGATCAAAGTGTACAAACTTCATATAAGATTAATAAATTCTGGGGACTTAATGTATAGCATGGTGTTTATAATTAATAATACCTTATTATATACCTGAAATTTGCTGAGAGTACATCTTAAATGTTTTCACCCCCCAAAAGAAATGATAGTTACTTAACAGGATGGAAGTGTGAACTAATAGAGATCGTATTAATAATTTTGCAATTTATAAATGTACCAAATCAACATTTTGTGCACATTAAACATATGAAATGTTACATGCCAACTATGTTTCAATAAAGCTGGAAAAAATAAAATTAAATAAATGACACAAAAGTTTTTATCAAGAAAACAATGTCACAGGAAAGCCTCAAATACTTGAAAATTAAATTTTGTTGAGTAGTATATGCATCAAATATAAATTTGCATTAAATGACAGTTAATGTCTTTTGATTGTGTTATCTCTATTACTGTCTGTATAATTTTTTGTACAAATTATGTTCTAAGATAGCCCAGCCTGTCTGCTCAGCTATGCCCAAGATTGACAAGGAAAGGGGATTCATTTTTAAGTACCACATCTCTACATAAGTGGAGAACAATCAAGATTCACAATATAGGCCTTCTGTGTTTCCCAACTGGCCAGAGCCAAAGAAAAAGTAAATTTTTTCATTCCTTCATGACAGGAAAATGTGTAGAGCTTGAAGCAAGGAACTCATCCTTCCACACAGACTGTCTCCCAGTCTTTATCTTTGATTTCTTTTCAAAGAAATTGATCCTGCGTCCTTGAGAAAGACAGGTCTAGGTGGTAAAACTGGAAAAAGCTCTTAGAAAGATTTAGCTTGCCGTTTCCTTAAAAGTAAATGTACTAGGAAAGGGGAGGAAGAGGAAATTCTGTGGTTAAGCCATCCAGGTTCCTTAAGGATCAGTGTGAGAGGGAAGTAGGGAGCTGGAGGCAAGAAGCAGGAATATAAGGTTTCTTAAGCAGAGGAAATGGTTAAGGTCTTCTTGTTCAGTATCAATTGTTAAACAATTTCAAACCAATTATGAATAAATTTAGTACTTAAGGACTTTTGGAGTTCAGATGAAATAACTGCAGGGGGTTAAACTAGAGAGGAACGGGTGAGATTTTCTCTGACTTAGAATAATCAGTTGATGTAAATTATCATCTTTACAAATTTGGTGTTGAAACAATTTAATTAATATAATAATTTCTTATACATAAAATCAGAGAAGATGCCTTCAGCACACACATTTTACAAATAAGAATGCTAATTGAAGTAACCTAAGTAAACATAAGTGCCTACAAAAATTTCACACTTGTACTCTGAAAGAATTTGATTTAATTTGGTTAGCAATTTGAAAATATAAAAATTGTACTATAAAGAACATTGCTGGAAGATTTCCCTACTATATTTTGATGCTCTTTTTTCCTAGAAGGGAGTTGATATTTTGAGAATACTTTTCCTTTTTTTTTTTTCCAGGAGGCTATATCAACATATGACAATTACATAGTTTATTCAATCATATTTACCTAAGTACTATCAATGCAAATAAATATTAAAAGAGGAAACAGGCAATACATTTGCAGATTCAAATGCAAAGGAATAGCATCCATTTACCTGCTATGCTTAAAACACTTTATGGTAAGGATTAATGTGATCCTATTACTATTATGCCAAATTCTCAAAAGAAAACACTGAAGATCACAGAATTAAATATTTTGCCCAAAGCTATGTAGTTAATGTTTGTGGGAACATTGATGCAATCCAAATTTGGCTCACTGTAAATCTTGTTCTTTTCCTTAGAGTGTATCTGCCATCTGAGACAAACTGCTGTAGTGAATGTATCCTTATTTGGTTATACTCTATAGACAGTGACCATTTCACTTTATAAAACATAACAAACTCAATAAGTTATTGACTAATTAGGGACGCCTGCATGGCTCAGCGGTTGAGCACCTGCCTTTGGTATAGGGTGTGATTCTGGAGCCCTGGGATTGAGTCCCACATTGGGCTCCCTACATGGCGCCTGCTTCTCCCTCTGCCTGTGTCTCTGCCTCTCTTTCTCTGTGTCTCTCATGAATAAATAAATAAAATCTTTTAAAAAAGTTATTGAGTAATTAGGTATTTTTAAGTAATAGGAATATCAACAATCTTCTATTAAGATATTATTAATTGATTTATAACATCATTTTAACAACTTTTCAAAGCTCAAAAATAATTGTGTTATAAAAGTACTTTTTTTCAGAAAGACATGTTAAAAAGCCAACAACTTTTCGAGGGGTGGGGGTGTGTTATACAAGAAAGAAACTGAAAAGAGAATGAATGGCTTACAGCCTGCTCACTGCCTATCAAGCAGAACCAAACCACAATAATTTATACACATCTTTCCACACCACACAAACACATGAATGTACATTCCCACACAGATCAGTACTATTGTCACCAAGGTTAAACCTAGCTAGTCCCTGAAGGTCTCGAATGGAGAGTATTCAAGTCAGCAAAAGGTCTCAATAAGCTTCTTGGGCTTTGTATTAAAAATAATTCTGAGAATAAAATTTGTGGGAAGTTTCCATACCTAAGTCTTCAGCTTCACTAAGAACAGAATAGGTCACTTCTAAGTAGAATGAACATCTTTAGGCTTGCATTAATAAGCTATTTCTTTATTCACTTTACAAAGTGATCTTCTAGTTAAATGTAATCAAGAGGATGAAAATTGACATTGTGTCTCTAAATATATTTGGAAGTGATTAGTGCTTGGAATAAAAAGAGAAGCCATTATGTCAAGCTCTGGATGGTACCTGTGCATTATCTGAGCATGTATATATAATATGTACAATGTTTTACTCTTCTCAAGAAATTAGATTTTAAAATATTCTGAGCTTACTGGGATCCATCATATATCTGCTAAGTGTATGCCTCAAGACAGAATTTACTGCAGTCAAAGGATGAGAGTTTTGAATGTGAATCCTTATGAATAAAATGAGTGTTTAATTTTTTTTTTCTCCTACCATAAGGTAAGGTACATTGAAGCTAAGGTAAAATTCTCCCAAGAAACCTGCTTCTTTAGAGTTGGTTGACATTTGAACTATCTCCTTATTGACAATTTGTTGTTTTTCTTTCCCCTGAGGGTTCTAACAATGTATGTTCAAATTTATCGTACCTTATTATGTGATTTTTGGCTCTGGGGTTCAGGGGCAAACAGAGAACTTTGGTAAGATACAGCAACAGTAGCAGAAGCAACACAATTCTTTTTCGAGGACCATTGCTGATTATTAGCCCGAAAATGTTATTTGACCAATTGATATTTTTGTGACTAAAATGATTATCTGAATTTCAAAACACAAAGTATGCCTTTATTCTGACTCTCAAGTTTAATTGCTCCTTATATAAGTAGATGAACTGGTCTATGGAGTTCAGATATTCTCAGTAACAGAAATTAATCTAAATATTAGTCATTTGGAATCAAGAGCAAGAGTCAGATTTTAACGTAGTTTGTCAAATAAACATTAACCACATGACTATGTTATAAAATCATATTGATTTAACTTCTAGTAATTGTAGTGAGCTACATAATTTACCAGTTATATTCTATATAGATTTCAACTGTTAGTAGTCGTATATAATTCTCTCCTTCTTAGTCTTTTGCTCTCTCTGTAAAGTAACAAGAGTAATGCAGGTGAATATTTTCATTTGCTTCAATAATAAAGTAAGTGTTTCTTTTCAAAATTGACCTGAAAAAATATTATTTATCTTATGCAGCATGAAAACGACAGAATGTAAGAAAGGCTTACATGACTACAAGTCCCTGAAGAAGGGTGAAAAATACCTGGAACTTCCTGCAGTGGGTTTATCCACCTACAACCACACAGGGACCAATTATACAGATTGAAGATGGCTTGACAGAATCAAGAATGAGTTCAGGAGCCCCTGAGACAGAATCGAAGATTAGATCAATACAATCCTGGCATAAATGAAAAAAGAGGTAATTAATACAGGAGGTGAACCAATAAATTAGGCAGTCGTGTTCAGGAAATGGTGCGGGACTTTTGCTGCCCTAAAACTTCCTCTGTAACCACATGGAAAGGTTCAGATTAGTTTGGATTCTTTTCTGTAAATAATGTTTCCTCATTTAATTTATAAGACCTACTAGCTAGATATATGGGAAAGAATGAAAATGAAAATTTTGACTTTAAATATATTTACAAGTTATCTAGCATAGAAAGAAAAACAAACAAACAAACGGAAGTTACAATGCCAAGCCATGGCTTATACCTGTGTATCAGTATCAAGTCGATATTTAGGAACAAAATTTTTATTTGTAGATTATATTCCTAATTTCTGAAAATTTATACCCATAATTCTGCATACATAATTTTTTAATTTTTTAGATAATTAAAAAAGTACATAACACTTAAAGTACATAACTAAATCAAAAGTACATAACTAAATCAAATTTTATGATGAAAAATTAGCAAGGATTCAGAAATATTTTCAAAATTGTTATGAAGGCATTGTAACACATAGGGACTATTTTTAAATTGTGTAATTAATTATATACATTATCACATATGCACCATTAAACAGAAATGTGACAATCACATATGAAATTTTAGTAATGTCTAAATAATATTCCATAATGCTTTGGGAGGATATTAGGGAATCTTGTGTCTATATTCTGAGGTAGTGTTTTTTTTTTTTTTTTAAGATTTTATTTATTTATCTGAGATAGAGAAAGCACAAGATGGGATGGTGGGTAGAGGTGCAGGGAGAAGCAGACTTCCCACTGAGCAGGGAGCCTGATGTGGTACTCGATCTCAGGACTCTGGGATCATGACCTGAGCTGAAGGCAGACCCTTAACTGATTTAAGCCTCCCAGGCACCCCTGATGTAGTTCTTATCACATGGCAATGTTATTGTTTAGATAATGGTCAACAAAAAGTGTATGATCTCTCTAGGCACAGATTGCTGAAATGTCCAAGTATTGACTGTACACAGCCTATTTTGTTTTCTTTCCCCCAACCATTACTCTTTATATGAGCTTAAATATAACAAAAGTTATGCAACCAAAAAGGTTAAAGTTAAGTAAAATAGGAATACCAAATATTAACTGTGCATGTATAAATTACCTAAAAAGTTTTGGAAGTCAATTTTGAATTTAGCTGGCAATGTTTCTCCACATATGCACAACTGACTTACATTAGTAAGAAGTTGCTTGTTGTGTTTATTTTCTACTGTTGTGTAACAGATTACTAGTCCTAGTGACTGGAGACAACACCAGTTTACTAGGTTACAGCTTCTGTAGGTCAGAGATGTAGGCATGGTTTAGCTGGGTTCTCTGGATTCCCACAAGGATGAAATCAACATGTTAGCCAGATTGCATTTGAATCTGGAAGCCTGACTAGAGAAGCATCCAAGTCTAAATTCTATCAAATTGTTGGCAAAAATCATTACCAATAGACTGCAGATTCATAGCACCTTGCTTCTTTTAGAAACAGCAAAGAGAGACCATCTGCCTTCTCATGTCTCTAAATTCAGGGAAAGCCTGGACCCTCTTTTAGAGAGATTATATGATTAGATCAGGCTCACCAGGAAAACCTCTCCCTGTTGATTAAAGTAACTGATAGGGATCTTGATTCAATTTACAAAACTATTCCTCTTTTGTCATGTAATATGCAAGCATACATCATTTTATTGCACTTTGTTTTACTGCACTTCATAAATACTGTGTTTTGTTTTGTTTTTACAAATTGAAGTTTTTGGCTATCTGCATTGAACAAATCAATTAGCACCATTTTTCCAACAGCATTTGCTCACTTCCTGTCTCTGTATCACATTTGATAATTCTCAAATTATTTCAAACTTTTCCATTATTCTATTTGCTACAAGTGTGGTCTGTAATCAGTGATTATGGCTGGTTGAAAGCCCAGATGATGAGTAAGTAGTATTTTTTAGTAATAAAGTGTTTTTTAATTAAGATATTTACATTTTTTGGACATAATGCTATTGAACACTCAATAAATGATGGTGTAGACATGACTTTTATATGCACTGGGAAACTGAAAAATTCATTTGACTTACTTTACTGCAAATAATGCTGCACTAACTTGAAAAAACATATGCATCCCCTATGTTCATTGCAGCACTATTTGTAATAGCCAAGATATGAAAAACCTAAGTGCCCATATATGGATGGAAAGAAATTATATATCATATATATATATAATATATTATATAAGTCATAATAAGTCATAAAAGAGGATGAAATCTTTCCATTTGTGATAACATGGATAGACTTCAAAGACATTATGCTCAGTGAAATAAGTCAGAGAAAGACATTTATTATATGGTCTCTCTCATATACAGTATCTAAAAAAACACAACCAAACAGTTAATAGATACAAAGAACCGTTTGGTGGTTGCCACAGGCAATGGGTAGAGGGTATGAGACATAAATGAAGTGAGTCAAAAGTAAAAAGAAAAAATCCTATGGAGGCTTCCCAACATTAGGACAAAATCCCAGCTGCCCAATGGGCAACTCTGATCTCTGTCCCCATCTGCCACATCTTCCCCCTTCCCCTTGCCCTCCCAGCCTCATTAAAAATAAAAAAGAAGAAAACACAGTGTGTGAAAGGGTATATTCAACATGTGTAGAAGGCAAAATTAATTCTAAGATGCTTCTCAAAATTTTGTCTTATATTGTATATACTAAAATTGCCTCCCCTTGACTGTGGAACTTGTGAACATTTTCACAGGCATAACTCAGAGATACTGTGGGTTCATTTCTAGACCACCATAATAAAGTGGATATTGCAGTTTTCTGAGGAAACTCTATACTGTTTCCCATAGTGGTTGCACCAGTTTACATTCCCCCCAACAGTAGACCGTGGTTTTCTTTTTTCACATTCTTATCAACACTTGTTATTTCTAATCTATTTGAAAATGGCCATGCTGACATTGAGGTTTTGATTTGCAGTTCCCTGATGGTTAGTGATGTTGCATATCTTCTCATGCATCTGTTGGCCCTCAGTATGTCTTCTTTGGGAAATGTCTATACAATTCCTCTACCCTTTTTTTAATCAGCTTGCTTATTTTTTTCTTTTTTGCTATTGAATTCTGAGTTCTTTGTATGCATTGGGTATTATCTAATTTATGATTTGCAAATATTTTCTCATATTTCATAGGTTGCCTTTTCATTTTGCTGATTATTTCTTTTGTTGTGCAGAAGGTCTTGAATTTAACATAATTCTACTTGATTTTTGTTCACATGCTTTGCTTTGGGTGTCATATCCAAAAAAATCATTGCCAGGACCAATGTTGAGGAGCTTCTTCCCTATGTTTTCCTCTAGGAGTTTTATGGTAGCAGGTCTCCATTTTGAGTTTTTTTTTTTTTTAAGGTTTTATTTATTTATTCATGAGAGACACAGAGAGAAGGCAGAGACATAGGCAGAGGGAGAAGCAGACTCCTCTCAGGGAGCCCGATGTGGGACTCAATCCCAGGACCCTGGATCACTCCTTGAGGGGAAGGCAGATGCCCAACCCCTGAGCCCCCTATCTTGAGTTATTTTTTTGAGTGATGTAACATGGGGTCTGATTTCATTCTTTGGAGTTTGCCTATCAGTTTACCCACAGAATTTGTTGAAGATACTCTTTTACTCATTAAGTGTTCTGGACTTTCTTGTCAAATATTACTTGATCATATATGCAGGGGCTGACTTCTGGTCTCTCTTTTCTGTCCCATTAATTCATGTATCTATTTTAATACTAGTACCATGCTGTTTTAATTACCATAGCTTTGTAGTATATTTTGAAATCAGGAAATGTTTTTCCTTAGGATGCTTTGGCCATTTGGAGTCTTTTGTGGTTCCATACAAATTTTAGATATATATATGTAGGTATACATAGAGATATATAAATATATACATATATGTAATATATATATTTTCTATTGTGAAAAATACCATCGGAATTTTGATAAGGATTATGTTGGATCTATAGATGGATTTGGGTAGTATGAACATTTTAATAATTCAATCTTCAGACCAATGAACATGAAATATCTTTCAAATTGTATCTTCATCTATTTCATTTATCAAGTTTTTGTAGTTTTCATTGTACAGATCAGATCTTTAATTTCCTTAGTTATATTTATTCTTAGGTATTTTTTGTGTGTTTTTTGATGCTATTATGAATGGGATAGCTTATTCTTTTTTCAGATATTAATTGTTAGTGTATAGGAATGCAACTGATTTCTGTATGTTAATTATCCTACAACTTTAGTTAATTTGTTAATTAGTTCCAACAGGTATTTTTCTTAATAAAAGCCTCTTCTAGTTGTATAACCCAAGATTCTTCCTTGTGGAATTAGAGGAGATTCATTCCTTTTGAAATGTAATAATCAAAGAAGACAATGTCCCTATCTTCCAGGCTCTGTGAAAAGATAAGAGTCTAATTTGGATGGGTGTTTTGTTCCAAACTGTAAAGCTATCTCCTGCTATGAAAATACAAGAAAAGTTATTTTTAAAAATTTCTCTTTTTAGTAAGGCCAATTAGCAAATACGGATAGCTTAACATCTTCCCTCACCTAGGTACTTGAAAACACATCCACCTTTTGTTTAAGCAAAGTTGAATTCAGGCTGCCTTTGTGGTGTCTCTTCCCTCATGAAGTGACTTGAAATCAAGTTTCCTTGTCTGTTTAACCTTTTCGCAGGCTATTTTCGCTTTGAAAATATTTTAGTTATAATATCTTATTTGATGCTCACATCAACTCAATCACATAGGTGTAACATATGATTATCATTTTAAATGTTTTTGTTAATTACAAAGCTAGCATATATAATTTGTTATAAGAGGAGCTCAGATTCCAATCCAGGTAGCCATATTCTAGAGTTTATGCCTTTAAAGACTGCTTTAACGGTCTTTCTACCTTCATTTTTTTCATCTGAAAAATGGGCATAATGATATTTACACAACTAATTTTTTTAAGAATTATATTTTATAAACCTTGAACCTAAAATGGTTAGGAAGAGAAAAACAAACAAAACCTCAAACCAGTGGAAAGAAGAATATAATAAAGATTAGAACATAATTAAATGATGTAGAAACTAAAAAAATAATAACACATATCAATGAAATCAAGAGCTGGTTCTTCGAAAAAATCCACAAAATTAATAAATCTCTATTCAGACATCAAAAAGGAAGAAAGAGAGAGAGAGAGAGAGAGGATTCAAATGAACCAAATCACAAGTTAAAGAGGAGAAACAACAACCAACACCACAGAAACACAAACAATTGTAAGAAAATATGCAAAACTATATGACAACAAATTGGAGAACCCAGAAAAAAATAGATAAATTCCTAGAAAGACACAAACTACTGAAGCTAAAACAGGAAGAAATAGAAAACTTGAACAGATTGATAACCAACAATGAAGTGTAATCAGCAATCAAAAAACTCCCAATATACAAAGGTCCAGGACTAGATGGCTTCACATTTGAATTGTACCAAATATTTGAGCTAATTAGAGCTAATACCTATTCTTCTCAAACTATTCCAAAAAATAGAAAAGGAAGGAAAATTTTCAAACTCATTCTATGAGGACAGCATTACCTGATACCAAAACAAGATAAAGGGGGATGCCTGGGTGGCTCACTGGTTGAGCATCTGCCTTCCACTTAGGACATGATCCTGGGGTCCAGGATCGAGTCCCGCATCAGGCTCCTTGCAGGGAGCCTGCTTCTCCCTCTGTCTATGTCTCTGCCTCTCTCTCTCTTTGTGTCTCTCATGAATAAATAGATAAAATCTTTAAAAAAAAACAACAGATAAAGTTACCACTAAAATAGAGAACTACAGGCCAATATCCCTCATGAGCATATGCAAAAATCCTCAACAAAATACTAGCAAGCCAAATTAAATAAACATTTTAAAAAATCATTCACCACAATCAAGTGGGATTTATTCCTGGATTGCAAGAGTGGTTCAATATTCACAAATCAACCTGTGTGATGATATATCACATCAATAAGAGGAATGATAAGAACCATATGAATATCCAATAGATGCAAGAAAGCATTTGACAAAATATAACATCCATTGATGATAAAAATCACTCAACAAAGTAGAGTTAGAGGGAACACATCTCAACCTAATGAAGGTCATATTGAAAAGCCCATAGCTAACATCGTCTTTAATGGAGAAAAACTGAGAGCTTTTCTCCAAAGGTCAAGAACAACACAAGGATGTCCACTTTAACCACTTTTATTTAAAATAGTATTAGAAGTCCTAGCCACAGCAAACAAACAGCAAAAAGAAACAAAAGGCATCCATATTGTCAAGGAAGACCTCAAATTTTCACTATTTGCAGGTATTCTATGTAGAAAACCCAAAAGACTCCACCAAAAAAACTGCTAGAATTGTTCCACAAATTCAGTGAAATCATAGGATACAAAATCAACCTACAGTAATTTATTGTATTTTTATCTGCCAATAATGAAGCAGCAGAAAGAGAAATTAAGAAAATAATTCACAATTGTATCAAAAATAATAAAATACCTAGGAATAAACCTAATCAAAGAGGTGAAAGATCTGTACTCTGGAAACTATAAAACTGACGAAAGAAATTGCAGATGATACAAAGAAATGGAAAGACATTCCATACTCATGGATTGGCAGAACAAATATTGTAAAAGTCTACACTACATGGAGCAATCTACGCATAAATACAATCCCAGTCAAAATACCACCAGCATTTTTCAAAGAACTAGAGCAGACACTCTTAAAATTTGTATGGAACCACAAAAGACCCTGACTAGCCAAGCAATTTTATGAAAGAAAAGCAAAGCTGGAGGCATCACAATTCTGATCTTCAAGTTATGTTACAAATCTGTTGTAATCTAAATAGTATGATACTGGCACCAAAAACAGACACATAGATCAATGGAACAGAATGGGGAACCCAGACACATAACTATATTGTCAATTAATCTTCAACAAAGCAGGAAAGAATTACCAATGACAAAAGGACAGTCTCTTCAACAAATGATGTTTGGAAAACTGAACAGCAATATGTAGAAGAAAAAAAACTGAACAACTTTCTTACATCATACAAAAAAAAAATAAATTCAGGGGCACCTGGTGGTTCAGTTGGTTAAGCGTCTGCCTTCGGTTTGGGTCATGAACTCAGGGTCCTTGGATCAAGCCATGTATTAGGTTCTCTCCTCAGCGGGGAGTCTGCTTCTCCCTCTTCCTCCACCTTTGTGCTCTCTCTCTCCCTCTCTCTCTCAAATCAACAAAATCCTGAAAAAAAAATTAAAATGGATTAAAGAACTAACCGTGAGATTTGAAACCATAAAAATCCTAGAGGAGAACACAGGCAATAACCTCTTTGACATTGATCCTAGCAACTTTTTTCTAGATATGTCTTCTGATGTAAGACAAACAAAGGCAAAAATAAACTATTGGGATAACATCAAAATAAGAAGCTTCTTCACAGAAAAGGAAACAATCAACAAAACTAAAAGGGAATGTACAGAATGGGAGAAGATGTTTGCAAATGACATATCTGATAAAGTGTTAGCATCCAAAATATATAAGGAACATAAAATTCAACACCCAGAAACCAAATAATCCAATTTAAAAGTGGGCAGAAGACATATATTATTTTTTCTTAAGTTAATTTCAGGAAAATTTTTTTGAGTTGCAGACTTTTTAAAATATATTTGTTTTGTTTCCTTACTTTGGTTCTTCAAGGATTTCTATAATTCCTGTGTTCACTTTCTTTGTATAGTTTTAGTATTTATCACTTATTCTCAAGTATTTGACTCCGTATTTACTTCTTAAGGTTTTTCTCCTCTCATTTTTAATATTCTATTTATCTTAAGGCATCATCTGTTATCTTAATTTACTCTTTTTTAAAATAGTTTCATTGCATCCATTTTCTCAGGCACATATTTCTGGTCTGCTTTCACTATTGGTAGGCAAGTTAGTGTGCAACCTATTCTCTTTTTTTCTTATAATAATGTGTATATGACTTGATACTGATATATTTCTATTGCCAATTTTTATGTGAAATTAGTTTTCCTGAAATTTTGGAATCACATGTCAGGAAATCCTCATAATATCACTGAGCATTCTCTTGTTTTTTATATATAGGATTAAACAATCTAGTGGCTTGCTTTCTGAACTTTCTTTGTTTTGTTCCCATATCATTTTGCCAAGGCTGCCATAACAAAATACCACAAATTGGGTGGCTTAAGCAACAAAACAATTTTTTTTTCAAGTTCTGGAGGCTAGAAGTACAAGGCCAAGGTGTCAGCAGGTTTGGGTTCTTCTGAGACCTAATTCCTTGGTATGCATGTCTGTCTTATTGCTGTGTTGACACATGGTTGTCTCTTGGGCTTTGCATTTTCTGTGACTAATCTGTTATGAGGACAATGGTCAGATTGTATTAGAGCAACACCTAAACAACTTCATTTTGCCTTGACTACGTCTTTAAAGGCTCTATAACTTCAGATACAGTCATATTGAGATATCAGGGGGTAGGAGTTACACATTGAATTTGGAGGGGTCACAATTCAGGTCATAACAGTTCCCTTCCCCAACTTTCATTTAGATTTCCTTTTTCCTTTACTTGTTTGTTTCTATTTTGCCCAAATTTTACTCTAATCCTAAAAGTATATCATTAATGTTGTTCCCTTCTCAGAAGGAAGCCCTGAGAGATCAGTTTCAAGACTACACATAAAGTAGACTCTTCCAGCTTATTCAAGTCCTTCCAACCTGGGGTACCTTGCACTCTCCCAGTATTGGAGAAGGGAGAATGCCACTAGGTTTCAGCTGCTGCTCTCAAACTGGTGACTCCTACTCTCTAGGAAATACCTACTGACTATTTTCAAGTTCTTATGTTCTCAGAACCTCAGCTACTTTCCCAGTTCATACCTTCCTCCCAGATAGAATCAACACCATGTAGGATTTTGGTTTTTAGTGGTTTGTTCTCATCTGGCTCATATGGTATAGAGCTCATTAGGACTCTCCACCTAGTTTTGTTTTAAATATTGTTTAATGATTAATGATTTTTCTATTTTGTTCCCTTGATTTCCTTGTATTAGTCATTTGTTTTCTTTCTTTTCTGAATCTACATTGTTACATGTTTATCAACTTTAATATTTTTAAAGACACATCTTATGATTTTATTATCTCTATTGCTTTGTTTTTTTATTCATTTATTTCTGTATTATTTCTTTCATTGTATTTATTTTAGGTTTAATTTTATCATCTTTTTCTAGTATTTTTTGATATACTATGTTTTCATATCATCAATATTGATTTTTTTTATTTCTCTTTTTGGTCATTTGGAATCATGTTATTTAATGTCAAGTAGTTGGGAATTTTTCATGTCTCTACTTTTAAAGTTTTTTGTTTGTTTTGGTTGGTTTGTTTGTTTAGAGACAGAGAGAGAGTATGCAGGAGCAGTTGCATAAGAAGGGGAATGGCTAGAGGGAGAGGGAGAGAGACCATTTCAAGCAGATTCTGTGCTGAGCATGGAGCCTAATGTGGGTCTCAATCCAACCACCCTGAGACAGTGAACTGAGCCAAAACCAAGTCGGACACTTAAGTGACTGAGTTACCCAGGTGCCCCAGGTTCCTACTTTTAAACTGGCAACTAACTGGGGGACCTGGGTGGCTCAGTTAGTTAAGCATCTGCCTTTAGCTCAGGTCATGATTCCAGGTGTGGAGATTGAACCCCACATCTGCCTCCCTGCTGTGGAGAGCCTATGTCTCTGGATCCCTCTGCCACTCTCCCTGCTTGTGCTTGCTCTCTCTCTCTCTCAAATAAATAAATAAAAATATTTTAAAAATAAATTGACAACTAATTCTGTAATGGCCAGAGAATGTATTGTCAACAATTTTAATTCTTTTAAATGTTTTAAATCTTGTTTTATGGCCTAACATATAATCCATTTCTTGAACTTAAAAAATGTGTATTTTCTTTTGTTGATTATAGTGTTTTATTGATTTCAATTAGGTGCACTAGTTAATAATATTTCTTTTTTTTTTTTTTTTTTGTTTTTTGTTTTTTTTTAGTTAATAATATTTCCAAGTACTCTCCTACTAACTAATTGTTTTATCAGCTGTAGAATAAGAAGTGTTGACAACTCTAATTGTAGATTTATTTATTTTTCTCTTTTCAGTTTTTGTTTGATGTAATTTTAATTGGTGTTACACAACTTTTAAAATTTCTATTTCTGCATTATAGATTAACTTCACATCATTATTAAATCTAATATTTCCTATTTTAATGTCTAATTGCTCTGTATTTATAGAATCATTCCATATTTCCCACAATTCATGTCTGTATGGTGCATATCAAAAAAGAACAAAAGGCTCCTAACAATCAGTGACCAGCTACACACTAAGAGATATGCCACATTGTCCCTAAGGACTCTCCTAGCTACAGGGCTAGGTTCTTAGGTTTTTTGTTTTGTTTTGTTTCTGTTTTATTTTTAAATACACTTGATTCTAATGGTTGTGTTAAAAATATTTTCTGCTTATTACATTGTCTTTGTTGTTCTTTTTTTAAATTTTTTAAGATGTATATTTTTTATTGGAGATCAATTTGCCAACATATAGTATAACACTCAGTGCTCATCCCATCAAGTGCCTCCCTCAGTGCCCGACACCCAGTCACCCCATCCCCCCATCCACCTCCCCTTCTGCTACCCCTTGTTTTTTCCAGAGTTAGGAGTCTCTCATGTTTTGTCACCCTCTCTGATTTTTCCCACTCATTTTCTCTCCTTTCCCCTATGATCCCTTTCACTATTTATTATATTCCCCGTATGAGTGAAACCATATAATGATTCTCCTTCTACAATTGACTTACTTCACTCATCATAATACCCTTCAGTTCCATCCACATCGAAGCAAATGGTGGGTATTCATTGTTTCTAACAGCTGAGTAATATTCCATTGTATATATAGACCACATCTTCTTTATCCATTCATCTTTCGATGGACACCGAGGCTCCTTCCACAGTTCGGCTATTGTGGACATTGCTGCTATAAGCATTGGGATGTAGGTGTCCTGCTGTTTCACTACATCAGTATCTTTGAGGTAAACCCTCAGTAGTGCAATTGCTGGGTCATAGGGTAGCTCTATTTTTTAACTATTTGAGGAACCTCCACACAGCTTTCCAGAGTGGCTGCACCAGTTCACATTCCCACCAACAGTGCAAGAGGGTTCCCCTTTCTCCACATCCTCTCCAACATTTGTTGTTTCCTGTCTTGTTAATTTTCCCCATTCTCACTGGTGTGAGGTGGTATCTCATTGTGGTTTTGATTTGTATTTCCCTGAAGGCAAGTGATACAGAACACTTTTTCATGTGCTTGTTGGCTATGTGTATGTCTTCTTTGGTGAAATTTCTGTTCATGTCTTCTGCCCATTTCATGATTGGATTGTTTGTTTGCTGTTGAGTTTATTTTTTTTTTAATTTTTTAAAAGATTTATTTATTTATTTATGATAGACATAGAGAGAGAGAGGCAGAGACACAGAAGGAGAGAGATGCAGGCTCCATGCCAGGAGCCCCGACGTGGGTCTTGATCCCGGGACTCCAGGATAGCGCCCTGGGCCAAAGGCAGGCGCTAAACCGCTGAGCCACCCAGGGATCCCCTGCTGTTGAGTTTAATAAGTTCTTTATATATCTTGGTTATTAGCACTTTATCTGATATGTCATTTGCAAATATCTTCTCCCATTCTGTAGGTTGTCAGTTTTGTTGACTGTTTCTTTTGCTGTGCAGAAGCTTTTTATCTTGATTAAGTCCCAATAGTTCATTTTTGCTTTTTTTTCCTTTGCCTTCATAGATGTATCTTGCAAGAAGTTGATGTGGCCAAGTTCAAAAAGGGTGTTGCCTGTGTTTTCCTAGAGGAGTTTGTTGGATTCTTGTCTTACATTTAGATCTTACATCCATTTTGAGTTTATATTTGTGTGTGGTATAAGAGAATGGTCTAGTTTCATTCTTCTGCACGTGGCTGTCCAATTTTCCCAGCACCATTTATTGAAGAGACTGTCCTTTTTCCAGTGGATAATCTTTCCTGCTTTGTCGAATATTAGTTGACCATAGAGTTGAGGGCCCATTTCTGGGTTCTCTCTTCTGTTCCATTGATCTATATGTCTGTTTTTGTGTCATATTGTCTTGATGATGACAACTTTAGAGTACAACTTGAAATCCAGCATTGTGATGCCCCTGGCTCTGGTTTTCTTTTCCAATATTCCCCTGGCTATTCAAGATCTTTTCTGGTTCCACACAAACTTTAAGATTATTTTTTCCAACTCTCTGAAGAAAGTCCATGGTATTTTTAAAAGGTATTGCACTGAATGTGTAAATTGCCCTGGGTAGCATAGACATTTTCACAATATTAATTCTTCCAAACCATGAGCATGGAATATTTTTCCATCTTTTTGTATCTTCCTCAATTTCTTTCAGAAGTGTTCTGTAGTTATTAGGGTATAGATCCTTTATCTCTTTCGTTAGGTTTATTCCAAGTTATCTTATGCTTTTGGGTGCAATTGTAAATGGAATTGACTCCTTAATTTCTCTTACTTCAATCTCATTGTTAGTGGTTAGAAATGTCACTGATTTCTGGGCATTGATTTTGTATCCTGCCATATTGCCACATTGCTGTATGAGTTCTAGAAATCTTGGGGTGGAGTCTTTTGGGTTTTTCTATGTACAGTATCATGTCATCTGCGAAGAGGATGACTTTGACTTCTTTGCCACTTTGAATGCCTTTAATTTCTTTTTGTTGTCTGAGGCTAGGACATCTAATACTATGTTGAATAACAGTGGTGAGAGTGGACATTCCTGTCGTGTTCCTGATCTTAAGGGAAAGGCTCTCAGTTTTTCCCTATTGAGAATGATATTTGCTGTGGCCTTTTCATAGATGACTTTAAGATGCTGAGGAATGTTCCCTCTATCCCTACACTCTGAAGAGTTTTGATCAGGAATGGATGCTCTACTTTGCCAACTGCTTTCTCTTCATCTATTGAGAGGATCATATGATTCTTGTTTTTTTCTCTTGTTGATGTGATATATTACGTTGATTGTTTTACGAGTGTTGAACCAACCTTGCATCTTGGGGTAAATCCCACTTGGTCATGGTGAATAATCTTCTTAATGTACTTTTGGATAATATTGGCTAGTATATAGTTCACAATTTCTGCATTGATGCTCATCAAGGATATTGGTCTATAATTCTTCTTTTTGGTAGGGTCTTTGGTTTTGGAATTAAGGTGATGCTTGCCTCATAAAATAGGTTTGGAAGTATTACCTCCTTTTCTATCCTTCAAAACAGCTTTAGTGGAATAGTTATTATTTATTCTTTGATAGAATTCCCCTGGGAAGCCATCTGGCCCTGGAGTTTTGTATCTTGAGAGTTTTTTAATGACTGGGGCAATTTCTTCCCTGGTTATTGGCCTGTTCAGGTTTTCTACTTCTTGCTGTTCCAGTTTTGGTAATTTGTGTTTTTCCAGAAATGTGTCCATTTCTTCTAGATTGCCTAATTTATTGGCGTATAGCTGCTCATCATACATTTTTAAAATCATTTGTATTTCCTTGGTATTGGTTGTGATCTTTCCTTTTTCATTCATGATTTTATTAATTTGACTCTTTTTTTCTTTTTAATAAGGCTGGCTAATGGTTTATCTATCTTATTAATTCTTTCAAAGAACCAACTCCTGGTTTTGTTGATCTGTTCCTCAGTTCTTCTGGTCTCTATTTCATTGAATTCTGCTCAGTTCTTTATTAACTCTCTTCTGTTGGGTGTAGGCTTTATTTGCTGTTCTTTCTCTAGTTCCTTTAGGTGCAAGGTTAGCTTGTGTATTTGAGTTTTTTTTTTCCAGTTTTTTGAGGGGGGCTTGTATTGCAATGTATTTCTCTCTTAGAACTGCTTTTGCTGTATCCCAAAGATTTTGAATAGTTGTATCTTCATTTTCGTTAGTTGCCGTGAATCTTTTTAATTCTTCTCTAATTTCCTGGTAGACCCATTCATCTTTTAGTAGGATGCTCTTTAACCTCCACATGTTTGAGTTTCTTCCAAATTTCTTCTTGTGATTGAGTTCTAGTTTCAAAGCACTGAGGTCTGAAAATATGCAGGGGACAATCCTAATCTTTTGGTTTTGGTGGAGACCTGATTTGTGACCCAGTATGTGGTCTATTCTGGAGAAAGTTCTATGTGCACTTGAGAAGAATGTGTATTCAGTTGCGTTTGGATGCAAAGTTCTGTAAATATCTGTGAAATCCATCTGGTCCAGTGCATCATTTAAAGCCCTTGTTTCTTTAGTGATGTTGTGCTTAGCATATCTGTCATTTGCAGAAAGTGCCATGTTGAAATCTCCTACTATTAGCGTATTATTATCTAAGTATGTCTTTACTTTGGTTATTAATTGATTGATATACTAGGCAGCTCCCACATTAGGGGCATGAACATTCAGGATTGTTAGGTCTTCTTGTTGGATAGATCCTTTAAGTATGATATAGGGTCCCTCTTCATCTCTTACTAAAGTCTTTGTGATAAACTTTAATTTATCTGATATGAGGATTTCTACCCCAGCTTTCTTTTGAGGAACATTTGAATGATAAATCATTCACCAACTTTTCATTTTCAGGATGGAGGTGTCCTTAGGATTTAAATGAGTCTCTTGCAGACATCAAATAGATGCGCCTTGCTTTTTTATCTCTACGTCTTTTTATGGGATCATTTAGCCCATTCATTCAATAGTTCAGAGTAACTATTGAAAGATATGAATTTACTGTCATCATAATACCTATTCAGTCTCTGTTTTTGTGGATTATTTCTTTGGGATTCCTGTTTGTTATTTCTCAGCTTATTTCTGCAGGTTCATTTTGTGACAAGTTACTGATGATATTTTCTGACTTTTTCACATATTTAGTAATTTTTTATTGTATTCTTGTAATTACAAGTACTAAGTTCTTGATTATCTGATATTTTTTCTGATGTTTTCTTAATAGGTATTTTTTCTATGACAGTTAATTTACTTATAATTAAGCTTGATCTGTTGATGCTTGTTTTTAAGCACTGCTAGAATTTGAGAGTAGGTTTTATTCCAGAGCTAAATTAGTCATTTTCCCATGGCATCAGTTTTCTTGAATTTCTATTGAATACATCTGTATAGTCAGAGAGAGATCTCTCTACTCTGGAAGGTCAGAATTCAAACTTCTCTTGTCCTTACATGATCTTTTGTACTTTTCCAGCTTACAAATTCTTGGTAACTATTCTTTCCCAGTAGATGTTTCTTGTCTGACTTTGTAGAGTTTTCTCACTCTGCATGTTCAGCTTAGTATTTAACCATGAATTTAAGAGTATTACTATGTAGATTTATGCACTCCTTTATCTTCACAGCTTTCTTCTTACTGGTACTTTTTCCTTCAAATGTCAGCTACTACAGCAGCCCCAATCTTGGGTCTCTGTATCCTCAGCTCTCTGATATACATTTTTAGGTTCCCCTACAAAGGTCCAGAAAAAATCTTGAGTTAGAAAGCATATACAGTTGTGGAGCTCACCTCATTTATTTCTTTTCTCTTAGGAGTCACACTTATACCCTGTTCTTGGTATCTGAAAACAGAAATTTCACATATTTCATCCAATTTTGAGGTGTTTTGTTGTTGTTGTCTTTCTTTTGTTTTGTTTTTATCTGGGAGGCCTAGTATCAGTTACTGATTTGGTTGCAAGCTAAATTCTAAATTATGTGTTTTTAAAATGAGCGATTAGCAGAAGCTTTCCTTACATCTGGCTGGACTGAATTAAATCTGTGGAAGTATCCCAAATTTACTAAATGTTTTTTAACATAAATAATCAGAATGCATATAAAAATGTGTAAATTAAATTCAAGATTGTATAATTGAAAATTGGAGAGTACAGATTCAATCTTTACATATGAATTAGTTCATTTTAACATATATCTTGAAGAACGACTAGGATTTTACCATATGAGAAAGGAAATATTTGTAGAGTATTACACATAAAACTTATAGCATAAATAAAAGTTTGGAAGTTTGTCCACGTGTGAAGTCTTGAAAAAATATCAATAAATTTTATATGATTAGACCTTGGGAATCTTGGGCTGTGCAATGAAAACTGGTTATTATGTTGTGGTAAATGGTTTTCATTATAGGAGCTAAAGCAAGGAAACTATTTTCGAAGCTATTATTTTGGGAGCTAAATATGAGCCCTTGAAAGGAATATTTTTGGGAGTAAAATTTTTGTGCTTTCAGTCTTTTTGTGCCTTCAGTCGTTTTTTTTTTTAAGATTTTATTTATTTATTCATAGAGACAGAGAGAGAGTCAGAGACACAGGCAGAGGGAGAAGCAGGCATCATACAGAGAGCCTGATACGGGACTCGATTCCGGGTCTCCAGGATCACGCACCGGGCTGCAGGTGGTGCTAAACCGCTGCACCACCGGGGCTGCCCTTTTTTTTTTTTTTTTTTTACCAGTGTGATAGATTTGTGACAAAGCATGGAAAAAAATAGGTATTTCTGAAAGGACTATCTATCTATATATGTTCATTCATGAGCTTAACTAACTTTCTTGGTGTTATTATTTCAATATTTATACAAGATGCATGCAACCTCCCTAGAAAGAGGGCAAGATTTTCCCTGGAAGTACAAGAAGGAAATATTTAAAAACTTATTTATATTTATTTTATCCCTTACCTCTGCTTCAAGACTATTTTCTATATGCAAGAAATATTTAAAGCAGACTGCTTATATTTGGAAATGTGACAGTGGTTTCTATTCAACTTGTATCATTTTCATTACTTCAGACAAATTCCACTCTTATCTTTCACTAGGAAACCTGAGGTAGTCAAGAAGAGCTGAACTAGAAGCCAAGCCTTTAGCTTTGTATGCTTCACATTAGACCATTAGATACCTCCTTCCAGATAAATAAACTTACATCTAATTTTAATATTCTAAAGTTTCAATTCTTCTGTTTCCCTCATTGCATGCTTTGTATGTAATTTATGCCAAAATACTCTCACCAAAGCAGTTCTAAATATATGAAACTATAATGCAAATATAATGCAATAAGGTATTAATTCAGAAAATTTAAATAAAAATAAATTTTCAATTGATACAAATTAAATCAACTTTTCTTACAAGATAAACCTTATAAGAAAAAAAAATGATCTCACAAGGCCAAAAATAAAAAGGGCTCAACAAATCACAATAGCATTTTGTGAATTGGTTGTGACTATATTGGTGAGACATCACTAGTATCCAGAGTTGATTTTTAGCCCCTGAATAAGGTTGCACACTTCATTTTAATGATGCAGTAAAATATTGCTCTTGTAAAACTAGAGCATAGAAATAATGCAATACTTTGTATCATCCTTAAAACCTAATGAAATTTTCAAAGTCAAGGACATTGAAAATAGCCTTCAGTAAAAGCTAAAGCATTACTAAGTGCCCTCATTAAGGCATCACAATCAAAGCTTTCTTTTCAAACCAGATTTTTTTTTAAAATTGCTAATGTATTTTTAGAGGCTTTAGATAATTATCAAAGTGCATGAAAAAAACTTTTAAAACACAAGTATTAAGAAGAATAAAGATTTTCACGGATATTTCAAAAGAAGAAAAAACTTGAAAACAATCCATTAGGAATCACAGAAGGCACAATTGGCTTGATCTGTATTACCAGTACCCCAAACAATTTTCAAAAGGTATTCTTCAGTTGTACCCTAGCAAACAAGATAACCTTACATAGAAGAACTGAAAAATGCAAAACAAATGTCTACCTTTCAATATCAACTGAAGTTGTTCAGTTTATTGTTGAGCCTAAAGGGAATTAATTAGTTAACTTCCTCCATCACTACCAGTTTGAAGTTATGTGAAAAGAGACAGGACTAGAAACCTGGAGAAAAGAAAGTGTTGAAGGCATAACATGAAAGAAATTAAGAATAATCTTCACTGAAACAAATCTATCTTGTAGTTTAAAAAGGATACTAGTAAGTTAAAAACAGGGTCATTCATTATAGATGTTCTTTAGTGTGGATCAAAGTACACGAAAGAAATGTTCACCTTTGAAGTTAGGTTTTTTGCTTGAATTCACATACCCATAGTGCTTTTTGCTTTCAATTTGATTTAATGAATTAACCATTTATATATTAAATAACACTGTATGCAAGCAATCTGCTAATTGCTGCAAGCATACAACAAATCAGTTTAAGTTCTTTATATCTAGGAACTCACCATCCAGCAAGAAGGACAGAGATGAGAGATTCACATCACCACTAAAAATAGTATTTAATTTGCATTCTGTACATTGATGCCACATCTGAGGGAGTACTGTTCTCTTAGGCATCATAAATTTATATAATTATTAAAGAAATTTTTGACCAATGTTAATAAACTATCTTACTCTCCTGAATCTAGTGAGTTGGTTTTTTTCATTTTTAATATAAGTATTTGGTGGATAGAAATCAGCAAAGCTATGGATCCACTAGCAGGAAACTTTCCCAGTATAGTTTAAAGGTATTTACTTTGATAAATTAAGTGTAGCCCAAATACTAGCTCCATCTTTTCATGCCCACAAACTTGATTGGGTAAACACAATCTCAATTATTCCTTTGAGGGTCAACTAAGAAGTTTCCAACACTCATAACTAAAAGCAGTATGAAAATGTGTAGATTTATATGCACAACAGAACTACCATGGGAATCAGAATATTTGCATTTATAGAACCAGCACATTTTCTTCCTGCATGCATTGTGATGAGGAAAGTCAAGTACATAATTAGCAGATGGCTTGATGAGAATCAGAATAAGTGGTAACATAAATAAATAAAATTTACTAGCAACAGAACTAAGATACCTAATGTGTACATATATATTCATAATTGGGTTGCTGTTGACATTGAGTCTATAATATTCAAATATTATTGATAAAATGCCTAAACCCACCTTTTACGATTATGATGGCATCATTAAAGGAGTACTAATACTTGAGGTCTATAGACATAGTCTTCTTGTTATACATAGATATTGTATGTTTTGTTTTATAACATATATGTATAATAACTATATTATTATAGTGTAGGCTAACACTATCAGCCTCTCTGACTCTCTTTGTCTTGGTTTTCATTCATAAGTTCATGTGACTGATGCATAATTTATATGTGTTAACCCCTTTCCATTGGTCTCTGGTCCAACTTCTGGTATTCTGACTCATAAAATGCGTGGCTACCATTTAAATCATTACATGTTGACTTTTAAGTTTGTGTCAGAGAACATACAGTTGTTGAGTTAGGGATGAGGTAGAGTCCATCCAAATCTGCAAAATAATCCCCATGCATTTTCCTTAGGCACAGTCTTAATCGTGGTTAATAATAAATATTATTATTGCTACCAGTAACTTTCTCCTTATTGTGGAAGTTATATACTTTGAGTATCCAGTTTACTTAAAATAATTTAAAGACTATGTATTTAGCTAGAAAACTAATGAAATTTTATGGACTGCATGGTTTCACCACATACAGAAATCAAACAATATTTACTAACACAAGATAAAAGAGAGAGAACCAAAAAGTTTTCATAAAGATTTTGTAAACCAAAAATGTTACATTAATATTCCTAATAGCTATTCTGACCAATCTATATAACAAAAAGTGGATGAAGAAAGTTTGCTAATTCTAACTTGTCTGAAGATGTGGTTCTGCTAAGATTATATGATTTATGATTGAAATTACTGAAATATTGACCTTTAAAGACTCCTAATTAATTGAATATTATATACCAAAATGGACTGATTTTTATAATGTAAATGGGTAAAATTAGAGTAGTATCCCAAAGTAATTAATTAGGCAAAGGGAAGAATTGAAAGAAAGAAAGAAAGAAAGAAAGAAAGAAAGAAAGAAAGAAAGAGTAAAGAGAAAAGCCATTACAAAAATACAAAGCCATTTAAAAACATTTGAAACCACTGTTCAAGTGATATTAGATTAATGGGAAAATTGGCACATTTAAACCTTTTACTTCAATATAATGTTATTTCCATTTCTATTTGATTATTAAGCCCCTAAAAAACTATTCATATTACAAAAAGAACAAATATACCAAACAGCCACATCATGGAGTGAAATGAAAAATGTACATACTATATTAAAGTAAATCATAATACTTTAAAGAAATTTGTGCTTATGCTTTGGCCAACACTTCTAAGAACCTAAATGGTGTGTGTTTCCTTATAGTCCAGTGGGGATTCCTTAATTGGAAAAACAAAAACAGCACATTTAGATGACCACTAAGGGTATATCTAGCTTCACAGTATATTAGTTTTTAAATCAGGATGTTTTGGTTTCAGATGACAGACATGCAATTAATATTTATTTAAGAAAAAAATAGCCTGTGAAAAGTACAGAGTTATACTGGTTTAGGGTACTGCCTAACACTGGAGGTAGATATAAGATTCATTGCTGTTTCTTTCCTTTATTCTCAGGGTGTTTCTGTTTGTGGTGGTTTCTGGAAACTATACTCTTGCATTATCCTCCTTCTATTTTCCAAAAGTTCCAATAATATTTATAGAATTAAATTTAATTTCCCTCATGTTCATCCTTGAATGTATCACTATGGACAGTGGCAATAACTACATGATTTGGCAAGCTCTGGGTAGTGTGCCAATATCTTGGCTCACAGTGGCAATAGGCATCTCCACAAAGGGAAATTGAGGCACTGCCTCTCAGCGCCTGGTTCATAGTTGGCCCTACACAGAAAATTTATTAACAAATGATCATTTTGTATTTCTTTTTCATGAGTATTTTCAGTTTCATCATATTCTGGGTCATAGTTTAATGTTTTTCGGCCATGATGGCTGCACGAAGAAAAATATTGCTATTTTTGATTGTTAAATATACCATCATCTTCTGAACAAGAATTTTCCCTGAATCATATCAAACCTGAGGGAAAAGCATATTTTGGATTCAGTAGGGTATTTCTATAGTACCGTGGGCTCCTAGAGCAATTCATCTTACCATGAATGTTCTTTTCAAAGCTTTGTAATACAGGAATTTTGCCTCAAACCTGGTACCATGATAAATTTTGATCTTAGAATGTTACATCCAGGGAAACCAAAGGGAAGAAATCCCTAGAGCAGCCTTGTCTCATGGAAATTTCTATGATGATGGAAATTTTTTCTAACCTGTGTTGTCCAGCATAGTAGCCACTGGCCACATGTGGCTATTAAATACTTGAAATATAACTAATATGATTAGGAAACAAACTTAAATTTATTTAATTTTAAGTAACTTAAATTTAAATAGCTCCATGGGCTACATATTAGACAAAACATCTCTAGACAGTAAACTGCATGAGGTCATGTCTCTGCTACTCATGGTTATATCCTCATGTAGTATAGTTTCTGGAGAATGGCAGGGACTGGACCGAATTGTGTTGTCATTGATAATGATACCAATAGATGACATCCAGGCACTTCCTATAAATGAGGCACAGCCCTAAATTCGTTAAGTACTTCATATAAGTATCTTTCCAAAGATGTTTCACATCTTACCTAATATTATAGAGTATTTCCCAAAACTCAGAGTGTTGTGGAACACAGTGAAAGACTCCAGCCCACTGTAATCTATGAATTGAGTAGCCTTGATTCAACAGAATATTCTCCTAACATAATGTAATATAATAGTGCAATATAATAATACATTGTGACTGCTCTTTTTTGTAAGCTTTATTGAGGTATAATTAATATATAAAAATTGCACATTTTAGTGTATAATTATAATGAGTTTGGACATATGCATACACCCATGATACCATCACCACAATCAAGGCATTAAACATAGCCATAACCTCTAAAAATTTCCCTACATTCTTTTGTGTTTTGAGAATGTGCATATATGTGTGTGCATGTTCAGAATCCCTGTGACAAGATCTATCTTCTTAACATATTTTAAGAAAAATATTGTATTGGAAACTATAGGCACATTTGTTTCACAGAAAATTTGTTGTACAGCAAACATCTAAGATGAAACTTGATATCCTTTGATCAGCTAATTTGATCTTTCCCCCATCAGTCTTGGCAACCACCATTTTATTCTCTGATCCTATGAATTTGATTATTTTAGATACCTCATATGAGTGGAATCATTCAGTGTGTGTCCTTCTGTGACTGGCTTATTTTACTTAGCACAATTTCCTCTGTGTTCATTCATATTATAGAAAATGGCAGGATTTCTTGTTTAAGGCTGAATAATATTGTATTGTACATACTACATTTGTTTTATCCATTCATGTGTCAATAGACATCTGGATCGCTTACATATTGTGGATATAGTGAATACTGCTATAATATACATTGTGAGCACAGATATATCTTTGAGATCCTGATTTCAATTCTTTTGGATAAATACCCAGAAGTAGAATTGTTGGATGCTATGGTAATAGCTCTATTTTTAAATTTTTTTGAGGAACCTCCATGCTGTTTTCCATAATGGCTACACCACTCTATTAACCCACCAACAGTTTATAGTGATTCCAATTTCTCCACATCCTCACCAACACTTAATATCTTTTGACTTTTTAAAAAAAAATATTTTATTTATTTATTCATGAGAGACACACAGAGAGAGACAAAGACATAGGAAGAGGGAGGAGAAGCAGGCTCCATGCAGGGAGCCTGAAGGGGGACTCCATCCTGGGGCTCTGGGATACACCCTGAGCCAAAGGCGGACTCCCAATCTCTGAGCCACCCAGGCATCCATGTATCTTTTGAGTTTTTGATAATAGCCATTCTAACAGGTATAAAGTCATATTCCTTTGTGGTTTTGACTTATATTTCTTTGAAAATTAGTGATGTTGGGCATTTTTTTCATATACCAGTTGGTCATTTGTTTGTATCCTTTGAAGAAATGTCTATTCAATTCCTTTGTGCATTTAAAAAATCAGGTTGTTTGTTTGGCTATTGACTTGTAGGAATTCCTTATATTTTTGGATAAAGACTCATCAGATAGATGATTTGCAAATATTTTCTCCCATCCTCTAAGTTGCCTTTTCATTCCATTGATCATTTCCTTTGCTGTGCAGAAGAAGCTTTTTAGTTTGGTGCAATTCCACTTGTCTATTTTGGTTTCATTGCCTGTGCTTTTGGTGTCAAATCCAAAAAATCATTGCCAAAACCAATGTCAGGAAGTTTTCCCTTATGTTTTTTTCAAGAAGTTTTATAGTTTAGGTCTTTTGTTTAAGTTTTTAATTCATTTTAATTTATTTTTGTGTATAGCATAAGACAGAGATACAATTATATGCTTTTGCATGTGGATATCCAGCTTTCCCAGCAAAAACACAGCTCAATAAAATCACATCTTGATTCTTCAAATTCCACAATGAAGATAGAATACTTATAGTGGGTGGATGTTTAGATTTTTAGGGCCATTTCTTTTCTTTTTTGTGATAGACTATTTATGATCACAAATTACCACATACTTTATCTACTAATGCATTAGTAATGTGTTAATCACAGGTATATTGCCATGATTTTTCACTTTAATGAACTCTCATGATTTAAATTTGCCTAACATCAGACCAGTTTTCATATGATGCTCTTTTTTATTTATTATACTTTGCCAAAATTAAATGTAGAATTGTGGTGTTTGTTTGTTTTAAGAAAGAATGAGCCATTCAAATAAAAATTTAGAAATCTTAGGGAATCAAAAGCAAAACAAAGCAAACAAAGAAATACATCTGCTACAAAGAGGAACATATGATTAGATAATCTGTTTTTCAAAATGAGGAAATTAAGATAGGGATTTAAAAAGAAAAGTGAATCAAGAATGCCTGAGTGTGTATCTCAGCCCTGTAACTTATTATTATCATTAAAATATTTCTAATAATATTTTAACTTACCTATGCCTCAGTTTCCCCATCAGTAAAATAGGAATAATAATAGTGTCTACCACATAGTGATATGAGACTTAATTTATATATGCAATATACTTGATAGCACTTAGCAGGTGTGTTTAATAAAGAATAACATTAATAATTATTATTAATGTTATCTTCATGGCCAGAATATGGTTTCTACAGAGATGTTTCTCTGCCTAGTTTCTGGCATTTCAACAGATGACAGGTCTGCTCTGACTCTAGATTATACTCAAGCAAAACTGGATCCCTCAAAGTCCAGAGCACAAACAATAAGGTCTACCTTTTACTACTTTGTTTCCCAAATTCCAGAATTCCTGTTCATTAATCCCTAAGATTATCAGTGGTAGTAATAACAGCCTTTCAAGGGTGACTACTTTTTCTAATTTCTCTTGGACCCAGGTCTTAAAGGTGAAATCCAGAGATATTCTTTTTCTCTTTCTTTTTCTTCCTTTTTCTCTTTCTTTTTCTTCCTAGAATTTCTGTTAATGAGTTTTAAGTGGTCAGGGTCACTTTGTTTGAGTAACACAAGAAATGAGAGGGGGGATGCTCTAACTGACATCTTTCTGCTAGGTTGAAAGGTCATTCACAAAGTAGGAAACTACAGCTTGCTATTAAACTCCATAAACTTTTTAGAAAGAAAAAGAAAGAAGAAAGAAGAAAGAAAAGAAAGAAAGAAAGAAAGAAAGAAAGAAAGGAAAGAAAGAAAGAAGAAAAAAAGAAAGAAAAAGAAAGAATAAGAAAGAAAGAAAGAAGAAAGAAGAAAGAAGAAAGCCCGAAGAAAGAAAGAAGAAAGACCCCCAACAAAGAAGAAGAAGAAGCCTCCGCCTCCTATCCCCCCTTGATCCTCTTCCTTCCTTCCTTACTGTCCTTCCGCAGAACTACACCCCCAATGAAAGAAAGAAAAGAAAGAAAGAAAGAAAGAAAGAAAGAAAGAAAATAAATAAGGATCTCACCATTCTGTCAGGGATGTGTAGTTTTAATTTCAGCCTGTTCAAATGAAAATGGAAAAAATCATATTTTATATTTTACTCTAATGTCTTATGTTACATATCTGCTAAAACATACGTTATTTCTATTGAAACTCAGATGTTCATGTGCTTAGTTCTATGTCAACTACTGTTTTCTCTATGGGCATAATTAATTTTCATTGCTGCACTTTTGTACATATATTGTTTTCTCACAGTTTCTTCTTCAATCTCAAATTTTTAAATTAAGGATTTTACTTTAAAAAGGATGAGAAAAGGCATAAGGATATCTGATGTCAATGCAAAGTACCTCACTGAGAATATTCAAGGGAATTCTATATTTGTTATTTTAAAACTTCAAAGGGAATGATGGAAGATACTCAGGTTTCTAATTGTATTAAAAAGAAAAAGAAACAAAAAAATTATTAGAAGTGATGAAAGCCATGTAGATGAATTAGTCTTTATAATCACATGTATGATTGCTTGCTAGACTCCTAGCTTTTCATTTATTTTATTTCTGGCTTTTATTTGGTTGGAGGGAGAGTATCATTCTTTAATAGAGGGGCATTCTGAACAATTTTAGTACAACATTTAAATATACTACATAAAAAGGTTTATTTAATCATGAGCTACGTTTTTGTGATACCATTCTTGACCCACAGTACAGGACCTGGCTTTTAATGCATAAAGATATCTGGTTACCATGACTGTAATTACCATAATTTTACACCTATTAATTTTGTCTGTAGAATTTCCATAACTTATGACTTGAAACAAAAACATCAGTCTTGTTCCATAGTATCCAAGAGCAGAATTATTATAAACCTCATAAATGCCAAATGTTATTATTATTTTTCTTTTTTCCTTTCTCTGAATCCTTCAAACTGATTCCCTCTTATTAAAATTCAAACAGCTGTGAAATGGCCAGGCGATCTGAAGATGAAAGTAAATGTGAAGTGACCTTCATCCATGCTGAACAAATAGAGTATTATAAACACACTTTCTAGTTGAAGTTACACAAAGCAAATTAAGAAATACCTAGGGCTATAATTTACTACAAAAATGTTTCTTAAATTTCTGACAGTTTCATTTAACTGACTAATTAAATTTGCTTGTAGGCATTTTAGAGATGGAGTCTAATAATGTACTGTCATTTGGGAAGAAAATGAAAATTACTTTTTTTTGTGAGAGATATGTTTGTAATGATCCAGGTTTCCTACTAAACATTTGACAAAGATTGGTAAGTATTTATGCCTAGCTGTATTAGATGATAATCCCAATTCTATTAAAAGGTGATTAGAAGAAAATCTCACCTGTAGTGTAGTAGTTTGGAACTACAATGTCCATTTTCTAAAGGACTTGGCAAGGGACAAAGTTAAAATGTATTTCTACAACATGAACAATATGCATCCACTGTATATTTTGTTTACTCATTTTACAGAAATTAACCTGTGAGTATGACCCACTTTACAATTCTCCATCTTGGAATGTGTGCTGCTTCTTCCCATGAATGAACCAGACAAATCTCCTCCCCAGGAGTTTGTATTTAGCATATGTCAGCCTGAGATTGCTGTGGAGGATTTAACATTCAGGGGTTCCTAGTATGCAAGCTTAATATACTGAGAGGGCTAATAGATTTTTTGACTTCTTTCTAAAGAAACCAAGCCTACAAACTCTTTTTAAATTTTTTTTTCTTTAGCGTCATGTTTTAATGCTGAAGGAAAAACATTCAAATACAGTTTTGCCAACAGAGTCCTCAGGCGAATCTTAGAATAAAATACCCTACAATCTTCTATAATTATACCCCTGAATTGTGGATAATGGTCAAAACACTGATTTTCTCTCTTTATTCTCTTTAGAAACAATCTAGGCTCTTGGCATATAAAATATAAAGCACCTGACAACGTTTAATAATTATTTCCTTTCATTATGTGTAATTGTGTTATTCATTTCACAAAAATGACATTTAAGCAAAAAATGTGAAAGCTACAATTATATAATTATTTTGCCAAGTGCCAGTTCTTATATGCTCTGTGAAAACCAAACTAGCTCAGGGTTTAAAATTTCACTGAATCTATGTGCAAAATCAACCATGTTTAATTTAGTTCCTCTCTTACCTCGCATTAACCTGTAAGCTCTGAAGCCATGAAGTGGTATTTGCTCATCATGAATACCCTTCAGCTCCTAGTATAGCACCTGACACAGGAGTCACTTGATATGCATTTGCTGACTTGAATTGCCTGACATGATTAAAATGAAACTAAATTAATAGGGTGTGGCATTCAGGGAAGGGGGAAGTTAAAAACAGCAGCCTTTACCATTCTTGCTGCTCTAGTGGTTTCATGTTTTCACGCTGATTAAAAAAAAAAAAAATCAACGCTCAGATTCGTAGCAAAAGTGAGAAAATATTTTCATTATAGCAAAATTGACACCATTATTGGTGTTAATTAGAGAAAACTGGAAGGATTTCCACTGATTTCTCTTGCTGCATAGAAACTTAAATCAACAGTGTTGAAGCACCTCCTACTATCTCAACTCCATTTTTAATGAACAACTTGGAATCAAATTACAACCTTGGCCTATAACTTCAGTCTACGCTCTGAACTGTATACTTTATATAGATGGTTTAGATGGTCCATTTTTGCTCTATTTCCAGTGTTGAAGTCAACAAGCCAGAGAGACTAGAGACATGTTTGTGATCACATAGATTTCTGTTTATTTAGCTTTCGGCAATAAATGAGAGCATGGACCAGAGGAATGATGGCAGTTTCAGTGCAAGGAAGTGTGAAGGGATATTTTACAGTCTTTGTGCTTTTTCTGGGTGATTTCACAGAGAATTCAGGGAAGTAGATGTCAATTTTGGGGTGGGTGACATCAGCAAGTGAGTTGTTTGGTTGTTGGGTAATCTCAATAATTTTTTATTGAAGAGACCTGAAAATCAAAGTTGGAATAGATTTGTCAAGGGCACAGGAAGGATCATCAGTGAAGTCAGCCAGTGGAAGAGAATGACTAGTTGTTAGTGTTTTTTGTTTGAGTTGTTTTAGTGTACTTGTCTCTGTCTTGTTCTGCCATGGTTGCAGAGTGATCTTTCTGGAGTTTTGTTTGTAGTCTTCAAATGTTTATATGTTTAGTTGGAAACATGACAGCTTAACTGAAAGCTTTTAGCTGCCAGTTTCTAAGATCATTTTTTTTCTTCTTCTTACCAAAGATCACTATAATCATTAGTAATTATTAAAAGTTTTTTTTTCCAAAATTGGATTAAAATTATACAGGTGGTGAAGAGTTTGTTCTGTGACAATTTCATCTAACAGAAATCCACTCATTATTAAGGCAAACTTGTTCTTTCTATATCAGATCCTCCTTTTAGTCCAATTGGCCAGGAAACCTTCCAAAATGGGAAAAAAGATCAGACTCGCCATTTCTATAGCATAAGCATAAGCATAACATTTGATAACAGAAGTCTAGAGTGCAAATTGGAAATCTGCTGTCGTCTTGGAAATAGTCTTTCAGGTAGGATTTCATAAGGATTCATCAGACTGAAGTTCAATCTAGCCTTAATGGTTACTTGTATTACATTGCACTGTATAATTCTTGGTTCAATAAGCCTCTGATCCTATGTAGAAGCAGGCTGAGGTAGATTGGTTTTTCTCCCAGAACTCAAAATGTAGGAAATTAACTGATATAGATCGAGAGAAAAGTTAAGAGTCCTCATGTTAAATCTGACTCATTGAGAACAAGATCTTGGATTCAGCAGCCAGTGCTAAATAATGGTGAACCAATGCCTGACTTAAATACCTGGGGATGTGAGAGTGAACACGGGCTTTTGATCAAAAGATCTGAATCACATTTATTGTCTCTTAAGCAGTGTGTTATGAAAGAAGGAGAGATAGGGAATGTGATAGAGAATATATGTGGATCCGATATTATTAAAAACAACTAAACATAAAAGACATTTTACATGGATACCAATGACTCCAGTTCAGGTAATACACACACACTGTGTAATACACACACACTATTATTCTTATATCTTAAGAATAATAAAACATTTTCCAAAAGAAATAGAGGGTTTCCACAATATCTAGTAGCAAATTATTTAGGGCATTTTTCTATCTTAGTGATTGGTGTTCACTCGGCATTTTGCTTTATATTTATCATCATTCCATTGAACAACTAAAATAAAAATCATGGGTTAACAAAGTCTTTGGTACCTCTGATCAAGGGTTCTATTTTACCAGAAGGTAAAGTTCAAGAATGTGTTATGGAAATTTAGATTAAAGTGGAAGCATCATGTATCATGTTACTCCCAGGCTATTAATACTATACAAAAATGGAGTGGGGTGTTAAATACCCGGGTGAAGCAGACATATTTAATTGACAGGCATCTTGTAAGGAATAGTTTCCTTCCTTAGAGAGAAAACTTTTTAATGGCTCAACTTTTTCTTCGAATAGGATTATGGTCGAATAATTAAAAGGATGTAGAGTAAAGACAAGTCTAGTATAAATATTACAGCAATTACAAAATATTAGTAACATTAAAATTACTTTTTTTCTAAAAATGTTATTTTACATTCAATATCTTCAAGGACCTCTGGCCATGCATTTCCACATTCTTAGAGTGACAACTGCAGTATTTCCTTCCACTTTCTGCCTATCTAGATGGCCTACCACAGTATCCCTTGGACCCTCACTCACCAAAGCAGCAAATAAAGTGGCAAATGTTGAAAATATTCATAGAATTAAAAACTAGCAAGAGAAATAAGATTCATAAAATAAAAATATACATTGGGCTGTTTCCATAATTTGATTATTGTAGATAACGCTGCTATAAACCTTGAGGGGCATGTATCTTTTTGAATTAGTATTTTTTTGTATTCTTCGGGTAAATACTTAGGGCAATTGCTGGATCACAGGGTAGTTCTATTTTTAACTTTTTGAGGAAAATCCATACTGTTTTCCAGAGTGGCTGTACCAGTGTACATTCCTACCAGCTGCGCAGAAGGGTTCCCCTCTCCCTACATCCTTGCCAACACTTGCTGTTTCTTGGGCTGTTGATTTCAGCCATTCTGACAGGTGTAAAGTTATATCTCATTGTGGTTTTGATTTGTGTTTCCCTGATGATGAGTGATGTCGAGCATCTTTTCATGTGTCTGTTGACCATCTGTAGGTCTTCTTTGGAAAAATAGAACCCACAACAATTTTCAACTTCATTTTCTCTCTAAATCTTTTTCATATATTTTTTTAAATTTGAGAATAGTTGACACATAGTGTTACATTATTTTCAGGTGTACAACATAGTGATGCAACAAATTTATTGTATGATATGCTCTTCTCACAATGTAATTCATACAACTCAACATCAACAAAACTTCTGATTAAAGAATGGGCAGAGAATAAAACCAAATGATTCTAATGCTCACTGAAGTTTCGTAACTGCTATCCTAGATTTATTATGGGGATAGAATTTGAAACTTCACAGATTTCCTACCTGATGGTGAGAGGAGAGGATCAGAGAGCATCTGAACAGATGAAAGCCCTTGAGTCACCACTATTCTGGCTTTTTTCCTGAAGGGAAATAATCAAGATTACAAAAAAAGCACGTGGGGGTGGAGGACCTGCTGGTGGGGGGAGCCCTGAAAGCGCAGACCTGCTCTGATGCTTGGCTGCTGTGGTCACACAGTGAGGTTGGCCGGTGTGACTGCCCCCAAATCAGCGTCTCTCATTTTGGTTCAGAGTGCAGGTGGGTGTTCACAGCAGGAATGCCTGCAGGGATGTCCCAAAGGCTCAGCTCCCAAGGGGAGCAGAAAATCCCAGAAGATGCCCACTGTGAGGAGCACCGGGAACCACTGCTTCTGTTCTGTGATGATGACCAAATCCTGCTTTGCGCCCAGGGCTTCTGCTCCGAGGAGCACGAGAATCACATGGTGTACGGAGTACAGGAGGCTGCTGACCATTACAGGAAATTATTCCAGGGGATATTGAACACATTGAAGGAGAAACTTGAAGTAGCGAAACGCCTATTGGCTGACGAGCAAGAAAGAATGGCGATGACTGGGGGGGAGAAGAGCAGGATTTTAAAGAGATGAATGAGTCTGAATATTGAGTCTGAATAAGGTTCCAGTTGATGGTTGAAGAGGAGATGAAGGTCCAGAGCTGGCAAGGGTGCGGATTCAGCCCCAGCAGGAGGGAGGACAGAATCAGCTGATGGAGTTTGCCACTGAGCTGAAGGCGAAGTCCCAGGAAATGCTACGGAGACTGAATGATTTGGGGAAAGAGAACATGAATAAACTGAAGGAGAGTGAAGTCAGGCTTTCTGAACAGATCTGCAGCCTCCAAAGGATCACTGCAGAGCTAGAGAAGAAGTGTGGGGAATACACCCCAGCGTTGCTCCAGGAGCGAGTCACTACTGCTCCAGTGTCTGGAGCCTGCTCGAATCACAGACCTGAATTTATGCCAACTGACAGGAATGAGTGGAATGCTCCAGGTTCTCCACAGAGCTGTCACTTTGGATCCTAAAACAGCTCATCCCTGTCTGGTCTTATCTGGGGATCTGAGAAGTATACGTCTCAGAAACGTCCAGCAGAACGTGCCTGATGGCCTGGGGAGGATTGTCTTCGGGGCCACCGTGTTGGGTGTGGAGAGCTTCACTTCAGGGAGACACTACTGGGAGGTGGATGTGGAAGAGGCAACCAAGTGGCAGTTGGGGATATCTGAAGACTATGGCAGCGGATACAATGACCTACCCACCGCTGCCAGAGATAGTCTTACTCATAGTTTCAATGATGGGAACGGATTATACATTCTGGGTCTTTCCCCCTCTGAAAAAGGTCTCTTTGAGAGGAGAGCAGATGCACAAAGTTGGAGTCTTCCTAGACTGCAAGTATGGGCAGTTATCCTTCTATGATGTGACAGATGGATCCCTCATTTATAATTTCTCTTCTGTTACCTTCTGGGGAGCTGTCAGACCCATATTTTCTCTTTGTGTCCCAACTGGAGGCACAAATTCTGACTCACTCAGCATTTGCTCTCCTCATGTTGCATCTTGTGATGTTACTGTTAGCCCACGGTCTTCCTCGGCATGAAATCTAAGACCACTAGGAGCCAGGAAGTGAAGAGCTTGACTTTGTAAAAGAATCTATATAAAGTAATCCAATACAAGTTTCTAAGACTTGAAAAAATAAATAAATAAAAAATAAAAATAAAAAGTGGGCAGAGGACCTGAATAGAGTTGTGTTTTGTTTTGTTTTGTTTCATATCTTCTTCTCTCCCTTTCTTTGGCTCTGCTTTTCTCAGCATTGGCTTTAAGCTTAGGCAGGTTCACCACTCACAGAGATCCACATAGTCACCAGCAGTCCAAGAGTCTCTTCCTTCCAATCTAGCATAGTTGTAGATGCACTTGGTGTCCTGCCTGCATTCCCTCAGTCCTCATGGTCCCACACATGCCAGTGGTTTCCTATCTCACACATCACAATCTCTTGCCTAGAAGCTTTCTGTGGCTGTTGAAACAGAGGAAGCTGGAAGAGTGAAGGATTTAATGTCTACTGGAGCAGCCCTCAGCTTTGAGGTATATTCCACACTATCATCCAGAAATCCCCATGAGACTGAACTCCAGTTTCCCAAAACAGTAATCTCATTAGCATACTCTCAACTGATTTCTTGTCCTTCTCTGCTCTTCCCATAGCAGTGCTTCTTTGGATCACTTCTCAAATAAATTACTTTCCCTCAAATCCTTGCCCACGAGTCTGCTGCTGTGGGAATCCAACCTAACACAAGCAGCCTCAAAAGAAGATAGATACTTTCTCTAGATACTAGAGAAAGACATTAAGTCTTAAGTACTCTGAGGCCAGGTTCAAGTCATATGCCCCTCCTTTTGCTAAGGAAAGAATCAATATGTGTATTTCTTACTTAAACCAATGTGTCTATTATACAAGGAATAATAGATGTTGGGCTGGCAAAATGTGATATTTCCACATGAATTTGGGATATTTCATAAGCGAAAAACAATTGTATAAGGCAGAGAATAAGGAAAATCTATTTCTGGCTTCCAAAGGACATCAACAAAATTACTATTTAACTACTCACACCCTCCACAATTGTTTAGAGTAACATCCTGGTTTCCAAATAATTTTAAATTCTAGAGTAACATTCTAAAATCTTAATAAGTCCTAGTAATCCAGTAATAATTATAATCTATTTTAGACTATTAATTTGATGTAATATCCTGATATTTAATTAAGTACCTTTGGAACATGAGCTAATGAGTTTATTGACTATAAGAAATAAAATTTTATTTATTATTATTGCTTTTAAAAAAAAGAAATATATCAGACTGCAATGAAAATCAGAAACACTGAAAAAGACACTGATAAATTGGATATATAGATTATGGCAGATTTTTTTGGTAGATTTGTGAACAAGCTACACTTAGCCAACTTTTTTATATCAACTAAATTGGAAAACACTAGAAGTATTCTACATCTATTATGAACCCAATGTAAATATAGAAACACAACAAGATTGTTTTCTTTCTCTTTCCATTTTTTGTTTGTTTTTGGATTTTTTTGTTTTTGTTTTGTTTTTTGCTTTTGAAGTGTGAGTCAAATCTGTAAACTCTGAGGCTTATCTTGATTTAAATACCATTAAATCTTGATGTAAAACCCATTCATGGGGTTCATTCTGAAGTCAGACACAGAAGTACAAGGGCATAATTACCAGGATTATTTGTACACTAAAGGTTATACTTGCTGACTGGAGGATATAGAGAGTAGAATAACTTTTCTAGGACACATATGATATATCAGAAATAAGCTACATAGTATAGAAATCAAATCAGGAGGTGGAGGCCATGGTGGATAATAAGCACTATCATCTGAAGCAGAAATTCTTTCTTAATAACATCACGATACATTTGTTAGCTAATGAAGAGAAGCCAGCAGTCTTTGGATAGCACTGGGATAACTGAGTAAATTCAAGGTCAGCTCTGAAAGCTTAGAAACTATTTTATTAAAGAATTCATGGAAAAATACAGATAATGCAATTCATATTCATCATTAGGATAAGGGATTGGCTCTCCTGACACTAAATATATAAATAAGTTCTGTATCCAAAAATGTGACATGTGGGGCACCTGAGTGGCTCAATTGTTTAAGCATCTTCTTGATTTTAGTTCAGGTCATTATCTTAGGATCATGAGATTGAGCCCCATGTCAGGCTCCGTGCCTGGGTTTGGAGCTTGATTAAGATTCTTTCTCTTCCTCTCCTTCTGCTCCTCATCCTCACTATACCCCTAGCCCCTTGTTCTCTCTCTCTCTCTCTCTTTCTCAAAAAAAAAAAAAAAAAAAAAAAAAAAAGCGACATGTGCTTTATATTTACAATTTCATGGCTTCTGACCAGAATATAAATTCAGCAGAGCTAAAGAGGTATCATTATCCAACTTAAAATACAAAACAAACAACATAAACAAAGCCCCCTCAGTTTTAGGAGGAAAATATAATCCACTTATACCACAGAATGTCTAGCAGCCCTCTGATTAAATGTTCTTAAAAGGGGGAGTGCACAAAAATCTTATAATAATGAAACAAAAATGGAAATTATGCTAAAGGTAGTGCTTTTCCTACTTTAATTTATTTGCTTTTCCTACTTTAATTTCTCTAGGTTCGTAGGTAACATTTTCATGGCCCTAAGTAACCCTTGCTACTTCAATTTCCGAAATATTTCGTGTTTTAACATCATTTAGGGATGAGATACTGTTAATTTTTAACTTGAGAGTTTTTGGTAGTAAATATATCAAAAATTGGTAAAATCTTATATTTAATAACACTTTATTTACAGAATTAAAACAGTTTTAAAGTTTTAAAAACCTAAGAGATAAGTAAGTGTTCTCCCAGAGACCTGCAGGAGGAAGATCAGATAGAAGCCCAGGATAGAAGTGACCAAAAAGTGGTTTTAAGGAATTTCAAGTTCTTTGTTGACCTTCCACATGTATTCTATGTTATCACTTGATTGGCCCTAAAGACTACTAAAAAAGATGAGAGCAACAAGCCAAAAAATGCGAAAAAAAGGACAAAGAATGTTAGTTGTATAGAGAAGCACACTTATCTTCACTTCCTGAAAAGGTTTGGAAAACCCCAGCTACAGTGCTCTGTTTGATTGAAAGTGCCCTGGAAAGAAAATACCCAAGTTGTGACCTTGCGCAAGTAATATCACCTAGCTGATCCTCATCTATAAAATCAGAGAGTTGGAAAAGGAAGTCTAAAAAGTTATTTTTCAACTGTAAAATGCTCTGTGTGACCCTCCATGAACAGAATTCCTTTTTTTTTTATAGGCTACAGGGAATTTAAAATAAAACGAACATACTTCATGAAACTATTTAATGTGATGAATCATTCAGTGTAAGCCATTTTGGGAAAATGTGCTTGATGCTCTTTGTCCTCTGAAGAAATGAACAGTACCTTAGCTTTGCTCGAGGGTGGTTTTAAAGGATAATAGATGTGAATATGATCAAACATGACACCACTATGCTGTGTAATGCATCCTAGCCTCCCCTCCAACAATGCTGAACTTCAGAAATAGCTAGAAAGGAAGAGAATTTTCTGGATGTTTAAGGTAGCAAATAAAATGGAGATTCAGAAAGTCAGGCTTTTGTTTGAGCTTTGGCACTGAAGAGAAGCTTAAAATAATTTAATCATCTCTTTATGTCAGTGATTTTTTTCCACATGCAAACTATGATGTTTGGGTCCTTCTGCTTCTATGTTTCAGACATGTTAAGGAGACTGGAAAGACAATCAGTGAAAGGCCTTGAGCTACAGCAAAACAGAAGTACACAGACATAATGCTGTTTGTAATCATCATTATGCTGCTATTTAGTTTTACTGAGTGACTCCATTTGACTCATAAACTCAACATCCTAGCAGTAAAAACAAATGTATTTCCTTGGAAATGTATTTCATGTATCTTTAAAGAAGGCAAGATTGCCTGTTGGACAACATTTTCAGAAGGTGCAATTTCATGTGATTTTCATGTTTTTTAAGTTGGAAAGCTACTTAAAGTTATGTTTTCTAATTGTCTTCTAACACTCAAACTTTCTTTCAATTAAATCTTTTACACAGCAGTAAACATACTTTTATTTGCAGGTTTCGACAAGGGTGATAAAAGCAGAAAAGAGAAATGATGATCAGTAAAAAATTGTGTATCAGTTCGAGGATCAACTCTTAACATATTGTCAGTTAATTTATGCAATGTAGCTAAGATTATTTTTCCTTCAGATTTAAATTATGCAACTTAATTTTTTGTCTTACAGGAAATTTTGAGAGCCAAAACCTATGTTACATTTTATTTTATATTCAGAACAGTCAACTAAAGCTTAAATATTGTGGCTGTGTATGAAATATGTTGGCAATAATAATAGCAGCTTCTTATTTGCCCTTATTTAAGTAGAAGACTTTCTATTATTATTTGACAGGGACTTGCATTAACTACTTTAATTTTCAAAAAGCCCTCTTGAATCAATACTATCATTATTTCATTTTAAATTTTAGGAAATTAAGTCACAGAAAGGAGGAGGAACTAATTTGAGCCTTATAGCTCCTGAAGGCACAACTGAAATTTGAATTATACAGTCTGGCTCCAGAGCCTACCCACTTACTACAATTATACATACAGTTCCTACACCAAGGGATTCTACTGATATTCGGGGTTCTGCTGGATATAAACAGTGATTTTATCACTGCGATCATCATTATATATTCACATAGAATGTCACATAGCTCTGAATTAGGGTGGGGAATTGGAAAACAAAAATTGGATGAGAACTGGTAGACACAACTTTAGTTGTGGCATTTCTCTTGACTTAATGTTTGATCTACAACGAGTCCTTAGGCTACAATTTTTTCATGGATAAAATAAATAAATAAATAAATATAACTGCCAGGATATGGGATTGATAAAGCTTCCCCCAAAATGATTAAATGCAGATTCTATAATTATAAGGTGCTTAATTTTTCTAAAAATAAAAGATATGATTTTATCCAATTTTTTAGGGAAATAAGTCCCATTGCTATAAAAAATGTTTAAATGTACATTGTATATTCCACTGACTTGATTTGGATTTTTGATGAAGACTAGATTTGTTTTTAAGGAAAAAAGCAAAACATCAATACCCATCATAAAAGGATATATGTGAGCAATACAAAAAAGCAATGAATCATTGCTTTTTGTGTTCATACTTTGAACTCAATATATTTTTCATTGAAAAAAAGAAAAACACCTTTATAGGAGGAATGGAAAATGTTACAATTATATAATAAATACACTCTGATATGGTTATAACTTAATCAAGACAAGGGAAGAGGCTTTTTCCTAACTTAGTAAAGCTAAAATCACTTGAACAAGACACGTAAGTATCATGTTTACTTAACTAATAGGCTTGACTACATAACATGCTTCAATTTCGAAGTGGTAGGTGTGGCCATAGCAGAGGGTGAAAATTACTAGAGACTCTGATACACTGGTCCAACACTGTTGAGAGAATAAGCACCAACTCACAAGTAGCGGCACAAGGTAAGAATTATTGGATATTAGATGTATTATAAATGTTTAGGTTTTATTATTTTTGTACTATTTTTAGTACACAATGTTGAAAGAAACAACATGAGAGTACACAGGTGAACTGAATGACAAGGAAAACATGCATACTGTAGAAAAATGTTTGGAGAGAAAAGATCGGACTCTCTAAAGTTGTTTAATGGCATCCCTCTGATAGTGATCATCGGGGGTAAGGAAGCATCATCCTGGGATCTGTTATCTTCTGGCATATCTTCTGTGGTCAATTATTTATTACCTCGTATGTTAAGGAAAGGAAAAAGGTGAAAGGAGTCTCCAGGTATGCATGAGGCAATAGTCTTCAATTTAGATAAATTATATTAATAAAGTTTATCAAAGCATTCAAGTTTTCTAGTGACACCATCATACCTATATGACAAAGCAGTGAGATATACAGTATCCAGAAAAGGGGCCTGAATGTTATTATGTTCTTTGAGGCATAGGTGGCAAATGACACATTTATTAAAAAGAAATTTGCCTTCCTATAAATCCCATGTATCTCAAAACACTTTCATAGACTTTATGGACTGACTAGGAAATAACCAAGGGAAATAGATATCAATATCCCAATTTTTCAGAAGAAGAAACTAAGGCTCAAATAAATTGCAAATTATAGAATATCATTTAACTCTACAACAGAGCTAAGATTTTAACCAAAGTGTTTCGTTTTGAAATTTAAATCCTTTTTTCTATCCCAATATAATAGTAAAAATCAATGGATCTGATAAAACTCCCCAATGATATAAAAATATCTTGAGGAGTAGGCTCAGTAATTAATTAGCTAATTAATTTATTTTTGTTGAGTAGAAGAGTTATTTCATGGAAAGAAATAGCAACACCAAGAGGTGTTAAATTGGATCAGCTGAAGTTTGTATTTTCATGCCAATTTTTCCAGTTTTATTGAAAAAAAAATTGACATACATCACTCCATAAGTTTAAGAAGTAGAGCATGATGGTTTGATTTGCATATATTATGAAATGATTACCACACTAGTTCAGCTAACAATCAGGAAATTCAGTTTATCTTGTCACTCATTAGGAAAAAAAATAGTCACAGATGTGGTAATAAAACAATTCTGTAGCATGTAGAAAATTAAAATTGTTCCTTTAAAATATAAAAATATCTGGCTTGCAAATTTAATCTGAGATAGACATCTTAAAACCATAAGTCTATCCCAGTGTTTAACTTTTCATAGTGGATCAAGATATGCTGGGATCCACTATAGCTATTTGTTAGCTTTACAACTGTGCATTACAATTCTATTGTTGCTTTGGCTGAAAGAGATTCTGTTGCTAGGAAAACTTCCAGACTTGGTAAAGAAAGATTTTAATTGATGATATAATTATTTCTTCTTTGCTGTAGGCCATATGTTACAACAGAAAGAATTTTTATTTGAGACAAAAAGACCTGGAATTGAATTTCTATTCATCCATCAACCATCTGCATGATATTAATCAAGCTACAGCAATGGACCTCTCTAATGGTCAATCAACAATTTCATAAGACTCCTTCATCCTTACCTATTGCCAAGTTCCTCTGAGCCCTGCCTGCCTGCCTGCCAAGATCCCTTCTTATCTTCTTTGCTTGATCCATCACCAATTTTCCCCTTTGGACCTATGGGTGTATATAATCCTGAGTTATGGCCATTCTCAGCCATACTGATGCCAATTAAGCCTCAAGTGACAATGCTGTGGGGCTGGAATTCTGGACTCTGATCATCTATCTGGGTACCTTCACCATTATTCTGTCAATACTGCAAAACTTAGACATCCTATCTCTTCATCTCATTTTAACTCCTCTCTTTTTCTCAGTGAACATGGAATACAGACTCATGTTTCATCAGGGCCCTTGGCTGTTAGTTTTGGCATCTCCTATGCTGCTCTATTTCATCTTGGTCAGGCAATGGCTCAAAAAACACACTTCAAAAACCTTAATTATTTTTGATAAGGAGATCTTTTACAGATTCAACCTTTTCTCTTTGAAATTTTGAAATTTGTCCTTGAAGAAAACTAATATTCACACACTTCTCGTTAAACAAATATAGATTTCAGGAATACATAAATGCACTTGCTTTATTATATGTACTATTAATATATCTCTCAGAAACATTCTTGCGAATGTTGTAAATATCCTGTTTGTCCTTTTAGGAGGTATATTTTTCACAATTCTCCACCAGTCCAAGAGGCTGAATTCTGTGGATTTCGTCAGGCTACCAGTCTTCCTTTTAGTTTGTTTGGCCAATGAAAGCCTTTCCTGGCAGGAAACCAGTGTGGGAGAGTCTAGAGAGAGTGAGGGATTTGTGCCCGATTTTTATAATGTAGAAGATAGGCTTATAATAGCTCTGAGGAGGTCACGAAAACCCCTGTCTCCTTTCCCCTCCTAGTCTTTGCTAGTCCCTTCTTGGCTTTCTTAGTCCTACATACCCTTTAGTAAATGGTACCTTCATTAAATTCTCTATTTTCCTTTTGTACATGCCATCTGTTTTTCATAGGACCCTGACTGATATAGTCTCCCAGCACCAAGTTTAACTAAACAGCATCTACTGCAAGTGTTCAGCTACCTTTTTAGAAATAATTGGTCCCTGAACAGAAAGGGAAGAAGGAACTAGTAGAAATAGTTTACAACCCTTCTGTCAGGATTTAAAAATGCAATTTCTCATTTAAAACAGTCATACCCTATAGATATATAAAGATACATAAAGTAGTCAAGTTTAATAGAACATTTTATATACTTTAATAATGTTTAAGACTTAATTCTATGAAAGAATATTTGAGATAAAATAAAATGAATGAGTGATAATTTTTTTCCTTTCTTATTCAGTTTCTTTTACACTCAGATTTTTTTTTTTAAAAATTCAAGTCTGGGAAATTCCCTGCTCAAAAATCAAGTCTGTAATTATGATCTTGGGAGCCTAATGGTTTTAGGCTTCCCTTTCTCTGTGCCCCCTTTGAAGCTGCAAATCATCATTTGCACAGGCTTTCTATTTTTCGTATATAATGATAAATAGCACATGGTATTTCTGAGTAATCAGGCAAGTGGTCATGTTAGATTTTCATAAAAGACATAATAGACATTTGTGCTTTTGCTTGTATAATCTGCAAGAAAGGACTTTCTTTTTTTCCCCCTGAATACTACAGTAATCATCTAGAGAACTTTTTCCTACCATCCAATACAAAGTTTCAACTTCAGAGATATTCTCATTTTGCTTTTTCACAGGATTTATAAGACTAATCAATAACATTTGCTTTAGTAATTGTGCTTCTTCAAGACTGGTTTTCCCTTCTTTCTGAGCATACCACTAGCCCATCTGTCCCAGGCTCTTGTGATCAGTTATGGTGATTTGACAGAAATCCAGCTCACTCTCAGGGTAAATGATAGGTGTCATTCCTAAAACCAGCCTATGAAACCCTCCAAACATGCAGTCCTCATGCTCATTCCTTACTCTGAATCATATGCAGATTACCAACGAGTGACTACGGAAATCACTGTGAAAGATAGCAGGAAGATCATCAGTATATGTGACTGAATAGAGGAGAGTCTCTCCTGTCTGCCTGGAGTTGCCCTTTATTGTTAACTGAGCAGGAAAAATGCTTATGTTTAGCCAATATACATTATGGGTCTGTTACAAAGATTAGCCTATCCTAACTGACACAAGTAATAAGACCAAATTAATTCTTTCTCACTGATGGTTTAAAATTATTTTCTTATTTGTGTAGTGAATTTCCTTGGTCCTGTATTTTCCTCTAAATGCTACATGGAAACTTAAAAAAAATAAGCTTATTTCATAAACACATATAATAACAATTTAAAGAGCCCAATGAGATCCATACATTCTGCTAGGCTCTTGGGATGAGCAAAAACAGATATATTCCTTGCCTCATAAATCTTGCTGACTAGTGAAGAAGACAGACGTTAATCAAATAATAGCAAAAATAAATTAATATTTATGAGAGAACTATTTTGAAGGAAAAGGTAATATGAGACACCTGGCTTGGTATGAGAAAATGAGAAATCATTTTTGAGAAAATGAATGAAATCAGTAGAAAGAGTAGAAAACCAAGTAAACAAAGGTATAGATTGATTGTATCCCAAGAAGTAGAAGCCCTATGTCCAAAGATGCTATGGATGAAGGGAACATACCAATGCAAAGACTTGGTAAGAAGTCATTGTACCTGGAGCAGAGCCCACTATGGGATGTGAGGTAAGGCTAGGCAAGTAGATAGGAGTCAAGTATATGCAAGACTCCATTGTCAACATTTTCCTTTTCCGTTCACATTATCCATGGGAACCCAGGTTCCACATATTCAGAGAACTGACTTTGTCAATACCACCAATCAGTGATCAACACTGACTTCCCTTACTATTGAATGTTCCCTCCTAAGAGTTACTTCTTCTTCCATTGGAAACTTTAGTGCCTCACTTTCTTCATTCATCTCTACTCTAACATTGTGGCAGATTGTATTGCCACAAACATTGCTACCAACAATTCCACTTCAGTTCTTCTAGAGCTTTACTGCTTCTACCCTGTCAAAAAGTAAAGTCTCTTTCCTTGAAATAAGGTGAGCAGTTTAGCTACCTCAAGAAGCAGAATATAGCAGAAGCAATGCTACTTCACTTTCAAGGCAGTAGCATTATGATGTGAGAGGCCACACAGAGAGGCCATATTTTATTGTTCCAGTTAAAAGCCCAAGCTAAGGTCTCAGATAGAAGTTATCATCAACCACTAGATATGTGAAGGATCAAGCCTATAGATGAGTGTAGCCTTGAGATTTCAAGTTGCTCTAATTGATGAATGAAACAAAGATATTTCTGCTGAGCTCTGTCCAAATTGCAAATTTACAAGCAAAATACATGTTGTCGTTATTTTATTCTTCTAAGTTTTAGGGTAACTTGTTGCACAGCAATAGGTAATCAGAACAGATATTCTGATCCTTTGTTTTTATTAAGTGATTTTCTTCAGGGTAAAATTTAGTAAAGTGTGTGGGGTGTTTTTGTTTTTTCCCAAATCAGTCTTCTGTGGTTCAAATTACCACTATCAGTTTCTAACTATGTAAAAGAATACAAATTACTACACGTCATTTTATTCATCCACAAAATATGCCCTGGTGTTAATCTAGTGATTAAATAATACAATTCATGCTGAGCATTATAGCACCAGACATATAATAAATGGGCAATAAATGTGTTATTTTTATTTAACTCTGATACTTTGGAGTTGTCTATCATACCAGTAATTATACCAGTAATTCTATTAACTTTTGGTTTGGTATATTCTTCTCAGCATTCTTAACTATTTCCTACTGCTTCAATAATCCCTTTCAAGTGATATTTGATTTTCTTTGGCTTAAGTAGGTTTTTAGGCTACAACTAAAATCAGTTGCCCTCTATAATTTTTCAGAGTTGTCTCATATATTGCAGTATTTACTCTTTCTTTCTTCAGCATATCTTTTTAATGCAGAGTCTTAAAAAAGATTCAGGATGCTAGGTATTTTAAATAAAAAGTATGAAAGTCATCTCACATTTAGATGACTTCTTATAAAAATATGAAACAATGAAAACTGAAGGAGAATAAAAAGGTAATTTGAGGAAAATATAATTTTGTATAAAATTTGTTAAGGTGAAGAGTATCTTTTTCCAGATGAAGTAAAACTTGGAGAGGTATAAAGGCAAAAATACAGTTACCTCTATTTAGCATGGTTAAAAAAATCATTTTAACTTTTGTTTGTTTTTAAACCCTCAACGATTGTGTTATATACTTCTGGTTTTATCTACTAACCTACTTGAAGTGTGTGTCTGAAAAGAAATATTTACTTTTTCTTAAAAATTAGAAATTATAACTTTTAACATTCATAACTCTTTAAATCAGTGATTTCAGTAGGCACACTCCATGCTAGCGACCATGAGTGAGTGGTCTTGCAAAGTTGATATGTTGGAAGTAATTTTTAATAGGACAACGAATCCTCCAGAAGAGTAATGCAATAAGACTCTGTCTTTGAAATTTCCCATACTTCACCTTGTCAAATGTAGTTTAAGGCTAATAAAGGCTAACATTATGGAACAACTGCTATGTGCCTGGCACTATTCTAAGCTATTTAGCTGATTTAATTGCATTAATTTTCAAAGCAACACATTGGTACTATTATCATTTCAATTTTTAGATGGTTCAAAGGTACAGAAAGGTTAATCATCTTGTTTAAGAAGCCTACCTAGATATTTGATCATACCTAAGAAGGTGTGTGTTGAGAGCTAGAATTCGAAAGAGGACTGTCTGCCTCCAGAATCCTGCTTGTAATCATTGTGCCATGTGATGGACAAGTGGATTCTGGAGCATAAAGTCCAATCTCTTAAGCATGGCAATCAAAATCTTTCATGACATGGCCCATTTTGTTGACTACCTATTCCTTCCTTCCCTTCTCTCCATACCAATTAGGCTTCAACTAGAAAAGTGATTATTTTGCAAGAACACTTTGCATTTCCATCCCCCTGTCTTTTTAAAACCGCTTACAATTGGTATACATTTCTTCTTCCTTTTAGTTTGTCAAAATCCTAACAATTATTGTCAGGTCAGTTAAATGATGTCTTTTCCATGGAGATTTACCTGAGCCAGCCCTATTTATGAGCCAAAAAAGAATCCTTTCTCTCTCTTTCCTCAAAAAAGAGCCTTGTTAGCTCTCATGCGTTCATTTAATAGGTTATATCCTAAGCTTCCTGAGAGTAGAAAATGTTGTGTCTTCTTTTTTTGTTCCCCCAAAATGACTGGCATAAAACCTTGAATAAAATCAATATTCACAAACTGCTGGTTTAAGCTAAATTAGGTTCATTATTTCATGGCCCTTTACAACATAGCAAACATTCTAAATAATTATGAAGAATCACTATATATAGAAACCTGATGAAGAACCTTTTATATTAACATGTTTTGATGTTCTAGGTATCTCGAATCTGTGCTAGATAAAGTAGCTGACTCTGAAATTATTTTATGTGGTAAAGTATGAGTGACAGAAATATCTCCAATTATCCAATTGTATTATCAAAGATGACTCAAAGGCCAAGTCAAAGTAGTCGGGAAGCTGAATGTTGTAATATTATTTGATTAATCTAAAATGATCTTGACATTAAGCTGTGATAATCCAATCAGAAAGACAAGATTTTGTGTTTTGTGCCATGAAATTATTCAATTATTTTTCTCCAGTCTTCATAATTAACTATATGCAAACAAATGCATTTTTTAAAAATAGAAATGTCACAATATATCTACTAAAAATATAATAAATGTTCATCTGCCCAATAAAACATTTCCATTTTATGTCCTCTACACTACAGGTTAATTCATCCCTATGGCAAATATGTCACAATAAAATGACATTTCCTCACTTGGAATTTGAATTATCTTAACATTTAATTTTATGGAAGTACAGAATTTTTCTTAGTGGTCATCAGTCTTGTTAATTCATTTTTAAAAATTTTTTTATTGTATGAACAATTTAATCAGACCATCATGTTCAATTTGTTCAGTATGCTCAATTCTCTCTTTCTATATCTATCTCAAACTTGATGAACTTTTATGGTTAAAATGTTTATCCATAATTCAATTAAAGATTTTTGGTTTATCTGATTTAATACACAGTGGGCAAGAAAGCACCTAATTCAACAGGTACCAAAAATATCTCCTGCTGAATTGACGAGAGCCACCATGGTAACACTTACAGAAACCGATTGCGTTACAATCAAGAGAAACATTCCTAAGGGCAAGAAAATATTGTGGCTCAAACCTCTACTAGTGGTGGAGTGTTTGATCATGTGGGCTTTTAGGGAGTTGTATAAACCAGGTGGAACACCAGAGAGTGCTTAAGTTTAAGTGCCACTACAAGAAGGATATTAACCATATGAATTTTCTTTTCAATAGAATTACCCTGCTGTGCATAACCACATATTTCAATCACTTTGAGGTGTTAGCCAATCAGTTCAAGCAAGAATGTCTTCTTAAAGGAGCTTAATCAGACTTCACAGGAAATCTTTTTTGGCCATTATTTCACCAAAGAATATTTCTACAATCTATTTTTCTCTTCTCAGGCATGCCGTGGAGATTGGCCTCTTTAGACAGGCTTCTGTATATACTGAAAGCCTGAAATTTAATATCTTTGGCTTTATGGTGCACAAAGAGAAGCCCATGAGAACATAACTGCAGAGCTTCCAAAAAAGGGCTAGTGCATATATATTCATGTAAGAGAAAACTCCAAGCTGCCCCATACTTGCAAACTTTTCCTAAATGCTGTTTTCCTATTTATACTTCTTCCCACTTTGATACTGATCAAAGCCATCCATTGTGGCTCTTAGCTTGCTTGTCATCACTTTGTTCTTACCTGGATAGTTATCGCTGATTTCAGCTGTTTTCCCAAAGTGCCTATGACATTGTAAGGGGCTTTATTTTTTAATTTTTTAAAGATTTTATTTATTTATTCATGAGAGAAACAGAGAGAGGCAGAGACATAAGCAGAGGGAGAAGCAGGCTCCCTGCAGGGAAACTGGATGTAGGACTCGATCTCAGGACCCTGGGATCATGACCTGAGCCGAAGGCAGATGACCAACCACTGAGCCACCCAGGTGCCCCTCCATGGAGCTTTATAAACCTACTGAGTTGTTTTATATTTTGACTGCAGACCCAATTTCTGGTGGTTAGACATCAAAATGCTTAAAAAATTCTAAATAAGAATGAAGCTTATAATCAATATATATGTTTAATGGTACAACATTTGAATTTCTCTTTCTGGAAAAAGACAACTAACAGTTGTCTGTCTTAATATTTAAGACAACTAACAGTTGACAGAAATATGTCATTTCTACCTGGAAGCTGAAAGATTGACTCAGGTCTGCCTCAGCAAACAACGTAAAAGGTTGAACTCCTTTGGTTTTGGATTTGTAATACCTATTTTGTGCCTGTGTAAGCATGCATGCATGCACACAGACACACGTTAACAGTGGGGATTGTACGTCCATAAATTAACTAGATTTTCCTTTACATATTGCCAACCAAATGATTTTAATATATTCTTTGGACTCTCTTGGGGGATCAATTTAGTACAAACATTAAAATAAATAGTACTTTGTAAATGTACTCTAAGTGAGATTTCCAGGCATCTATGAAAGTTCTTGATTAACTTATGCGCTGTTCCCACTCAATGTAAACACAGCCTGTGGCTGTGTACATTTCATAGATCATTTGCACTACTCAATAACATCTGAAGAATATTAATCAAGCTAAAATAAGAGATAGGAAACTAAAGAAATTCAATATAAACATGTAGTGGAGTGAACTTTCTGACCTCTCTTAGCTGAACAGAGTTAAATCTATTACTTAGAATTGAGCAACAAATACACAGGAAGGATTTGTCACAGGGTTATCAGATTTCATAACAATCAGTGACAATGATGGGACCTTGTCGTGAACTTGAGAGCTAAGTTTAAAATTAAGATGAAATGCCCTAGATTAGGCATTAGATAAAGCTGCCTGTTATATTATTAATTTTAATTAGATTCTTTACCTCCTATGCTCTTTGATCTGAGCTAAGTAATTAAGCCCATTTTACTTTCTAATTGGATTAAGTGCATGCCTTGCTAACTCCAAAGATAAGAAAATGTATAGGGTCTAAATATATACTGCTTTGTGGTGGGTATTCTGCATATAGAATGGTGCTCTGGGAGTAAGAATACATTTTGAAATTTGACTATGGCACCAGTGTTGATCTGTCCAGGAGAATATAAAGCAAGATTTCTTACATTGATGTAACGTATCCTGCTGTCTTTACTTTGTAAAGCAGAGGCTTTTGGAATCCAGAAGGAAGAGATTTTCTACTGTAAAGAATTTGGATGATGCCAGGATATAGAGAGGGATAGACAAAATGTTCCCAACTTAAAGAGCAATGTCCCTGTGTCAAGATAAGACTAGACTCTGATAGACTATGTTGATGAGTCAGATTTATGATTTGATGGTGCAGTTTTATCTTGAACCTACTGTGAGACTGTTGGAAACATTGAATTTAATGTTGAAAATGAGTTTTGAGGTTGACAGGAAAATAGCTTAATTTAATTGAGCACTTCTTATATTCAAGGCATGGTGATAAGCATTTTAATATATAAATCTTAATACTCCTCCTTTGGATTAAATATTTCAATTACATTCATTTTATAGAAAGTTGTAAAGAAAACTGAGGCATAAAGACAATATGACCTGACTCCGCTGTTGCCATAGATCAGGTGTTAGCTTTGAATCAAAGTGTGTGTAACTCCAAAGTTTATGTATGGTTCAATCACTGCTTCTCTATAACAATTCTAGTTTAATCATGACTTTTGGGAACCTCTCTCCGACTCCATTTTCTTACTCATAATGTGGAGACTGAAATGCCTACAAGTGTTAGTGGTACTGTATAGATTTGAATTATTCATATTTTTAAGTGTAATTAGTGTGACATCATCAGGGAACACAATAGGCTACTCAATATATTGCTCCTTTCTCCTGAAACCACAGATAAATGGAGGAATTATTTGGGGTTTGAATACCATAATAGCCTTTAAGCAACACATTGATAGCTTCTGAGTTGATCTTGCTTCCCTCTTACTGTTCCATAAGTTTATTTCCACCTACCAGCCAGAATTATCCAAATGAAATGTAAGTGAAGTCATGCTGATGCTTTCTGGGAACCTACAATGGCTTTCCACTTGACACAAAATATAATTCAAAGTTTTCTTCAGAGTTGACAAGGTTTTCCATAACTTGACTGCACAACTTGTGTGACTTCATGTCGTATCACTTACCTGCTTCCCACACTGATTCAACCAACCAGATAGGCCTCTGGTGTTTCCTCAAATACTGCAAACATTCTCAGTCCAGAGCCCATGTAGTTACTATTTTTTCTTCCCCATACGTATGCATATGTTACTCCTCTTAATTCATGTCTCAGCTCAAATATGACTTTCTCTAGGATGGGTTCCCCAACTATCCTATACAAAATAATATGATAGCACAAACACTCCACCAACACTACTCTTTTCACGATTTACCCTTTAGTCTGTTGAATTTTTATTCATAGCATGTATTATATGACTGTTGGTTTATTCACTTTTTTATCTATATTTTTTTATTGCTTTACTTTTACAGAAACAAATTTCATGAGAGGAAGAGAAGGACTGGATTTGCTTTGTTCACCACAGTGTCTCCAGAGCAGAAAGAATGTCTGGAAGACTATATAATTCAATTTAAAAAATAATGAATAGTGAATGAATGAATGAATGAATGAACAGACATAAACTAATGCCCATTACATTAAAAGTACTATTTTAGGCATTTTGAAAGAAGTCTGGTTTTATACACATCTTTTCCAAAGACCTTTTTTAACCTTCTTCTAATATGCCACAAAATCTATAAACACTTGAGCCATCACACTAATATATTACGAAAAAGGAAATATTCTGGTTTATCCAACTTCAAAATTTTGAAGGACGTTTTACTTTAACAAATACAAATTATAACAAATAATATTATTAATTAAATGAAGAAATCACTAAATATATTTAAAGTTAATAGCTACATGTATTTAAATCTACTGGTATTTATTTTCATTGCTAATCAGGAGTGTATATCCTACCAAGATGTACATGAGATATTTTAGCACTTCTACAGTGTTATAGTCTGCTGTGGTAAGTTACCTGGATATGAGAAATGAGGCTTATTTATTAATTTTTTGAGGTTTATTTATAGTACAACTATAAATAGCAGAACAACAGCCTTTCTAAATACAAGAAATTGTGCCATGGCTTACTACAATAGTTTCATATTAATCTTCAATGAGACTATGGTGTAAAACACTTGGTAAAATTTCAAGTGGCTTAATATGTAAACTACAACTTGATTATAGAGGTAATTCAAAGTATATATGATTTTTCTTTCTTAAGATTTATTTATTTTAGAGAAGAAAGAGAGTGTGAGTGAGTTGCGGGGAGAGAGGGAGATGGAGAAAGAGAACTCTCAAGCAGACTCACTGCTGAGCTCAGAGCCTGACACAGGGCTCAGTCCCAGGACTCTGAGATCATGACCTAAGCCAAGATCAAGAGTCAGATGGACACTCAACAGACTGAGCCACCCTGAGGTATACATGATTTTTCAAATGAAGTTATGAATTATTGAATTTTTCATTTAAAATATTGTTATTACTTTGCCACATGGCTTTACAAACTCATGTTATAAATGAAAACAACATTTTTCATCTGATATATGATAAAGATTTTCCATAGATGATTATAAAAATAACAAACATACCATGCTGGAAAAACTGGATGAGAATTAGCTATATTTTTAAATAATAGATTTATTTAATGAATTGGAAAACTGGAGGCTTGCTAGATCATAACATGAAGAAAAAAATAATTTGTGCATTACAGAACACCTGTCTGTAAGTTTACTTTATAATTATGTTCTTTTATGCAAAATGTGAATAATATTTCTTTTGAGCTAGACAGAATTCAGAATTAATTAAAATGGCAACCCCAGGAAAAGACATTTAACACACTTTAACATTTAACACATTATTATAGATTTTAATCTATCCCATCTTACCTAAAATAGGACATGCACATGTCTATCACACATGAGTATGAGAGGATCAAGTCAGGATGTTTATGCTTTGAGACCAATAATGATACAGCACCCTGAGTTTGGTTAGCAGTTTGAATTTCTCTGTCTACTCAGCATTCTGCTTTTCTATTGCTAATGTTAATTACCTCGATTGGTTGAAATATGTGCTTTTTTTTGTTCTATGAAAATTCCATCTTTTGTTGATTGATGTCCTTGTGTCCTTAGAGTTCCCAAATTTATTTGCTGACTAAACACTTCTTCACAATTTTTATTGCCAAGTATAAGAAATGTTTCTTACCTCCAGAAATTTTAGATACTTGATTTTAATTTATTTTTTAATTTTTTTAAATTTTATTTATTTATTCATGATAGTCACAGAGAGAGAGAAAGAGAGAGGCCAAGAGAGAAGCAGGCTCCATGCAGGGAGCCCGACGTGGGATTCGATCCCGGGTCTCCAGGATCGCACCCTGGGCCAAAGGCAGGTGCTAAACCCCTGCGCCACCCAGGAATCCCTTGATTTTAATTTAAATAGAATTCAAATAAGTAAATAAAATTAAATAAAATTAAGAAATTTATTATTATCTGAGATTTAATACTATTATTTCTTAATGTCCTAGCCTTCATAAAGAAGACAAAAATATCTAATGAAATGTTAGAGAATATCTAACAAAAAGTTTCAGATTGTTAAGGATCTCAACAGGGATAGTCAGTATTACTGCATGAGATTTCTCCCTCTAGATTTAAGTCTGTACCTCAACATAATACCATATATGACCCACAACTAATATTATATTCAATAGTAAATGGTTGAAAATTGTCCTGTTAAGATCAGGAACACTACAAGGGTACCCACTATCACCACTTCTTTTCAACATAGTACTAGAAGTCCTAGACAGAGTGATTAGTCAAGAAAAAGGAACAAAAGGCATCCAAATTGGAAAAGAAGAATAAAATTCTCTGTTTGCTGATGATATAACCTTGCATATGGAAAATCCCAGAGTCCACCAAAAAGTCTGCTGGAACTAATGGGCAAATATAGTTTTAACACTATTCCATCATATGTATATATGATATATATTGAATATATATATTCTCTAAAAAGAAGAAATCCCGGCCATTTGTGATATCATGGATGGACCTGGATGGTATGCTAAGTGAAAGAGCCAAATAAAGACAAATACTGTATAATCTCACTTACTTTAATCACTTTTTTTAGATGAAATCTAAAAAGTATCAAACTCAGAAACAGAGAATAGATCGGTGGTTGCCAGGGCTTTAAAAAGTGGAAGATATGTTGGTCAAAAGTAACAAATTTTCAGTTTTAAGAGAAATGATTTCCAGAGATCTAATGTATAGCATGGTGACTATATTATATTGCATACTTGAAAGTTGCTATGACAGCAGAACTTTACTGCTCTCACCATAGCAACAGCAAAGGGCAATTATGTGAGGTAAAGGCTATGTTAACCTTATTGTGATAAATATTTTACAATATATATATGTATCAAATCATCACATTGTACACCTTAAATTTACACAATATTATATGTCATCTATCTTAATAAAGCTGGGGAAAAAAGGATAAAAGTTGAAGACTATCACACCATTCTATTTTAAGTCAGCAATGTAGCAGAGCAAGCATTTGCCAAATCCATGTTAGCTAAATTGGTACCCATTTAAAATTAAAGAGGGAACTCTGCACATTTATTTTCTTTCTTTTTTTTTTTTTAAAGATTTTATTTTATTTACTCATGAGATACACAGAGAGAGAGAGGCAGAGACACAGGCAGAGGGAGAAGCAGGCTCCCTGCAGGGAGCCCGACGTGAGACTCGATCACACCCCTGGCTGAAGGCGGTGCTAAACCGCTGCACCACCGGGGCTGGGGCTGCCCTGCACATTTACTTTCTTTCTTTCTTTCTTTTTTTTTTTTCTCATTTATTTATGATAGTCACACAGAGAGAGAGAGAGAGGCAGAGACATAGGCAGAGGGAGAAGCAGGCTCCATGCACCGGGAGCCTGACGTGGGATTCGATCCCGGGTCTCCAGGATCGCGCCCTGGGCCAAAGGCAGGCGCCAAACCGCTGCGCCACCCAGGGATCCCACACATTTACTTTCAATTTTGTATTACCATTGAGTATATGAACAATAATTATTTTGAGTAAATTGAAATTTTAATGAATTAAATGTTTTAATGAATTAAATGTTTTATTTAGGATAAATGTTTTAATACATTTTATGGAGATGTGTAAATCTTTTAATACCATTATTTATATTGTATTCAATGTTTGATTGTCCTTTGGACAGTGAGCATGGTCTTTAAAATAGGCACGTTATGAAAGAGAAGTGGCAGCTCCTGCTTAGGAAATGCTAGGAAGACTCTGAACAAATATATTTCCTAATCAAAAGAAAACTGAGTAAAAGGAAAATGCCCTTCTTTAATAGTCAGAAGTTACCTACTTTTATTAGGAAAAAGATCCACATTCAAAACTATCCAACTCCATTATTCTTTCTTCTCACACTAAGAGAAAGGGAAGATACGTAATGGAGTTCACACTCCTAGAAAGGGGATTTTCCCTAGACTGAGATGAAAATTCATCATAAAATGAAATATACAGAGTTTGTATGTAGGTGACAAAATAAGAATATTGGCAGCAAGATTTTATTTAGCAATTTAAGTCTTTTTAGCTAACTATATAAGATATGAGCATAAAGAAATGTGATTGGTTAAAAAAAATGGGTAGCAAAAAGTAATAAAAAGCATCCAAACCAATAAGGAAGAAATAAATAACACTTTCACTATTTGCAGATGACATGATATTCTATATAGTAGAACACCTTAAATACCACCGAAAACTGCCAAAACTGCCAAACAATTCAATAAAATTGTAGCATACAGAATCAGTATCTGTTGTATTTCTTATACATCAGTAATGAAGCAGCAGAAATAGAAATTAAGGAATCAATCTGATGTATAATTGCACCAAAAACAATGAGATACCTAGGAATAAACCTAACCAAAGAGGTGAAATACTTGTACTCTGAAAACTATAAAACACTGGTGAAAGAAATTGACAACACAGAGAAATGGAAAGATATTCATTGTTCATGGATTAAAAAAACAAATATTGTTTTTTTTAAACAAATATTGTTAAAATGCTTGTACTACCTAAAGCAATCTACGCATTTAATGCAGTCTGTATCAAAATACCATCAATATTTTTAGCTGAGCTAGAACAAACAATCCTAAAATTTGTATGGACCACAAAAGACAAAAAAAAGCATAAAAACCCCACGTGCACACACACACAAACAAACAAAACGGGAGGTAAGGATCTAAGTGGACCACTGTCCTGTTTCAAAGAATCCAGTGGCTATTGTTCCCTTTCATAGGGTCACTAAAAATTGCACACAGAATATAATCTTTTTTCCACTGCTCTGAAATATTTTAGCTTCAACTGTCAGAGGGAGTTAAAAATGTTAGCGTGTAATATAATAGAAAGAGCTTGTGATCTGAAGTTAGTCATAGGGATTCTGATGCCAGTTCTACCCCTTGCAAAGTATGTTATATTGAGCAACTAACATGAGCCTCACATTCAGGAATCCTACTTTGCAGTAGAAAGGATGATATGATAAAAACACATAATTACCTGATACCTACTCAATAGTCCATATCTATCCTCTTTTCTCTTTTTCCTCATAATAAATCCAACTGCCAAATTCTTAATTAGTACGGTCATGCTTTTCAAATTTGTTTCTCACTAATTCATATGTCCCACTTTTATGCATAACCTATCCTTTAATCAAATTTAACTCCTTAAATATGCTTCTAGTAATCTTTCCTGTCTTTTATTCATGTAGTGTGTTCTAATAAAATACGCTCCCCTAAAACTCAGTTTAATCTATCACAATTTTACCCATCATTCAGTGTTCAGGCAGGAAGTATCATTGAAGGAATCCCCTACCTCCAGATGGATGTGAGTGTTTCCTTTATGTTATAATATAACCAGATATCTACTTCCTTGGACACTTTTTCACAACATAGAGGACATTTACAGCATTTTTTTTTTGTTCGGGGGGTTTTTTTTGTTGTTGTTGTTGTTGTTGTTGTTTTAGTTTGAGGGTAGGAACAATAGCTAGTTTATCTTGAAATCTTCCAAAGTAGATACCCCTACTTAGTATTCAAAAAAGGTGTTTGGGGTAACTGTCTGTGAAATAAGAACTACCAAATTGTTCTGCATTCCATCTAAAATTTGTAATACAAACAGACTCTCAAGAAGCTCCACAGTCTGAAGAATCTTAGTCTTCTCTTTTCTACTTAAACAAGAAAATAAGTTGTTCTGTGCTATTATTCTGTTTGTTTCAAAAAGTTGTTTGCTTCTTCAATTTAATATTACAACAAAAAGCCCATCTCCACATTATTACATATTCTTTGTAGATATTACAGATTCTTTGTAGATAGAATATTACATATTCTTTTAATGCCTCTAAGAGAGGCTGTAACCATCCTCCAAATTTGGGGTATTTAGAATTGTTTCTTATTAAGTTAATTTTTTGTTATCTTTTGCTTCCTTTCCTTTTACTGAGTTTGCTTTTTGCATTGATCTTAACTGTATGAATTGAATCAATTTCATTTAATTCATTAGAGTATTGCCTCTTCCATATTTTGTTCTGTGTCCTAAAGGCTTATACCAGATGTTTCCTAACTTAGGAATTCTGCTCTTCAGCAACTGAATCCTGAGGCAGAACATTATTCATAATGAGTCCATGCATGCAGCTCAGATCACCTAGTGTGAGTCCCAGCTTCACCATATCTTGGCTTTATCACTTTGGCTGCTGTACTTCTCAGTGCTTCTGCCTTCTTGGCCTATAAAGCAAGGGTGATAATAGTAGCTTCCTTAAGGTGGGGGATCAATTAGCAAATGTATATAAATCACAAATCTGTGAAATGAATATATAATATATGTAACAATATATCAGGAGCCCCCAGTGGCCTGCTATAGAATTAATATTCTTGACTGTGTCTTGGTCAATATTTTTGATTAATGATTGGCTGAAGACATTAATATGCTAATGACATCTGGAAATAATATGAACAAAGGTGTTCAGGCTCCATGAGCAGTATGGGGGAGTTAGATAATCTGAAAAGATTTATGAACCTTGAAAAGTCAGGTTATGAGCATGCTTATAGCCTTGGAATCTAGGATTTAAAGGTTTAATGGATTTTCATCTTTATAATGATTAAATGAATAATAAAAAAAACCTTCCTTTTTTAAAAAAATTATTTATTTATTAGAGACGCAGAGAGAGAGGCAGAGACATAGGCAGAGGGAGAAGCAGGCTTCCTGCAAGGAGTCCAATGGGGGACCCAATCCCAGATCCTGGGACCACACCCTGAGCCAAAGGCAGATGCTCAACCACCGAGCCACCCAAGCATCCCAAACTGTGTCTTAATATATCAATTATACTTCAATAAAAAAGGAAACCATGTCTTTTTTAAAATGATATATAACTGACATGCAATATTACATTAGTTTCAGGTGTACAACATAGTGATTCAACATTTGTATATGTTATGAAATGATCATCATAATAAGTCTGGTTACCATCTGTCTCCATATATACTATTAATTGACTGTATTTCCTATGCTGTACATTATATACCCATAACTTATTTATTTTATACCTGGAAGATTTTACTTCTTGATATCCTTCACCCATTTTGCCCCCCTCACTCTCCTCCCCCCTAGTGAGCACCGTTCTTTGCATCTATGAATTTGTATTTTGTTTTTTTGTTTGTTTTAGATTCCAAGTAAAAATGAAATCCTTTGATATTTGTCTTTCTGTCTGACCCATTTCACTTAGCAAGATACAGTCAAGATCCATTCATGTTGTTGCAAATGGCAAGATTTCATCCTTTTTCAGCGTTTGAGTTGTATTCCCTTGTGTATATAGCACATCTTCTTTATCCACTCATCTATGGTTGAGCACCTAGATTGTTTCTATAATTTGGCTATTGTAAACAATGCTGTAATAAACCTAGGGGAGCATATATCTTTCTTAGTTAATGTTTGTTGTTTGTTTTTTTCCAGATAGATACCCAGTAGTAAAACTACACAGTAATTCTATTTTTATTTTTTTGAGAAATCTTTATGCTGTTTTCTATAGTGGCTACACCAATTTACAAGCCCCTAATAGTGCACAAGAGTTCCTTTTTCTCCATGTCCTGGTCAACATTTGTTTTTTCTTGTCTTTTTGATAACAGCCAGCCTAACAGATATAGGTGTTGTATTATTGTTGTCTTGATTTGCATTTCCCTGATGATTAGTAATGTTGAGCATCTTTTCATAATATTGGCCATGAGTATATCTTCTAGGAAAAATGTCTATTCAACTCCTCTGCCCATTTTTTAATTGAATTATTTTGGGATTTTTGTTGTTGTTGTTCTTGCCATTGAGTTGTATGAGTTCTTTCTATATATTTTGGATATATTATTTGTAAATATCTTCTCCCATTCGCCTTTTGGGATGCCTGGGTGCTCAGCTGAGCATCTGCCTTCAGTTCAGGGTGTGATCCTGGAGTTCTGGGATTAAGTCCCACATCGGGCTCCCTGTAAGGAGCCTGCTTCTCCCTCTGCTTAGGTCTCCTCTTTTCTCTGTGTCTCTCATGAAAAAATAAATAAAATCTTAAAAAAAAGTAGATTGCCTTTTAATTTTGTTGATGGCATTCTCCAGTGTGCAGAAGATTTGAGTTTGCTGTAGTCCTAATAGTTCATTTTTGCTTTTGTTGTTCTTATCTTTGAAGTCAGATCCAGAAAGACATTGTTAAGAACTATGTCAAGGAGTTTACGGCCTGTTTGGAGTTTTATGATTTCAGATTTTACATTCAATTCTTTAATTCATTTTGAGTTAATTTTTGTAAAGGGTATAAGATACAAATTCCATTCTTTTGCATGTGGCTGTTTAGTTTTCTCAACATCTTTTATTGAAGAGACTGTCCTTTCCTAATTATATATTTTTGGCTAATTCATCATAAATTAATTGACTATATATCTGTGGGTTTATTTCTTGGCTCTCTATTCTGATCCTTTGATCTATGTGTCTGATTTTACATCAATACTATACTGTTTTGATTGCTATGTAGTATATTTTGAAATTAGGGAGCATAATATCTCCGGCTTTGCTCTTCTTTCTCAAAATTGTGTTGGCCATTCAGGATCTTTTGTGATTCCATATAAATTTTTAAATTATTTTTTTTTATTCTGTAAAAAAATACCATTAAAATTGAATCTGTAGATTGAATCCGTAGACTTCTTTGGGTAGTATGGACACATTAATAATGTTATTTCTTCCAATCCATGAGGATATCTTCTCATTTATTTGTATCTTCTTCAGTTTCTTTCATCAATGTTTCAGTGTTTAGTGAACAGGTCTTTCAGCTCCTTGGTTAAATTTATTCTTACATACTTTATTATTTTTGATATGATTGTAAATGGCATTTTTCCCTTGATTTCTCTTTCTGATAGTTATTAACATACAGAAATGCAAAATATTTTCTATATAATTTTTTATCCTACAATTTTAATTAATTTATTTATTAATTCTAAAAGTTTTTTGATGAAGGCTATAGATAGGGTTTTCTCTATATAATCATGTCATCTGCAAATCGTCATAGTTTTATTTCTTTATACAATTTGGATGTCCTTTATTTATGTTTTTCTTATCTAGTTGCTCTGGCTAGTAATTCTAATACTATATTGAATAATAGTGAAGAGAGTAAGCATCCTTGTCTTGATCTTAGGAGAAAAGCTTTCAGCTTTTTATCATTGAGTATGTTATTTGCTGTAGGTTTATCATTTATGACTTTTATGATATTGAGGTATATTCTCTGTCAAGCATTTTTATCCTAATTGGGTGTTGAGTTTTGTCAAATGCTTTTTCTGCAAATGTTGAGATGACTATAAGATTTTTATCTTGCAATTTTTAATGTGGTATGTCATACTGATTGCAAATGTTGAACCATCCTTGCATCTCTGGAATAAATCCTAGTTGATTACGGTGTATAAACCTTTTAATGTATTTTTAAAAATAAATTTGCTAACATTTTGTGAGGATTTTTGTGTCTATGTTCTTCAGGAATATTGGCTTGTTATTCCCTTTTCTGTGGTAGCTGTCTGGTTTTGGTATGAGGGTAATCTAGCCTTGTAACATGAGTTTGGAAGCATCTCTTCTTGTTCAATTTTTTTGAGGAGTTGATGGTAAGTATTAAATCTTTGAACGTTTGGTAGAATTTGCCAGTGAAGACATCTGTCCTGACCTTCTTTTTTTGGGAGTTTTTATTACTAATTCAATATCCTTACTAGTAATCATACTAGTCAGATATTCTATCTCTTCATTATTCAGTCTTGGAAGTATATAAATTTCTTAATGTATCAATTTCTTCTAGGTTGTCTAATTTGCTGCCATATTTGTTCTTCAAAGTTGTCTCATAATCCTTAGTATTTCTGTTGTATCAGTTGTACCTTTTCCTCTTTCATCTCTGATTTTATTTGAATCCTCTCTCTTTTTTTTCCCCTAGTGAGTCTAACTAAAGGTTTGCCAATTTTGTTTACCTTTTTTTTTTTTTAAAAAGCATCTCTTAGTTTCATTGATTTTTCTATTGTCTTTTTAGTCTCTATTTTACTTATTTCTGCTCTGATCTCTATTATCTCTTTCCTTTACTAACTTTGGATTTCATTTGGTTTTTGTTGTTGTTGTTGTTTGTTTGTTTTTAAAGATTATATTTATTTATTCATGAGAGACACAGAAAAAGAGACAGATACATAGGCAGAGGTAGAAGCAGGCTCCTCGTAGGGAGCCCAATGCGGGACTTGATCCCAGACCGGGATTACTCCCTGAAACGAAGGCAGACACTCAACTGCTGAGCCACCCAGGTGTCCCTTCATTTGTTTTCTTTTCCTAGTTTCTTTAAGTATAAAGGTAAATAGTTTATTTGGGATTTCTTTTGTTTCTGGATATAGGCTTGTATCATCATGAGCTTTCTTCTTGGAACTGCTTTTACTGCATCCCATAGATTTCAAGATGTTTTATTTCCAGCATATGGATCCATTCTTTTGCTTCATCCAGCCTGCTGTTGAAGGCTTTAACATATTTTTCAGTTCTGTCATCGTACTCTTCAGCTCTGTAAATCCTTTTTGGTACTTTCTTATGTTCTCTATCACTGTTGAAGTTCTCACGGCATTTACCCATTCTTCTCCAGAGTTCAATAAGTATCTTTATGTGGATTACTTTCCATTCTAGTTATCTCTATTAATTAAGGTCTCTTTCTGAGGTTTGTCTTATTGTTTCATTTGAACATTTTTCTCTGTTTTCTCATTTTGCTCAACTCTCTGTTGTTTTTATGTATTAGGCAAAATAGCTGCCTCTCAGTCTTGAAGGAGTGGCTTGTGCAGTGGGTGAAGTTTCTCATTTGACGTTGCCATAGTGTTTGGTTATCTCTTAAATCTTTTTTTTTTTTAATTGTTATTTATTTATGATAGCCACACAGAGAGAGAAAGAGAGAGAGGGAGAGACACAGGCAGAGGGAGAGGCAGACTCCATGCACCAGGAGCCCGACGTGGGACTCGATCCCAGGTCTCCAGGATTGCGCCCTGGGCCAAAGGCAGGCGCCTAAACCACTGCGCCACCCAGGGATCCCCCTATCTCTCAAATCTTAATGATTGTCTAAATCATCTAATTTATTATTGGTAAGTTCTCATTGAAGTTATATTAAGATTTTTGACTATTCCAAGGGAGGATTCTCATTTGGCACCTATTTTCAGGCTGATTAGAAGTCAGACCCTTGAGCAGCTTTTAAAGTATGCAAATATATACATTCCTGTCAGGCTGCAATCAAAATCCCTGCTGGCCTCCTGACCAGAAGATCTGGAGATGTCTCTTGGGTGACAGTTGCAAAAATCTGGGCTCCAGACAAATGTATAAGCTCCTTCCCAAGAGGTCTCATCAAGTTGCAGCAAGGCCAAGGTGTCTCTGCCTGATTATCTTCCCTGGTAGTGCCTTGTATGGGGAAACTGAAAACTGCCTCAGGCGGAAGCTCCAAGCTAAGTAAGTTGGCCACTTTCACAGGAAGAGTGGAGTTAGGCTTTAGTCTGTCTTTGTAGTGTCCTGAAAATGAGGCCTGCCAAGAGCTGTCTTTCTAACTGTTACATTTCTGTGAAGCTCTGGAATGCCAGCCCTCTTGACCACCAGTACCAAGCAATCAAAGGACATTGCCCTATAAGAATTGTGTACTCTCACTGGCCTTAGTTAAGCAGGCAAAGAGTTTAAGGGGCAGGGCATGTTCATGGGCAGAAGGGCAGTGGGAGACTGTCTTGACAGCACACTTGTGACCTTCAGAAATGCCGTGAGAGATTGAGTGCCTTGTCAATGCACTCATGCTGGTTTTAGGCCGGGAGCAGGAGAATGCCTTGAGCACTTGTGCACACCAACCCCATCTAGGGGCAACGGAGTATTGCAATGGCCTTTACTCTCCAGCTGCAACAAGGCAGTGGGACAGTGTGGCAACTGCTCACCTCCTGCCCCTGCCATCTGTCTTAGTAAGGCTCAGGAAGGTGCCACCACTGAGATGACCTACCTACACCAGCAGAGTAAGTAGAGGACAAAAATAGTACCTGCCAGCACTTTTGTCTTTGAAGAGTTTCAACTATTTCCTCACCCTCCAGTAGATGCTTTTAGATTTGCAAAATGAATCTCCTTCACAGTCTAGGCACTTTTCACACTGCTATTTTTTTTTTTTTCTGTTGGGGTTCAGAGTGAGTAAAATTACACATGAGGCCTTTAAACGGGGAATTTCCTTTTCTATAGGACTTCGATGTCAGCCCTGCTGGTTTGCCAAGCCAGATATTTGGGAGCTCACCTCTCTGGTACAGATCCCAGAGGTTGGGGTGCCTGATGTGGGCCATCAACCCCTTACTCCTCTGGGAGAAATGCCAAACTGGTTAGATTCCTCTCTATTGTGTGTTGGTGCACTGAGGGTGGTATTTTTGATGAGACTGTGTCTCTGCCTCTCCTACCCATCTCAATGTGGTCTTTCAAACCTTTATTTTAGAGAAGAAGTTTTCTAGTTTTCAGATCCTTTTTAGAGGGAAGTGATACATATGTAGCTATAGATTTTGTGTGTTTGTGGGAGAAAAGGAATTCAGCTTCTTCCTATGCTGCCATCTTGTGAGGTACTGTTCAAATCATAGATGCCACATGGAGAATAACTGTAAAATTTGATTTCTCCAATGTAATATTTTTCCAAGCCAGTCTTTATGTCAGTCCTCAAGTTAATGTCAGTTTGTTCTGTTTCTTTTTGAAATTAAGACTATTTCATATCTAGTTTTATACTCTCACATCCACACATTTCTTACTACTCTCTCTGTAACATAACTTTGCAAGCAGGAGTGATCTTACTGATTTTCTATTGAACTAGGTAGAGAAATACCCTTGTATTATCTCCATAGTTAGCCTTCCCCAGTCACTTGTCAGTTCTTATTGCCACAAATATAGGAGTAATTGAAATTCTGTGTCACCATCACCCATCACTAATGTGACTTGAATTCTCCCCTGTGACACTTTCCTATCTCTTCTTACCATACAAAAACTTCTTTGGGTAATTTATGCACATTTTGAATATTCTAATTCAGTTTTGTGTGATGTGAGGCACACGGATGTTCTGCAATGCTTCTACAAAACATTTCATAGAAAGAAAGAAGTTTAATATATGACAAGCATATTACTAGATGTGCTCCAATGTGGAACGTGTGAGATTATATAGAAACTTGAATAAAGAAGCTTCATGTTTATCTTTTCTCTGACTAATAATGGAAAATGCCTCTAGCTAAACTTAATAAAATATTTCCTGTATGGTATTACATTTTTCTGCATGACGTAGTTAGGTCTGCCTGCCATAGGCTTGCCAATTCAGTGAAAAATCAAATACAGAAGTATTTAACCCTACTTCAGCGAAACATTCCTTGTGTGCTAAGGAGTTGTATCACTAAGTACTCACTGTTGTCCCATTCCAGCCACTCACACAAAAGTCATCAAGCTTGAGGATCTGGTGTTTTCTGAATGTTGGATTCTTAAATCCATTTGAGACTGTTGAGACTTTAAATTGGCAGGTTGAAGTTACTGTACTTTAAGTTGACCTTTATGAAAGAACAGGGGAAAGTTGCATCAACTCATTGGGGTCTTTGAGCTCAAGAGTGTACTTTGCTTGTTTGTTGTTTTAGCAGCTTTCTAAGTGAATCCAAGCTTAATCTCTGCACAAGTAATAATTCACCCCAATCTATATGTTTACTACATGCAGAACCCATCATAGTTCACTCAAAAGTGTATTTTGCTTTCAAAAGTAAGACTTCTTCTTGAAAACATATTACTAAATCCTATAACTAAATATTTTGGAATCTCTTTTTTTCTTTTCCAAGCATTACCATTGTCATAGTCTGAACATTCTGCTAATTACCAGAGCATACTGACTGTCTCATCTTTTTCATGCTACACTGTTCCAGATAGATCTTTGTTAAAAGAAATTCTTGTATCTAACTTTCATGTTTAGTATACTCCAATGATTGACCATTACCACAAAAAAAAATTTGCACTTTAACATACAAAACCTTTTTTTTTTTTTTAAGATTTTATTTATTTATTCATGAGAGACACAGAGAGAGAGACAGAGACATAGGCAGAGGGAGAAGCAGGCTCCCTGAGGGGATCCTGATGTGGGGCTTAATCCCAGGATCCCAGGATCACGACCTGAGCCAAAGGCAGATGCTCAACCACTGAGCCACCCAGGTGCCCCATACAAGACCCTTCTTAATCAAAACAACTGTTCCAGTTCCTTTTTTATATTTTTAAGATTTTATTCATTTATTCACAAGAGACACAGAGAAAGAGAGACAGAGAGAGGCAGAGACACAGACAGAGGGAGAAGCAGGCTCCATGCAGGAAGCCTGATGTGGGACTCGATCCCGGGACTCCAGGATTACACCCTGGGACAAAGGCAGGCTCTAAACCACTGAGCCACACAAGGATCCCCTACAGTTCCTTTTATTACCACCATTCACTTTAAAAACTACTTATAGTTCCCAATACACTGAATGCTCATCCATATCCCTGCTTTTTGTATCCACCTTCTTCCTAAATTTTCCTCCCCCTACCATATGGCCAACTTCCTATTTAAAAATCAGATCCTGTAATTCTCCAGTGTCTTATATAAATTAATTCATTCTCATCTGCACTAAAATTATTTGTTAATATGTTCATGATCGGTGTAGTATATATTTTAATGTGTTTTAAATGAGCTTAAAAGCAAAGATGGTCCAAACCATCTTTGCATGTTAAGTCTTACAAAATATCCTACATATATGTGAAATGCAGTTTAAATAGATTTGAATTCAATTTAATGAATTTTTTAAATTTACTTATTGTGAGGTAAGAATTTGTTTTATGAGTACATGATTATTTGTCAAATAGTATAATACTTTTATGCAATTTGATTTAGAAATTCAATTACATATATGAATGGTCACATCTAATTTATGCATATCAACTCATTTCTCCTTCTTTGAAAAACCAGAATTTCAAAAGCTGTTCCTGCTCAGAAAATGTTGCTTATGCTCTAGAATCTTTATCAATAGTTTCTCCAAACCGCATCTCAATTTGATCCTTCATAGTTGAAGTCCTTCTCTATACTTCATTACTTGCTGAAATTCCCTTTGTCAGAGGTTCTTCCAATTTCCTAATGAACCTCTGTTTTTAGTTTTTTTGTCTCCTTTACAAGTGTGAATTAATAATATTAAGTAACACTTTTTATATTACCTACTATAGTTCTCACGAACTATCATCTCATTGTGAAATTGAGTGGTACTTGCTGTTTAACTAGGAAAAATGACCTCTAGATGCATTATTACATCCATAGAAAAAGATCATACTGAATTCTAAACAAATAACTTACATGCCGACTTACTTATAATCTAAGAGAATGTGTTCTTCGGTTAAAATATAGAATTTTGGAAACATTAATGAAAACAGAAATAGACTCATAAAACATGAGAGGCCAAAGCTGTCTTAGAGATGTTTCCAGCTATTAAATTTAGAAATAATAATTTTTAAAAAGACAAAGATTAATTAAAATGCTTGCCTCAAAAAATAAAAAAAAAATAAAATGCTTGCCTCACATCATGTATAAGATCAGCAAAATATCCAGAATGAGGAGTCTGTTTCCCATATAGGACTCCATTTAGTATCATGTAGCATTTCTGAAAAATAATAGTAGTTATCTGGATGTCTGGTTAGGGATCTGATTTGTACTACAGCTACTAGAGGCCTGAGATCCAGATATTCAGAGATTTTTATTTTTATTTTACTTGAAATTTGGAAAAAAATATTTTTGCACTATTTTTTATATCTGGAGTGTATCTTGGGAGCTGAGATTAAGTTTGCTTTTGATAATTCTGAGAAAGCAACTGTCCATTCATACGTCTGTTTGTATAGCCTTGAATATTGAATAAACTAGATATTGCCTCCTTAAGAATAAGTATAGTTTGATGCAAGCAGTGGATGCTGTGGCTTACTTTGATGCAAACTTGCTTCATGTGAATTATGCAACTGCTCCTGGCAACTATCTGTAGCTGAATTTATACGCTCTGTTAAACATCCAATCATCAAGACAGCTACTGCTACCCCTGCCATCAGAAAACTATATTTCCCTCTCCTTACATTTAGTGTGTGCTTTAAAACCTCACATTTATTCAAGCTTGCTCAGGCCAAGTTTTATATTTCCTCTTAGTGCTGTGCTGATTATTCACCCATGTAACTACACTCAGAATTAGCATCAAAATGGAGATATGAGGACCAACCATAATAAAGATGTTATGAATACTCAAATCTTCAGATCTGAAACTTTCTACTTTAAGAGTCTAGCACATAAATGTCAGAGAAAAGCATTAACCTTTGGATTTATGAAGAGAACTCTGATGCCATCCTGTGGGCAGTTAAGGAAACTCTCAAGTTTTCCATTTACTTAGGGAAGCTATATTTAATGGTATGCAGACCAAAGATGTACATGTCGCATGTACAAATGTCGCAAATGCAACTTCTCTAAGAGACAAATTTCTACATGTGCAAACGTAATCTAAACAATATATATTTCAAGTAACTATTGTTATTAAGATATATATATCACTCTCTTTAACCAAAGGCAAGGACCCTTCTCCAAATTGGCTCTGAATTTGGGATAACTTGAAAGATAACAAACCAGTTTAAATTAGAGAATGTTAAAAGCTTTTAAAATTAACATTATGATTCTGGGAAGAGGAGTTGGGATGGTCATGCTTATTTTTGGATAAACACTGTGACATAAACTTGAGATAAGAAGAGATAAATTCCTTTTTCTTTGTGTTACAATCCCTTTCCAGTTTCAAGTCTCCACCGCCAACCCATGCTTTAAATGTAATAGAGTTTGGATAAATCTCTGTTGAAGGAAATCTGCCTCCCAAGTAATCTAGCTTTTAAGTCAAAGATCTTTACTTTGGAAAAAGCTATTTTTTAATTGTTTAATAAATTATTTTTGTGAACTATCAGCATCATATAGTGTTTAAGTTGAAACTGGATACCTGAATTATTCTGTGAAGAGCAGTATCAATAGATGAAAATTGCCAGAAAAGGGGAAATGCATCCTTTGAATAACTCCCAGGGTAGGGCTGAACTAATCACTAAGTCATCTTAAAAAGAAGAAAGAAGAAGGAGAAGGAGAAGGAGAAGGAGAAGAAGAAGAAGAAGAAAGAAGAAGAAGAAGAAGAAGAAAAAAAAGAAAGAAAGAAAGAAAGAAAGAAAGAAAGAAAGAAAGAAAAAAGAAAGAAAAGAAAAGAAAGAAAAGAAAGAAAAGAAAAGAAAGGAAAGAAAAGAAAAGAAAAGAAAAGAAAAGAAAAGAAAAGAAAAGAAAAGAAAAGAAAAGAAAAAAGAAATTGGGAGTGTATTTTGAACAGAGGAGAGTAGTATCAAAATTTTTGAACTTTTCAGGTTAGCTACATGAATTAATCAAGAGATTTTACACAAGGACACAAACCCATCTCATGGAAAGGGAAAAATTTATTGGCCCTTACAATCCAAGAAAGATTAACAGCCCATTTAGTAAAGTATGGACATGTAGCTCAACCTCAGGAACTCATGGAAGGAGGATATTCAATGCTGTCAGGACGCTTTACATCTGTCTACCCTTTGTATATCATTTCATCATAAAACTGACTTTTTCTACAAAGTGAGGAACAATGGCCACCAATTGCTCCTGAACCCACATACTGACAGCAATCATCACTTGAAAAAGACTGACCTTCTCAATTCCAATTAAAAAAAAAATCACAGGCACATGTAATGTTCTCAGGATTCTTAGTTGTGTTTTAGATTTTGTAAAAATTCAAAGTTTAGGTTAGAGTAGCTGATTTAAAATCCTAGAGGCAACATGAGAGTTACCTTACCTGAGTTACTTAATTATTCTTTTCTCAGTTTCCTTATCTATGTAGAGACCTCTGCCTTATACTTGTAGCACTATGAAAATTAAAAAAAGCACTATGAGAATGAATATTGTTACCAGTATTAAATGTTAAAGAGATAGAAATCGTTAACGTTTTATGCATTATTCTTCCTCACTTTTCAAGGAGTCCCTGTAAAGAGTGTATTTTCATCATATCTATGTACTCCCAAAAATATATATTCATATTTAAGTAATTAGTGGGACATTTTAGTTCAACTGAACAATTGTTAACTGCCTATGTACAAAGATGTAGAAGGCCCAGTAAGTATTTCCTTAGTATGATATATTGTACTATATTAAAATTTATAGCTAATACAAAAAAAAAATAGTGTGTCTTGGCCCAAAGTTGTAGAAACTTTAGACAATTGGAAAAGAAATCTTGACCTTTTAGTACTTTAATATTGTATCTAGAGGAAATTTCTTATAACCCTGTATGAAACTCTGTCTTTGATATGGTTTCTGAAGCAAACTTTATATATTTCACTAATATGGAAGCTCAATTATTTAGAATATTAGACTTGTACATGAAAAAACTCTAAAAGCCCAAATGAAGACATACTTAACCTCTCAGAAAACATATATATTCAGATATTACTTAATTAACTGATTCTTAAAGCACTTACTTGTCAATAACATCAATTCAGTAATTCTTTCAAAACCCTTTTGGAAACATAAGAAGAATAAGGATTCAATAAAGATGTGTCTAGATGTCATTTGAATTTCATTATATTTGTAAATATGTGTGAATGTGTATTTGTGTAATGTAGACACTAAAATCGGATACAAAAATCACTGTGAAGTGGATAATGGATTTGTCCAGGAAACCTAAAGGTCTATTGTTCATTCAATCATATACTGAGCATGGATTACATACAGGTAGAACAGCAGAAAGCCTGCATGGCCATTCAACCATCACCCAAAATCCAACATGGAACCCAGGGGCCAAAACTGAATAGCCATCCAAGATTGTAGAAAGGACAATTTAAACCCATCATGAACTCAATGGCCAGGAATAGAACAACATAAGCATTATCATAAAAAAAAGGCAAGATAAGATCAAAATTCTCCATTATCCTTCAAGCTGTAGTCCACCTAAATCTGGAGTCCTGAGTGGTTTTAACATTAATTGGTGCTTCTAGAGAATTTTATTTATCTATTTTCATTTTAATATGTCACTGTGCATATGACCTATTTTACTTTAATTACTTTTCATTTTGGAGATATCCATTAACATATTAATGTATCAAGGGATATGAATGTTCTGTAGAACATAGTTTAAGATTGTTACCTATCAAATTTAGGGAAGGTCAGCTTAACACATTGTGTTCTTTTTCTCATCTTTGAACTATTCTGAGATAAGGAGAGAAAGGGTAAGAGATGAGATAGGTGGAGTAAGTGTCAGGAATATAGTACGTCCTATACTAAGAAACTAAGGGAACTGAGGCAAGAACGGTGAAGAAGTGAATTATTGGTTACTTACACGTGACAGTGAGTTTTTCTAATCAGGTAAAATAATAAAAACATAAAGCACAAGAAATGGAAGTTTTGAAGTAAATTACTGGGATTATTTTCAAGGAAACTAAGAGCAACTGTGGACAACAAAGAGGTTTGGATAGCTGGTGGATGTATGTCATGGTGGAGCAGAAGGCAACTAGAAAGATGTGAGCTGTGAAGTCTATTCATTTGAAATTTTGTTTAGCACTATTCTTGGTGGTAACAAACCCTACTTTGTCCTTGGGGGAAAAAATCATCTGTTTGCTTTGGCTTACTTTCTCTGACTGCCAGTGAGTAACACCAGGTATACTTTTGGAGGGTACAGATGATGCATTACTTCTCCTTCATAAAACTTTTATATAAGAATTGGTAACTACAAACCATGAATAGTTATAGCTCTAAGTTACACAAATCAGGATCCTCCACATTGCGAATGAATTTAATTTTAGATTTTCACAGGCTTTACCAACATTAAGATTGCACATTTCTCCTTTGCCATTGGGTGTCCTACAGGTGAAGATGATATATAACTTAATTATATACATGACTCTATATGTGCATGCATATGAGCCCGGGTCAATAGATGAATGAAGCACAGTCACTGGAATATCAATACTATATTTCTAAATGTAGTTGGTAGATTGATATCTCAGATCACAAGGCCCAAAATGTAAGGGTAGACTGAATTTAGAAAGATTCTCTGTCTTTCTCTCTCTCTTCCTCTCTCACTGTTAATCCTGAGTATGTTCTCCTTATCTGTAAAAGTCAGAACCCAACCACTGCCACAGAGGTTCAAGTCTCTTATAATCAGCTCCTGACTAAATCAATGGATTTACCCAGATAAAATTATATGTTGACACTTTAAACTTATAAAATGTTACATGTCAGTTATGTCTCAGTAAAATAGGGGAAGAAATTTAAACAAAAAGAATAATCAATGTATTCAAACAGACACTTGGGAATGAAAGAGTCATCCACCCATAGTTCCACTCTTAGTACTCCAACTCTATAGCCCTATGTAACTGTAACCACCTATGTCTCTATGTAGCTAATTACCTGTGTTGAAGGGATTGCATTTACTGTCTAGAATTTTATGTGACCTCTTTTAATTTTTAAGAGTCATGAATTTTTTAATTCATTGGTTTAAACAAAAATTCCAATGATATAACAATTGATTATTAAACCTTCTAATGTGAAGTTGCACACAAAAAACAAATGCATAATGCATGAATGTATAGTTTAATTAGTGATTATATACCAAAATTCATGTAACCAACATGTGGGTCAAGAAATTGAAGACTGGGCCAGCATCACCTTAATTCCAAAACCAGACAAAGACCCCATCAAAAAGGAGAATTACAGACCAATATCCCTGATGAACATGGATGCAAAAATTCTCAACAAGATACTAGCCAATAGGATCCAACAGTACATTAAGAAAATTATTCACCATGACCAAGTAGGATTTATCCCCGGGACACAAGGCTGGTTCAACACTCATAAAACAATCAATGTGATTCATCATATCAGCAAGAGAAAAACCAAGAACCATATGATCCTCTCATTAGATGCAGAGAAAGCATTTGACAAAATACAGCATCCATTCCTGATCAAAACTCTTCAGAGTGTAGGGATACAGGGAACATTCCTCAACATCTTAAAAGCTATCTACGAAAAGCCCACAGCAAATATCATTCTCAATGGGGAAGCACTGGGAGCCTTTCCCCTAAGATCAGGATCAAGACAGGGATGTCCACTCTCACCACTGCTATTCAACATAGTACCGGAAGTCTAGCCTCAGCAATCAGACAACAAAAAGACATTAAAGGCATTCAAATTGGCAAGGAAGAAGTCAAACTCTCCCTCTTCGCTGATGACATGATACTCTACATAGAAAACCCAAAGGCCTCCACCCCAAGATTGCTAGATCTCATACAGCAATTTGGTAGCATGGCAGGATACAAAATCAATGCCCAGAAATCAGTGGCATTTCAATACACTAACAATGAGACTGAAGAAAGAGAAATTAAGGAGTCAATCCCATTTACAATTGCACCCAAAAGCATAAGATACGTAGGAATAAACCTAACCAAAGAGGTAAAGGATCTATACCCTAAAAACTATAGAACACTTCTGAAAGAAATTGAGGAAGACACAAAGAGATGGAAAAATATTCCATGCTCATGGATTGGCAGAATTAATATTGTGAAAATGTCAATGTTACCCAGGGCAATTTACACCTTTAATGCAATCCCTATCAAAATACCATGGAGTTTCTTCAGAGAGTTAGAAAAAATTATTTAAGATTTATGTGGAATCAGAAAAGACCCCGAATAGCCAGGGGAATTTTAAAAAAGAAAACCATATCTGGGGGCATCACAATGCCAGATTTCAGGTTGTACTACAAAGCTGTGGTCATCAAGACAGTGTGGTACTGGCACAAAAACAGACACATAGATCAATGGAACAGAATAGAGAACCCAGAAGTGGACCCTGAACTGTATGGTCAACTAATCTTCGATAAAGGAGGAAAGACTATCCATTGGAAGAAAGACAGTCTCTTCAATAAATGGTGCTGGGAAAATTGGACATCCACATGCAGAAGAATGAAACTAGACCACTCTCTTTCACCATACACAAAGATAAACTCAAAATGGATGAAAGATCTAAATGTGAGGCAAGATTCCATCAAAATCCTAGAGGAGAACACAGGCAACACCCTTTTTGAACTCAGCCACAGTAACTTCTTGCAAGATACATCCAGGAAGGCAAAAGAAACAAAAGCAAAAATGAACTATTGGGACTTCATCAAGATAAGAAGGTTTTGCACAGCAAAGGATACAGTCAACAGAACTAAAAGTCAACCTACAGAATGGGAGAAGATATTTGCAAATGACATATCAGATAAAGGGCTAGTTTCCAAGATCTATAAAGAACTTATTAAATTCAACACCAAAGAAACAATCCAATCATGAAATGGGCAAAAGACATGAAGAGAAATCTCACAGAGGAAGACATAGACATGGCCAACATGCACATGAGAAAATGCTCTGCATCACTTGCCATCAGGGAAATACAAATCAAAACCACAATGAGATACCACCTCACACCAGTGAGAATGGGGAAAATTAACAAGGCAGGAAACCACAAATATTGGAGAGGATGCGGAGAAAAGGGAACCCTCTGGCACTGTTGGTGGGAATGTGAACTGGTGCAGCCACTCTGGAAAACTGTGTGGAGGTTCCTCAAAGAGTTAAAAATAGACCTGCCCTACGACCCAGCAATTGCACTGTTGGGGATTTACCCCAAAGATACAGATGCAATGAAATGCCGGGACACCTGCACCCCGATGTTTATGGCATCAATGTCCACAATAGCCAAACTGTGGAAGGAGCCCCTCGGTGTCCATCGAAAGATGAATGGATAAAGAAGATGTGGTTTATGTATACAATGGAATATTACTCAGCCATTAGAAACGACAAAAACCCACCATTTGCTTCAACGTGGATGGAACTGGAGGGTATTATGCTGAGTGAAGTAAGTCAATTGGAGAAGGACAAACAGTGTATGTTCTCTTTCATTTGGGGAATATAAATAATAGTGAAAGGGAATATAAGGGAAGGGAGAAGAAATGTGTGGGAAATATCAGAAAGGGACACAGAAGGTAAAGACTCCTAACTCCCAACTCCTAGAAACGAACTAGGAGTGGTGGAAGGGGAGGAGGGTGGGGGGTGGGAGTGAATGGGTGATGGGCACTGAGGCGGGCACTTGATGGGATGAGCACTGGGTGTTATTCTGTATGTTGGCAAATTGAACACCAATAAAAAATAAATTTATTATAAAAAAAAGAAAATGAAGACTGACGGTGTCCTTGAAGCTTCATGACACCTGTCTAGCGTTAACTGTTGCTTTCTTTTTATAGGTTTAAAACCTACCTATGCGTTGTTAAGTATTAAAAGGTTTTGTTTTCCTTATTTGAGCTTAATAAAAATTAATCTAATTTCTTTGTGGATTTTTTAAATGTATTTTTTCATATATTTTTGTGATTTATCCAAGATGTTATATGTATAAAGATTAGAAAGGCTAATTATTTGATATGTTATTTCTTTGTAAAATAACTTTGTAAATGAAAGCTAAGTATAGAAAAAAAAGATTGTGGTTGCCCTTGGCAACTGGATGAAAGGATGTTGGTCTTTTTCTCTCTTCATTAATCTTCCAAACCAGACTATAGTCTACTTCCACATATTAGTTGGCTTGCACAGCTCAAATGTTCTTTTCCCCTTTTTGTTATCCTTTGAGAATGAAGGCCATATCCTAGGTCTTGTACTGCCAGCTGGCTTTTGGTACAACTCACTGGCAAGAACAAACACCATGGCACATAAGCCTAGAAATAAACTTTGAAGTAGGTCTCCTAGCTCTGGAAGGCAAAAATCAAAGCTGGCTTGCTTGGCAACCAGAAAATACAGAATTTGACCAAGGTCCTCATATAAGGATGAGTTTTTGTTTTATTTTGATATCTGATATCTCCTTTCTTAGTCTGAGGGAAAAGAAGAAATATTGTAATCAATATTATCAATATAAACTATCTTAACATTTGTAAACAGTAGAGGTAAAAATTAAAAACAGATTTAGTATTCTCTCTCTGATAATAAGTCCCAGGTGTTTTATTTTTTAAGATTTATTTATTTATTTATTTATTTGTGTGCAAGAGAGAACTGGGAAAAGGGCAGAGGGAGAGAGGGAGAGAGAGAATCCTAAGCAGGATCCATGCTCAGCATGGAGTCTGATGTTAGGCTCATCTCATGACTCTGAGATCACAACCAGGGCTGAAATCAAGTGTCTGACACTTAGTTTACTGAGCCACCCCTGTGCTCCAGTCCCCAAGTGTTTTGATGGAAATTGTGATACAGTAAGCAAATGGTCTATGAGATTCAGCCAAGTAAAATGTTTTCTACTATGAAAAACCTGCACTGTTAATATTTCTGGACAATATTATAGACACAAGACAGACTTTGGGATAGCCAATTTGTCTTACTTTTCTAATAAGTATGCACACGAGTATGTGTATATAGGTATCTGACTCAGGAAAATAAATCAGCTTTAAATTTGCTCTAAGTTGTGTCTTTTCTGGTTTTGCCTCATGTCTTATTTCCCATTTCAAAGGGATAAATCCACTAAAAGTCATCTTGGTCTCTGCAGGCATGCAGTAAGTTTTTTTTTGTCCATCATTTGCTATGTTGGGATTAAGTAAAAGAGGAAAAACAGCTAAACCTATTAAGGGATGAAGCAAAAACATGCAGATAATTAAAATAACATGACTAGGCAATATATATTTTGAATGTGTAGTTTTAAAGAGAAAGGTATTATTAACTTGAAATCATAATGCAATTCAAAATATTAAAATATATGTTCTCATGTTTGAACTAGGGTTTTGCATATATCTTAATAACATTTCCTTAATGCATTAGCATTAGTTCATTTTTTTTATTTGGCCCTACTCACATATACAATACAGATAAAGTTATCAAGCTATTATTTAATCTATTATTTACAAAGGAATTTCTTTTCATTTCCCAAACAACCCTATCACTCAGAGATTTAGTCAACAAATATTTACTGGATATTCTCCCACTGTATATTTCACACTGTGGCAGAGACATGTATAAGCAAATACAGCCCCATAGTCTCATGAAATTTGCCCTTTGGTGGGGAGGCCAAAGGACAAGTTACTCCAATTAATTATAAGTGACTGGATAATTATAGGTGTCAAATGTTGTAAAGAAGACTGCTGTTACATGGTGGAGAATGGGAAAAAAACTTTTACCAAGTGTTGAGAGTAGTATGTCTCTTTTCCGTCCTTCTTTCTACCTCTCCACTATGTTGCTATTTTTAGATACATGTTATACTTTCTTTTCCTAAAGTACATATCATCCCCTTCCCCCTTCTGAGACAACTTCACAGTTTTTATAGGAACAGGTTAGATTTTTTTTCACTTGTTGTATTCATAAATAATTGGAACCTCCCAAGAAAGTGGCATATAGCTTTCTCAAATACATCTTCAATGTTATTCTGTTTTTGTTGTCATTGATGTCATTGTTGTTTTCTCAGTTCTGCTCCCAACCCCAAGAATAAGGAAAGGAATATTGGATTCAAAATGATTTCAATCTTTTGAGCTCTCGGGGGATTCTTAAAAGCTTTTTATTCTCTCCTTTTCCACTGTGGCATTTATCCCATAAGTTTAATTATCATGGGTTTTTTTTGTTTGCTTGTTTGTTTTGTTTTTAAAGTGGAGTAAAGTTGTGAATATAGGCTTCTCCAATTTTTGAAGAAAAGAGAGAAACAAATTTAAGCATAAAACCCAGCAATTGCTAACCAAACCTAATCGTCTGCTTTTGAGCCCTATCTAGAGAAACAATCCTCATATTTTGAGTCTATCCTGATAGCGTTAATAAAAAAAGTTGCATTAAGTGTTACAGTTCATTATAATTTCACATAACGTTTTATCATCTGATCATCTTAATTTCATATGAAGCAAATGTATTGTTATCACCCTATATTGAATGAATATCTGAGGCTTTCAGTTTCTGTGGCTTGTCCAAGGACAATGAATGGTAAACATGATATAATAAAGAGGCAGACGAGCAGAGCAAAAGATACTTGGATTTTTTTTAGATTCTGAAGTTTTCTTCCTACAATGAGAGAACCTATATTAGAAGAGCAGGAAATCTCATATTATAGCACACAGAAACCACAGATGTTTTAGCTGAATCAAGAAAATTCCCATTATGTATTTCCCAATAGAACTAAGGACATTTGCCTCTATATGCATACCTTACTTCCTTAAGGTAGCAATGCTTCTTGATTGCTGCAGTTGATGGAAAAACTTGCCAAGATGTCCAGGAGCCTTCAGAGCTTCACTATTTCTTAAGAGAAAAATGCACAATGGTACAGAGAAGATAGTGTGGCCTGTTGGAATAAAAAGTCACAGTACCCTGTCATTTATCCCATAGTTACTTATACCAGGAATGGGAAGGCTTCCTTAGGACTAAATCTATGGCTGTGGCTTGGAACAATAAAGGAAAGACTGAAGAGGTCAGAGTCACAAGAGAAAATATCTCTATATTACAGAATTGAAGAATTCCATTTTTATCCACAGTAGCTGATGCTACCTAGAAATCTCTCAGGCAAACCAGAAAAGAAAAAAAAAAAAAATTAAGCTAGCCACAGATGTCCAGAATATGCACCTTCATTTATTCTGCAGTCACATAAGAGAAATGACCTCTCCAGAAGGTACAATATGAGTGATTAAAGTTTCCTTTAATGCTCCAAACTACTTCCAAAGCTTAGTTGGAATTCTACATTATATTTCTGAAAAAAAATTGAGTAAATACAAATATACAATTTTTCCTCCTTAGAACTTACCCCTGACCTATTCCTTTATATTTTCTCTAGTATATAAATCATTATTTCCTTTCTTCTCCCAAATGTTACAGATGTTATAGCTATATAATTTAAAACAATGAGTGCTCAGTTTTATTTATATAAGAGCATTTCTCCCATTCTAAATATACAATGTATTGGCTTTATTCTTTTTAGTGGAAAGTAAGAATGCTTTAATTGTTAAATATATCTCTAGCTAAAAGAATTCTACTGCCTTTTTTCATATTGACATAAAAACTAACTGTAAGAATTGCTCAGGATAAATAAACTTTAAAAACACTTTTAGGAGTGAAATGGTTAGTCTTTTTTCTAGAAGATGAACATAAAAAAAAATTTATCCAGAGAACTGCAAATAAATGTATAACATGAAAGCCAACTCTTAAAGCTTTGAGATATTGGATAAGACCAGTAAATATTTGGGGTTATATGCTTATCATGGAATAAAATAATAATATCTGGAAGTAAGGATGAGGAGTGGAAAAAAAACAAAAAAATTTGAGCACGTATATATAAAAATACACTATCCCAAGTATGAAATTTTTCCCAATTAAAGCAAATTCTTTTATTTGACTGTTATTTGCATAGCAACCCCCTAAGGCAATGTAGATAGTCAAATATTTGTGGAGAGAAAAGAGGATGGTAGGGGGAGAGAGAGAGCAAGAGAGACAGAAATTTTATTTATTTATTTATTTATTTATTTATTTATTTATTTATTATAAAAATTTAAAGAGGCAACTGATGAGAATCTTCTGTGTGTTTGCTGGATCCAGAATCATCCCTAATTCTTTTCTGTTATTTCTCCTCACCTTGCCCTGCCCTAGGCAACATAGATCCAATTTTGCATTCTATCTCCACCTTCTCCCACTTTTATCTGTCCAGCTTCTTGTAAAGTACTTCAAGTTGGACAATTCAGTAAAGAATAAATTCTTGTTTATTTCTGACCAGTTCTATGGCAGAAGCCATTGATTGTCTTTATGACCCTCCTACTCTCAAATGAAGAGGTAACAAACCAGGTAATTTAACTAGATCATACAATGGATAGAGGCAGTGTCTTTCGTGACTGAAAGCACAAAGCTAGGAAAAGACCACAAGAACTGAGAGATTTGTTTGTTTTGTTTTGTTTTGTTTTTTTGGTGGTCAGCAAATTAGAACTCTTAATAAATAGAGAGTCAAACTACTGTGAGTAAAATTCCAGAAAGAAATCTGATTGTATATCATGCTCTAGTCAATGAATCCAGTGACAACCAGACTAATGAGTCATCACCACACTGGTGTCCTTTTAAAAGAACCCCTGCCCCCCACCACAGGAATGGGGGCTTCCATGTTAAAATTTCCTTTCTGATAAATCAGGATGAAATTATTTTCATGGTCTAGAGAGATAAGCTACTCAAGAGCTGTAACACTCACAAGATTGAGTGTGAAATCTTGTCAACTTATGATCCTGTAAATGATTTATACATAATAAATGGCTGAACAGGTAGTTAGTTGTTTACTCACCAGTTTCATCTATCAGAGCCACAACTCCACACCTTTATTTAGCAGTGGCTAAAAAAGACGCCCAAGGATCTCTAAGACATGAACCACCTTAAGAAAAGGTGACCTGAGTTCATTAGCTTGCTGAAGTTTAGCCTGAATTTAGGCTTCCTTTAAAGTAAGTTGTAGAACTTGCTATGCCTTCTTTGATTTACCCATCTTTATATGGCCATAGGCAGAAGCATCGTTTAATCAAAGCAGATAGAAAAAAAAAGACATTCATATTAATTTGTGTCAGGTTCTGTTCAATAATTCAATTTATAAGTATGACAATCTAATTCTAACATAACCACCATGAACAAAATAATACTTTTCTTTTTTTTGCAAAAGAAAAATACAAGCTTCACAAATCTAGTAATTTGCCTATGATCACATAGTTAAAGATTTGAACCTGACTCTATTTCATTCAAAATCCCTTGCTCTTTCCATCCTAGCATACCATGGGTGTTTTGGTTTTTTGTTCTGTTTTGTTTCCTGGGGTTTTTTGGTTGGTTGGTTGGTTGGTTGGTTTGGCTTACAGAACATTGTAAATAATGGATATAACTTGGTGAGTCTAGAAATAAGTATACATCTGTGAAATGATCACCACAATCTGTTATAAACCTATCCATTATATCCAGTGTTTCTTTCTGCTTCCCTTATTTTATCATTCACAGTAGTAATAAGAATATTGAACATAAGATCTGTTCTCGTGTCTAAAATTTTAGTATATAATACAGTCTTGTTAACTATACACTATATTGTACAATAGATCTCTAGAACTTCCTTATCTTGCAAATCCAAAACTGTATCCTTTAATTAACACCTGCCTATTTCCCTCTCCCTCTGGCCCCTGTCAACCAACATTCCCCTCTGCTTCCATGAGTTTTACTATTTCAGATTGCTCATATAAATGGTCCCATGTCATACTTTTTCTTCTGTGTTTGGCCTATTTCATTTGTGTATGTCCTCCAGGTTCAACCATGTTGAAGCAAATAAAAGGATTCCCTTTTTAAGGCTAGATAATATTCCATGTTATGTGTATACCACATTTTCTTCATCCATCCATTGATAACTATTTAGGTTGCTTATATGTCTTGACTATTGTGAATAATGCTGTAATAAACATGAAAGAACACACATCTCTTCAAGATATTAATTTATTTATTTTCATTTATTTTTTGTGGATAACTTTATTTATTATTTTTTTAATAAATCAATTTTTTATTGGTGTTCAATTTACCAACATACAGAATAACACCCAGTGCTCATCCCGTCAAATGCCCCCCTCAGTGCCCGTCACCCATTCACTCCCACCCCCCGCCCTCCTCCCCTTCCACCACCCCTAGTTCGTTTCCCAGAGTTAGGAGTCTTTATGTTCTGTCTCCCTTTCTGATATTTCCCACACATTTCTTCTCCCTTCCCTTATATTTCCTTTCACTATTATTTATATTCCCCAAATGAATGAGAACATACACTGTTTGTCCTTCTCCAATTGACTTACTTCCCTCAGCATAATACCCTCCAGTTCCATCCATGTTAAGCAAATGATGGGTATTTGAGGTTTCTAATGGCTGAGTAATATTCCATTGTATACATAAACCACATCTTCTTTATCCATTCATCTTTCGATGGACACCGAGGGGCTCCTTCCACAGTTTGGCTATTGTGGACATTGATGCCATAAACATCGGGGTGCAGGTGTCCCGGCGTTTCATTGCATCTGTATCTTTGGGGTAAATCCCCAACAGTGCAATTGCTGGGTCATAGGACAGGTCTATTTTTAACTCTTTGAGGAACCTCCACACAGTTTTCCAGAGTGGCTGCACCAGTTTCACATTCCCACCAACAGTGTAAGAGAGTTCCCTTTTCTCCGCATCCTCTCCAACATTTGTGGTTTCCTGCCTTGTTAATTTTCCCCATTCTCACTGGTGTGAGGTGGTATCTCATTGTGGTTTTGATTTGTATTTCCCTGATGGCAAGTGATGCAGAGCATTTTCTCATATGCATGTTGGCCATGTCTATGTCTTCCTCTGTGAGATTTCTCTTCATGTCTTTTGCCCATTTCATGATTGGATCGTTTGTTTTTTTGGTGTTGAGTTTAATAAGTTCTTTATAGATCTTGGAAACTAGCCCTTTATCTGATATGTCATTTGCAAATATCTTCTCCCATTCTGTAGGTTGTCTTTTAGTTCTGTTGACTGTATCCTTTGCTGTGCAAAACCTTCTTATCTTGATGAAGTCCCAATAGTTCATTTTTGCTTTTTGTTTCTTTTGCCTTTGTAGATGTATCTTGCAAGAAGTTACTGTGGCTGAGTTCAAAAAGGGTGTTGCCTGTGTTCTCCTCTAGGATTTTGATGGAATCTTGCCTCACATTTAGATCTTTCATCCATTTTGAGTTTATCTTTGTGTCTGGTGAAAGAGAGTGGTCTAGTTTCATTCTTCTGCATGTGGATGTCCAATTTCCCCAGCACCATTATTGAAGAGACTGTCTTTCTTCCAATGGATAGTCTTTCCTCCCTTATCGAAGATTAGTTGACCATACAGTTCAGGGTCCACTTCTGGGTTCTCTATTCTGTTCCATTGATCTATGTGTCTGTTTTTGTGCCAGTACCACACTGTCTTGATGACCACAGCTTTGTAGTACAACCTGAAATCTGGCAGTGTGATGCCCCCAGATATGGTTTTCTTTTTTAAAATTCCCCTGGCTATTCAGGGTCTTTTCTGATTCCACACAAATCTTAAAATAATTTGTTCTAACTCTCTGAAGAAACTCCATGGTATTTTGATAGGGATTGCATTAAACATGTAAATTGCCCTGGGTAACATTGACATTTTCACAATATTAATTCTGCCAATCCATGAGCATGGAATATTTTTCCATCTCTTTGTGTCTTCCTCAATTTCTTTCAGAAGTGTTCTATAGTTTTTAGGGTATAGATCCTTTACCTCTTTGGTTAGGTTTATTCCTACGTATCTTATGCTTTTGGGTGCAATTGTAAATGGGATTGACTCCTTAATTTCTCTTTCTTCAGTCTCATTGTTAGTGTATTGAAATGCCACTGATTTCTGGGCATTGATTTTGTATCCTGTCACGCTACCAAATTGCTGTATGAGATCTAGCAATCTTGGGGTGGAGGCTTTTGGGTTTTCTATGTAGAGTATCATGTCATCAGCGAAGAGGGAGAGTTTGACTTCTTCCTTGCCAATTTGAATGCCTTTAATGTCTTTTTGTTGTCTGATTGCTGAGGCTAGGTCTTCCAGTACTATGTTGAATAGCAGTGGTGAGAGTGGACATCCCTGTCTTGGTCCTGATCTTAGGGGAAAGGCTCCCAGTGCTTCCCCATTGAGAATGATATTTGCTGTGGGCTTTTTGTAGATGGCTTTTAAGATGTTGAGGAATGTTCCCTGTATCCCTACACTCTGAAGAGTTTTGATCAGGAATGGATGCTGTATTTTGTCAAATGCTTTCTCTGCATCTAATGAGAGGATCATATGGTTCTTGGTTTTTCTCTTGCTGATATGATGAATCACATTGATTGTTTTATGAGTGTTGAACCAGCCTTGTGTCCCGGGGATAAATCCTACTTGGTCATGGTGAATAACCATCTTAATGTATTGTTGGATCCTATTGGCTAGTATCTTGTTGAGAATTTTTGCATCCATGTTCATCAGGGATATTGGTCTGTAATTCTTTTTGGTGGGGTCTTTGTCTGGTTTTGGAATTAAGGTGATGCTGGCCTCATAGAACGAATTTGGAAGTACTCCATCTCTTTCTATCTTTCCAAACAGCTTTAGGAGAATAGGTATGGTTTCTTCTTTAAACGTTTGATAGAATTCCCCTGGGAAGCCATCTGGCCCTGGACTCTTGTGTCTTGGGAGGTTTTTGATGACTGCTTCAATTTCCTCCCTGGTTATTGGCCTGTTCAGGTTTTCTATTTCTTCCTGTTCCAGTTTTGGTAGTTTGTGGCTTTCCAGGAATGGTCCATTTCTTCTAGATTGCCTAATTTATTGGCGTATAGCTGTTCATAATATGTTTTTAAAATCGTTTGTATTTCCTTGGTGTTGGTAGTGATCTCTCCTTTCTCATTCATGATTTTATTAATTTGAGTCTTCTCTCTCTTCTTTTTAATAAGGTTGGCTAATGGTTTATCTATCTTATTAATTCTTTCAAAGAACCAACTCCTGGTTCTGTTGATCTGTTCCACAGTTCTTCTGGTCTCGATTTCGTTGAGTTCTGCTCGAATCTTAATTAACTCTCTTCTGTGGGTGTAGGATTTATCTGCTGTTTTTTTCTCTAGCTTCTTTATGTGTAAGGTTAGCTTTTGTATTTGAGTTCTTTCCAGTTTTTGAATGGATGCTTGTATTGCAATGTATTTCCCCCTTAGGACTGCTTTTGCTGCATCCCAAAGATTTTGAACGGTTGTATCTTCATTCTCATTAGTTTCCATGAATCTTTTTAATTCTTCCTTAATTTCTTAGTTGACCCTTTCATCTTTTAGCAGGATGGTCCTTAACCTCCACGTGTTTGAGGTCCTTCCAAACTTCTTGTTGTGATTTAGTTCTAATTTCAAGGCATTATGGTCTGAGAATATGCAGGGGATGATCCCAATCTTTTGGTATTGGTTCAGACCCGATTTGTGACCCAGTATGTGTTCTACTCTGGAGAAAGTAGCATGTGCACTTGAGAAGAATGTGTATTCAGTTGAGTTTGGATGTAAAGTTCTGTATACATCTGTGAAATCCATCTGGTCCAGTGTATCATTTAAAGCTCTCGTTTCTTTGGAGATGTTGTGCTTAGAAGACCTATCGAGGGTAGAAAGAACTAGATTGAAGTCACCAAGTATAAGTGTATTATTATCTAAGTATTTCTTCACTTTGGTTATTAATTGGTTTAAATATTTGGCAGCTCCCACATTCGGGGCATATATATTGAGGATTGTTAAGTCCTCTTGTTGGAGAGATCCTTTAAGTATGAGATAGTATCCCTCTTCATCTCTCACTACAGTCTTTGGGGTAAATTTTAGTTTATCTGATATAAGGATGACTACCCCTGCTTTCTTTTGAGGACCATTTGAATGGTAAATGGTTCTCCAACCTTTTATTTTCAGGCTGTAGGTGTCCTTCTGTCTAAAATGAGTCTCTTGTAGACAGCAAAGAGATGGGTCCTGCTTTTTTATCCAGCCTGAAACCCTGCGCCTTTTGATGGGGTCTAAGCCCGTTCACGTTCAGAGTTACTATTGACAGATATGAGTTTAGTGTCATCATGATATCTATTCAGTCCTTGTTTTTGTGGATTGTTCCACTGAACTTCTTCTTAAAGGGGAATTTTGAGAGTCCCCCTTAAAATTCCTTGCAGAGCTGGTTTGGAGGTCACATATTCTTTCAGTTCCTGCCTGTCTTGGAAGCTCTTTATCTCTCCTTCCATTTTGAATGAGAGCCTTGCTGGATAAAGTATTCTTGGTTGCATGCTCTTCTCATTTAGGACCCTGAATATATCCTGCCAGCCCTTTCTGGCCTGCCAGGTCTCTGTGGAGAGGTCTGCTGTTACCCTAATATTCTTCCCCATAAAAGTCAGGGATTTCTTGTCTCTTGCTGCTTTAAGGATCTTCTCTTTATTTTTGGAATTTGCAAGCTTAACTATAAATGTCGAGGTGTTGACGGTTTTTATTGATTTTAGGGGGGGATCTCTCTATTTCCTGGATCTGAATGCCTGTTTCCCTTCCCAGATTAGGAAAGTTTTCAGCTATGATTTGTTCAAATACATATTCTGGCCCTCTGTCCCTTTTGGCACCCTCGGGAACCCCAATTAAACATAGGTTTTTCTTCCTCAGCCTGTCGTTTATTTCCCTTAATCTGTCTTCATGGTCTTTTAATTGTCTGTCTCTTCTTTCCTCAGTTTCCCTCTTTGCCATCAACTTGTCTTCTATGTCACTCACTCGTTCTTCCACCTTGTTAACCCTCATCGTTAGGACTTCTAGTTTGGATTGCATCTCATTCAATTGATTTTTAATTTCTGCATGATTGGATCTAAATTTGCAGTCATGAAGTCTCTTGAGTCCTCTATGCTTTTTTCTAGAGCCACCAGTAGCTGTATAACAGTGCTTCTGAATTGGCTTTCTGACATTGAATTGTAATCCAGATTTTGTAACTCTGTGGGAGAGAGGACTGCTTCTGATTCTTTCTTTTGAGGTGAGGTTTTCCTTCTAGTCATTTTGCTCAGTGCAGAGTGGGGAAAAACAAGTTGTATTGGGAAAAGGAGAAAAAGAGAGGAGAGAAAGGAAAGAAAAGAGAAAAAGAAAAAAGGAAGAAAAAAAGGAAAAAAGAGAAGAAAAAGAGAAAGAAAAAGAAAGGGGAAAAAAGGGTGGGGGAAGCAATCAGAAATCAAAACAAAACAAAACAAAACAACAACAACAACAACAAAAAAAAAACACGGGGGAGTATCTTCTGATTCTGTATACTTTAAGTCCCTTGACTTTCCCTGGAACTTGTCCGTCTAGCTGGTCTTCTGGGGGAGGGGCCTGTTGTGCTGATTTTCAGGTGTTAGCACTTGGGGGAGCTGCTGTGCCCCCTGCCTGGTGCAGGGCTCAGTGGGGGTTGTTTACCCCGTGAGGCCCCAGGAGGAACAACCACAGTGGCCGGGCCAGCTCTGGAGCCCTGGATTCAGCTCCCGCAGTAACTCCGGAGCTCTCCGTCTGCAGGGCCTGGAGGATCCGGGGCGGGGCCGCTGATCTGCTCAGCTCGGGGCAGGAGTGTCCTCGCTGTCCTGGGCCCTCCCGGCCTCTGCCTGTCCCCGGGGAGGCCAGATCCTGGGCTGTGTCCCGGCACCCTGTGCTCCAGGCCTGCGCTGTTGGATTCGCGCTCCCGCCCCGCAGCCCCCTCCGCGGAGCCGCCGCCCGAGCCCCTCCGAGCTGCTCCTGGAACCGCGCAGCCCCCTCCGCGGAGCCGCCGCTCGAGCCCCTCCGAGCTGCTCCGGGTCCCGCTGAGCGCTGCAGCCCTTAGGGAGCTCGGCGCAGTCTCCTGGGGCGCAGGTGTCTGTTACTGTCCCCGGGAGCCCGAGGGCATCCCCGCCCTCCTGGGTCCTGCTCCAACTCCCCGCGAGCCCCTTTCCCCCGGGAAGGTCGGTGCAGCTCCTGCTCCTCCGGGACGGGGCTCTCCTGTCCTGGGGACACTCGCCCCGGCCTCAGCCCGGCTCCTCGGGGCCCCTCCCCCTTGGAGGCCTTTTGTGTCTTTATTTCTTTTTTCACGTCTTTCTACCTTGAGAGAAGCGGGAACTCTTCTCACTGTAGCCTTCCAGCTGGTCTCTCTTTAAATCTCAGGCCGAATTCGTAGATTTTCAGGATGATTTGAATGTTATCTAGGTAATTTGGTGGGGACAGGTGATATGGGGACCCTACTCTTCCGCCATCTTGACCCTCCTCCTCCAAAATATTAATTTAAATTCCTTTGGATATATATGCAAAATTGGGATTGCTAGATTATATGCCAGTTCTATTTTTAGTGTTTGAGGAATCTCCATACCATTTTACATACTGGCTGAATCAACATTCCAGCAACAGTATATGAGAGTTCCATTTCTCCACATCCTATTTATAACTTTTTTAATCTCTTTTTTTCTTTTTAATAAAAGCCATTCTAATAAGTGTGAGCTGATATCTCATTGCGGTTTTGGTTTGCATTTCCCCTAATTAGTAATGCTCTTTTCTATACATCTATTGTACATTTGTATTTCTTTGGATAAATATATATTTAGTTCTTTCATCCATTTTAAAATCAGATCATAATGGTTTCGATATTCAGTTGTTTGAGTTTCTTATATGCTTTGGGCATTAACCCTTTATTAGATGTGTGGTTTGCAAATATTTTCTCCTATTCTGTAGATTGTCTTTTCATTTTGTTGGTTGTTTCCTCTGCTGGACAAAAGCTTTTTGGTTTGTGTAAGCCTCACTTGTTTATCTTTGTTTTTGTTACATTTGCTTTTGGTGTCATATCCCAAAATTTATTGCCAAGAAAAATTCAGGAAGTTTTTTCCTCTATTTTCTTCTAGAGTTTTATTTTATGATTTCTTATCTTACATTTAAGGCTTTAATCCACTTTGACTTGATTTTTATGTGTCCAATTTCATTTTTTTTTGTGACGATCCAGTGTTCCCAACACCATTTATTAAAGAAACTATCATTGCTCATTGCATATTGTTGGCTCCTCTGTCATAAATTAACAGGCCATATTTTCAGGGTTAATTTCTGGGCTTTCTATTCCGTTCCATTGACCTATATGTTTTCATGCCATACCACAATGTTTTGATTATTATAGCTTTGTAATATATTTTGAAATAAGAAACTGTGATACCTTCAGCTTTGTTCCTTTTTGCTCAAAACTGCTTTAGCTCATTGGGATATTTTATGGTTCCACATATATTTTAGGACTGTTTTTCTTTATTATTTTATTGTCTCTGGGAATTTTATAGGAATTGCATCAAATTCATGGATCAGCTTGTGTAATATGGACATTTTAACAATATTATTTCAAGCCCTGAACACGAGATGTTTTTACCTTTGTTTATGTCTATTTGAATCCCCTTCATCAGTGCTTTATAGTTTTCAGCATACAAGTTTATTGGCTAAATTTATTCTTAAGTATTTTTTGATGCTATTGTAAATGAATGTTTTCTTTTCCAGATAAATTGTTGGCGTATACAAATTTAACTGGTTATTGCATATTGATTTCATATCCTGCAACTTTGCTGAACTCATTTATTTTTTTCTAATAGTTTCTTTGTGGAAACTTTAAAGGATGTATATACAATCATGTCGTCTGCAAACAGAGATAGTTTTACTCCTTTTCCAATTTGGATGACTCTTAATTCTTTTTTGGACTAATTGCTCTGGCTAGGACTTTCAACACAATGTATGAATAAAAGTCAAAAGAATGAGCATCCTTGTCTTGTTTTAGTTCTTGGAGGAAAAGTTTTCAGCATTTCATCCTTAAGTATATTGTTAGCTGTGGGTTTTTCATATATGGCCTCTAATACATTAAGGTATGTTCCTTCTATACCTCATTTTTTGAAAATTTTTATTATGAAAGAATGTTGGATTTTGTCAGATGCTTTTTCTACATCTATTGAGATAATAATGTTAGTTTATTCCTCATTCTTTTATTTTTATTATTGTTTTAATATTTTATTTATTTTTTATTTGTTCATGAGAGACAGAGAGAGAGAGAGAGAGAGAGGCAGAGACATAGGCAGAGGGAGAAGTAGGCTCCCTCTGGGGATCCTGATGTGGAACTCGATCCCAGGACCCCAGGATCATGACCTGAGCCAAAGGCAGACACTCAACCACTGAGCCATCCAGGTGAACCTATCTTCACTCTTTTAATGTTATATGTCACATTAATTGATTTGCATATGTTGGACCGTTCTTTCAACCCAGAGATAAATCCCACTTGATCATAGTGTATGATTGTTTTAATGTGTTGTTGAATTTGGTTTGCTAATATCTTGTGGAGAATTTTTGCATCTGTTTATGGGGTATGTAAGCCTACAACTTGTTTTTTATGGTACATTTTTCTTTGATATCAGGCTTTGATATCAGGGTGATTCTGGCCTCATTAAAAAAAAACTTAGATATGTTCCCTCTTCTATTTTTTAAGATTTTTAAAAGCTTTAATAATTATTATTTAAATTTTGGTAGAATTCACCTGTAAAGTCATTTGGTCCTACTTTTTCTTTGTTGGAAAGCTTTTGATTACTGATTCTATCTTGATCATACTGTCTTTATCCAGAAAAGAAATTTAGTTTGAAGTACTGTGAAGAATGTGACTATCATTTTGTTAAATGACAACTATAAGGACAAGGCTATATACAATCATTAATTTTATGAAGAAAAATGCATTCAACTTTCTAGAGAGAATGCACTAAATAAAAATTTTAAAACAATCTATATTTTTAATTAATTCATTCAGCTAATATGCATGTTTTTTAAAGATTTATTTATTTTAGGGATGCCTGGGTGGCTCAGCAGTTGGGCGCCTGCTTTCAGCTCAGGGTGTGATCCTGGAGACCCGTGATCAAGTTCCACGTCGGGCTCCCTACATGGAGCCTGCTTCTCCCTCTGCCTGTGTCTCTGCTTCTCTCTCTCTCTCTCTCTCTCTGTGTGTCTCTCAGAAATAAATAAAATCTTAAAAAAATAAAAATAAATAAAGATTTATTTATTTTAGAGACAGAGTGTACCACAAAGCAGGAAGGCAAAGGAAGAGGGAGAGAGAATCCTGTGCAGACTCTGTGCTGAGTATGGGGCTCCATCTCACAGCCCTGAGATCACAGCAGGAGCCAAACCCAAAAGTGAGACACTCTCCTGACTGCACCACCCAGGTGTCTCAGCAAGTGTGTATTTAGTACTACTAAATGCTATGTTCTATTCTAGGTACCAGGGATTACACTGCAAGCAAAGCAGAGCAAGTCCTTCTTTGTCATCATGGAGTTTACCCTCAATTTTATCTATATGTATATATGTTTGTGCATTGCCCACAAATCCCAGAAGAGTGATTTACATATAGATATTTATAGGAAAAGAGTGAAAGGTAAGGTAGATAAAAGGTTTAGGTAAACCATAACAAACCAGAAATTTAACAACATGTAATGATCATTTGTAAGTTAGGTGCCAATCCCTAGTCATAGAATGCAAATTACTGAGAAAAATATGTTACTTATTGTAACTATCATAACTATCAATTATAGTTTTCCTTAGGTTTGAAAACTTTAGGACTAACTTTTGCTTTGTGTGAAACTAACACGCATGTCTTTAGCCTTACCAGCTTGGAGTGCAAATAACATGTTCAAATCACACTAGTTTGGTAGCCCAGTCTAGAATAATATTTAAACCCAACCTACATCTCCCAGTGTATCTTTGGTAATTTGGGAGATTTCAGAGTGGATTTCTAAAATGCACGCAGATACTTATAGTTTTCAGTTAATACAACCCTTTTTTCTAGGTCTGTAAAATCTTCCTGAGCAGAGAGCTATGCTGTTTCAAAATGTAACTTCCTCCCCACAGGTGCTCAACACTAATCTCTTGTGAGAGGAAGGGACAACTGTCATACCAGTCCCTTCATTTTCATTTCCCCCTTCCTCCTTTTAAACATCTATGCAAGCATGTTCCCCTTCTCCCTTCAAAATTGGTCTCCCTAACAACTTTCTCACCATTCTGATTCTATTTTTTCTTAAACAATAAAATATTGAAATCCGTATGCATATCATCTCATGCCAATAGATGCTTGGAAGCAGGATGTATCACCAGATTACACACAGTCTCCTAAATGAAATCTAATTTTCCATAAGAAGATTGAAACAGTCACTGAATTTTTCTAGGCATCATGTTTCTCATCTTTTAAATCTCTATAGCTTTTCTCCCTACTCTTAATAATAAAAAGTCTTGATTTTCCTTAGAAAAAGAAAATTAAATGAGTGTTTTAGAGAGTCTATTTTTATTTCCCACTTTTAAAAATATTTTTAGGATGTTAAATCTTATTTCTACTTATAAATCTCCTTATGACTTCTCTCAGAGTATTTATATTGCACAAATATTTAATCTGTAGGCAGGACTATGATAATAGTATCCTATTATAAAGTGTCCTAGTAGAATAATATAGTTAGAGAAGATATTCCAGCAAATAAAGAAAAGTATATGTAAGTCAAGGCTATACATGTAGAGAAAGAAAATATGTCTTCACACACTTAACGAATTTTTTGCCCAAAAAAGATTGCTGTTCTTATCCAAGGAAAGAAAATAACTGGCATATTTGGTAAAAAAAAAAAAAAAATTAATTTGTCACTGGGGCAAATGGAAGTGAGTGCTGGAAATGAAATAATATTGATGTAACTAAAATAGGAAGTATACAACTAAGAAAAACAATGAAGAACTACTAATTAGCATGAAACTTAAATTATACATAATGCAGGTATAAGTATCAGTCTATAAAAATAATTATAGAAGTTTTGAATGACTTTTCTTATTGGTCATTTCTTTTTTATTTCATTTATAAACATCTTCTATAGCCTGACAGGAGTGGAGTTTTGCTGCCATATGCCTCCCTCTATGACCTACCATCTTAGACTATAGTAATTCCATGAAAACCCAAGAAAAAACTGGAAAACATCATTTGATATAATCAAATCAAATCAAAATGAAGATATTAACCATTAAGTTTATACTTAAATATTTATTTCTAAGAAGCTATGACCACTTCTGTGGTCCTATGCAATGCCACTCACTCATGGATGCTTAGATATACCATGCAGAAATCTACTGCTCTCTGCTATAGAACATACTTAAAAATATATTCTTTGATCAAATGTCATGATAATCTATACTTCTTTGAAGCTCTAAAGCAATAAGAATACAGGGAAGAAAGGACACAAATTGAACAAGAATTTATATCATTTTTAGGCCAGTAAAAATTTATGACTTCTAGTCATTATTCAAACAAACATAAAAGCCTATATATATATTTTTCAAATTAAAAAAAGGTTGATTTCTGTTTTATCCATTTAATTTTATTAATAAAATGCCAGTGAGACGGTAAGCTGTAAACAATCATGATTTCAGGTTTTTTCCCCTTGGATACTATATTGTTTTATTGCTTTTCAAATAAAAGAGAACTGGGGCAGCCCCAGTGGCGCAGCAGTTTGGCGCTGCCTGCAGCTTGCGGTGTGATCCAGGAGACCCAGGATCGAGTCCCATGTCAGGCTCCCTGCGTGGAGCCTGCTTCTCCCTCTGCCTGTGTCTCTGCCTCTCTCCCCTCTATGAATAAATAAATAAAATCTTTAAAACATATAAAAGAGAACAAAATATATTTAACATATTTTAAAATATATTTTCAAGTTAAATTTATCAAAATTTCAATTAATAACATTATAACATTATAGAGAGCAAAATACCTTGTCTTTGTAAATATTCACACATCCAAGGAAACTGGATACTACTGAATAAAATATAATAGGTTATATTATTGTCTGCAGCTTTAAGCAGTCACGTATTTTCTTTTTTCTTTTTCTTCTTTATCATTACTGCTTATTGCTAAAAGGAAATCAGTTTTATATCATCAGAAGAGATGTGAAATAAGAAAGATCATGCAGTGGGAAAGGAGATGCTAGAGTCTATGCTATTTTAGAGGTTAGTGCACATGAAACACTTGTAGGGGCTCTTTTTTTAAATGGTCCTATGATACTGTGACACATTATTCCGAGTTGTTATTCTGTGGGTGGGTATCTATCAGAGTAGACTTTAAAGTGGGTCTCTGTTAGATGGAGGAGCTGGTACAGAAAGAAATATCCCATAAGCACTTCTTCACACCTTGTATCACCACCATACTGGGTCATTTTTCACTCTGTGACTTGGAAACATGCCTCAAAATCCACTATAGGAGAGGAACAAGCAAGGAATTGTAGCATAAATTTTTAAAGTGAAATGTTTTCCTCCAAATGTATTGGTCATATGTTTTAATAAGAAAAATAGCTCTCAAATTTGATGTGATTTCTGCATTTTTTGCTCATTATTAATTTTTGGTATACCAATTATAAAAAGAAGAATAATGTCTTTAACTGTTGAAGACATAATGATTAGCATTCTTGTTGTAAATATTAAGTACCATATTTGAAAAAAATAGTCTAATATAGTACAAAGTATATAGGAATTACTAATAAATGTTATTTTATTTTTTGAATTAATGAAATAAAACATTTATTCCAATATCAAAACAGAGCATCTTATCTATTATGTTGGCAATATGACTGTTTGTTTATTTATTTATTTTTACTGCTTTTCTAAACATCTGAGTTGATAAACATGATTTTTCTCATTAGATAAACTAATAAACTACATTAAAACATTTCCTAATTTTGTGTTATCCTTGTATTTCTGAAATAATACCCATTGTTTAAAACTATATTACTGTTTTAATCCACTTCTGGAGGCTGATATTTCATCTAACCTTTTTTGTTTTCATATTCATAATAAGCTGCAGTTTTGATTTTTGTGAAAACACCCTGTTTTGTATTGATTTTATACCCACATAATAGAAAGAATTAGAAATTTTCCTTCTTTTTCAATATGCTAGGATAATTTTTAAGTCATTGGAATGATCTGTTCCTTAAAAGTTGGTAAAATTTCTCAGAATGCTCGTGTATTTGCTTTGATTGAAGTAAAGGAATTGTTCTGAAACTTTCTTTGAAGTCATTCAGTTGGGGTCTTCTACTTCTAGTCTCAGTTTTTATAAATTACATATTCCTAAGTAACTAAGCCTTTTAATGATGTTCAAAGTTACTTACATAGAGGTGATTTAAAAGGTCTCTTATTATTTTCTTAATTTACTAGCCTATCTCTTAGCTTTCACTATCCTGGATTAATTTTCTTGTTGTTGTTTTTTTTTTTTTCCCTTTAAAAATGTAGCTTCAAGTCTTGCATTGAATCATATTATTTAATTTTTGCTTTATATGACTACTTGGTTTTCTCCTTTAATGGGGATGAATTATGCTTCTATTGACGACTGTACTTCCTGTAATATGATATCTCTCAGGAAGGTCAGTGGTCGATAGATCTCAGCAATCAGTTCTTTCTGGGAATTTGCTCAGCTGAAAAGAGGTCCTTTACCCAAGACTCATGCACTCATCCCAATATATTCTATCCCCAAGTACTTGTGGATGCAGGTAAAATTTTGATCCCCCACTCAAATTGCTCACTAATTTTGAATGGCTATCCCAATTTCAGATTGCACTACTGGTTCATCTGAATCTTTCTTATGATGGCACCATAAGACAAATTCTCCCTTTGTTCAATCCTGTTTCTTTTTCTTCTCTCCATAAATAGATATCTTGGCAGCACTCTCCAATAAACTTCCTGCATTCTAATCTCTATGTAAAGCTCAGCTTTGGACTGGCCAAAACAAGCAGACACTACAATTTTATTCTAGTAATGAGTCACTGGATTAGTCATAAATTTCTGCATAACAAGTTACTACAAAACTTGGCAGTTTATAACAAAAACCAGTTATTATCTCACACAAATTCTCAGCGTTAAGAATCCAGAAGCATCTTAGCTATGTAGTTCTGGATTAGAGTATCTCATAAGGTTGCAGTTGAGCTCTCAGGCAGGACTTCATTCATCTCAAGGCTACACAGGGGCTAAGAGATCTGCTTCCAAGTTTTGTCACATGCTTGTTGGCAGGATTCACTTCTTCGTTGGCTATTAGTTGGAGAACTCAGTTCCTCACCGGATGGGCTGATCCACAGAGCTGCCTCAAGAAATGACATCTGGCTTCCCTTTGAGCAAATGATCCAAGAGAGTGAGAGCTCAAGACCAAAGCCACACTCCTTTAAGAACATAATCTCAGAAGTAACATATTGAAAACTTCTGCCATAGTATTTATGGATCCATAATATATATGGATCTCTGAGAGCAATCCTAGTATAATATAGAGGGGGTACACAAGGGTGTGAATAATAGAAGGTAGGGGTCATTTGGGGCCATCTTGTATAATGGCTACTATAACCTCTCACCATAGGGCTGGTGCATTAGTTACATGCTACTATGCAATAAATTACTCCAAAACTTAGTGGCTTAAACAACATTTATTATCTCACTGTCTCTTATCAAGAATCTGGGCACCCCTTAGCTGGATCCTCAGCCTCTGGGTCTATTAATAGTTCATAGTTATCTCCAAGTTCTACTGGAAAGGATGTGTTTTCTAGATCACTCACATGATTGTTGGCAGGATTTAGTTCCTCATGGCTTCTTGAACTAAGGTCTTAGTTCCTAGTAAGTTGTTGGCTGGAATCCTTTCTCATTTCTGTTTCATGAGGACTTCTTCATAGAATACCTTAGGATAAGCTGCTAGCATGAGAGCAAGCAAAATAGAAGGCAGGAAAGAATACCAGTGAAAGTCATAGTCTTCTGTAACCCAGTCATGGAACTGACATCCCATCATCTTGCCATATTCTCTTAGAAGCAATCAGTATATTTATTCCACCCTCAAGGAGAGGGGATTATACAAATATAAATACTAGAGATGGGGGTCTTTGGGAACCAAGCTACAGCTAGCAATATGTTACTCTATCAGAGCTTATAGGTAAAATAAAGTTACTTGTAGGCACAAAGTGGCTGTAAAATTATAAAAACTCACTGATGGTGAACTAGAAGGTATACTTGTAGAAGGAAATATAGACATTTATAAATTGGTCATTTGAAAAATATGGAAGATGCAATAATAAAGATAATGGAAATGCATGTTGCTGGAGACAACTGATACTTGGGAGAGAGACAATTTAAGGTTGAAAATGATTAACTGTCTATTAAAGATTATATATGGGAGCTGGTGGGCCTGCCTAGCAGCATATAAATCGTATCTCCTGCAGCTAGAGGGCAAAGAAAATTGAGGATCAGCTCTGTGACTTAATCATAGCAGTAACAGAGCTCTATAGACAGTCAAATGCCCAATCTATTCAGGCTTGTTAAGGGACCTTTATGGGAAAGAACTGAACTCTTAAACATGGGAGAGGGTTGTCTGGGTTGAATAACATTTGAGAATGAGTCTTTAAGTAAGTAATGTTGAAAACCTGGATGTAACTGAAGGGTTTCTGAGTAGTGTCTCCCATGGAGTAGCAATCCCACTGCCTGCCATGCCAGCAGTAGGTCTTTAATACTATCAGCATCAAGTTGTCTTTTCCAATGCAGTGTCTCCAGGTGGTGTGCCATCTTCAGTAAGTCCTAGTCAGCAAGCGCCACATTTAATAGTAAAAGCTTAGGAGTGATTGGCATGTCACCAGCTGAGAACAAGATAATATTCTCAAGAAGGAAAATAGACAAGAAATTCAAGGAGGAAAATGGGGTTATATTGAAGACAAACTATGTCAATCTTCTTCCCAATTTCACTAGCCATTACTGACAACCGAGGGCTGAGCAATGTCTAACAGGAGGTTCAGAAACCAGCTCAAATGTCACCATTGCCAAGTAATTGTATTTTTCTGGGTCTCAGTGACCTTGTCTGTGAATCAGGACATTATTTTCACCATGAACATTCTACAGAGGTTCAGAAAACCATTTTTTTAGTATAAAAGTTAGAACTTTAGTATAGGAACAAAGAAAGCTATTGCTCAAATGTTCACTTACAGAAAATGGGGGCATGTGTCAGAGAAAGAGCTCAGTATCTGAGACAAGTTTTGGAGCATGTTAAAATAAAGGTGAGCCAAGGTTACAGAAGAATGAACACAAGAACACTCTGAAGACCACCAGTGTTAACCTTTGCCACTTGCTCACTTGATGGATGCATTCACATTTAAGAAACTTATTTGTACTGGCTTCATATGTTGTTATAATAGAAGGAAAACATGCATAGAAATGTAAGCTCCAAGTAATCATTAGCTGCCAACCCCTAGAAGCAGGCCCCGGAGCAATTCTCTAACCTTCTCCATTGAGCTAGGCAATGAGGCCCCACGACACTCATCTGTTCACTCTCATTAGGTCAGAAAGTCTTAACCTCACCAGAGAGACTTGCCCCTAGGCTTCTCCTCAAACTTGAGGGTCCAGGCATCCACAGAGTTCCACCTCAGGTCATCCAGCTTCTTCTCTTCCTTATCTCACTGGATTGCACAACTATTCTCTCACCATTTCTGACTCTTGGCTATCTACTGTTAACTATTTCCTTCAAAGTAAATCTAGTTGTAAAGAAAGCATTTCACCTATTTTTTTTTTTTTTTGGTAGAGTCGTGGTAAAAAAATAAAATAAAATAAAGAAAAGAAAAATGACAATTCCTGTAGTGGAAGGATCTGAATCATCCAGAACTATAGTAACTATTCTAATCAGAGCCATTAACTGTGATAGATTATAAATGAATTCAGCTGGCCTTGCATCTCCAAAGAGCCCAGAATATTTTAAGAACATTAATTCATTATCTATATAGTGAAAAGGAACCCTTAGGAATAAATATTGGGGATTAAAGAAACAAATACTTCTGAAAGACCATTCATAATTTGTACCCTTGTCTTTTTATTTCCAGACACTACAAGATAGAATCCGCCATCTTAGTATCAGTGTTCTGCCAATGGTGACAAGCCAATTTCTGTTTGAAGTCCTCTTTGAAGGCTTCTCTTTTCATGCTTGTATTAGTTTTGTTAGATATTTCTTAATAAAATACCTCAAATTGATTGTCTTAGGCAAAATTTATTGTCTCACAGTTTTGAAGGCAGGAAACTCAAAATCAAGGTATCAGAGGAGTTGGTATCCTCTGATGGCTATGAGAGAAAAATATATTCCTGTGGCCGTATAGATATGCATATCTCCCTGCAGATGTGTTAATGTACCTTCATGTCTTCAGTGTGTTTCTGTCTGTATTCAAGTCACCCCTTGTTATCAGGACACCAGTCATTTTGGATTAAGAGATCACCCTACTTCAGTATATCTTCATCCTAAATTATTACCTCTGCAATGACCCTATTTCCAAAGGAAGCCATATTCTGAGATGCTGGTAGTTAGGATTTCAACATATGGATTTTGAGGAGACACAACACAACCCTTAACAGTTATGTTAAGATTTGATAAAACTTTTTAAAATACTCATCAATGAAGAGGGGGAAAATGATAGATTAAAATGAGATCTAGGAAGATAAAGTTCCAACTCCACTATTTTTAGTGTCCAGCATCACAAACTTAGTTCCTAGAAGCAAAGAGCAGTTTTATATATACAATTGTATGTTCTTGTATGTGAACTCTATGCTGTAAAATAGATCAGTCATAGATGATCTCATCAAATTGCAGGACTCACCAAGGTATTCCTAAAGTTCTTTTTAAATTCTAATGCTTATATCACATGATTTCATCTTTGAAAGTATCTTTCTACACAACAGACAAAACAATATCCATTTACTGTGGTGAGACAAACCTATGGCTGTAATACAAGAAATATTCAACAGGGCAAATGAAAATTCTGACTTTAATACCTAAAACCTAATGAATACTTGGGTCCTTTCGATAGAACACATGAAAAATTATAAGTTATTTTTACTAACTATTATTTTTTACTTTCATCAACCATTTGTTTGGATCAACTGTAAGGAGCCAATAGTTTGTTCTCTTTCTCACTGGTTTAATTAAACCAGTGAATTATGTGAATGTCATGAAATCATGCAAACCTAATGCATATACATCTTTAAAGATAAAGTCTTGCTTAAAAATTCAGTTTAATAGGGGCAGCCCTGGTGGCTCAGCGGTTTAGCACTGCCTTCAGCCTAGGGCCTGATCTTGAAGACCCAGGAATCGAGTCCCATGTCAGGCTCCCTGCATGGAGCCTGCTTCTCTCTCTGCCTCTTTCTTTCTCTCTCTCTCTCTCTCTCTTTCTGTCTCTCATGAATAAATAAAATCTTTTAAAAAAAATCAGTTTAATAAACAAAGCCATCCCCTTACATTTACACTTGCTTCATGTAAATCACACAAAGAACAAAGTCAGGAAGTGACTGATAGACATACAACTGATGAGTGTGTAACACGTGAACTCAAGTTTTGATTTTGATTTAGGTGATAATCTGAGAATTCTGATAACACTGTGTTAAAGTACTAGTAAATTAGATATTATCTTAAGATAGGAAAGTATTAGGGAATTCCATACAGGCTGTTGCCGAATTAAATTAATAAGAGGGTCCATTGTTAGTCACCAATTCTACTTGTGAAAATTTATCCTGATATTTAAATGTATAAAGCAAAATCTATTACTTTCCTCACTTCTTACACAAATTTGTTCATTTTAAATATTTCATTCAACATATTTTCTTGAGTGTGCTCTCTAACTTAATGGCAAAATGAGGTGAACCTCATTTTTATGTGGGCTCAAATAAACTATTGTTTAAAGTACATGCTATCTAAACTATATTTCATAAATAACTGATTATTGATGCAGATATTTTCTCTGTCTTATTATTTTTCCTTAACACCATAATTATAGAGGAATGCTACAATATTAAGAGTTATAACTCTCATATATAAAGTAGCTATTTTATCCTTAGAACAACAGTATCAGTTTAGAATCTTAGATTTCAAGCACAACTTAAATATTAAATGGCTTTAAATAAACAATAATAAGATAATCAATTTATGTAAACAAAAGTCCAGATACACGTGTGCTTCAGACAAGTTTTGAAGATTCATCAGGGTACCAAGTATAGTATCTGTGATTCTTTCATTTCTAGACTTTTTCATGTACTGGTCTCATTCACAAACTGGTCCTATTCAGCTTAATAAACACCAGTGTGGCTCTCCTAGACCTTATGTCTGGGTAACATATCCTCACCCCCATTACCTAGAGGCCCACTGGACATCTCTTTTCACAACATCTATGGAAAAGAAAAGAAACTTTTCCCAGATGCCCTGATGCTGTCTCCTCATGTCTTATTTGCCAAATACAATCTTCTATCCTTTTTTTACTGCCACAGACTGGTTGGTCTAAAGTAGTCTGGTTTAGCCACACAACTAAAACTAAAGTCCATTTTATCCAAACAACTTTTCTGAGAACAGAAGAGAGGATCTAAAGAAGTAGCCGGCAGCATTAGAACAAGTAAATGGATTCTGAGTATGAAAACTATAAACATCTACTCACAGCAGGTATTATTACCTTCACTTAAGAGATGAAGAAACCAAGACATAGAGAGATTAAAACTATGCTTGTCACTAGATACTAGCTAGTAAGTGACAATGGACTAGAGTAACAGATTGTTAGCCTTAGAAAAGATCTTCAGCTACAAAACCATATTCTTAAAGAGAGGCTTAGAAATATTAAAGCTTCCCTTGTCAGCTGACATAATCCTGGATCAACCACCAGGTATCTTTCTATTAAGAAATCTACTTCTAAGAGAAAGGATTTACCTATATGTATTTTACAGTTACTGCACAATTAATTATTGACTTACAGTGTGCTCATAGTGGCCCAAATTAAATATTCATGCCCAGACTACACAAAAGCACTACAATGATCATCATCAGACACCAAAAACCAGGTACCAATTTCTGAATATATGCAAGATGCACAGTATGTGTCATTTGCTGTCAAGAACTTCAATCTGATACTATAATGGTTCCACATAAGTTATATTCCTTAAAAGGCTCTCTGCTGAAATGTAGATGCATATGTGAAAATAACACAATTATGCTAAGAGAATATAGGCTCTGCACATTTCATACAATGGCATCTTCTGTTCCCTTTGTTAATAATTCTGCCATTATGGGTTCTAAGTTATCCAGTTCCAAGTGATTCTACTAAAAGTTTCTACCATAAGCACCACTTTCATCTCTTCCTAACTTAAAAAAACTAAAATTTTAGCCACATTGCATTTGGAAACCCTGAAATTCCCACACACTGGGAGGGAAGTCTGTTAGAAATGCAGATGAGAGGCTTACCTCACATAAAGCTTTCAAGCTGGTAAAGCAACATGAAATGGAAAGCACTTTCGTTTAAGGTATCAATTAATCACAACCCCATCCCCCTTAGTATTCTGAAGCAACTGAGAAATTGACCAGGAACCACACAGAAAGGAAAAAAAAAATCTTCTTGATTAATAGGAATGGCACTGCAGAAAGCTGCTTAAATCCAGGTTTAAGAATAAATTTCTTGTGCCCACTTCTCTTCTTTGACAATCAAAAACCTGAAATTACAGGTGGGGGTCAAGTCTACAGATGTAGACATGCCCAACCAGCCACAGACAGAGAAGTCTGAGGGATCTTGTCTCAGAGAAGTGAGCTTTAACAGCTGCATAAAATGTGGAGGAGGAACCTGTCAAAAGAAACTCCCCTGGCTCTTTTCATCACCGCGTATCAGGAAAAGGAAAGAGCTGAGAACAAACAGAAGTGACTTGTAACCAGGTCTCATAAACTAACAAGGGAGGAAAAGTTTTCTGTTAATACCGTTATCTTCCGGAGAAGGGAAAACTACCCTCCCCTCTTTAAAAACTAAAACATTCACCATCCCAAACTGCTACCTATATTGGATCAGTGAGATACACTCTCTTGAGAAAGGCCTCTGGTATAGGTCTTCCTTTCTGGAGATAAGAGTGTGACCACTAAGAGACCAGCTACAGGGTCAAACTGCTCCTCTGCCACTTATCAGCTATGTCACATTGAGCAAGTAAACTGTCCAACCCTCAGTTTCCTTGTCTGTGAAATGTGCATAGTCATGATACCTATGTCACAAGAGTTGTTGGAATGTTTAAACAAAGAAATCTGTGTAAGGCACATACTGATATTACCTGTCACAGAGTAAGCTCTCCAGAAATGTTGATTGTCCTCGTTACTATAACTACTCCTATGGATTCTGTCAAAGAAAAACAAGTCAGGACTTAATAAAGACAAAATTCTCTTCAAAAGGATTGTTGCAAAGAAGGGAAAGGACCATTGCAGCAGGGAGAACACTGCCTACAATTCTGCAACTATCTCGAATCAAACAGAACATTTTAATTTAATAGGATAAAGAAAAAGCAAACATATATAAGCAGAATCTTTGGAGAGGAAACTGAACAAATGAGGGCAAATGACCAGAGGGGTCTGACAAGAAAAGGGTCTTGGTGTGTGGTTAGTTGACTCAGGGAAAGCTGATGAGAAGGCACTTAGTTGGGATCCCTGGGTGGCGCAGCGGTTTGGCGCCTGCCTTTGGCCCGGGGCGTGATCCTGGAGACCCGGGATCGAATCCCACGTCGGGCTCCCGGTGCATGGAGCCTGCTTCTCCCTCTGCCTGTGTCTCTGCCTCTCTCTCTCTCTCTCTCTGTGACTATCATGAATAAATAAATAAAATCTTTAAAAAAAAAAAAAAAGAAGGCACTTAGTTCAGACTGCTATAACAAATTATCATAGATGAATAGCTTAAACAAGAAACATTAATTCACCTAGCTCTGTAGGCTGGGAAGTCCAAGGTCAAGGTGTCAAAAGATCTATTGTATAGTGAGGAACCACTTCCTGGCTTGTAGATGGCTGCTTTCATGTTATATCCTTACACAGAGGAGAGAAGAGAGTGAAAGAAAGCCCCTTAAATCTCTTTTTATGACATTAATCCCATTCATGGAGGTTCCATCCTCATGACTAATGATCTCCCAAAGGCCTCACCTCCTGACACCATCACACTGGGGATTAGAATTTCAACATATAAAGTGAGGGAGGGGGCTTGGAAAAACCATTCAGTCCATAGCTGGCACTTTCCACATTTTTGTGCAGAGTTCAGGGCCTGTAGGAAAGAGAAGCCTGACTAAAATTTCATCAAGACAAAGCAAAGAAAAAGAAATCACCCACTTTAATACTCAGCTCTAGTTCCAAGTAACTCTATTCATTATGCCTTCACAGCTTAAGCCTTTCTGTTGTTCAGTTTGGATACCACCTTTGTATTGCCGAAGCCTTGTGCTTGTTTCTCAGAGTACAGTACTGGGTATCCACTGATTTCTTCCATGAATGGCAGCCATGTTGAAAACATTCTCTGCTGGGTTTCCCACTGGATTGTAAAGAACACACTTATACTTGCCATGCAAGTCATTTCCTGCCTTGGCCATCCCACTGAAACTATATCCCTGCACTTGTTGTAAAATGATAATCTCCAGCGAAGTGTTTTATTTCTGTTCTCACTTTATGAGAAGTGAAGAAGTACCCTTGACTTGTCACACCCCAAGAGAGTATTGCAATAAACTAGATTCTTCTCAATTTTGTCCCGCAAGTCCCCTAGTGTTACATCTTTACTCTTTCTCACCTGGTATTCTCTTGCATATTCCACAGGATGAATGGAAGGAATAGACATGTACATAGCACACACTCCTCTTTTCTTTGCCCTAAGACTGGAATCTCTTACTTTAGCCAGACACATCAGTGTTTGTGAGAAACTAAAGATATAAGCGGACAATGGCCAGACCATACATGGCAACAGAATTTTGAGTCACAACATCTGTAGCAACTAGTCCGCAAAGCCAAACCATACCTCTACAGCAATGTGTTTGAATGGTAAGGATTTGGTCAATGATTGTCATCTTCTCTAATCTTTGTTCTTGCTTCCAACTCAGGACCAATCAGAGAAAGCCAAATATACCCTCAAACTAATTACATAGGATGTCCTAGCTTCTAGTAAGACTGCCTCTAGCTTCCTTATTCTATAAAAGAAACCTTGCACCAGACACTAATTAAAATGGCAAGGAAGTGGGAATCCCTGGGTGGCTCAATGGTTTAGCGCCTGCCTTCAGCCCAGGGTGTGATCCTGGAGTCCCAGGATTGAGTCGAGCTCCCTGCATGGAGCCTGCTTCTTCTCCCTCTGCCTGTGTCTCTGCCTCTCTCTCTCTCTCTCTGTCTGTCATGAATAAATAAATAAAATATTTATAAAAATGGCAAGGGAGAATTTATTGACTATTTTAGTAGAAGTGAAGACTATTGAGAGAAGAGAGAAGTTGAACTGAACTCTATTGAAACAAAAGGTATGAGGATTTTTAAATGGTGGATTAAGCTACAGGAAAACTATTGGAGGATATTAATGGGAGGTAGGCTAATCTGATTAGACCATCTGTGTTTACTAATTCTTATCAAAGTTAAGCTCCTCCTCTTCCACAGAAACTAGGAGACAGGGTCCCTGTCTTTCTTGGTGATGACATTTCAAAGGGTCGGCTCCCAGGTCTTTGAGAAAGATATTCTTGGGTTATAGAATATTTACATCTTAAAGAGGCAGAGAATTTACAATTGCAAGTTTTCTTTAAAACAAACAAACAAACAAACAACTCTACCAAAAGAGAAGTTAGAAGCCTACAGTCTGAAAGAAGCCTCTCTAAAATTCAGTCAAGCTGAGGGGAACTTGAAGGGCATCTTGCTCTTTGCTAACAACCTCCAATCAGAGAATACTTAAAGTCTTCCCAGTTTTTCCTTATTAAGCTTTCTTATTTCCCTGCTTGATTTTCAGTCTCTGCCAAACACAAGCGATGGTGCCTAGCTCCCTTACTATATAGCAGGCTCCAAATAAAGAGCTTATGTTTATTTTCATTTGGGTTGTTTTCATGTATTTCCACATTTGAAAATATGAAAATCTCCTACAATGGAGATCTGGATCCTTAAACATTTTCATATAGAGTGACTATTGGTATTTTGGATCTAAGGATGATGACATCTCTTCATATTTAAATTTAATTAAAAAGGCATTCTACTAAGGTATATTTAAGAATATTATTTCTATTTTTATTGAAAACTGTGATTATAGAGTGACTATTGGTATTTTGGATCTAAGGATGATGACATCTCTTCATATTTAAAGTTAATTAAAAAGGCATTCTACTAAGGTATATTTAGGAATATTATTTCTATTTTTATAGAAAACTGTGATTATCTATCTGTATCTCCATCTTGGCTCACCAAAAAAATTAAAAATCCTGCAAAATAAGTAAATGATATACCAGACTGCTGAAAGGTTGGCAAGGATAATTTTAGGTAGGGTGGTCAGAGTAGATGTCATTGAGAAAATAAATTTGAGCAAAGACTTAAACAGATTTAGTCAATGTAGCTATCTGGGCAAATATTATCCCAACTTTGCCATTGTGGTCCATGTTCGAGGGGGAAAGCAAGGAGGCCAGCATCTCTGGAACAGGGTGATTTTAAGGCATTTGGTGGGATAGAGGGGTAGGGGATAAGTTCAAAGGCAACAGAATGAGGAGAGGTCACATTACATAGCTCCATAAGATTTATAAAGGCAAATTACTTTTCCTCTGAAGGAAATGAGGGGCCATGGAGATTTTGAGCAAAATTACCATTTAAATAATTTCATGTGATAAAGAAAGAGCACTGTGTAAGTAGGCATCTGGCATATTGGTTTCTCTCAAATGCTGGTTCTGCAACAAACATGGAAAAGTCCCTCTATGTGAACAGTACTATTTTTTTAGTAGTTTTTAAAAAATTTTTATCTGAGGATAAGTAGACAATGTTACATTAGTTTCAGGTATACAACATAGAGATTCAGCTTCTCTATACATTCTGCTATGCATACCATGAGTGTAGCTACCATCTGTCACCGAACAACATGGTAACAATTTCACTGACTATATTCCTTATGCTTATCTATTCAGTACTTATTTATTCTGTAACTGAAAATTTGTATCTCCTAGTCCCTTTCATCCATTTTTCCCATCCCTCCCATTACCTCCCCTGTGGCAAATCATTAGTTTCTTCTCAGTATTTACAGATCAGATTCTACTGTGGTTTCTTTACTGCTGAAGTTGAGCTAGGCCATCGTGTATGATCTCTTACCACTCAAACAACTTCTCCTATTGTGAAAACCTCTGTTAAGCTGGAGAAGAACCAGTTCCTTAAATGAGTACATGATTGACTAATGGAAGGGCCTAATGTAATGGCAGTCGAAAAAATGGCCCAATGCGTTCTCTTCTTTGGTATGTTCCTTAATCTTGCTATATTTTCAACAATCTTTTAATTTTTTTAAAGCTTGATTCTGACTAAAATTTCTATATATCAACAAACAGCTGCCAAGGGGGAAACTATCAAAGAAAATACCTTGTGTGGGAATATTTCCAAAAGATAACATAGACCTCCCTGGAAAGGGCAGGATCAAAATTCTACAGAAGTCTCTGGTGCTAAGACTATTCTCCCATTTTATGTGCTACCATTCACTTAACAAAGTCAATAACCCTCTCAACTCTTAACAGGGAAAAATGTGTGCTTCTAAGTGACATCCTGAGCTAGATACAGTGCTCATCATAATGAGAGGAGTAATTTGTATTTTAGCAGGAGGAAATATGACAGAACTTTCTAAAATGCAGCTCTCCATTCTCACATTGAGCCTGACTGCAAAGGATGGCATCATTGCCTCTTTTCCATAACTTGCATTTCATCATTTTTTTTACCCTTTTCCCACCAGTTTCCACTAAAAGCCAGAGATTGAGAATAGAAATTCCAAAACCTAACCAAAAGTTGTCTTCAATTTTGTATTTTGTTAGCTATCAACATTATATATTGTAGGAGTATGTGCTTCTCTCAGTCTCTGAGTGGTGGGAATTCCTGTTTCAAATCAGTGAAGTTGGGCAGCCCAGGTGGTTCAGTGGTTTAGCGCTTGCCTTCAGCCCAGGGCATACTCCTGGAGACCCGGGATCAAGTCCCACGTCGGGCTCCCTGCATGGAGCCTGCTTCTCCCTCTGCCTGTGTCTCTGCCTCTCTCTGTGTCTCTCATGAATAAATAAATAAAATCTTTAAAAAAATCAGCAAAGTCTCAGAATTCCAAGAGAAGAGACTACTAGAAGAGCTTAAGGCCTACATGCAAAAGTTGTATTCAAATAATGTCTCAGAATATAGAACAGATTTGTTTCGATATTCCACTTGCCTCCCAAGTAAAAAGTGATCCTAATCACTTCAAAGACAAAGGAAGAGAGAAAGGGAGAAAAAGAAAAGCAGGAATGGCCATTGCTCTTTATAATAAGAACCGTAATTTTATGCTATTATCTGTTTGATGATTTAGGTGGAATAAAGTGACACTGATCTGGAAATGTGAGAATGAGGCAGAACAAGAGAGTGTTTGTAAGAGGAATAATTTCAGACACCCATGGGGCTTCATATAAAACTCATTTGCACATAGACAGGGCTCTCTTCTGGATGATGGATAAATGTAACTCTTAGCCACCAGTGTATTTCTTTTTATACTTATAAGAATGAAATCCGGATAAAATTGCTTAAAAATTAGAGCAATTTCTAAATGAATTGCATTTCTAAATGATTAGGTGGTGACAGTATTGACAGTTCCCTCAGGTTACAAATGCAGAGACTCTTACCACTTGTTCTTGTGATATTCAGTATTCAACAATATTGCCCAATGAAGAAAAAAAAAAGTGAAAATGGGCTGTGAGTTTTAATCAATACATGAAAGCCTTCAATTACATTTTACATGAGAGGAAACATATATAAACTTTAATCTTTTAAGCAAAACCTTCCTGAAGAGGAGAGATAAGGGGAAAAATTTAAAACAAGAAAGATCAAAGCTGATTAAAAAAAAAAAAATCTCTGAGCGCCATCTGGTGTCAGAAATAAAAATAATCACAGCCTTTGATGGTCCAATGAACTCCCCTTTTGCAGGCTGATCCCAGTGTTAGGGTTATGGTATATTTAAACAGTAACTCTTGAAATGTAATTCACTTTATGAATTTTTTTAATACCCAGATGTGACTATTTACCTTTCAGTTTATAACTCAATAAATCCAGGGAAGTGAGGTTGGTTGAGTCAGCCAAAAGTATTAATCATGTATTTAAATACTTCTGGCAAAAAAAATCCCAAATATATATATATATATGTGTGTGTGTGTGTGTATATATATATATATATATATTAAAAAGAGTATATATATACATATATGTGTATATATATATGCTTTAACTCAAGAATCCATATAACTGCTGCAGTTTTCCACTCTGATATACTTAAGTAAACTTTCCTTGGGATAGAAAAAGTGTATCTATACTTTCAAAAGCAATGGCCTCTTTAAAAATACAGAAGAAGCAGATGGGTAGCATATTTTTAAAGAAGAAACTTTGAAACTCATAATGCTAATGTGCCAAGATAAATTTAGCAGTGCATTTTAAAAAAGAAATATAAGTAGTGGTATTTGACCGTCTTAGAAATTTATGCATGTGTCTATTAATAGAACTTGAAAAATACCCTGTACTTTATCTTGTTCTGCAACTGGGTTTTACTACCTCTATACATTGAACATAAGAACTCACCCTGTTCACTTATATTTCTGGTATTCTCTGAGCTACAGAGGCTTTTGACAATTTCAAAGACTGACAGAGTACTTCACAAATAAGAATACTTGCTACTCAAGAACTGTCAGCCCCTGACATCAAGCAGTCTTTAGGTATGTTCTCTGTGGTTCAGTTATATTAATGAGTCCTAAATAGTGCGACTGTTTTTTTTTTTCTTTGAATAATTCATTCTGCAAATCTTAGCTATGCTTTTTTCCTACAGATGACTAGGTAACATGTAGTACAAAACAGTGATAAATAACATGAAATATAAGTTATACATCTCTTGTCACACAGAATAAGAGATTGGAATAGGGTATTCTCTTTAGTTATTAAAAAAGAATTTCATTAAAAGACAAATATTTAAATGGTGAAAAATTGGGTCATTAGAATCATATCTATTAATACCTGATGACAAATAACTGAGATTATTGCTTCAAAAATGATTTCACAAGATTACAACTAGACATTGACACCTAATTTTCAAGCAATAGTGAGAAGTTTCATGTGGGTTCCACCCGCAGCCCCAAGCAATTATCCCTTCCAGAAAATAACTAGACCAAGAGACACTAGGGGAGCTGGCCACACATGCCCGCCTTGTGTCCCAAAAGAGAACTGATGGATGTGGCAAAGAATAGAACCAACTGATGAGACAGGATGTCTTAGCACCTGGCACTTGCTCTGACCTTAGGGCTATGGTTGGCTTGGAGCAGCAAAAAGCAGGAGGAGGTCTAAATATAATACAGACATCCAAAAGTTTCCAGGGAAATGACACTGTTCACATTAAGTAATGAAGTTCAAAAGTTGCTCATAGGGAACTTAACTTTTGACTTAAAACAAAATCAATAATTTGATTATAATAATTAGATATACTGCACTCAGTGTCTACTGTGTTCTAGGAATTGCTCAGGAATGAAAAAGTTAGTTGCTTGCATAAAAGCAAAACTCACTTAATTCAAGACTGAGTCCTTTATATTAATAAATATAAAAGGGGAAATCTCTTCTGGAGTACATAAATCTGCAAATGTGTCTTTTGCTTTGAAACATGCATTTTACTATTTAATAAAATTTTGGTGTGCAAATTTTTTCTTTTCATTTTTTTCTACAAACATCAGGAATTCTCTGTGCCCTAATATACAAAAAAAATAAGATGTCTTACAGGCATACTATGGTAGTTTCCTTTAAAAAAATTTATTTATTTATTTATTTATTTATTTATTTATTTATTTATGAGAAACACAGAGAGAGAGGCAGAGACATAGGCAGAGGGAGAAGCAGGCTCGCTACAGAGATCCCAATGTGGAACTCGATCTCAAGATTCTAGGATCACACCCTGAGCCAAAGGCAGATGCTCAACCACTCAACCATCCAGGCATCCCAGTAGTATCTATTTTGTAGTCTATCACGAACATATTTTTTCCGATTTCTTCATTATTTATAATTGAATGTAGATTGACTTTTGCAAACTTAAAGATACAAGCCTTAAGACTTAAGAAAAAAAAATCTAGCATTACTTCTAACTTTTAGGAATACAATCTCCTAAATTAACATTTTGACTTTGTGGTAGTTTGGCATTTTTCTTAGAGACTTTTTTCTTTAATTTCTTATTTTATTTCTGTTAATTCCAACGTTACCGATTTTACATGCTTTTTCCAGCACTAATGATATCATATGAATTAAAACAACAGGATGAAATAATTATAGAATACAAATAACATTGTAAATTATAATAATAATATTTACAAAAATACCTTGAAGAAATACTATTTTATATTATCAATAATAAAGTTTATAGGGTATTAACAAATAACAGTAGATATTTCTATTTACCAGTTAAAGCTATGTTGTAGTATAATAAGAATAACAACCAACAATACAGTGGCCATTAAAAAAGATTTACAGCACTTCAAATTTTATTCATAAAGTGGGATATTAATGTAGCTATATCCCACAATTTGAAGTTCACACAACCTAAGTTAGATAAATGTGACCTACATAGCACTCAACACTTTATAAACATTAACACAGTTAAATTGACAATCGCTCTATGAAGCAAATGACATTATGCCTATTGATGGATGAGGAAACTAAAACTCATAGTTTAAATGAGATCTGCAAGTTAAAACAGTTAATAACTGACAGATCCATGATTTGTACCTACTTCTCACTGTTCATTCCCCTGCTCAATGCTGAGTTTTAATACCTTGCCACACTATCAATTCATTTAATGTATTCCACCTTAGTTACGTATTATCAAAGAGATGGGAGAAACAGAAATCGGGGAAGTTCTTTAAGCGTATGGCCCTCCAGATATAAACACACACACACACACACAGGATAATATGTACTTTAGCATTTTGCTGTATGGTGTTAGCTGTTAATATTATATGTCGAGGAGTAGGAGTTAATCAGCTGAAGTATCTGACATCACTCTAATGAGGGAGAAACGCAAACTAATATTAAAATATTAATGCCTCATAACGAGAACTTTGATAAAGTTTTATATGGGATCTTATAAAAGCACAAAAGAGGCAATTAATGTAGCCTTGGACTTGGGGTATGTTTTTGAAAACATCCCCCAGTATGAAATACTTGAGAACAACTTTGAAGGTCAGGTAGGAATTGTGCAGGTGAGGAAAATGGGCGTGATAAAGGCAGTGCAGGCAGAGACAATAGCGTGTGAAAACTTTCAGCAGTGAGACACAAGGGGTAGTTGGTGAAAGTACAACTTAGTTCATAACAACTGATAGGCATAGCGTGTGTTAGAGTGGACTGGGGTGAAACAAGATGGAAGCAGGGACAAGTCAAGAAGAGTCTTCTATGTTTAAAATGATTTGGAGGCATGGAACATTTTAGACCAGGGACTGATGGATCAATTTGACGATATAGGAGATTAGGTGTTGGCATGTAGGGCACCTGGGCGGCTCAGTTGGCTAAGCATGTATCTGACTCTTGGTTTCAGCTCAGGTCATGGGATCAAGCCCCGAATCTAGGCTCTGTGCTCAGCGTGGAATCTGCTAGAGATTCTCTCCCTCCAATTTTACCCCTCCCTCTACTAGTGCTCTCCCTCTATCTCATACTCTCTCACATAAATAAATAAAATCTTAAAAAAAAAAAGTGTTGGCACCAAAGGCAGAGAAAACATATGAGGATTTTTTAAGTTAGCCAGTGAAGAAAATGGTGAGACTTGAATGATGACCACAGACAAAAAAAGTCTAATATATGACAAACATTGGTACAAAATGATCCATTAATGATAATTTTTGAGAGAGCCATGTAATTATTTGTTTTGTTTGAAATGTCTCATAAAATGATGAATATCAAAATACCACCTAAAATAAAATAGGTTGGTAACATAGCATTCACTGTATTGTGTTGAAAATTTATTACAAAGTTATGAAAAGGTACATTAGGTGAGAAACACCAGCTGATTTCTAAAATCCAGTACAACCATAAATTTTTACATTACAAACTTTTTATAGTTTTATGGAAAACAGTCACGGACTTTCTTTAAATGGGTTCATTTAATTATATAATTAACAAAGAACATGTGGGAAGAAAAGTGAAAATTTCATGTCTCAAAAATAAACACGATTTTATTTAGAAATGAAGTGTATTAAAATTTTCTCCAACTAGTGAACAAAAGCAAATAAAGACTGTTGCATAAATAACCACTTTCACACTTAATGAGTCTACAATGTTCTAGATTTTATTTTAAGAAAATGTACCATTTGTTTTATATTTTAATGTGTTTTATACCTGTCCTTTTGAAAATATTTACTTTGTATCAACTCTTTTGCTTTTCTGCAGTTTTATTTTAGAAATTACCAAAACACTATCAGATATATGGATAAAATTCTGATGCCATTTCTTGTAGAAAGAAGTTTTTATTATTTATAATATGGGAAATAATATATTTTATTCTACTGAACTGTGATAAAACTCTGACCAATGTACCAAGAAACCAAAAATGTAAAAGCCTAGAATAAATATTCAAAAATTCTTTACTTAACATGGGGATTCCTGGATGGCTCAGCAGTTTAGCGCCTGCTTTCAGCCCAGGGCATGATCCTGGAGTCCTGGGATTGAGTCCTACATCAGGCTCCCTGCATGGAGCCTGCTTCTCCCTCTGCCTGTGTCTCTGCTTTTCCTTCTGACTGTGTCTCTGTCTCTCTCTCGTTTTGTGTCTCATGAATAAATAAATAAAATCTTAAAAAAATTATTTACTTAATAGTGTATGAGAGGGTTGGCTGCTGAAGACACAAAGATGCATGAGACATGACAGTGCATAGGCTTTGGAAAAAGGAGTCATAAAAAAGAAAATTCTCTATGTTGTGTAGAAGGGAAGTGAATTTCAAGATCATTGGATTCACACTAATGATAGAGATTACAAACATAATGATTTAAATAATTTTTTTTAGCTTTAAGGATATAGGTAAAAATATATAGAATAACAGCCTTGGAGGAGACTGCAAGATAACAAAGAAACCATAGAATTTTCAAGAAAAAATTCTTAGGCTTACACAATAAAACTTATGCCACTGTAATTCCATGAGGCAATAAATGGTGCTAAGCAAGGTAATATAAACAGTTACACATCCAGGGGCACCTGGGTGGCTTGGTCAGTTGAGCATCTGACTCTTAATTTTGGCTCAGGTCATGATCTCAGGTCCTGGGATTGAGCCTCCTATTGGGCTCTGTGCTCCGTGGGACATCTGCTTGAGATTCTCTCTCTTCCTCTCCCTTTGCCCCTACCCGCTCCCTGTTCTCTCTCTCTCAAATAAATAAATAAATATTTATTTATGTATTTATTTTTAAAAAGTTACATATCCAGCTTTAACTATATATATGTAAGTATTATGTATATAATTTTTGGACGCATGACTAATAGATGTGCAACTATTGTGGTAAATATATATAAGAATTATACAGAAGATGATTCTATAGGAGCACAGTAGAATGGAACTGGTCCCACTTTGGGAGTGTTGACATGGCTTATTTGTGATAAATCTTGAAGGAAGAATTTGAGTTTGATGAAGGATGTAAGGGGTTAAGTATATTCAATAATAATAATAATGATGATGATACAAATTAATTAAATTAAAAATAACAATGATGGTGTTCTTTCTAGTCAGAAATTTTTTTAAAAATTCAATTTTTTTTTAATTTTTAAAAAATAGCCAGGGGCACCTGGGTAGCTCAGTCAGTTAAGTGCCTGACTCTCGGTTTCAGCTCAGGTCATGATCTCTGTGTCATGGGGTAGAGCCCCAGGTCAAGCCCCACAATAGAAAGGACTCTGCACTGGGTATGAAGTCTGCTTGAGATTCTCTTTCCCTCCATCTGCCCCTCCCCCATTCTCTCTCTCTCTCTCTCTCTCTCAAATAAAGTATTTCTTTTATTTTTTTTTATTTTTTTTAAGTATTTCTTTTAATTAAAAAAATCTCCATGTAAAAATGAGGTAAATCAGGGAGGTTTTTTGTTTTGTTTTGTTCTACTGCTGCATCCTACCTGAACATGAGTATAGAAAGAGTGAAACTTTCTTAATTTATTAAGGCACAGGTACTAGAAATCTAAAAATCATCTTTAATAGCGAAAACATTTGAATGTCAAAACAACTCAAACATGACCACAAATACTGCAATTTTATAACATTATGCTAATGTCCTAGTGATGAATAGGAAACATATATTAAGTAATTCTGGAAGCTTTAAGTCCAAGATCAGGGTGCTAGCATAGTCGGGTACTGGTGAGGATCCCCTTTGGGGTTGCTGATTGCCAATTTCTTTTACATCTTAACATGGCCAAAGCAGGGCTAGCAAGTTCTCCTACCTCCTATAAGGACACTAATTCCATTTAGGAGAGCTCTACTCCCATGACTTAATTACCTCCCACAGACTGTACCCCTAAACACCATCACAGTTTTAACATATGATTTTGCAGGGAGAGCATCTGGTTCATGGCAACGATCAATTCAAAATAATTAATAATCCAGAAATAGACCCATGGATATAAAGAAATTTGGTATAAAATAAAGATCACATTTATTTATTTATTTATTTATTTATTTATTTATTTATTTATTAATTTTTATTTATTTACTTATGATAGTCACAGAGAGAGAGAGAGAGGCAGAGACACAGGCAGAGGGAGAAGCAGGCTCCATGCACCAGGAGCCTGATATGGGATTCGATCCCGGGTCTCCAGGATCGCGCCCTGGGCCAAAGGCAGGCGCCAAACCGATGCGCCACCCAGGGATCCCCGAAATCACATTTAAAATAAAATAAAAATAGGAAGGCTAGGCTTTTCAATTTTTAACAATAATTTATTAACTATATACAACTAAGAATTTTAAAAGTAGGTGAGAGGATTTACAACATACACAAAAATAAATTTTAGATGGTTAAAAAGCTAAATGTCAGGAAAAATATTAGAAAGCAATAAAGATTAACTTTGTTATTTTGGTATGAGGACAGTATTTCCTAAACCACATATAACCAAGAAGCCATAGAGGAAAAGAATGATAGTTGACCAAAAGGAAAAAAAAAAAAGGAAGTCTACTTTAACAAAACCAAAAGTTATGTGACTTCTGATATTTAAAGGATCAAAAACTGTGTTATGACTGGTAGAAATATTTGCTAATGGTATACTTTAATAGATTAATATACAAACTATTTGAAAAGTCCCAACTATTCAATGACAAATATGTAAACTTAAGAGAACCTAATGGAAACTAATAATAGTACTGCAAAATTGTTGAGTTTTCAGACTGTAGTCACTGTATTCTACGATCCCTTCAATACTTAAATGAGAGAAATATGATATAAAAGTTATATTTTATGCTCTAGATTGGTGTTGACCTAAATATGCGCCACATATGTGGTTTTAAAAATTCTAGTGATTTTTAAAAGGTAAAAATAAGTGAATTTAATTTTAATTTTGCTTCATTTATAATTAAAATGAATTTTAACAATCTATCTTATTAAACCAAAATATTATCCTTTAAACTTTTAATCAACATAAAAATATTAGTGATATACTTATATTCCTTTTTCTTACTATGTCTTCTAAAATCTGGTATGTGATTTATAAATACAGCATATCTCATTAGGACTAACCACCCTACAAGTCCTCATGAAGCTACTGTCTACCGTATTGTACAGCAGATCTCTACCTTGCTTTGAGTCATACATGATTTTCACCAGTGCTTCCTGGAGATCAGTGCTCTGCACACAGGCTTATGAGGCATACCTGTGACAAAGACTCCACAGCTAACATCAGAACTTGCCATCAAAAATGCCTGCTATGTTCTTATTCATGCATATTTAGAACAAAGACCTGAGTGACATCAACATTACAAATTGACTTTGGTTAACAAAAGGAAGCACAGCATAATGAAAGAAGAACTCAAGTTTGTGATCAATAAGTATCTGTTGAATGAATGTTGAATGAATGGGAATGTGTTTTAAGAATCACAGCCTAATTATGCAACTAAAGGTGTGTGGTCTTTGTCAAATCATTTCGCATCTCTCAGCCTCACAGTTCACAGCTTTTTAATACTCACTCAACAAGCTGTTGTGAGGAATCAATAGGATAATTTTCTAAACGTCTTCATTTATGCCACCATCTCCTAACGTGAGTGAATCAGTGAACAACTTGGAAGACATATATAGAGTTCAAAAAATATAAGCAGGGCTTTTTTAAATTGATGGTATTTGGTAAAGGGAAATTAAGATAGAAAAAATAAAATGATAGTGAGGCTAGAATCAGAGTACAATGTGCCACCATAAGATTCTTTATGATTATATAAATTTTCCCCCCTCCAAAAAATTGAATTAGAGGCATGTTATGCAGCCAGAGCAATGGAAACAAACAAACAAAATTTGTTTAACAAAGCCGTGCCTGTGAGAGATAGAAGTATTGGCTCATGTCAAACTATTTGAGAATGAGTCTTGGGCACACCACTTTCTAGATTTGTGACATTGGGCTCATTTGTACCTCAGTTTCTTCATATTAAAGAAAGAGAAGGAAATAATATAGCACTTACCTTGTAGGGTTTTGAGAAGATTAAATAAGACATCATATGTAAAGTTCTTGGATGAATGCCTGCTGCATAGTATGTTTATATAGCTATATATAATAATTTAATATGTGTATTATATATTTTATATAGTCATATATATAAATTATAATTTACTTATAATTTACTTACATAGTTACTTAATATATGTTTTATATATTTACATATATGATAATTCACATATAGAAAAAATAACATTTAATACCTATATTTTTAATATCAATCAAAGCAGTGTTCAGCATATTTTAATAAATACTGGAACATAAATCTTGGCGCTTCCATACCCCTCTGATCCACAGAGAGTCTGAGCAGCTCTCCCACAGTTTGGCAGAGTTCTAGGGCTGGATCTTTTATATTCTAGTTGCTCTTTTAAACCGTGTGTGTGTGTGTGTGTGTGTGTGTGTGTGTGTGTGTGTTTGGGGCTGGTGTGGGCTAGGGGCAGAGGAAAGCTGAAAATCATTGCTAGAGTAGAGGACATAAAGGAAGCTCTCTAACTGACAGAGACAAGTTAATCTTTCTGTAAGAGGTTTGGATTGCTATCTCCGTTGATTCTGCTGATGCTGCAGCCATTATCGCTTCTCAAACGAGCACATAAAAAAAATCTCAATGAGTGGTACCTAATGGGGGCTTTAAAGTGTGAGTACGGAAATGGTATTAACAATTTGAGCAAATTCTGTCCTTTCAGTAAGTGACCATTATAAAATAGTGCCATATTGTCAAGGGTAATTATCATTCTTGAAGTCCTTTTCTTTGTTATGCTACATAAAATTCTTTCCTACAGCATTCCCCCACTCTACAATTTAACTACCAACTTAGTTGTGCTATCAACTTACACACTCAGAACTGTGCACTGAATGGAATTTACATATGCAGATTGCCAAGGTCCTTCACAGCTTACCACCTAAAGGAAAAAAGAACCATTTGTAATAACTGGCATATTTTTACATCAAAACAATTAGCAAAATCAAATTTTCTGTCCTTTCCAAAGGATAAATTGCTCATGTATGAAATTTTAATTTAATATGTGTTTATGAATAATTCAGACAGTAATGATCTTACACTCTCAAGTTTATATGACAGGCTTCCATGTCACATACAAATGTTTGCACATTAAAAAAAAAAAAAAAAGTGGGCAGCCCCAGTGGTGCAGCGGTTTAGCGCCTCCTGTGGCCCAGGGCATGATCCTGGAGACCCAGGATCGAGTCCCACATCAGGCTCTCTGCATGGAGCCTGCTTCTCCCTCTGCCTGTGTGCGTCTGCACCTCTCTCTCTCTCTGTGTCTCTATGAATAAATAAATAAAAATCTTAAAAAAAAACCATGTGATTTAGAAATAGACTGTGGAGTTCTCTTATACCAATTCCCATTTGTACATATAGGACATATAGGAGAGATCCTTGATAGAATTATGTGCTCCTTACATTTTCCTAGCTCATTAAAAATCTCCATCTTTAATGTAATTCCCCTCGAGGCTTTGCTGGGCTCTCACGGTAATTTGCACACACATATGTACCGTGCTTGAACCCTTTATAGTCTCTCATAAAACCAGGAGTAACCGCTTTTCTCTTGGAAAGGGGGAATGAGGCTGATTGGTTTGTGTTCTCAGGAGCATTGGTAATGTCTCTAATCAGAGAAACAGCTTTGTTGTCCTCTAAGTCCTTTTCTTGAGAGGAAAAACAAATAGAAACAACTCCTAACAATTTTTACCTGTCTTTAATTATTTTTTAAGATTTTTTTATTTATTAGAGAGAGAGACACGGGGGGTGGGGGGTGGGGAGGGGCAGAGGAAGAGAGAGAGAGAGAAAGAGAGAGAAAATCTCAAACAGACTCCCCACTGAGCATGGAGCTGAGGCAGGGATCAATCACAGGACCCTGAGATCATGATCTGTGCCAAAATCAAGAGTTGGATGCTTAACCAACTGAACCACCCAGGCCCTTTCACTTTCCTAAATTCAAGCTCAAATTTTAAGTTCTTAAAATTTTAGGGGATTTTTTTTATTTTTAAAAATCTTTTAAAATTAATTCTTGTCTTACATTTGTTATTCACAATTTTTTTATTCACTGATTTTTCTGCAGTGCATTTCAGCATGCTAATAAGGACACTCACATGTTACATATACGTTCTGAGTGGAAATTTGAAAGCATACGCAGAAGTCTTTAAATCACCCATTGCCCCATCATGCAGTGATTCTACCTTTGGTGCCCCAAATCATTTGTAAGCATGGAGATTTATGTAATGCAAAAAAATACATCCCAAATTGTTTGTGCCTATGGAGATTAGTCAAAGCATTCTTTGTAATTGTTCCACATAAGACGCCAAATACATATGCAGAAAGAGGGATTGATTAAATTATAACATATATGTTTATTGAAAAAAGTAACTCTAAAAATACTGTAGACAGATATATACACATATGAAAATAATGGCATAAAATTTAAAAGATGATGCACATTATAAAAATATAACCCTCAACATATATAAAAAGAGAAAAATATGACTACACAAAATTTTAGTAGTGTTTATTTCTGACTGGTTGGTTATAGATAATTTTATTTCATTTGTGATATTTAGTATCTTATGAATTTCCTATCATAAAGAAGTTTTTCTCCAAGGTTATAGAAAAAATCAACACTACCCAGAGGAGAGAAATGATGCAGTGAATATGGTTCTAATATTTTTGGTAAGCACACTATAACACTTCTTGCACATAGAGAAAAAAGTATATATGTTCACAAAACCGAAAGCAAATTATTTATTACACTGTGACCCTTTAACCTAGTTCAAATCTTGTAACTTTAGGCAAAGCTGGAAGGCAAAATCATTTTCTGTAATCCTCATGTTGCCTGGTGGTGAAAAGGATCCCTAACTCTCCTAGTCATTCTTGCATTTATGTACTCAGCATTCCTGTTTGTCCTAGTTTCACTTTACTTTTATAGCTTCAAAATGATGAAACCTTGCAATCAGGCATCCCCACCCATCCTAGACTTTAACCAATGGGGACAAAATAAATCACAACAGTTTTGCACTCAACTGAAAATTAATATTCATTGCCTGGGTAATGAAGAAAAGATATGATATCACACAAGTCGTTTGGTCTGTGGATGTCACTTCTGTGCCATCTATATTATAACATTCATCATTTCTCTGTCCTTAGTGGGTCTTATAATGGAGGCTACAAACAATATTTCAGAGTTTCCTAGAAGCTTGGTGGATGCTGAGAACCATGGTAAAGGACCAAAAAGTCCTTGATACTTAATATCATCAGGGGCAAGGGAGTATTTGGGAGATTTAATGCAACAGAATAAAGACAGGTTGGCAGGCTTTCTGCCATCTTAAAGTTATAAGGCAGAAGAAAACCTAATTTTGGCACTCCCTTAAGAGACTGAATGAGCGGAGCAAAGAAAACTATAATCACCTCTCCCTAAAAAAACATTTCACTGTTCACTTTTCTCAAAATGCAAACTCCCAAACATGTAATTAATGTGGGTTAAGAGGGTTTTTGTTTTGTCTCATTTTTTTCCTAGTATGTGTGGTTTAACTGCCATGCACATTTAACATAAACCTTGCCTTCTTTGAGACTGAAATGCTCAACTTGCATCTACATCTGAAATGAGATTAGGATTAAAATCTAACAAGGAACTTCCCAATGTCTTGGTAGGAATTGAGATGCAATGGCATGATTATGCCAGACAAAAAATTATAAATAAGCTGATTCTCACTTTTACCCTCTGTGAAAAGGAGTTTCATAGAGAAAACAAACTCCCCCACTTTTTTTTCTAGCCCTAACTCTCTTCCTCAATAGAGGAACTTCCTCACTAAACATTTTCAGAAGCTGTTCACAATTACCAATAGTCTAACACTACTCTTGCCCACTCTCCCTGTCTTCTCACCTTCTGATATGATTGCTAATAAGCAATGAAAAGGAGAAAGTTTGATGCTAAGAAGTCAGAGAAGCAGTTCCTATTTTTTTATAAAGGGGCATCTGAAGAAGGAAGTGGCACTCAACATGCATATAGGTTTTACATAACACACCGGTACTATCCTGGGTGCATTCACATGTATTACTTCACGTAATGATGATTATATGAAAATAATTATGCCAACTAGGTACTGTTTCTCATGCTAGAAACTGGATTGTTATATATAAAGATAATGATACTATAATTTCATTGTGCATATGCAAATATTCCTGCATGCAAAGTGCTTTACCTACATATCTGTGTGTTGATTTTACATGAAGCACCTTAAACCACAAATCCATATGTATTATATCATGGAATCTTAAAACATAAGGAGATGAGACTTTAATTTTCATGAATTTATCAATGGAAAAACTGAGGCTCTAGAAACTGTGAATAACTTTTCCAGAAAAAATAATCAGTAGAGTCATGTGGGAATTTGGATTTGGGTGTATCTTACTCCAGGGTCCTCTTCACAATGTCACAAAGTCCATGCATGCAGCCTTGAAAACTAAGGAGAGAGTGACTTCAGAAACAGGAGCTTGCTTCCGGATGAGTTGGTCTGGGAAATTGTTTTGTAGAAAAAAACTATAAACCAGGTTGAATGATGGAAAAATTGGAAGTAGATTACAGCACCCGGGGGCTCAATCAGTTAAGCATCTGCCTTTGGCTCAAGTCATGATCTCAGAGTCCTGGGTTGGAGTCCCTATGTCAAGGTTCCCTGCTCAGTGAGGAGTCTGCTTGTCCCTCTACCCCTCTCCCTGCTCTTGTACTCTCTCTCTCTCACTCAAATAAATAAATAAAATATTAAAAAATAGAATTGGAAGTAGATTTGAATATGACGGAGCATATGTAGAATTATTAGTGAACAGAAGAATGAAGAGACAAACACCAAGTGAAAAAAATCTGGGGAGAGGAAATCCCAGGTGCTTTCGGAGGAAAAATAATGAGGAATGAGAATCCACTTGTGGAGAGTAGAGAAGTTTCCATATTTCTTAGCAATTCAAGACTGAATTCCAGAAGAGATACTAAGGATGTAAGAGAAAAATAAGACATGATTAAGAGAGTCAAAATTTTGTAAATAAAAAAGAACACACCACTGTTGGGTGCTAAGAAGCTTAACAATGATGGAGGAATTTTAAAAAGGAGAATGTGAACAGCAATATCATACCACATAGAGAAGGCAAGATTAATGACATTATGACATCCAAGTATTTCTCTTACTCAGTTTTTTAAATTATATTTGTCTACCTACTGTTGGTTTCAAACATTATGTGTGTGTGTGTGTGTTTAAATATTAGAAATTTAAGCCCCAGGATGTTTCTTCTACCTATTCCTACAGTCTATGTAGGGATAATCTTTCTTGAAGTCCCACTCTTATGCTATATAATCATTTAATCAACTTCTTCATTTAATTCTCCACCATGGGCCTATCCAAGGGGTTGTAGGTGGATAGATTGGCCAACCCACAGATAGATGTGTGTGTGTGTGAACACATATATTGTATGTATACATATATATTCTATATATACACATGTGAGTACACATGCGATGCATACACACTACATATATATGTAGTATATACATAGTTCATTTAAGCTGGTACCATCAAACTTATGGCACTCTCCCCTTCACAAGCATAATCTTTGCATTCCTTTTCACACTGTAGCTTCAATCATATGTTTGCTTAACTTGCTTCTCATATTAGAGTAAAAGCTGTTTTATCAGGAGCCTGTCAACTAGAAATCTCTATTTATGGGTACTCTTGCTCCTTTGCAGTGCTCACTCTCCAAGTTATGAAATGTGAATATCCTAAATATACAAATAACCATTTACACAGCTCTTGCTTCTCTTCCTGCTCACCGGAGCCTGCTCCATCACAGCCACAATTCAAACTGTTCCGACTCGCAAACAACACCCAGAAATTCACCGCCTCGTCCTGCTGCAGCAATTTGAGAAGTGTCAATACCTATGGAGCATAAGCTATGTGTCAGGCTCTGTGTTTGGTATATTGCATGCATTACTGCTTCCAAAGCACAAAGGAACATAGGAGGTAGAGATTTTCTTTTCTTTTCTTTATTTTTTAATTTATTTTTTATTGGTGTTCAATTTACCAACATACAGAATAACCCCCAGTGCCCGTCACCCATTCACTCCCACCCTCCGCCCTCCTCCCCTTCTACCACCCCTAGTTCGTTTCCCGGAGTTAGGAGTCTTTACGTTCTGTCTCCCTTTCTGATATTTCCCACACATTTCTTCTCCCTTCCCTTCTATTCCCTTTCACTATTATTTATATTCCCCACATGAATGAGAACATATAATGTTTGTCCTTCTCCGACTGACTTACTTCACTCAGCATAATACCCTCCAGTTCCATCCACGTTGAAGCAATTCTTTGTCCATGGACAGAAACAGGGGTCAGAGTGAAGATACAGACTGCTCAAGGTCACGTGACTCTAGGAGAGAGCCTGGTGCGTGAATGATGTTCTTTCTGCTTCGCGACTATCGCATACTTGAAGGTGTTTTGATTTGTCGAGCCCCACAAATTGAAAAGCCCTAATATAGGACACGAAAACAAAATAGGAAGGCCTCTGCTGAATAATACTTACTTTAAATGCAAATGGATAATTGTAATAAATTGGGTCATTTTAAAAGATACCCAGAAATGTAATTTGCTTATTTCCTGGAAAAGAAATAATTCAAAATCATTTTCACTAAATGAAGCTTTCTAAAATTATTCTACCATTTCTCTTCTTTTTTCTCCCCTAAGAATATATAAAAGGTCACCTGCCATTCCTTTACTTTGGCTGCCTCATAAAAGTTCCTTTCAATTCAAGCATGAATGCATTTTAATTGCTTATAATTTCATGTCTTTGTATAAATGGAGTCCCATTCAAAAACAAATGCTTATGCAGTGATCTTGGTTTATTTTTACTCAGTTGTCACTGAAATCACATTATCGTAGGCCTGCTTATTGGTCTTACTTACATATTTGTCATAAATCTATAAGAAAAATATTTAAATGGTTTTCAACTGAAGGTGAAGCATCTGATACTTTATTAAAAATATTGAAAAGTATATTTTTGCCAAGGAGATAGGAATAAGATAAATTAAGTAAACAAACAAGCATTCTTTATTTATAGGGCTTTGAGGTATTTTCCATCAAGCGAATGAATATCATAATTTATTCATTAAAGATTTTCTTTAGAAAAAAATACTTGCAAAAAAGCACCCAGCAACTCTGAAGACTCAAATATGGAAATAGAAAGAAGTCTATAGAAGTGGCCAGTGAAAAATAAGGAAAAAATTTAAGAACTTCTTCAGAAAGAAAAAGCAAAAGATGAGGACTGCTTTAGTGGTAAATACAGTTTTTGTCTGCTTATTTCTTCAAAAGGGTCATTTGAATTTGCATTTGGGGGAAAGTTGATGGAGTAAATGAATTTTCTTCCTCTTTCCAAGACTAGCTTTCATTAATAGAACTTTTCTATTCAGAGTTTATTGAAGATAAATAGATGCTGGCAACTCCTGTTAGGATCCCTGAATGCTATGGTGAGACCAGCAGAACGCCTGGGATGTCCAATGTTACCATCCAGTCTGGGACACAAATAAAGAATTATAATCAGCCCTGATGGATGGTTAAAAAAATAACAAAAGCAAAGACAGTTATAAACTCAGTCAAGTCTTCCCCCAAAATATGGCTTTTGGACAGACAGCTGAAAAATCAGCAAGAATTACCTGATAAAATGACGACAGAGAAAAAAAAAAAAAGTCTAGGAATCTTCCAGAATGAAATTATTTGAAAGTTAATGGACCTGCCCAAAGTGTATGCCCATTGTATGTCATTGTATGTCCAAGACACTGTTAATGTATCCATATGGCAGGGTAGTGGTCTTAAAAGTAGGTTTTGTTTTGTTTGATTAGTTTTGAAGCTGTGGGACTCTTTCTTTAAAGAGATACTCCTGTGTACTCTCTCCTCTTCCCCACATAGACAGCTACTATGAAAGAATGTGAGGTTGTAAAGATGTCCTAAAGTCTGGCTCCGCCCAAAGACTTTTGCACCCTTCAACACACTCACAACATAGGAAGACAATGACCCACCCACAGGCAGTGCATACATATGCTCATTCAATAGTCTCTGGAAGTGCTTTGTAGAAGCCTAGTATTCTTTGGGGCATGGTTTTCATGCCACTGAGCTAGAGTGTGATGGAAAAGACAAAAGGAAGGGAGATTAACTAGTTGATGGACTGTGAAGGACTTTGTAAACTATCTTTGAAGTTCATCTGTGAGCTCATCTTTGACATTACCTGTGAATTTAAAACTCATATTGAAGGCAACAAAGACATAATAATGACTGTTATGGGGGACGCTGGTGGTGTTGAGTGATCACATAATGTTTTAATAAATTACTTTCACCCTAGTGGCAGGGAGCCAATTATGAGGCCCTCGAGACAACTAGGTGAGAAATGACAGGCCTGAGCTAAGGTAATGGCAAAGGGGATGAGTGAGCAGAAGTAAATACACTTAAGAGATGTTTAGGAGGAAAACCTGACAGGTGAGGTGATAGTTGGATGGAATTGGTTGTTAGGAGCTGATTGTTTATATCGCCCTCTCCAAATCTTTATGTTGAAATCCGAATTGCCAATGTGATGGTATTAGGGTGATGATTGGGACATGAACATGGAGCCCTGATGAATGGAATTCATGCCCTCATCAAAGAGACCAGAAAGAGCTCTCGGCTGGCTCTCTGCCATGTGAGGATACAAAGAGAAGACAGCTACGTGCAAATCAGACAGCATATCCTTGTCAGCCCCCTACCAGACTGGCACCCTGATCTCAGACTTTCAGCCAACAGAGCTGGGAGAAATAAATGTCTATTGTTTATAAGACATTCAATCTCTGGTACTTTGTTATAGCAGCCCAAACTAACTAAAACAGTAGTCAAAGAGGAATGGGTTTCTTCCTCGACCAACCATAGGGACAGTAACAACATTTACTGAAATCAGGGACACGGAAGGAAGAACAGTGAAAGGCAATGAATACACTTACTTGAGAAAATGTTGGGTCTGTCCTGCTTGCATGATATTCATTTTATTTGGTTTCTTTAATAATTTCAAGTTAGTGGAGTTAATGGAGTTAGAGATTTTGTAGATGTGAATAACAACTTTACTTCTCAAGCATCCCACTTTTTCCTTTTCTTTACACTAATGAGAAGTGAGCAAGGATGATAGGCACCTAAACCTAAAGGTCCCAGATAAGATTTTTAAGTTATACCTGTTTTTTTTTTTCTGGGTATCTTCAATATTTTTTACAGTTATTTCCTGGTTCAAGTCTTGTCCTCTCTGAATAATCAAAACTTCTCCGCCTTGGCTCAAGCTGTACTTTATATGGTTACTTGAAAAAAAAAGGAAGTTGTGCCTTTCTTTCTACCTTCTTTCTCATTGCTCCAGAGGCTGCATGTATGAGGAAATCTACTTAAATGCATAAAGGTTCCTGGGTGGGTGTGGGAGCCATATTACTATCTGTGGTTTTCGCCCTGCTGACTCCAAATGCTGGGTATCAAAGTCTGACCTACTTTTATGGTGGTTACCTCTCTTCTCTATTTTAGAGCCTGTTTTCTTGTCACTGGGAACCCAGCAGATTCTTACCACAGGCTTAATATTAAAGATCATGCAGGAGAAATGTGGCTGTTTCCCTTAGCTAATGCCACACTGACTCTGTACATCCTCATGATGCTTTGTTTTTGTCTTTCCTGCACTGGACAGTCTTGGGTGGGGATGGGAAGGCTAACAGCCAGGCCCTGCCTTCAGCTCCTTTTTTCGCTTACCTGAGCCCACAGAACATATAGAGTTAGCTCTTTGGACAACTCTGGTGAGCAATATTTGCCCTTTCCCAAATTGCTATGCTGCTCTGCCCTCTTTCTCGCTTCTTTCTTCTTGTTCTGACAGCATTGAGGTGACTCAGAAACAACCAGACAGGGAATAAAACACTGACCCTTCCAGTTTCATGAGGATTTAAGGCACTCCCAAATTTGAAGTGAGTAGATTAAATATATCCCCTTCTACACCTGCAAGTTGAAGCGTGAGGGAAGGAGAAAGAAATGGTTTCCATTTTTATGAACTCATCTCTTCCCCCAGGTACCAACCAATCCCTCTCACCTTTCTGCCTCATTCTGTTATTGGGAAGGCAGAGGACAAGGAATTGGCCAGACAGATTCCACAGGAATGCTCCCTCTTCCCAATCCTGGAGGTAGTTTATGTAGCAGTCAGGAGGAGATTCCTTTGGTTTTACCAAAGGAATATGAAATACACAGACACTCATTTTCAGCTATGAATTGTCACCAAGGTAAACCTTAACACTGGCCAGTAAGCCCAAAGATTTAAAATAGGATATCAGTGCTTCCTCTAAATTCTAAGGAGAAGCAGACCATAACAGCTAGGTAGATAGGAAGCTCTATCAACTCCAACTCTAGTAAGAAACTACTCGACTGCTATTGAGGAGATATGCATCTGATCATGGCTGTTGCCCCATCTCTGTCTAGTTGTTTCATGTTACCTTATTTCTAGTTTTCTTCTGGGGATATTTCAACCCAAGGCCGTTAGTGACATTCATTTATACTTGTGTGTGTCAGTAGTATTTGTATGTTTTGTGTATATGTTTATAAGTTTCAAAGAAATATTTTTACTTTATCAAAGCTAAGAAAGAGAGCTCCTGAGGGAAGGAAACTAACTTTTTTTTTTCTCAGCCGGTATTGGAATTCAATTCCAAATAAGAAGCAAAAATATCTACTGTATGCAGACCATAGTAATGGCTAGAAAAAAATGTCAGTTCATTTTTCTCACAGCCATATTTCCCAGCTCCAATAAAGTAAACATTGATCTTTGAATTCTTACACAATACCAATTTGGGAATTTGGAGACATTCATCCCTGTATGGAAGCTGGCGGAAACTTTGAGGCCAGAGGAATAACAAAGTTAGTTTAAAAATCAAATTTTTGGACACTCTGATGCTCTGCTACATCTACCAGATGGCCATGCTACATCATTCAGGCTGCCACCCTTTTAAATATAACCTGCATGCCAATTCAATCATGTTTCGTTCATCTCCTTATCCCAACTGACCAAAGAAAATACTAGCTTCTATGTTTCCCCCCACCTACGTTACCTTTTTGTATTTCTCACTAAAGCAAAGAACCTGCAAGGAAGGAATCAGAACCTTCTGTGAAATATAGCCAGGAGTTGCTGCCAACAGGCTGAAAAGAACTAGGGAGTGTGTAACATCATTAAGTTTACAAAAAATGGCAAGACCAGGAACAAAAGGACAAGAGAAAAAAAAGTTAAAAAATCTCAACCCCCACTTCCAACACACACACACACACACACACACACACACACACACACACGTAAATACAGTCCATCATGAATTGTAATGCTTAAATCTAGCCATATCATTTATAATAACAATTAATGGTTGTATAGCACTTTACATTTTCGAATCATTTTTACATATTATGCCATTTGATCTTCACAACCTACATAAGTCAGAATGACTATTTCCTGCTGTTTTGAAGATGGAGAAAGAAGTGCCAATGCATAATCAAGACAAATCAAGATTTATGTATATAAATTTATTTTCTTGTAAGGAACCTAATTCATTTGTCTTTTTAAAGTTTTATTGAGATACAACTGGCACAACATTAAAGTCCTATATATTTAAAATGTACTATTCAGTAAAGTTTTGCCCTGTGTATACACACATGAAAACCATCAGGAAAATCAAAATAATTGATTATCTACATTTTACATTACCCACAGGGGTTGGGTTTCTTTACGTCCCTTTGTAATTCCTTCCCATGGATTGGGTTTCTGTCACTGTACTTCAGTTTGCATTTTCTAGGTTCTCATATAAATGGAATCAGATAGTATGTACTTTGCCTAGATTTGTTCACTCACAACAAATATTTTGAAATTTATCCATCCCATCTTATGTATCAATTATCCATTATTTTAATTGCTGGATAGCATTCCATTGTATGGGTATACCACAGTTTATTTCCATTCACCTGATGAAGGACATTTGGATTATTTCCAATGTATGGATATTACATATAAAACTGTAATGGGGCAGCCCGGGTGGCTCAGCAGTTTAGCACAGGCTTCAACCCAGGGCATGATCCTGGGGACCTAGGATCAAGTACCATGTCGGGCACTGAATGGAGCCTGCTTCTCCCTTCGCCCGTGTCTCTGCCTCTCTCTCTCTCTCCCTTTGTGTCTCTCATGAATAAATAAATAAAATCTTTTAAAAATAATAATCAATCAATCAATCTGCAGTGAACATTCATGTATAAGCAATCTATCTATGTGGGCCTAGAGTTGTCTTTGTGGAATGATTGCAGTTACAAAATTAATTTCATTAGTAAATATATGGATATGCAAGTTATCTATTTCCTATTGGCATCTTTGTATCTTTTATTGGCATCTTTGGTAAATGTATATTTCTTTCTTTCTTTCTTTCTTTCTTTCTTTCTTTCTTTCTTTCTTTCTTTCTTTCTTGAGACTGGGGAGAGTCAGAGGAGAGGAAGAATCTTAAGTAGACTACACGCCCAGCAGATCCTGACACAAGGCTCAATCTCACAACCCTAAGATTATGACCCTGAGATTATGACCTGAGCTGAAAACAAGAGTGGGATGCTTAACCAACTAAGCCAACCAGGTGCCCCTGTAATTGTGTATTTCAATGACTCTAATGATCTAAACTTCTTAAGAAACTAGAGGTAAAGCAAGTTAAGCCAAAGTAAGTAGTACACAGGGAATAAGAATAGAAACAATAATGAGTGAAATGGAAAATAGAAAATTATAGTAAAATAAATGAAATGAAACAAAGTTTGTTTTAAACAGAGCTGGTCAACTTTTGGACTTTTCTCACAATCATTCATTCAATCAATCAATCAATAGGAGATCTGAATTACTATTATCAGACAAATGTCATTAATTAACCAATAGAGGGACAGCAGGATGGCTCAGCAACTGAGCATCTGACTTCGGCTTAGGGCATGATCCTGGGATCCGGGATCAAGTCCCATATTGGGCTCCTTGCAGAAATCCTGCTTCTCCCTCTGCCTGTGCCTCTGCCTCTCTCTCTCTCTCTGTGTGTGTGTCTCTCATGAATAAATAAATAAAAATCTTTTAAAAAATGAACCAATAGAGATAAAAAGAATAATACTATAAGACATATTATGCCAGTTATTTTTACAAATTAGATGACATGGAATATTTTTTAGAGGCATTATATACTGAAGCTTTTAATCGTGAAAAAATCTATAATATCTGTAACATCAAATGTACCTAAAAATTATATTCATAGTTCAAATTTTCCCATGAAACAGATCCAAACTCAAATCGGTTCACTAGCAAATTTGACCAAAAGAATAAGAAAAAATAATGCCAATTCTGTATAAACCCGTTCCAGATTCTTAACTCATTTTATGATGCTAGGAGTACCTTGACACCAGAACCAGAAAATTGTTGCAATAAAAGCAGCTCACAGATAACAATGTCTCATATAACCAGACACAAAACTTCAATACTGAAAACTAAATTTAAAATATGTTAAAAGTGGGGCACCTGGGTGGCTCAGTGGTTGAGCATTTGCCTTTGGCTGAGGTCGTGATCCCTAAGTCCCAGGTGCAAGTCCCTAATCAAGCTCCCTATAGGGAGACTGCTTCTCCCTCTGCCTATGGCTCTGCTTCTCTGTGCCTTTCATGAACAAATAAATAAAAATTTTAAAAATAAATAAGTAAATAAATAAATAAATATGTTAAAAGTATAATATATCATAACATGGTGGAGATGTTTCTCCACAAAGCACGGTTTAATATTTGAAAATCATTTGAAAATATAATTTGCCACCATTAACAAACCAGCAAAGGAAATCCATATGATAAGCTCAATAGAGGCAAAAAAGCATTTAGCAACAGTTAAATATTTGCTATGATGAAAGAAATAATGGTTTATATATTAAAGGAAAAATGCTTTAGAAAACATAACTAATAAAATTGTTAAAAGAAAGAGCAATGAAAATCTTAAGCTGGAGAATAGATCTTGTGAAGACATAATTGATGAATCAGAATATTGATCTAGAGAAACAATCTGGAGTCCAATTTAGAGATATAAAAAGATGATAATTTTAAAAATTGAAAATGCACAATATAAAAATGTAACATATCAGTGAAGAGAGATGGAGAGGATGAGGAAAAGAAATATGTAAAGAGACAATGATTATGATTCCTTATGAAATTCAGGAAAAAAAAAAAAAACCACCCTGCAAATCACACCAAATTTCAGAGAGATTCCTAAACAGAGTAACTAGAAAGAAATGAGCACCCATGCACACATAGGATAAACAAACTGCAGAACACCAAACACAAGGAGAAAGCAAAAGTAAAATGAGGGGATAGACAGTAGTAAATTATTCTTAAGTCTATATATATTATTCTCATGTGACGTCCATTCAGTATGAATAATAAGCGACAGGCATTTTAATCAAAGTGTGCATGAGATAATGCAATGCTAACTCTTTTTTTCAGTCTCTGCATCTTATTTATTTATTTATTTAAATTCAATTAGCCAACACATCGTGAGTTTCAGAGGTAGTGCAATCCTAACTCTTAAACAATAAAACAGAATTACAACTAAACCAATAAAGGAAGCAAAATAAAATGAACTAAACTTAATTAATTTAAGAAAAATGGTAATGGAGATAAATGAAGCTAAGAAAAAAAATTTAACTCAAAAATACTAATGCGTTAGAAAAAAGTTAAAGATACTAGTAATCAGAGTAAATGTAACAGAATAAATAAATATAAAAGATTCTTTGATTTTAGAATAACACAGGAATACAGTTTTATTTTTTAAAAGATGTTATTTATTCGTGAGAAACACAGACAAAGACAGAGACATAGGCAGAGGGAGAAGTAGGCTCCATGCAGGACTCAATCCCAGGACCCCAGGAACACAACCTGAGCCAAAGGCAAATGTTCAACCACTGAACCATCCAGGCATCCTGAGCATGTAGTTTTAAAAGATGCTTCTAGAATATAAGGAAACTAGCACTAGGAAATGTTGAGGACACTCAGGCCCATAGGAACTAGATTTGGGTTTCATTTCATTCCCTTTCATTAACCTGTTTATTAGGTAACTTGAATCTCTGGTCATAAATCCTGTCACTGTAATCTGTATATGTAATAGTAAGCTAAATATGTAACAGATAGCCTTTAAAATCAATTAATTAGTTCTATATATTCCACATAAATATTGAAATGATAAAACTAAGGAATAAAACAGGTAGAAATATAATACAAACAATATGACTAATTTATGTACATTTTAGAAACCCACAAAAAGTAATCTGTAGTATTTTTGAGACATTTGTATGTTCTAAAAATATTTTTTCTTCATTTGACAAGATTATATGTATACACATATATGTGTGTATACATTTGTATCTATCCTTCCAGATAATAGTTGCTCCCAGTAAAAGTGAAGAATAGAGAGTAGGCCTCATATTTTATTTCCTAAAAAAACTGACACAAATACCATAAAATATTGTAATTAATAAACTCTGCTGTTGGTTAAATAGGTTTGTGATTTATTTGTCTATTTACTTTTTACATGTTTATATATATATTAACATCTTTAAGAGAGAAAAAAGGAGAATGACAAAGATGAAGGCAATATACAAACCTTTTGCTAAAATTTAAACTATTTATTTGACCTTGTTTAACAAGAGTAAGAAAAAGTACTTAGAAGTTTGAAGTGTTCAATTATTATCAATGATGTTCCCCATGAACTAGGATTATAAGTGGAAATAGTTATTTCCACTCAGACAAAGTTTATGACAAGATAAAGAATAGTTGGGTGGGTAATCTAAAATGTGATCAGAAACTATTTAAAGAAGGATTATCCATAACATTGCCACACATTCAGAAACGTTTATCTTTATTCTCACATTTAGTAACAACATTGTTGAATATTTTATTTAATATTACATGAATTTTGATTAATTCTCCCTGTTTGTATCAGAGAATGATTAGGAGTCATAAAAGGAATTCAATCAATACCAAACTCTTGGAGATCCCCAAAGGAAAACACTACCATTTGGAATGAGTTTTGTCAAGGTAGTTACTGAGAAGTTCTGCTCAAATACCTACTTAATTACTGAAACGACAAGGCCAAATCCTTAGTAGAGGAGAAATACCTTTTTTAAGACTTGAGATTAGTGTGGTGGTTAAGGAAAACAAAAATAGCTTTTGAAGGTATGCCTATCTAAGAGGAGAACCCACCTACCTACCAGTAGACACCAATAATCCCATAGTCTCCACTGGTGGGGCTGACCTGGATTTAAAGTTCTCTTCTTCACTAGCTACATGGACAAAGGTCCATCTTCTCTCAAAATTTATGGGCAGGATCCAGAGCAGCACCCGTATTCATCTGGATAAAGCCTGGTCAAGAGTTAGATTTCAGAGTACCCGTATTCATCTGGATAAAGCCTGGTCAAGAGTTAGATTTCAGAGTACAAGGAGAAATAGAGGAAATATCTGAAGTGAAACCCTTCCTCTGGAAATAGGGTGGATGTTTTCTGCAACAACTAGGTATTTAACATTAAAAGACTTTAAAAAGATTTATATAGTGTGATGATGGTAGAGGGGGTAGTGGCAGTAGACCAGCGTTACTGGACAACATGGGAAGGATAAAAGTGCGATGTGATTGACCTACCAATATCAGGGTTTGGTATATATTTATATACACAATGTATATATGTATGTATGTATGTATATTACTCCCCAAATTGTTATTTTGATATGATTAAACATGTACAATTTACATCACTTTCCTAGGAGTAAATATATTTATCTTCACAACACCTGCTTGTAACTTTTAAATCATATAAGTTTTTCCATGCCTATTTTTTTAATTGGTTTTATTTTTTAAGACTTTATTATTTATTTGAGAGACAGAGAGAGAGTGAGAGAGAGCATGAAAAGGGGGAGGGGCAGAGGGAGAAGCGGACTCTCCACTGAGCAGGGATCCCAGTGGGCTTGATCCCAGGACCCTGAGATCATCACCTGAGCAAAGGCAGACGCCTCAATGACTGAACCACTCAGGTGCCCTTAATTAGTTTTAATATTTATTTTAAAATGCATTTGGGCAGCCCGGGCGGCTGAGCGGTTTAGCGCCTGATCCTGGAGACGCAGGGTCGAGTCCCACATCAGGCTCCCTGCATGGAGCCTGCTTCTCCCTCTGCCTGTGTCTCTGCCTCTCTCTCTCTCTCTCTCTCTGTATGTGTGTGTGTCTCATGAATAAATAAATAAAATCTTTAAAAAAATAAAATAAAATGCTGGCATTTAAATCCACAGAAGTTTATTCTAAGCTCTCGCTTGTTCACCTTCTCCTTAAATACTTAGAAAGAAATCTTGACTATCCTCATGTCTTCCTGGGGAGACTGGGAACATATTGATGATAAATATGGTTTATCTGAAAAAACAGGACATTTTGTCTGCAGACACAAGCAAAGCAGAATTTCTCAACGGCAAAGCTGGTCAGACAACGGCCCAACCCATTGCCTGAAAGGCAGGGGTTAAACCCAGACTTTGCTTCAAGATTTGGGACTCGAAATAGCCAAATGTATGACAAGATAACTCCTTTTGCTTATATTAAGGGATTGCTGTTAATATTTCAAATAAGGGTAGATACTCTGACATGGCATTTCTTTAAATCCCTGTGGTTCTATCACAGGGAATAGCCAGCCCTCTTCTGGAAAGCACTATGTCAGCTAAAGTTATAGTACATCACAAAACCTGCATTTTACACAAGTGGATGAATTCTTAAAGAACAAAATAGCAAATATAATGTTTCTGTTTTGTTTTGTTTTCCTAGGAGAAATCAGCAGGAGCTCTTTATCTCTGAGATAAAGAACTTCCTGGGGTGGGGGTGGGGTGGAGAGACTCAGAATAAAGATGCTTGTTTCAGCATTTCCTAGAGAAAGCAAGGAATTTCACATGTGATTTTTTAAGAAAGTATCTTGAATTAATTTGACATTAATTATTCACTTGGTAGTCCAAATTACACATTTTCTTTGCATAAAAACCAGGTGTGCTCCAAACACCCAAAGCATCTGCTATCTTTTGCACACAAGACAAAAAAGGATAACACTGTTAACTCATCTTTACTTTCAGTGGCATAACAAAAGTCACTGAATAGGATCCTTTTCTCTCTTTTACTTTGAAATGGAAGATGTGCTTTGGGTACTATACCAAACCGTACCAAATTTAGTGAAGATACATATGATAAAAATGTAAAACTTCAAAAATTTACATTTTCACTTTTGTCACCAAGAAATCCAAAATAATTTCAGGTTTAGCATCATATTTTTTGCCATGGCCTATTAAAATGGCATGTTAATAATCAGGTCCTAGGGAGGATTACTGTCCTTTTGGAAAGAATAACAAGTTTATAAACATTTAAAGACACGAGCCCTTGGGATGAGATAAATTGGAATGATTAATCAGTGAAGTTATTCAAAATGTCAGTTTTGCTGTAGAAAGCTTTATGTTTTTAAAGCCCAAAGTCTAGGAATACTGTTAAGTGATAGGAATCTCCACGAAAAGCATGGATGAAGCAATGAAGAGCTTGCCTGGCCTATGTTTGTAATAAAGAAGATTGCATGAATCTGTCTTGTTTGCATGAATCTGTCTTGTTCTGTTCACTTACACTAAATGGAACAAAATATTTGGTATGGTGTAACTGCTGCGGTAATTCCACAAAATAAAGTAAGTTTCACACTATCCACAGCAGGCTCTTCCCTTTCCTAAATATTGTAATTAAGCTCTTTAGTACTTCATGTGAGACCAGCTTTTAATAAGAAGAAATAAAATGTATATTCATTCATCCACAGGTCATACGATCACAATTTAGACAAGGAATAAGCAAAATGATTCTTCTTTCTAAAGTGATAAGGGGAATACTTTCCTGAAAAAAAATTCAAACAATGGATATTGTAATCACCTGCCCCAAAACTACTTAAAATAACTGGTAGATGACCTACTTTTTTCTTTTTTTTCTTTTATTTTTCTTCTTTCTCTTCTTCTTCTTTTTTTTTTCAGATTTCCATGATGGGTTAGTTTTCAATATAGATTTCACATTTTGATGATGTTGCATCTTGTATTTTTTCACTCACATTTTGCCCATTTTCAGCTATTCCAGAGCAAAGGAAATGTTGGTGAAGATTGTGCGCTTTTAGGGAAGAAGAAAATTGAAAATTCACAATACTCTTTTGCTTTAAATATATTACAAAACTAGTTAGTGTTAGGAAAAAAGTACAAATTTCAAATGTGGAGACCAGTCATTTCTCAGTAAGCTTTACAGAGAGCAGTAAGAATCCCTAGTTCTTAGAATCCCTCTCTCAATAAACTCTACAAAAATAATTTTGCTTAAGAAACACATTCTTCTTTTAGGTTTCACCTTTGTCAGAAGTTTGACAGTGATGGGAAAATTAAAATCATCATCAATATTTTAGTTGAAGTGATTCATCCAAATAATAGTTCACACACTGTTCCTAATTTACCTCAATATCAAACTTTAAAAAAATGCATCAGTTAGGTAAGATTATACGTCTCCATTACCAATGAGAACAAATGGAAACTTAAGCAAAATAAACATTTCAGGTCTTTCAGGGTGCACAACAGAAATTAGGAAGGGTGTAGCTATTTCCCACTCAACACAATCATCTGATTGAATTGGCAAAGCTACGCATACTTGATATTTGTTATTCTGTTGACATATCCCTCAGTTCATCTGGTGATATAATATGCCAGACATAGCTGTACTCACTGAGGGTAGTGATGAGGTGAACAAACATTGTCGAGACACACAAGAATTTTAGTAAAACATTAATTACGAAAATAAACAGAAAATTGCTAAAGTGCTATTAATAGTTCACTTTAGTCAATAACAAGTTGATGTCCACACTGACTACTTAAATGTTCTTGAGAAAGGACATTCTGTTACAATATTTCACCATATTTTGTAAGCCTCTCATTTTCTGCTCTTAAATTCAGAATTTTTATATAATGTTTTACTTCCTCAGCTTACACTAACAAAGTATTCTCTTAAGTGAAACTGAAATTAGAGAAGTAGTCATATCACTGATGTCTTCCCTATTTTTTAAGATTTTATTTATTCTTTTTTTTAAATTTATTTATTTATTCATCAGAGTCCCAGAGAGAGAGAGGCAGAGTCACAGGCAGAGGGAGAAGCAGGCTCCCTATGGGTAGCCCAGAGCAGGACTTGATCCCAGGACCCTGGAATCACAACCTGAGTGAAAGGCAGATGCTCAACCACTGAGCCACCCAGGTGCCCCTCACTTGATTATTTTGTACATATAAAAACATATAAACTTCATAGATATTTTATGTAAAGTAATTTGGTACATAGGAACTAAGATCTTTACATCCATTCAAAATGCATAGCATCCTGAATCACCAATTCCATGAGTAGGTTGCAATATAATATTGTATTGTATTATTATATTTCTATTATCAGATTCAAAGTATTAAAAAATAGTGCAGATCTTAAGGTATAAATTGAAAAGAGTTGACAGTGCTATACTCTGTATTTTGGCATTTGCGTATTTTATTTTACTATTCTGTCTTTAGTTCATTGGATACACCTGTGGTCTTTTGCAAATCTGTGTCATGAGCTAAGAGTATATATGAAGTATTTAAAAGGAACATATTCACACAAATAACTATAGGAAAGTATTTTATTTCACATAAATATGACTGTAGCATATGATTTCCTTTAACTATCAGAAGCATGTCAAAGTTCTGTCTGTGTAGTTTGCTGAGATATAACATTAATAAAATTCATGATAACTGTATTTTGGGTTGTTTTCCCTAGCTTTTCATCTCCCAGAAAATCTTTCCATTTCAACTTTTTATTTTAATCTGGGAATTTGTCTTTAAAAATGAAAATAATACCTTTATATTTGAAGAGAGAAAAATCAAGATTCAGAGAGATAAACTGGTTTATTCAAAGTATCAGAGAAGTTGAAGTAGAGTACACATCTTAACTCTCATTCCAAACCTCTTCTCACTTAATTTTTTTGGTCTATATTTTGAATTCCTTCCTTTTAAGATTTAATGTAAGAGTTCACATCTTTTGAAATATTTTCCTGATTCTCTGCCATTGTGATGGTCAGTCTTGGCTTACCCTTCTTCTATAATCCCCTACCACAACCTTCATAACAGTATTTACTCCATTGAATCAGATCATCCCTTGAGGGGTAACAATCTACCTGGGAGGAGGTGTCACGTCTTACTTATTTTACATACTTGTCCCAAATCCCTAGCAGACTTCAGTCCACATGCTCAGAAGGCACTTAAGAAATACGAAAGCAATCAAATTAACAACATTTTAATTTTAAAATAGTTTCATGGTTAAAATTGTGACCATAGTCTAAAGCAGGGTGGATACAATGCCTGTACATTTCTCCTCACATGTAAAACAAGCAAAATACTGATCACCACCACTTTTTAAATCCTGCTTCAGAGGAGGAACAATTCCAGGAAGTGCTTTCTCAGAACCGTGGTATGCCCAATAATGATTTTTCAATGCCAGAAATGCTAATTTACCTAGGCTGTATCATCAATTGTGGAAGCACTTCTCTTAGGAGTGATGTCACAGCACGGCAAGTTGGCAATTATTTGAGGAGTTATTTCAATAACTGCACAGCTCTTTGTCTGATTAATGAAACTGCCAATGGATTTACAACTCCTGTTATGGAAATGTATCATTGGAGATTTGCTGAATGGTGTGTCATAAATTCTAGACACCTGAGAAATTACGACAGATTTTGATTAGAACGGCTACTTTCATCTTCCCTTTTTCACTAAATTCACTTCTCATTAACAACTGCTACCACTGTCTGCTATAAGAGACAGGAAGATGGCTATTTGTGACAAAATATTCTGTTTGCTAACGCCGTTTGTTCTTGCACTGTCTACACTATCTACAATTCCTTGTGGACAATATTTAAGCATGCAAAAACAGATTCAAATAGGAATAATGTCAGAGAAGAAAGTTTCCTTGGAGTGTATAATGTTTCTGGTGACTGGAGGCAGGTTCAAAAAATATTGATAAACAAAGCAATAAGACTCAGCAGAATATAAGTTATAGGCCAAATACTTTATGCACTGTTAGGAAGGAGGCTTCAGGCTGAGTGTCATTAGATGCACAGGGGAAGAATTATTGTTCTATAATTCAAACCTCAAGATATCTAGAGATGATTGCAAAAGCACAAATATTTTTGTTATTTCTCTTAAAGAATATTGTATTTTTAAAGGTGTGTGTAAAAAAGGACAATTTTAATACCCCCAAAATAATCACAAACTTTTATTTCCATTAGCATGATGAAATGAACTATATTGAAAACACTTAAAATTACCAAAAGTTGAGTTAAATCTTAGATATATCATATACATTTAATCACGAGCTAACATTTATTTCAAAAGTAATCAATTCTAAATAATATTTTTCTCTCCTAATATGAAAACTCATTTTGGACTAAATAGGAGGTTATATAGATTAGTTACAAATAAGTGATTCATAAGAACAAAGTAATACATTAGGAATCCAAAGATGACCAGCCTTTACAATGTGGTCCTTTTTATACAAACCAAATAAAAACCCTCACTGGAAAGCTAAATTGTTACAAAGGAAACAAAGTGAAAGAATCCCAGTATATAGCAGTGGAAGCAGATTATCTAAAGACTAATCTGTTTCATCATATTTAACAAAGAACAAGAATAGAAGCAGATACCAGAGAAGAATCGATTTCCTCTCTTTCCACTCAAATCATACAATACGCCTCTAAAAATTATGATGCAAGCAAGAATGCATTATTATAGTGAGTGTCAGACATAGTCCTTAAATATACCGGAGACAAAAGTAGGAGGAGCCATGACTCATTTGTACTAAGGACACTAGCCCAAGACTTCCACCAAACCTCCTGTGTTAGTAGCTGAAATATTTACCAGATCCCAGATACTCCTCTATTCACCTCACACATATCAGTCCATTTGCTTCTTACAGGAGTTCTATGAGTCAAGTACTAATAGTATCTTCATTTTCTAGTTGAGGAAAGGGATGCACAAAGATTGCACAATTGATACTTTGTAGCACAGGGATTTACAGCCTCACAGTCTTGGCTTCAGAGTCCAAACAAAACAAAACAAAACAAAACAAACAAACAAACAAAACCAGCACCACCAATAACAAGAACAAAAAACAGAGTCCATGCTCTTTCCTCTCTGATATGCAGGCTTCAACAGTAGTATTCTTCAAAAAAGCCTGTGCAGAAGCCACTCAATAATGTATCTCAATTAAATTTTCTCCAGCATCTATTTCATTCCTTTTTTTAAAAATATTTTTTATTTATTTATTCATGAGAGACACACAGAGGGAGAGAGAGAGAGAGGTGCAGAGACACAGGCAGAGGGAGAAGCAGGCTCCATATGGGGAGCCCGATGTGGGACTTGATCCCAGGACTCCAGGATCACGCCCTGGGCCGAAGGCAGGCTCTAAACCGCTGAGCCACCCAGGCATCTCATCTATTTCATTCCTTATAGTTACTGACCTCTTATAGAACTGACCTCTCCTTGATGTTCTAGAGTACTTTCCTTTATTTTTTCATTTCTCTGCCTTCCCTTATGTTATCCACCCCCCATTTTCAGATTCACATTTCGTAAAAAAAAATATATATATATATATATATTTTTTTTAAAGATAAAAAAGATAGCATAAAGATATATATATATATCTTTAGGCTTCAAGAATAGATCCCTGAGACCCTGAAAATTTCAGAATTATTCCAAGTAAGAAAATGAAACTATCCTATCATTGGTATTTGTGTGGCTTTTTGAGAACAAATTGAACAATATCTTTTTGTCACGGCCCTCAGTTGGAATATGTACTGGTTACTTAAGAAACTAGCTGAAAATAAATAACAAAAAAAAGTTAATTGGCTGAGAACTTTTCATTTTAATGTTTTGTGAACTAAAAGAGGAAAATATGAAGTTATAAAAAAGGACTGGTGATTTTTAAGGAACAACACATGTTGAAAATCCAAGGCAGCAACAAATGCAAATTATCTTTGATCATTCTATGAATGAATTTTCCGAGTATTGTGCTCAGCAATCACCACCAGTCAACATTAAGAAGAAGTCAAATCAGTATAACTAATTTGCTACTGATTTGGAATAAAATGGAATTAATAGTCCTATATATAATTAATAAAGCTAATAATGGACGAAATAAAAAGTAGCATGCAATGTAATCATATTATGTAACCTGTATATGAAAACCTTCTTCCAAAACAAACAAACAAACAAACAAAAAACACGGAAATCTAGTCAATAGAATATATCCTCCTCCTTCAATTTCTGAAGCCTAAAGAGAATGCTTAAGAGACAGAGGGGAACATGATTAATGTCCTTGTGTTGTAAATGTGACAGATCCTCTCTAATGAGACACTAGGTATAAACAAAGCAGGCTGAACCCCTTAACTACAGACCAGGGAGTGGAGAAAAATATATAGATCCTCTAAAAAGCCTCAACATCCTTAGAAACAAAGCTCTTAAAGTTTCAAAATTCCATGAGCATGGGATTCTTCTCAGCAGGTTTAGAGTCAGAGAACAGAAATAAAATAACCAAAGGAAAAATAAAGCAAACCAGCCAAACTTGCCAAGTTTACAAGTCATTGAATAAAATGAATAGTTTTTAAAAGGCCAACCAAGGGTAGTAAAATCCCTCATATAATTGTCACTAGAACCCTTGCTTGCCTTATAAGCATGCCTTCATAATGCATGGTATAAGAAATTCATACGTTCATTTATCAGGGCCTAGAGCTTCCTTGAAAGCTGCCATAAATAAAGGTAAATACACTTTTAAAAGATAAATAAGTAAAGATCTCCTCATCCGCACTAGGAGGGGTCCAGAAAATGTACTTTTCACCAGTTCTGTGAGAAATAAATTTGTGATAGGAGGCCTGGAGGCCCAGAGCCTCTGAGGAGCTCTGAGAATCCTCCTCTCTGTAGTCCAAACCTCACAGTGGGGACTGGAGTCGCTGACTTGGGAAACTCACAAGCAATAAGAGTAATTGGAAACTGAGTGGAAGGGACCATGTAGAAGCCCTGGACTGCCAAAGGCAAGGTGGGTGCAATTATCGTATAGGATAGCAAAGTCAAAGCACCAATCAGAATAAGTTGGCCCAGATAGGCCTTTGGTGTGCACTAGTTGAGCATGGTGTTCCTAGAAGTAAAATAAATAGGAAGCTTGCTAAATTCTTAACTTGATCTGTATGGGCAGAAAAGATCTAGGCTAAGTGACTAAAAGTCTAACCTGCATCATAAAAGCAGAGTCACAGTCCCTCATTCAATTCCCAGAATCGAGCCAGCTTAAAGACTCAGAACTCCTCAGATGTAAGGGATCCTGGGTGGCCTTGAGGAAGGACCTTCATATACTCCCCAAACTTTATACTGTTAATCTTTATCTTGGCCTTCCACAAAGGCACCTACCTCCTCCTGCCAGGATAACTGTGCACTCAAAGAAAGGAAATAATCTTCTTTCAGGTTATCCCTAAAAAGTTCTTGGAGAGTGACTGTGAAGTGACACTTAGTTCATGAGACCCCAAACACCGCTGTGACCCATCAGTCTAGGGATGGGCTAGTGGAGGTCAAATAATCGAGAAAGTATTTGCTCAACTCCATCCCACAGTGGACCTGGTCATCCCCATCATATGGTGATTTCCCTACTTCTGGAATGTATGATTGGAATAGATATACTCAGCAGCTGTCAGAATCCCTACATTGATTCCCTGATCTGTACAATGAGGGCTATTAAGGTGAGAAAGCACAAACAGAAGCCACTAGAGCTGCTTTTACCTGGGAAAATAGAAAATCAAAAGCAATACCATATTTCTGAGGGAATTATAGAGATTAGTGCCATCATTGAAGGCTTGAAGGATGCAGACAGGGGTAGCGATTCCCACCACAGCTCTATTCAGCTTGCTTATTTCACCTGTGTCAAAAATAAATAAATTTTAGAGAGTCACAGTGGATAACCCAGATGGCAACTCCAATTGCAGGAGCTATGTCAGATATGCTTTCACTGCTTGAGCAAATTAACACTCATCTGGTATACAGCTATTGATTGACAAATTACTTTTCCTCCATTCATGTCAATAGGGTCAACCCCACAACTATGGCTCTCTCTCCCAGCCTGCACCGATGGCCCCCTGTGGAGGTCCCTAAGATCAGGTGACAGAAGAGAAAAAAACTTGGGCCTGGTTGACAGATGGTTCTGCCTGGTATTTTGGCAGCTCCCAAAGGTGGGTAGCTGCAGCACTCTAGCTCTACTCTGGGACATCGTCGAGGGAGAGTGGTGAGGGGAAATCTTCCCTGTGTGTAGAACTTCCAGCAGTATCTGCTTGTTTACTCTGCTTAAAAGGAGAAATGGCCAGATAGGTGATTGTATACTAACTCATGGGCTGTGACCAATGGTTTGGCTGGATGATTAGAGATATAGAAGAAACATGATTGAAAAATGGGTGACAAAAAATATCTGGGGAAGAGGTACATGTGTATAGCTCTCTGAATGGGAAAGAAGTAAAGATATTTGTGTCTCTGTAAGTGTTCACCAAGGGTGACCGCAGCAGATGAGGATTTTAATAAGTGAATAGCATGACCTGTTCTATCGATACCAGTCAGCCCCTTTCCTTAGCCACCCCTGTCATCAACCAATGCTCATGAACAAAATTGACATGATGGCAAGGATGAAGGTTATTTATGGGTTCATGGAATCCCACTCATTAAGGCTGGCCTAGCTATCTAGTCATTGCTGAGTACCCACTCTGCTAACAACAGAAACAATGAGTACCAAATATGGCCCTAATCTCCAGAATAATCAGCCAGCTACCTGGTGGCATGTTGATTACATTGGACTGTTTTCATCATGGAAGGGGCAACATTTTGTTTTAACTGGAATAGACACATACTCTAGATACAGATTTGCCTTCCTTGCAGTCAATGTTTCTGTCAAAATTACCATCTATGGACTTATTGAATGCCTTATCCACCTCCTTATTCCATTCTGGATTGCCTCTGATCAAGGAACTCTTCTCTCAGCAAAAGAAGTATAGCAACAGGCTCATGCTCATGAAATTTATTGCTCTTACCATGTTCCCTCACCATCTTGAAGAAGCAGCCTTGATAGAATGGTGGAATGGCCTTTGGAAGCCTCACATAGAACACCAGCTATGTACCAATACCTTGCAGGACTGGGGTAAGGTTCTCAAGGATATATCTGGTGCTAATCAGCACTCAATATACACTGCTATTTCTCTCACAGCCAGATTACCAGATGCAGGAATCAAGGAGTAAAAATGAGAGTGGCACCACTCACTATTTACCCCAAGAAACTCACTAGCAAAATTCCTATTTCTGTTCCTGTGACTTAATGCTCTGCTGGCCTAGAGGCCTCCGTTCCAAAGGGAGAATGCTTCCACCAGAAGGCGCAACAATGATTCCATTGAACTGGAAGTTAAGATTGCCATCCAGATAGATACTTTGGTTTCCTCATGCCTCTGAATCATAAAAGGCAGCAACTTGATCCAGCAACTAATGAGCCAGATCCTTCAGGAATAAAGATTTGGGTCACTGCATAGAGAACTATGTCCAGCTGAGCTGCTTACAGAAAGCAAAGGGTAGATGAATAGATGGTGGAAAGAAGTTGTTACAAATACCAGCTATGACCATATGACCAGTTACACAAACAAGAACTATAATTGTCATGAGTAATCCTCCTTACTTTCTTGTGTGTGTGTGTGTATACACACATGTAGACTAGATATATACACACATATATACATTAATAAATACATATATATCTCAGATATTTTTCTTTTCTTCCCTCTGTTATTCCTTTATCATTTAAGATGTACTAACTTTGTTTTTTTTTTTAAGGTTTTTTGCTTATTTATTCATGAGAGACACAGTAAGAGGGAGAGAAATAAGCAGAGGGAGAAGCAGGATCCCTGTGAGGAACCTGATGCGGCACTCGATTCTAGGACCCCAGGATCATGACCTGAGCCAACAGCAGACGCTCAACCACTGAGCCACCCAGGTGCTCCAGATATATTAATATAGTATAATATTATTTAAATACTGTTGATTTTACATCACAGTATTTAAGTTATAGGATGCCAGAGACAAGAGTAAACAATACTCAAGGACTTTACCTCCTCTTTTAAAGAGAGAGTTACTTAGAATTTTCTATTGTATACAAGATATGTCACATGAGGCAGATTATGATCTTGTTATTGTCTTCATTTTGAGATTAGCTATGGTTTTAAGAGATGCATATGCATACCTGATTGGCAACAGATAGACTTGTGATAGTTAATTTTATGTGTTAACTCCACTGGATAATGGGACATACAAACATCTAGTTAAATTTCTGCGTGTGTCTGTGAGATCTCTGGAAAAGATTAGCATGTGATTTAGCAGACTGAGTAAAGCAGATGACCTTCCCCAATGTGGGTGGGCCTTGTCTAACCCATTGAGGACCTGAACAGAACAAACTGGTGGAGGAATGTTGAAATCATGCTCTGGCAGACTGACTGGGCTGGAATATTAATCTTCTGCACTAGGCACTCACTCCTGGGTCTCAAGCCATCAGACTCAGACTGGAATCTATAACATTAGCTCTCTGGCTGTCAGACCTTGGAACCATACCATCGGCTTTTCTGACTTTCCAGCTTGCAGACAGCAGATCATGGGATTTCTCGGCCTCCATAATTGTGACCCAATTCCTTACAATAAATCTCATTCTAGACATGTATTTCTCCTATTTGGTTCTATTTCTCCAGATAATTCTGAATAGAACACCTTGTGTACTCTATACACAGTCTATCTCTTGCTATATGTCTTTACATGCAATTAAATGTTACTTATTTTTGCTTGAGCTATTTCTAAGCACAACAAAAAGTTTAGGGGACAAATCTAGTCTATGTTCTGATATATATCTAAATGGAGCCATTTAAAAACTTTTTTTTTATTATTATTATAGCACTCTTAAGAAAGTCCTTGATTGCTACAAAGCACTCGTGATTATAACATTTAGTATGCTTTTAGAATATCCTGTCACATCATTAATTCAAACCTCAAGATTTCATAAGACTGGAAATTATTTACATCAGACTTTTACAAAATCTTCTCAGGGAAGGACAGATGTGACCTAATAAATTATCTTCAATATGAGAGATAGGCACTGTCTCAAATAACTCTTTTAAGAAATGAACCCATGTAAAAAATATTCCTGTATTTTTTTTTTAGACAAGTCTTAGATTCTTAAGTGGTTTCTTGCTTTGTGTTCCATTTCCTTTGATTACTTCTACAGGAAATTGACATACAATGCTGGAAGCTGGAAATCGTCCTCACTTCAGATGACCCCGATAGCAACCAAGTGTCCCTTTTCTGGACTACAGATACTAATGCTCAAAGTGCAAAAAGATATATGAGAATATGTTTTTTAAAAAGTCAATCTGTAGATCAGTTCAATTTGTTAGCTCCCACAAGCCAAAAACAAAGCAAAACAAAACAAAACCAAAAACAAACCAAAAAAACCCAGCAATCTAAATTGGAAATGGCCTCTAAATATTCCATTGTTCTTCCCTTTTCCTTGAACACTCTTCATGATCTCCACATGAATACATCTCAGTTCTATCCTTCAAGTCTCAGATTAAATATGGTCTCCTCAGATAGGACTTACATGAACCCTAGACCAAAACTGTGTTTATTCTTTCTATTATATTCTTTATCCTAATTCACTCATTATAACATTTATATGTCTGCAGGAATTACACAAAGTCAGATAATTGAAAGGATTCAAAAGATTCTGTAGGGTATGTTAATAGAAAACTTCAATAAACAGAATATATAGCACAGCAGGCCTAGAAGTATGAAGAGCATCACATGCTCAGTTAACCCTTGGAGCAACAATCCAGGGAAGAGGCCCTGAGAGGCATTGAATGCAGGGTTTCGGGTCATTCGAGCATGGAGTACTGGAGTCCTAGATATCCAAAGCTTGATCTTCTCTGTATTATGTATATCATTCCATATGCTTGGCCTTGTATACTCCTCACTCTTTTGAGAGGGACAGAGACAAAGGACAACCTGAATGTGGTTCTCAAAACACAGGAGTAGAGCTGAGGCCATAGATGCCCAGGTGTATCGCCACTACTATAGCTTGTATTTTAATATGACCAGCCTACATAGCAACAGGGACTGTGATGGTTTTCTGCACAATCACAAACCCAGTGTCCGGCATGTTTTATAGTAGGCATCCAATGAATGTTGAACAGTGGATGGATAGATGGATGGTTGGATGAACAAATGACAGAGGCACAATAAGCTCTGAGAGTATAAATCTATATCATTCCTGCCATTTTTGAATATGACATTGGAGTAAAGAATATACTAAGAAATAGGAAGACTATAGATTAACATGTAAGTTCAGTTCTTCTAAACAAACTGCTATTATTAATAGAGATATTTATGTTCAAAGATTAAAATATGGATTCACATCAGCTGTATGACTTGAGAACTTAGTTGTATAATTCATCCGGCAGTGACAAACCTAATGAATTAATGATATAACTCTAATATTAGAGATACGACTTAGAATTTCAAGGCATGTTTTATTTAAAATTTGATGCACTGTGCAAATAAATCTTTAAAATATACTCCTAAATCAAACTGTAAATAAAAATGTAAAGAATAGCTGTCTGTAGAAGTGAGGAAGGAAGATGATTAAATCACCATGGGTACTCAACTTGCATGGAAAAGAGGAAACTTGAAATGAGAAGGACAGAGAAAGACTAACAAGAGAGGAAGTAAAAAAGAGAAATCTATCATAGTTTCATGCCACCACCATCAATATTTATTGTGCTTAGCCCCTCTGTACTTTGCGTTACACTAGACACTGTGAGACACCGTTCTAGCTGAATCATCTGGACCTGGAAATAGGCCAGACAGCAGAGAACTTGGTTGTCCAAAAACATTACTTTGGCTATTTATAAGGAATTGAAAAACACACATACACATCTAGGCTAGATACTATTGCAAAGCAAAAAGCTGACGGAAGCAATGATTCAGACATTTCAGGTTTTCTAAAAAAAATCTGGTAATTATTGTTGCTCTCTATTCTGTCCATTCCCATCTTCCTCTCACATTTTATTCTTCTTGGGATACAGTCACTACCTCTTATAACTACCACTTTTAGGAATAAAATTTCAACATTCCAAAATTAAGATCAATGTTTTCTCTGCTGACATCTTCCTTCTGAGTTTGCTTATCCTCATCAATCACAATTTCATTTTAAATTACTTGCAAATGCCACAAGCTTGACACAATAGCCTTAGTACATATAATGGAAGATAGTTTGTTTCTTCGCTTTTCTTCTTCTTACTTAGTTTTCTTCACTTGGCTTCCTTGATTAAGCTTCAAGATTAAAGGAATATAAAGTAGAATTTATCTTCATGAAATATGTTACTTCATTATTTTTCTGGTAATTTAAACTCATCTGTTAACAAATAATCTTTTGAAAACACAGACTGAGATTTTTAAATCATCAAGAAGATTGGTTTCCAATTTAGAACTACATAATTTTTCTTAAAAAAAATATATTACCACTTCTAAGTCTAGACATATCTAGGTAAGATTGAGAAGTCCAATTAACATCTCTTTTCTATACTGCCACCACCCTATTGGTTAAAATCTTTGTATCTAAAACCACAACTTGCCTATCCAGTTCTGCAAGGTCTAACAGATCCCTCTGACCCCAAAGTCCCTTTCTCCCTTTCCCACCTTCATTGTATTCTTTGCCCATATCATCACTTTAATAATGAATATTGATTCATGAGTGACTTCGTTTTACTTTTGCAGTTTTTTTCAAATACTGTTCTCACATGTGTATTACTTCTCCTATTATAATGTAAGTATTGTTTTGCAAAAAAAAAAAAGTATTGTTTTGCTACATCTTGGTAGGGAGCTTACCTCCTATTTCTTAATCAAAGAGCTGTAGACACAGTAGCAAATCAGAAATTTAAAATCATTGTATTTTCCTTATACATTGGGATAACGATTTGCATTTTGAAGACTGATTTTACATAACCTAGTTTATTTAGTCCCTATAACAACCCTTTATTTTTTTAAAGATTTCGTTTTTTAAAGATTTTGTCTCAGGAGAGACACAGAGAGAGGTAGAGTTAGAGGCAGGCTCCTTGTGGGGAGCCTGATGTGGGACTCATCCCAGGACCCTGGGATCATGACCTAAGCCAAAGGCAGATGCTCAACTGCTAAGCCACCCAGGTGCCCCTCTATAACAACCCTTTAAATGTTTGGTCACACAGTAGAGGTGATTAGAAAAAAGAATCCTAGAAAGACTGGGTTACACAGCAAGTGAAAGGACAAAGAACAATACAAAGCCATGACTCCAAGGGCAGAGACCTTTCTACTTTATTAGAGAAAACACAGAACTATACCGTTCTAATATTGGGATTGAATGCAAAAGTAACATGCTGGAATGAAGTTCGGCCAACAATGCACAGGTGCACACACCCTGAGAAGATGCAAATAGCACAGCCAGAGAAGGGGTAGCAGCTGTGCCTCTATTATGCGCTCATTTTTGCAAGTTGTATCTACATCTGTGCTAACTCTAAGGTCGTTTTATTAATACATTTGGTGATATATACGTAATGCATAAATCTCATAAAACACAAACGAGCAAACGAGAAAAACCACACCAGCGGGGGAAAGCCCTGGTGACACTGACAGTGCATGGTATATATACCCACACAAATTTTATTTATTATCTTCTGTGCATCTCTTCTAATAGCTATGAAGATGGATATACTTATTATGAGAAAGGCTACACGTATATCTGGAGGTGGGAAAGTATGGAAGCCACATAAACACTGCACAATTTATAAAGATGAAAAGCTAATTTTTCATTGATGCATGTGGCAGAATTGAATGGTCATCAGTGTTTTCTTTCTGTGCGGCAGAGGCTACTACTACTCTCTTCATTTAACAGATAATAAAATTGTTTTTCCTCAGGTAATAAACAAAACTAATGGCACGAGTAGGAAGGAGTCTGGGCCATTTAACTGCCTGCTGTCTATTTCTACTATAAAATAAAATTCCATTTTTTTGGAGAGTAGTATCCTGACTCAAAGGCATCCTAATCACTTATACACATGGATGTCTTTCTTTTTATGCAAGTCTGATTGGTGTCAAGTCAAGTAAATAAACACTAAAAACATTGGCTACTGCTTCTGGCTTGATTGATAAAAGGCTATTTCACTAAGGCTAAAGCTTTTCTTATTTTTCCATAATTCAACCTTATGTGTCTGAATAAAAGAAATGCATTCATTTGATGGCCCTTAAAATATTGGAGATTTAACTCTCGCTTGGAAAACACTTAGCCTATGAATTCACAGAATGTTCTTTTAAAATGCCTTTGATTAAAGATAATACATAATGATGAATGGATGTTAAATTTCTGCTAAATGTTTCATTAACTTTGTATTACTATTAAGCTAATGTCAGCAATCATGTTAAGGTCCTGCCTGATTATCCATCAAAATGCTATAAGCCACTTCTACGTTGCTGAGTCCCCAGAGTCATTCTTTACTGGGTTCATTATATCATTCTCTATTCCATGTTTGGCTTTTATATGGTAAGTAATTTCTCTAAATGTTAGATTTATTTATTGTATTTAGCACCAGTCCATTTATTTATTTATTTTTAATTCTGTGATTTTGAATCATCCAATTGACTCAAGCTTCCTATCTCAATACTCTAATTCTACTTTTGATGTCATGTGAAAGCCACTTGTAAATATCAAAGCAGAGGTTAAATGACTCAGCAGAACAAAGCTCTTAAAGATCTTGTGTATTAAGTAGATCAATTTTAAGATGGGATCCCTGGGTGGCTCAGCGGTTTAGCACCTGCCTTTGGCCCGGGGCATAATCCTGAAGACCTGGAATCGAGTCCCACATCGGGCTCCCTGTATGGAGCCTGCCTCTCTCTCTCTCTCTCTCTCATGACTAAATAAATAAATAAAATCTTTAAAAAAAATTTAAGCTAAGACTTTTTAAAGTAATCTGTGCATATTGCATCAAAATTAATAAAATACAGAAAAGCAGAGAAAAAAATGACTCATGTACCAGTGATACATGGTATCACAGTGGTACATGATATGTCTACTCTACGTATTTACAGTCTTTTACTTACCTCTATATATTTCTATCTATATATAACATACTTGTGCTATAGTTTTATTTTTTATAATTAGTGATTTTTATAATTCATTATATACATAACATTCTACATACTACATTGTATTTTTCTTTCTTTTTTTTTTACTTAATCACAAATATTTCCCCATTTCAATAAGCATTCTTCTGCACAATCATATATACCATTTTCTTATTGGCCTCTTTGTTACCTATTCCTCCAACATACCAAGCATATTCCAATTTCAGAATTTTCAATTTACCATTCGTTCAGCCTGGGATTCTATTTCCCACAAACATCATCTCATGGTTTCTTGCGTCATTCGGTTCTCTCTCACATATTACCCTTCAAAAAAGCCTTCCTGGAGAACTCCTTAACAACGTCTTCCTGTATGCATTCTTATTCCATCCTTCACTCTGACACCAAACACCACCTGACATGATATATTGTTTATATTCTATCATATAGCATATATTTTTATTGATTTGTTTCCTATCTCACGTGCCAGAATATAAGCTTCACAAAGGCATAGGTGGGTTTTTTGGATTTTTTTTTTAAGCTTTTATTTATTTATTCATGAGAGACACACAGAGAGAGGCAGAGACACAGGCAGAGGGAGAAGCAGGCTCCATGCAGGGAGCCTGACGTGGAACTCGACCCCGGGTCTCCAAGATCACACCCTGGGCTGAAGGTGGCGCTAAACCGCTGAGCCACCCAGGCTGCCAAAGGCATAGATTTTGTATGCTTTGCTTACTACTCTTTCCCCAATGTCTAAAACAGTTTATAGTACTGAAAAATGATCTTTCAACAGCAATAAATGAAGATTAATCCAATACATGGTTTTTCAGTGATTCTTTTAAGTAGTCAAGAAAAATTAGTTTCCTGTAGAATTTTCCCAAGTATCCTTTGATGGAAAGTAGGAGGCATTCCGACCTGAAATCAGCCAACCAATCCCTGCAACTTAACTGTGCTTGTACACTTACACTTGTACCATTGTGACTAAGAAGGGTTAAGTACATCTGTCACAGACAATGAAAATTTAAGAGGTTTCACTTGTACCATTGTGACTAAGAAGGGTTAAGTACATCTGTCACAGACAATGAAAATTTAAGAGGTTTCCCTTGTGTAGTTTATTGTTCTCTGATAACTTGCTGGAGGATTAACAGTAAATTTATTTTTTAACTATATTGATAGTTGCTATTTAGTATAGGCTGCTAGGTTCAATTCCAGTTTCCATATATCCTTGTGTTTTATTATGTGCAAGTCTTCCAATATTTTTGAAAGGACAGATACTATAGATTGTTGTTTTTAACAGTTATGGTTATATTTATCTATTTATGTTCTTTTTTGAATAACCCACAAATTAGAATAATAGGCAACTCTCCACAAATATTTAGTCATTTGTTCATTACTTGTTAATTGCCCAAATTGTAGGTTCCACTAACCCAGTAAACATGAAAGTAACAGAAGGTAGGCGACTGTATTTCAGTAGAAGATTTCACGGAAGTTTTAGTTGAGTTGTAAAAAATATCTTGTTAAGATATATGTCTCCCTACACTAAACCATAATATTCAATACAGCAGGAAATCTTCCATCCATTATCCCTCATAATGCACATTTTTTGAAATTATTGCTCTAAAATAAGGGCAGGAGGCAATATCTTTTAACTACCAAAATGAGGAATAAGGCCATATAATGTAAAGCTCAAGGTTTCTGGAGGCAGACACCTTGGGTTCAAATCCCACATTTCTATATGTCTATTATTCATAAATAATAATTTTACCTAATTTTGAACAAGTTATTCAACCACCGTTCTATATCAGTTTACTCATCTATAAAATGAGAATATTAATACTATCGTCCTTATAAGACACTGTGAAGATGAGTTAAAATAAATAAAACACTTAGAATAAAAGTACTTAGATTAAAATACATAAAATACTGTGCCTCAGACATAAGTTTGCTACTATATTTAGATAGTAAGTACTAGTTATTATTTAAAATAGGTGACAGATATGCCTTGTGCCCTCAAAATAACCTTAATAATTACAAAAATTCTTGTTTACCATTATGTATCTATACAAAAAATGATTACATTGAAAATATTTGTGAACTCTTCATCTGTGTATCTCTAGTGCCAATAAAAAAATGTAAAGAAAAAATATGTCAATTGGTTTGAAAGCTGGAATTATTATTTTTTTTGAAAGCTGGAATTAAAAGGAGAGAGAAATATAGTAAGAACCAAGTGAATAGGAGTTGTAGAGGAAGATTCATGCTGTTTGTGGAGCTCCCATCCCCTTCCCTGTTCCTGCCTTATTCCTCCAACCTCCACTCTCATCTGCCTCCCCACGACCTCCTCCTTCCCTATCCCTGCCTCTCTCTCATCTTCTCCCTTCTTCTATGTTGAATCATTGTTTTCACATGGCATGCTAATCTGGGATGGGACGATTCTAAAACTTCAATGAAGTCCACCTGGAATTTTTATATTTGCTTCACTCAAAGTTCAACTATGACTATCTCTTCCCCCGTTTTCTACTGAAAAATAGACATGTCAATACATAAGTCACATACCAGATCAAGTCTCCATCAATCCTCTCTGCCATTTTGGGTTTTTAACTATACGGGAAAAAAAACAGTAAATAACAAGTTAAAGGAGCTGATTTATATTCTCTACTTTTATGCCTCCATTGTATTTGAATCACCATTCTTGTTTATTGAGCGGATTTGAGACACCAAGACAAAGAACTAATACTCATATTTCATTAATCCAAAGACATTGTGACAAAGCTCCACAAGTGGCCCCTTGATCATTGCTAGAAACAGTCTCATAAGGTAACCAGTCTAGTAATATAAAAACAACAAGAATACACCTAAGCATCTTATATTTTCAATGTTTTTATTGGTGAATGTGTATAAATATCTCAATTCATCAAAGCAGGCAGGAAATTGTGCCCCAGATGTGACAATTCCATTGGGTAATGAAAACTGAATGGTTCTGGGGCACCTGGTGGTGCAGTGGGCTAAGTGTCTGACTCTTGGTTTCGGTTCATGTGATGGATCTCAGGGTCCTGAAATCCAACCCTGTATCAGACTCTGCACTAGGTGTGGAGCCTGCTTAAGAGTCTCTCTCTGGGACGTCTGGGTGGCTCAGTCATTAAGCATCTGCCTTCCGCTCTGGGCGTGATCCTGGAATTCTGGGATTGAGTCCCACATGCGGCTCCCTGCATGGAGCCTGCTTCTCCCTCTGCCTATGTCTCTGCCTCTCTATCTCTCTGTGTCTCTCATGAATACATAAATAAATTCTTACCAAAAAAGTCTCTCTCTATCCCTTTGCTGCTTCACTTCCCCACCTATGCACATGCTATCTCACTCTCTCTACAAACAAACAAACAAACAAACAAAACAAAACAAAAATCTGAATGGTTCTAAGCAGACTCAGCAATGAAGACAGAATGAATCTAGGGATATTGTATATTAATCTTCCTGGAGAGGAATTTTCCAAATAAAGGAAATATGTTTGGAAAATTGCTCTCCCTAAAAAAATTTGAGAAAGTAACATGTAACAAATATTTATTTTTATGGGTGCCTGGGTGGCTCAGTGGTTGAGTGTCTGTTCTTGGCTTAGGTCATGATCCTAGGGTTCTGGGATTGAGTCTCGCATCATGCTTCCCACAGGGAGCCTGTCTCTCCCTCTGTCTATGTCTCTGCTTCTCTCTGTGTCTGTCAGGAATAAATAAATAAAATCTTTAAAAGATATTTATTTTTGTTTAAAACATGATTTGTATTCTATTTTATTTTATTATGGAATATTGACAAGAAATAATGATAAGGAAATTGTTGATGAGAAACACTGAAAATTAAGGTGCCAGTGAGAAATAAAAATGAGAGTTTTAAAAAGGTTTCTTTGTAAAATATCCAACAATGGCATGATATGTAAATGTTAATTAACAGACCTCAAGAAATATGCATTTATTGTCTTGCCTTGAAGAACAGGATTACTTGGTTGGTTGGTTGTAGGTATGAAGATGTTTATCATGCATTTTTATTTCATAATTTTCTTTTTGTATAGTCAGTTGTGCTTAAAAGAGAATTTCAGTATATTGCAAGCTTGACTGAGTAATATTTAGAAAAATCTGAACATGTCTGTTACATTGGTAGGATAGGTACTCCAAAAGCCTGTTTACATGAAAATTCCTGAGTATCCTTAAAGAAGAAACAAAAGTCAGAACACTGCAAACCCAATGCCATGAAGAAAAGGGGGGGAAAAGAGTTGGGTGGGTGAACAGTTCTGTTAGTCATATCTTGTGTCCTGGCCAAACCAATATCGGTCTCTTCTTTTGGTCCTACAAATTGTAGGATCTGTCAATCAAGTGAGCATACAAATAAAAATGACCCTGAAAGAACCCAGACACCTAAAACTGTATAGAAAAATGTTTTGCTTTGGGCCATATCTAACAGATCACAACACAAAGGGAGAAATATATCCTTCCCCACTTTGCAGTAGACCACATAGAGCTTTGATTCATTGAAAACTTCGGTGCAAAGAGTTGGTGAGTAAATGCCAACAGGCCCTGGCAAGAAACAAACTGTATTCCAAAGAACTGGAATTGGTTAATGCATTTGGGAGATTACACACACACACTCACACATATAAACTAGAGCATTGGAGGCTAATTTGGTTGAAGGTCAAGATCTTAAAGCATATACACTATCTTTTCTATTAGTTGTTTATAACTACGTGTCTATCTCAGAGTTTTGTTTCCATATCATGGAGAAGATAGGAAGCCCAGCACCACTGGTTTGCATTTGAACTCATTTTGTTTGAGAAGTGAGAACTATAAATTAATAGAACCATTTTCATGAAATACTTTGTGAGACTCTAGGGATCATAAAAGATCTTTAAGAGATGGATGAAAGCATAGCAGAGTACGGATCCTGGTAAGCCCTTGGCCACTGAAGACATCTGGAATTCCCATCAATGTCCACCAACTCCAAACACCTGAATTCAGTGATGAAAGCGTCCTGCAGCAGATGCTGGTACCATTCATCATGGAACTAAACCATGAGTTTACACAAAAAGCTTTCTTTTTGTGTAAAAGGTCATATAGAGCAAATATTTGAGGCTGTGTCAGCCATATGGTCTCTGTCACATCTCCTCTGCCACTGTAGTATGAAAGCAGCCACAGATAATATGCAGCTTTGTTATGATAACACTTTACTTACAAAATCAGTGCATAATTTGCTAACCCCTGAGCTAACTCCCCATCTGGGACAGGATCTGGAAAAGCCAAAGAAAGATCTAACAGGTGTCACAATTGTCAAGTACCCCGTTGCTACTCCAAGGCAAGCAGATGAATTAGTAGATAAGCAACCACGTTCATGGGCTGCAACAATACCTGAAGCCTTGTTCCAATCCTTGAACTTAAAGAAAACAAGGTAGCTGTTGTGCCACTTTCAAAGGTAATGAAGAGTACTAGAAATGGCAAATATGTATGTAAATATAAAATACAAGTTTTCTTCTTTTTTCAACATATCTCAATGATAACTGTATGGTTTCCTCTCATTATAAAATATTATATAGTAGTATAGTAGCACTACACTATATAATATAGTACTCTGTTAGTATAGTAAACTATATTAAGTTTTAAATGTTTCTTCTTGGGTGCCTGGGTGGCTCAGTTGGTTGGGCATCTGCTTTTGGTTCAGGTCTTGATTCTGGGGTCCTGGAATCAAGCCCTGCATCAGGTTCCCAGCTCAGCGGGGAGTCTGTGTCTCCTTTTCCCTCTGCACTGCATTCCCTACCTCCACCTCCCCAGCTCATGCTCTCTCTCTCAAATAAATAAATAAAATCTTTTTTTAAAAAAGTAAATGTTTCTTCTTCATTCTTTTAAATAAAGTACACTTGTTGAAATTCAAATCTTAAACCTACTCTGATTTCGGGCCCTTTATTGGTCAAGCTCTGTTACTGCTCTTAATATTTCTAGATTCAATATTCTAATATTTTGTGAGAATTTTTGGATACATTTTCATAGAGGAAGGATATTAAACTGTAATTATTTTTTCTTGTGATGTCTTTGTTAGGTTCTGGTTTCAGGGCAGTGCTGATCTCAGAATAACTTGGGAAACAGTCCCTCCTTTTCTACTTTCTGAAAATGTTTATGTAACTATTGATTCCTTAAATGTTGGATAAATTCACCACTGATGCCATCTGGACATGGAGTTCTCTTTGTAGGAACATTTTCTATCACTGATTCAATTACTTTGGTAGGAAAATTAATAATCTGTATTTTTTCTTGAGAGAGCCTTCATGTTTTAGTCACTCAAGGAATTCACCCATTCAATCAAAGATGTCAATTTTATTTGTATAAAATTTTTCATAATCCTTCCTTATTCTTCTCTTCTCTAAAAAATCTGTCATGTGACTTCTCTCATTGTTAATGTTCATAATTCATTCTCTCTTTCTCCAGGACTGAAGATAGCAGTGGTGGAAGAGAAGCAATGTGATGACAGGAGCAGAGACTAGAGTGAGGCAGCCCTGAGCCAAGGAATACTGGCAGCTACCAGAAGCTGGAAGAAGCAAGGGCAGCGTCTTTCCCAGGGCCCCCAGAAAGAAACAGCTATGCCAACGCCTTGATTTCAGCCTCGTAAGACTCATGTTGGGACTTCTGGCCTCCAGAACTGTATGAAAATAAGCATCTGTTATTTTATCAAGTGAAGCTTGGTACTCTAACATCTAGCACTTCTGTTTGCAGATTTTCTTTGTCATTTGTGATCTCTTAGCCTGCTACCCTGGATCTTAAGCTTTTGTTTGTTTTTTTTTAATAATTGTAGCATACAGTTAATGGTACAGATTCTAGAATCAGTCTAGGTAAAAATATACTTTCAACACTTTTTAGTTTGATTTAGTTTAGTTTAATCTTGACCAAAAGGCTTGATTTCTTTATGCCTCAGTTTTCTAATCTGTAGAATGGTTATAATAATGATACTCAGCCCATAAGTTTGTTGTGAGGAATAAAAGACTCTACACAAAGAAATTACTTGAACCAGTGTTTGACTCACCATAAGTACTCTGTAAGTGTTAACTCTTAGCACCTACATTTCAAAAAACAAACAAAAAAACCCCAATTCCTTTGCGAGCCCCCATCGCACCAAAGCCAACCTAGTTCAATTAACACCAGTTACCCTATCTGACCAGAATATTAAAACAGATAGATGGAAGAAAACATAATTCTTTATACTTTGATTATCATGAATTTAGTTAACAATTTATTTTTAACATGCAAAGTCTGTAACCTTGGGTATTTTCAAGGTCACTTTCTACCATTAATCCTTCATAACAAAAATGCACTGATTATCACATAGGCAATAACATAGCAGTAGGGTTGCCCTGCTGCCAAGTCTGTGGAGCAGCATTAAGAAGGACAAAACAATGAGCTGTGGTGTTCACAGGGTGTGCAGCTAAAAAAGGTGGGCTGCTGATGGGTTCACAAAAAGATGAGGACACGTCATTGTCTTATTCATACATGGAGCCTTCTATCCAGATACTGTCAGCATGAACAGAGCCCATTGTTTCTCTTGCTCGGCGTGATCTATATACATAACACGTGAAGTAGCTCCTATTTTCTTCAAAAACTGTCAATTCATCGGAATTAGAGCCATTGTTACTTTAAGTTAAAAAAAAATCAATTTGAACATGTTTTCCTGCATCACAAGCTTGAATTATTCATTTTATGTTTGGCTTCTTCAGAACTTCTCTTTGTGTAACTTTTAGAACATGAGTTTATAAATGAATATTGAGAAATGAAACCACAAAAGTGAAAATATTAACAGATCAGTGTGTACAAGAACTGCCAGTTGCCTGTAATCACAAGAAAGCTACAAAGAAATGTGAAGTTATTGTTGTTTTTCATCTTATTTTTAAATTGCTTTGTAAACAATATGTAAATGTGCTAAGATTCCATTAGAAATGTTTTGCAGGGAGAAGGTATTCCAATGTGGAGGATATAGCCAGAATTTATCTCTTGAAAATATGAATTTCATACAGCTCAGGGGCCATACTGTCACAGTTCACACCAATTTTGCTCCCTTAGACAGGCTTATTTCTGTCTGGATTTGCTAGAAGGTATGTCAGCACAACAAGAAAAAAAGAAAAGGAAAAGAATGAAAAGCAAAGCAAAAGAAGGAAGCAGTTATTTATAATCCCCATTGTCTTCTCAGGAGAATAGATATCAATAATGGGAGGTTCCATTGTTTTCTGGGAGTGCAATGGGTGAAATGATGCAAGATTTTGGACAGCAGAGGTAGGATTGCCATAAGAAATAAAGGCCTAGAATTATGAAACGAGATCCAGTAGAAATTTAAGAGACACAGGCTTTGAGCAGATCAGAAATGTCTAATGGGGATATTTTTAAGTACTCGGCTATGTGATGTGAAATGTAAACTATCTTCTTCATCTCCCTCCCCAAACTTCTATAAAATATAAAACAATTACTTATGTTTTGTGGATTGGATTTGCAACAGTGAGCTTGTCCTTCCTGAAGATCAATGTGAAAGAAAAAAGTTGAAAACAAAAACGGAGGCTGCCAGAGGAGCCTGCCACATGGAGGTTATACTAACAAAAGACAAGACACAGAGAATCTGAAATGAAGGGGCGGGGCATAATACAGAGCTTCTTCCCATATTGTGGTATTCTGTATCAGTAAACTCTAATATTTTTCGAGAAATGGGCCTTTCTTCCACAACATGAAATTTTCTTTTTTTTTTTTTTAAATCAGACATTAGTAATTGCTTAAGCAGGGAACACAATTTACATGAAATAGGACACGTTGTAATTCAATAGATGTTAGGAAATGCCACTGAACACATAAGAAACCTAGAATGTTGTGCAAAGAGTGAGTGAATACACAGCTGGTGTATTTGAATGTTTGGCTGTTTTCCTGTGATCACTGTTGGCAGCTAAAGACAGGAGGATGTAGGACTCCAGGAAAAAGTGCTAAGATGGCAAGTTTTCTTTTTAGTCCAGAGCCAAAATTGTTTGTTTGTTTGTTTGGCCTACTTTCACTGGGTAGAGATAAAGGTCAACTTGTTAAAACAATTTCTTTAAACACTTAAAAGATTTTAAATGGCCTGTTCGCTGGGCTCCGGAGAGTCACTGCAGTTGCTGTTTTAAATACTATTTGAGAAGGTCAAAAGGAGATGCTGCAGACAGACCCACGTTGGAGGCAGAGGCCGGAAGCAGGGCTACAAATCCCAGGATGGTGCAGTGCCGGGGTCGGCTGCAATCTGCTGCCGGCCTGGTCCTGTGCAGCCCATAGGGGAGTGTACTGGGGAGAAGGACGAGCAGAACATGGCAGTGGACCAGATGGTAGTAAAACCTGCCTCCTCTGGTGAGAGAAAAAAATCTGCCAAAACCAGGTGTTTCACATTTTTCTTTTTTTTTTCCCCTTCCTTCCTTCTTCTCCTTTTTTTTTTTTTTTTTTTTCCTGGTGTTTCTCTGTGCAGGTTCATTGCAAAGGCTCTGACATTAGCACAGCTGTCTAGGAATTATCTAAGGAAATGTTTTTAAGTGTAAGAGATTTTGGAAATAGCTTTTGGAGACCACCTCTATGTACTGCACTGTCAGAGTCCTTTTATCAGGTCATTTCCAAGCACAGCATGAGCCTGAGAGGAAGTTTCAACAATTCTCCTTATCGGTTCTAATAGGAGAAAGAGGCTGAACTAATTAGATTCCTTCATTGGTGAAGGCTGTGTTAGCAGCCTGAGAATAATGAGATTGTTTGTATCAGTAATCTTGTATATATGTTTAGTAAACCATTTTGCTCTCATAAAAAAAAGGGAGAGAAGGAACTAGATCTGCACCCTCTGTTCATGATGCACCAGTAAAAGATCATGGGAACAAAAGAGGATTAATGAAGATTGTTTATACAGTGACAGGTGGGGAACACTCAGTGGTTGCACATCTATTTTAAAGGCCCTCTGCCTTGTCCCATAGAAAAGGAAAGAAAACACAGATCTCAGAAAGTTTTGATCTCATGATTCAAAACCCAGGACATCCAGTGGGTTATATTTTACTGTGGGGGGTGTGGTGGGTGTGGTGAGGGGTGCTTTTCCTAAATATTTCATATTTCCTCATCTCAGAGAAAGCTAAGCTTTCCACCTCCCCTTCATCTCATACTTCGGGCTGGAAGATCTGATTCAGAGAATTGTATGCCCAGTTATCTGTCTCCTTAAGTAGTCATGAGTATGAAGAGTCCAAAAATGCAGGCTGAGAACTAGATAATGCAGGTAGAGTGTCCCCTGGGGACTTGCATTGTTTTACTAGCAAATCCCGCATTTGGAGGGTCGTGAGACATTGACAATATAAAATGATAGAAGCAATTTATTCATATGCCAACTATTAGGTTCTACATGCTATTCTCATGTTATAATACTCTGTAGTCCAATTAGCCCATGATTTCTTGGATATTTAGGTGCTTCAGGAGCACTGTAGACATGTGATGCCAGGGTCTTAAGCATCACGGAAAATATGTTTTTTATTGAGAAGTACATGATTTAAATTGTGTTCAACACTTGGTGATTAATAGGTATATGGTTATTTTTAGCTTCTGTTCCCTTCATTTGGAGAGGTAGGATGCTTTTGTGCAGTGAGTCTCAACATATTCTGGGTGGACAGCAAGCTGCATTTTGTGGCTGTGCCTCAGGTTGATGCAGATGGAGTTAGGGGGATGAGTGCAACTCTATGCTACTGTCTTCTATGCAACCCTCAGTTCGGATTTTTAACTGTTTTCTCTATTGGGATTTAGCAAGAGATTTTTTTGGGGGGAAAATTTGGAAAGAAGTGGAAAGAGGGAAGAATGTTAAATGCTGTTAGGTGAATAAGTAAAGAAACACTGGCTTGAACTAAAGGAAACCCAAATTTTAATCCTGGGCTTACTACTTAAGTATTTTGTGAAATGGGCATGTTATTAACTTCATGAGTATGAATTTCTTCAAGATATTGAGGGTATGTGTCATTGCTAGGATTCCATTTACATTTCTATAGCGAATCTAAACATTTAGATTTTCTATTTTTAATCATAATATGTAAGAGCTTATGTAATTAATACAATATTTTGGTTTCCATTTAGTCCTTCTTATGCTCAAATCACTCAAAACCCTTTCGAAGCAGGCTGATAAGGAGATCACTCACTGCTAAAGAACTGGAATAGTACATCTAATTGGCATGCAATCTTTTTGTCACTACTTTTATTTTCATGTTCCAAAGACCTTTATATAATTTATTGGATTTAGCATTACAAATATGTTGTTAATACTGATAAGAATCTCATAATTTCTGTCCTTTATGATATTCAAAATTAATATTCTTCTATAAGAGAATAAAAGGCTTTTTAAACGGTTAGTCCTAGTGAATGAGAAACCATGCATCTCTAATTGTTTGTTACTCGTCACAAGGAATTAGTATGTTTGGGCGTTTGTCCAATAAAATTAAATTGAGCTATAGTATGAGTATTGAAACACTGAAATATGGCATGAGATTTATCCTTAAAGTGCTCTTACTTTTGGTACTGGAAATCCATACTTTTCTAAGTACTCAGGTAGCTCACCTCACACTCATGTTTCCACCTACCCCCTCAGTCCACAAAGACACTTTGTAGCAGCTCTTCCTCCTCTCTGGAAAATGCTTCACTACCCTAAGTTAGTCATAAAGCCAATAAGATGACCAAATCACCAGATTTTAACTTGATCAATGGCATTAATTGGGTCTAAGGTAATACTTTTTGTGTTCATGCACTGTATGCAAAAATTTTGTGTATTTTTTTACTTAAATTTTGAATCTTATTTTTTTCTGCACTCTTTCTTTATAGGTCAATTACAAGTTAAAATGAGTCTTAAAAGCCAGTACCATAAATCAACCTAATATCCAATGAAATAAATGGGCATTTATTTAAAATATCCTATATAAAGTTATCAATCCACAGAACGCCAGATAACATACATGGTATTAATACGGAACATCACTATAATAACCCCCCAAACTAATGTGTGTGTGTGCGCACACACACACCACTTTACTTTTACTGGGACCTCGGGTGTTTTTCAAGAACTATACAATTGCAGTATTTAAAATTATAAAGATCACAATTAAGAGAATATCATTCTCTTCCAACTTCCAACTTCCAAACAAGTCTAAACTTGTTTAGACACTTAATTGTCACAGTGAAAGCTAATTTTAGCCTTAGTTTTCAGCCCTAAAGAAAATAATACAATGTAACCTTTCTTCTTGCAAATCTGTTCCACCAAGCCAATAATGGGCTGATTCTACTATTCACATTCTGTCCAAGGTTCTACTAGTCATTTGAACCCTAAAATGAAGGCCACAATTTGAATATTTCATCAGCGCATGCAGATATGGCCTCAACTTACATCCAAATTTTACAGAAAAGAATGAGAAAATTATCTCATTGACCAAAAAAAAAAAAAAAAAAAGGAAGAAAGGAAGGAAGAAAAGGAAAGAAAGAAGGGAAGGAAGGAAGGAAGAAAGGAAGAAAGGAAGAAAGGAAAGAAAGAAAGAAAAAGAAAGAAGAAAGAAAGAAAGAAGAAAGAAAGAAAGAAAGAAAGAAAGAAAGAAAGAAAGAAAGAAAGAAAGAAAGGAACCAAAAAACAAAAACAAGCTTTTAGGCACTGCTGGATTCTAGAGAACTGTTGAAATACAAATATAAAACAGAAAAATAAACTGGAAGGAGGAAACAATTTTTTTAAAGTAAATAATTTATCTAGCTAGGAAGACTTAAAAATTACGGAATTAGAATATCTTTCAAAGCAGAGATCTTGTAAAACCTTAACCACATGCTTTTTGTTAAAACTAAATTTGTTATGTCACACCTCCATAAATCAGACCTGCAGTGCTCAGAAAATAGCTTGTTCAGACTTACTCCATAATGATTTTCTTAGCACTATTTTTAAATGCATGTTTCCTAGCTTGGAAAAAAATCATGGGTTGTTATGAAGCAGTTTTTTCTGGGTCAGTAAGTAGTTTAGTGAAGCAGGAAATATCCTTCAGAATGGAGTGAGGATTCGCCTGTCTCCAGATGGTCAAAATAACCAGCATTTTTATACTCATCACTGCCGTATTAAAAAGGATCCAGGCACCTCAATCAATTTAATATGCCATGGGTTAAACAACATTTTATTGGGGAGATAGGAGACCATGGATGACAACTGTTAATGGAACACATTCTACTTTGGTAGCAAACATCTTTAAGCTGTTCAGAACCTTCTCCTTCATGAATTTGATCACTAAAAGATTAAAGGCTCACTGATAAGAATATACACTCTTTTTGGAAATTCTGCTTCAAGTGATTCACTTTATTTTCCTAGAATTTGAGATAACTTTTATTCATCTCTATGTCTGACTTACACCCTACCTCTCATGTTTATGAAGGCATTAGAAACTTTTTTTCCCCCAAAAGCCTGGATTCCTTCTTAAAGTAGCATGCATGATACATTTTCATAAAATAATAACATCCAGGAAAATAAATCCTGTTGCTCTTGTTCTCCAGATCCATATTTTTCTCAATTATTACCTAAGCAACTTTCAGGGTAAACTGTTATTAGTAACTATAGTCACTTTACCACCACTATAGTTTTAACACTGATATTAAGCAAATACCAGGATATTATATACTGCAAAATCCATAATAATGTTTTCCTGGTTCCTGTTGATAAGACTTAATTCTGGGCTACACTGGTTATATGAATAGTGAAGACCACACAGTCCTAAGCAGTATCAATTATTGTGACAGGCGATGAATTTCATTGGGATGGGTTTAAATTGCATAAACACTCAAAGAGGTCATGCTTTCTTATAGAAATTCTGGTTTATTGAAATTTCAGTAGTTTGTAGGAAGATTCAAAATATTCTGGCTATTTTCTGGAAGTTTACTTGAGATCTACAGATGCAGTTGGAAAAGCCTCTCCTGCTAGCGTATTATTTACAAGATGAATTGTTTATAGTAGCTAATCCTTTAATTTCTAGAATATTTGGCCATGGTTTATTTTTGATGCATTTAATATATTAAAGTTTATAATGCCACATATTTATGATGCCATTTCAGTTGCTATAGTGCTTTGAGAAGTCTATGCGCCTGGCAAGTAATGTCACTATCATGCTGCTTTATTTTTTTTTTAATTTTTATTTTTTAAAATATTTATTTATTTATTTATTTATTTATTTATTTATTTATTTATTTATGATAGAGAGAGAGGCAGAGACACAGGAGGAGTGAGAAGCAGACTCCATGCAAGGAGCCTGATGCAGGACTCGATCCCAGGTCTCCAGGATCATGCCCTGAGCTGAAGGCAGGCACTAAACTGCTGAGCCACCCAGGGATCCCACAATCATGCTGCTTTAAAAAAATACTACAAACTCTATAATTTAAAACCACAATAACTTATTTTTTTTCTCATGTATCTGTTGGTTTGCTGGCCTGGGCTACAAGCTATAAGTTGGATCCAATTCTGCTCCATGTGTCTCTCAAGTCCCTTGGAGCAAAGGGACAGCTAAGTAACATTCTTTTCATGCCAATGTAGAAGTACAAGAAGAATGAACAGAACTGGTACATTCTCACTCCCATCTACACTCTAATAGCTGAAGAAGACCTCATGATAAATTCCAGAATTAAAATCCAACACTAAGATCACATAGCAAAAAAATGGTGAGGCATTTAAAGTAAAGGTATAGTCTTCCAGTCTTGATATATGATAGTGTAAGTTCTTCCATTCTGCTTTAAAAGTACCAAATTTTAAGTGTTGAGGTAAATAAAACAGATTTGCAAAAGAGACGGCAGACGAGTATAGTATCTATTTCATTCATCTGTAGAAATGAATTTCTAAAGAAGGACTGATTAAGCTAGTCAAAATATGCCTCTTTAATAACCTTTAAATGTGGGTAAATAATTAGTCTTATAAAAACCTAGAATTGGTATGCCTCAGTGGCTCAGTGGTTGAGCATCTGCCTTTGGCTCAGGTCGTGATCTCAGGGTCCTGGGATCAAATACTGCACCAGGCTCCCCACAGGGAGCCTGCTTCTCCCTCTGCCTAGGTCTCTGCCTCTCTCTGTGTGTGTCTCTCATGAATAAATAAATAAAATCCTTAAAAATAAAATAAAAACCTAGAATAACATGATTTAAAGTCCCAAACTTAGGAGTACAAACCACTGTCCAGTAAATGCTGACCACAAAGTAGAAGGAAAATATCTGGCTATTTAAATCTTAATATTCAAGAGTAGTCTCTTACCATTATTCTACCACTGCAGAGCTGCAAACATTGAACCATTATGCACCAGGCTGGTCATTCAATTATTAAAATGTTTCCATGACAGTCGGTAAGAGGCTGACATTCCAAGCGTCAAACACTGAGCACACACTCACCCCAGGTCGCCCTAGGTCACCCCAGTTCACTCCGCTGGCATTCTACCCTCACAACCTCATAGTCTAGCAACTCAGAGTGTCACACATCACACTTCAAGAGTCCATAGAACCTTCTTTTGACCCAAACAGACTGAGTTCATTCCGAGCAGAGACTACCATTGTCAGTGCTTGTGCTATACTAGGAGAGTATTTTCAATATCATGTCTCTGTTTGATCAAGAGCTGATTTTTTTTGTTTTTGTTTTAGAGGTATGTAGGAGCAGAAGGAGAGAGAGAGAATCTCAAACAGGCTCCACTCCCAGCACAAAGCCTCATGTGGGCTCTATCTCAACAACCTGAGATCATGACCTGAGCCAAAATCAAGAGTTGGACACTTAACCAACTGAGCCATCCAAGTACAGGCACTCTAAGTTTACGATATATTGTGAGAGGGGTTTAATTTCATTATTCATGAAATACACTAAGAAGCAGGTTTGCTGCTTATCTGCTGTGTGTTATGTGCTGTTACTCCATTTGCCTTCTCTTAGCAATTCGATTCTTGTTAGGAAAACAACAACAACAACAACAACAACAACAAAGTAGCCCTTTCTAGTATTAGAAATAACACCAAAAGTAAATCTAACATATACTCTGAATGGCCTCTTATAATTTTTTCTTCCTTTTTTTCCCCTAAAGCAAGCATTCAATATATTTGTGGAAAATGAATATACTACTAATTTAAGAAATTAATATAGTATACAAAGTATCAGTAACAACCAAAGGTTATGTTTATTTTAAAACTTCAATAATTACATAAAAATTAGATATTCACCAATAGCCTTCCACCTGATGTATAAAATTATAGGAGGCTAAATGTAAAGACATAAACCAGGAAAAAGAAGATTCAGAGATGACAAGGGTGTGACTCTAGCACTTATGACACATACGAACTAAAAGCATAGAACATCAAATTTCATTATTTGGTCAACTTTGCTTAACTAGTCTCTTTGGACAGCCCATTTTTTCATCATTTAAGAAAAGAAAAACGATGTCCTACTAGGGTGAACAGTAATTTAGAACAGACCATCTAACTATGAGTCTAATTTCTGACCAGGGTTCTGTGGGCACTAGGATTTGGTGGCAGAGAGGAAAGGGAAAGATCTGGAAGGTAAATATGTTTTATAACATTTGTAATTCCATGCGCTGCCTTGACATCTTTGACCTTCACAGATCCCCAAAAGCCTAGCTATGGGTTGCCCTGCTCTGACCAGATATGTCCCCCACCCAACAGGAAAGGCTCATTCCTCTACAAGCGAGACCATCTTTACTCCATGTGGCCTTCAGTCAAATGGGATTCAACTCCCTGTAAGCTAAAGAACTATTCAAACAAGCCAATCATGTGATCCTGAGGAAATGAAGAGTCACCTAATCCTCTTGCCACTACAAAGCCTGCCTCCCACAGTACCTACTTGTTCACTTTGCTCCTCAGTGCACCCCTCATGTGGCTCTGCATGGTCTGCAGTGTCCTTTTCCTATGCACTGTGAGCATATGTGACAAATAGACTGCTGCCAATGTCATCTGCTCAGTGTCAAATGTCATGCCTTCAGGCTTTTCTTATTATTTAGAACAAAGGATCCCTCCTCCACCAAAAGGGTGAATAGAAGGTGACTGGAACAGGATGAAGTACCAAATGATAGCTATTTCAGGATAGCTATAATTTGGGAGAGATAGGGACCATCAGTTATGAAATTCCAGTCCATTTTTTAAAGATTTTATTTATTTATTCATGAGAGACACACACAGAGAGAGAGGCAGAGGCAGAGGCAGAAGAGAAAGCAGGCTCCATGCAGGGAGCCCGACATAGGACTCAATTCTGGGTCTCCAGGATCACGCCCTGGGCTGAAGGCACCGCTAAACTGCTGAGCCACCGGGATGCCTCCAGTCCATTTTAATCTATTAGACACAGTGTTTATGTTCTGTGAGCTTTCTTTTCCAATGCCTACAAAAATGTTTGATATTTGAACAAAAGTGTTAGCTCCAAATACAAAAACAAAACTATGACATTGGGGGCTCCTGGGTGGTTCAATCAGTTAAACGTCTGCCATTGGCTCAAGTCATAATCCCAGAGTCCTGGGATTGAACCCAGTGTTGCACTCCCTGCTCAGCAGAGAGTCTGCTTCTCCCTCTCCCTTTGCCACTCCCCCATCTTGTTCTCACTCTCTCTCAAATAAATAATAATATCTTTTTTAAAAAACTGTGAAATTAAACTTAATGAAAGTTTAAGTATCTATAACATATCATTACTGAACTCCTTTATAGTTATATATAAATTACATTTACTATGGAGTGTGGATACATTTTAGCAGGTTTAATATGATGTGGGATGAATGGCTCTAATAATAAAAATTATTCAAAACTGGCTATGACTTAAATAAATAATACTTCCTGGAAATTAAAAACAAACAAACAACCCAAAAACCCGACAACAACCAGAGCTGATTTGAGGATAAAAAGACTAGAATAGAGTAAGAGAAGAAAGGAAATGCGGTAAGAAAAAAGGACCCAGTAAAAGACAAAACACATCAATGCAGACATATGGAGAATTGTTTTTTGGAGGGCTAAGGAAAGGCCATTTTGCTTGATGTAGAGTGTCTGGTTATATCTAATAGTAAACATTAAGAAAACATAAACATATATTCCCTCTTATCTAAAGAACTCTTCAGTTAGAAAATAGTGAGATTCTACATTGGGTCACAGTTTTGTTATATATAATATATAACCAAGTCTTCCATCCAACAGCCTATTTCAAGAAAACAAAACTAAACTAGACGAATATAACTGCATAATGGCACAGGGCTATGTTTACAGGGCAATTAATCTAGCTCTTTTCAAACCCAATTCAACTGAGAGTAAACAAATAGTACATGAACAGTACCAGAATGAACACCAGAAACCGAAACTGTCTGCATCTTTTTCTTACTGATGTAACTCAAACAGAATAAATGGTAAATTTTTTTGTGCAGGTAGAAATGTGGCATTAGTCAATAGTAGGAACCCAAGCAAATGAACATAATATGGCATAACATTTTTATTATAGGTTTATTTTCACTACATTTTTGTCTTTTGAAACTAATCATTGTTATTTCTTTTTGTTTTTTTCTTCCTCTACTTGTTTTTGTTTTCTTTTTCATGTTATAAATAATTGTGACTGTAATTTCACCAAACTGAAAAAAAGTATTATGATCTCTATTAACCCATCAATTTTTACACATAAATTGTGATCAGTGATTGTTATTGATATTCACCGAGCTGAAATATAGGGCAAAGAAATGACTTATAACTTTTATTTTGAAATTCACAAAAATCTTGTACTTCTTGCAACAGCCATAATATTTCTTATAAATCTTCAGTTTTGAAAAAATTTCAGTCCTTTATTTAAATAGTATGATTATTCTAAAGACTGAAAAATACTAAAACAGCTCTAATAAGGATTTTTCTGATTTCAATATGGTGAATATTAGAGGGAAAAATCTGTTTGCTATTATGAGAAGTTTCTTGCTTTTTTTTTTTTTTTTAACTTCCAAAGAACTTTCTCCTATTTATTTAACATAAACCTTTCCTTTTGGTGACAGAAACTGTGCTAAGGAGAAATGGTGCATTTTTTGAAAGTTAGAGCAATAGAAGATTTAAGTCACCAAAAGGTTGGCTGCAAACTTTAATTTAGTCCCATTTATTTAAATGGTTGCATTATAGCTGACAACATTTTGTGACATATACTGAGTATAACGATTCATTTATTTTTTTCTGCTCTAGTAACTGCATCATAAATTATCATTAAAATCCACCTAAAACTTGGTAAGAAATCATTCTTGGCATATTAATCTATATGCTAGTAATAGGCAAATTTCAATGTCCAGTATAAATTTTCTGCTTTCATTTTCATAATGCACATGCAGGCTCAGAACATATAGGAGATTCTAGTATGTCCGCTAATATACAAAATAGGTAACAATTTGAGTGTTTAAATATGTATAAGACCTTTAATTTCATTTTATATTTCTACAAACACAGAGTATTAAATTTTCAGTTATGTTACAATTTGAACTAATCTAAATTGTTTTTAAAAATTTATTTATTTAGGGACACCTGGGTGGCTCAGGGGTTGAGTGTCTGCCTTTGGCTCAGGTCACGATCCCCCGGGTCCTGGGATTGAGTCCCACATCAGGTTCCCGGCAAGGAGCCTGCTTCTCCCTCTGCCTATGTCTTTGGTCTCTCTCTGTGTCTCTCATCAATAAATAAATAAAATCTTTTAAATTATTTATTTATTTATTTATTTATTTATTTATTTATTTATTTATTTTAGAGACAGCACAAATGGGAGGGGCAGAGGGAGAGAGAGAGAATCTGAAGCAGACTCCACGCCAAGCAGAGCCTGACGCAGGGCTTGGGTCTTATGATCTGAGGCGAAACCAAGATTCAAAGGCACAACCCACTGGGCCACCCAAGCTAAACTAAATTTTTGACCTTGTCATCTTGAGCTTGACTTCAATGGTTAATTTATGTACTTTATAAATGAGTATGAATGGCTATGATAATGGAGTAATAATTGGTAACTAACTCTGACAACTTTAAAACATAAAGATACTGTAATTTAAAAAGTATTGTACAAGTATGGGCAAAGGCAGACAGGTAAACCAAAAGGAGACAGAGAGCAAAAGAGGGAGGGAGTGGAGAAGGGGAGGAAGGGAGGGAGAGAGAGAGAAAGACAGCCTGAAAACACATCTTGGTAATGCAAGAATTAAGAATATGAAGAAGGGTAGCATTTAAAATCATTGGGGAAAATATAGACAAATGAAAGTAACAAAAGTTAAAAAATTAAAGTAAGAAAAAAGTAAAAAAAAAAACAAATGAAAGTAAAAAAACTAAAAAATACTGAAAGGAACTACAGATGAGCCTTCAAAATCTTTTTAATTGGTAAGTAGGCATTAAAAAGTAAAAATTGTTAGAAATGACTGACAAATTTTTAAAAATCTTGTCAGGCAAAGTGTTCAAATATTTAATTTTAAAGAGCTTTAGAAAAATAAAAGTATCAATAATTGACCAAACAATTCACAGAAGAAAAAATATAGGTAAGTAATGAATGCCGGAAGGTGTTCAAACTTCCTAATAATTTAAATGAAATTAAAAACAGTAATGTGCCATATTTTTCATTATTATGTTGGCAAAAGAGAAGAAAACACAAGGGAGGGTAGAAAAGGATGAGCAGGGAGAAAGTAAGAAAGAGAAAAGATCAAGGAGGAAAAGGAAGGAAGGGACGAAGGAGGATAACAGGGAAAAAGAAAAGAATATGCAATGGAAAGAAAGAAAAGAAAGGGACATTCCTATTCCTTGTTAGCCAATGTATTTAAACATGTAATGTCACACAATGTTGAGGGCTATAGAAATTGACCCAAGATGTCTGGAACAAAATTTTTCAGTTCATACAATATATTTTGTGTATGTGTACTTATGTCAACATTCTAGGGATTAACACCAGAGAAATTAAGTATTATATCAATATTTAATGCAAGATGTTGTTACAGCATTGTGTATCAGGGAAAAGTTGCAAATAACCTAAATGACGAATTCAAGGACTTAAGTAAATTATAACTTGCACATATTAGGAGTTGCTTTGCTGTCTTTTAAAGTAATGCTATTTTTAAAAAAAGATATTATTTATTTATTCATGAGAGACAGGGAGAGAAAGAAAGAGAGAGAGAGAGAGAGAGAGGCAGAGACACAGGTAGAGGGAGAAGCAGGCTCCATGCAGGGAGCCTGATGTGGGACTCAATCCCAGGTCTCCAGGATCACACCCTGGGCCAAAGGTGGTGCTAAACCGCTGAGCCACCCAGGCTGCCCAAAGTAATGCTCTTAAGGTGCCTAACCAGCTCAGTCAGTAGAGCATTCAACTCTTGATTTCTGGTTATTGAGTTTAAGCCCCATCCTGGGTGTAGAGATTACTTAAAAATAAATACATAAATAAAACAATGCTGTTGAATAGTAATGAAAAATGTTCAAGGTATATCATAATGTCAAACTAATACTACTTAAAAAGTAATAGCATAACCCATTTGACAATATGCAATTATATACTATATGTACATGAAATTTTCACAGTAGTTATTAATGAATCAGCTGGTTGATTTTTTCTACTGTTCACCTACATGTATTTTCTATAAATTATTTAATAATTTTAGGCAGGAAAAGTTGTCCTATGAGTTTCACTGAATTGTTGGTATTTTGTGCATATACCTTTATATTTTGATTAATAAAACTTTGTTCTTAGCTATCAATATCTACTATACAAATAACCTATTTTGATTTTTTAGCTCAAGATTTCTAGAAATTGAAATGTAATATTTTATCCAGATGTCTACTGCTAAAGAGATAATTGCAAGATATATGAGTATCAGTTTCTTATTACAAATGACATTTTATAGCAACTAGTAATAACAATAACAGCCGATATTTATAGAGTACATGTATGTACCATGTACTTGACTTAGTGTTTCATGTTTATTTTCACAAGCTTATGACATGTAGCTTTATTTTATGTGTTCAATGTGATTTCCTACTAGCATTCATTTTAAAATAGAACTACTCTTCCAGGAAAAATATCAGATTCTCAAATGTTAATAAAGTTATACTTAGTAGTAGGGGACCTTTCACAGAAAATTTACACAATAAGACTAGCACTCAGTATAATACAAGCATATTCACAATACCCTCAATAATTGATTAAAGCTAAATGCTAAATAATAATAATAATAATAATAATACCAAAGAAGAAATACTAGCCAAGGAAAATACAGAATATCATATGCTAATTAACCACATACTAGTCATATACATCATATATACTATCATATTCTAATCCACTTCCCTTTTTCTCACAAGTTGTTCTCACTCTAAAATTAGTACCTCCAAAATGAATGTTCCATAATTTGTTTTTTTTTTCCTAAGATTTTGTTTATTTATTCATGTGAGACACAGGAAGAGAAGCAGACTCCTTGCAGGGAGCTTGATGGGACTCGATCCCTGGACCTGGGATCCGGGATCATGCCCTGAGCCGAAGGCAGATGAACAGCCACTGAGCCACCAACGCACCACAATATTTCACAATTTGATGAAGTTTTTCACTGTTTTTGAAACTTGAGTGCACTTCCAACCATATGTTTTTTACAAGTTGCTTCCCCTGCCACTTCAATTCAATGGCCTGTTTCCATTAATCTTTGCCTTGAAGCAAACAACTATATATTTTGTCCCAGTATCCTTGGATAGTAGTAAATTGAAGCTCACAGAGAAAATGACTGAAATGCCAAGTACTTGGTTCATAATAGATATAAATTACAGCTCTTCCTGAAATCTGAACGTGGACTGACTAGTCACTAGTCCTAATGGGTTAGCTTAACTTGTATTCAATTTCATCAAATGATCAGTATCCTCACAAATCCCCAAAAAGCCTTGTCAGATTATTTATTTATTCATTCATTTATTCATTTATTTATTTATTTTACTGTTTTCTGTCCCATTAGGATTTACTAGTCAAGAAGTTAGTAAATATTTCAACAAGGTCTTTTTGAGAAATAAATGAAAAATGTAGAAAAACTCTCCATAAATGCACTGCATCACTGAGAAATAGGCTAAGATGAAACACAGAATCCCAAACTTAAAAGAGATCATTTAAAAGAGCATTTCTCTTTCATGTAATAATTTGAAGATAAGCAGTGCAAGGGTAATTGGGAATCAAAATGGTAGTAGGAAACTGAGCCAGTTCCAACTTGTGACTTTACTGTACATGACTTTTATTTCTAAGGCCACTCAGGGCCCAGGAAATACTGCAGCTCCTGCTATTTTCACTATATTCCGGCTGGCAGGAGGGAAGAAAGGATAAAGAAGGACGTCTTCTATTCTTTTAAAGATGCCTCACAGAGTTTGTATCTTAGTTCCACTTACCATCTCATTGGCTGGAAGGTATGACCATACCAACTGCAAAGGACACTGGGACATCTAAGGAAGATTGGGAGGAGGAACATTATGAGACCATCAGCAGACTCTGTGACATGTACCTTATGTGTCTCCACACATTTTGCACTTCAATTCAGGTGGTTTACAAAGCCCTGTCTCCTGAAATCTATGTCAAGAATCTGTCACACAGATCCAATACCAAGTAGCTCTGCTTGCATGATGAAAATTCCTACAGTAGCTGGAAGACGTCATCAAAAAGATCTGACTGCCAGTTTGACCCTTCAGCTGGGCCCAGGCAGTTGGGAGTCTCCTTACCCCCTCCTCTATCCTTGGGAAGTACATTCTACTTCTTTCCCTTGCCAGAAGCTGCCCAAGGACAGAGCCTTGAGATAATAATGTGCTGTTGAAACAAACTATCCAGATTTTGTATATGACTGAATTCATTTAAGACCTCTATGCCCTTGCCCCACATGTCAAGAGGCCAGTTTGAGATTATACTCCAGAGAAGCTCCTAAGGAGGTTGCAAACCAGTAGTCCAGGATGCTGGGTTTATAGTATTCTTGGGTGGCTCTCCATACCAGAAAAGACCCTGATAAGTAGAAGCACTATGGTAATGGCATGGAACATCTATAAGTAACTTAGGTTTATTCGCTGACTTTCACTTCATCCTATATGGCAAGAATTCAACTTCACTAAAAAATTCTTCTATTCATTGCCAGTAGAGTACAGGATGTGTTTAACATGTACCTGCCATCAAGTCTTCTCAGCTATTACCTAGGTTGCCATTTCCCCCGCCCCATCTCAGCCTTTTGTTATAATTTCTCCTCTCAGAAATCACAATTTCAAGCATCTGGCAGAAACCTTCATGAAGTTTTTTGTTGTTATTGTTTTGTTTTTGATTTTTTAGTGTCTCTGTGGCAAATAGCTTTTTGTAGGCATTCAAGAGTTTTGGGGGGCAAATCTAGGAAAACGATCTGACCATGAGGTGGTAGTAACACCCCCAACTTTAACTTTGACATGTTTGCATACAGGGGAAGTCCAAAGGCTATGGCTCTGGTTGGAGAGGTTGGGGGAGAGATGAAGGGTGGCGGTGTCACTACTCAGAGGAGAGGAAAGAAAAGGAAATCCCCAGGGAGAGGAGGATCAAAGAGAGGCTTAGGCATCTCAGTGATGTCACTCAGCAGGACAGCAGGGAATCTCTGGGTCAGAGAACTCTGTAGGACAGCAGAGAGTTGAGACCTTGTAACTGCAATAGGTCTTTTCAGTAGGTGATCTGTCAAGGTGAGGTTTCAGAACATGTAAAACAAGCAGAATGTAAATGGCTAAAATTTTGCTTGCTCGGACTGTTTTTTATTTTTTAAAGATTTTATGTATTTATTCATGAGAGACAGAGGCGGAGACACAGGCAGAGGGAGAAGCAGGCTCCACGCAGGGAGCCCGACATGGGACTCCATCCTGGGTCTCCAGGATCACGCCCTGGGCTGAAGGCGGCACTAAACCGCTGAACCATCCGGACTGCCCTTGAACTATTTTTTTAAAAAGTTGTATGTGTAAAGACTTGAGTTGGGTATCAGTGTTCTCAGCCTGCAGAAAAGACAACATAAGGGCCAATAGAAAGAGATCACCTTTGGCTTATTTATACAATATATTTCAACCTCACAATGGACAATGACTCTACTACTGAGAACTGCCCTTGCCCTGGGGAGCTGCTAATGAACTGAAGTCTCTGAGTGCCTAAACAGAGAAGAATTCTTCAGAGCCCTAGGTCTGTTCATGTCAACTGATGCCTGGGTAAAAAGTGGAACTCTGAGCATCAAGGAGTTTGTGCAATCTCTTGGAGCAGCACACAGCTCAGGCTGGGACCCAAGGGCCAAGGGGCTGGTAAGCAGCTCCCAGTCCCCTAGTCTGAATAAGCCCTGGAGACTTATATGATTGGAAGGAGCACAATTATATGCATTTGTACCCTAATAAAGGGACATTGCCTCCCTGCTACTTTCTCTCCTCTCAGTGTCTGTGATGGAGCATATGTGGGGAGGACAGACAGTCTTCACAGCAGGCTACAATCCATTCTCTCTAGGAGAGAATGCCTCAGAAAGAAAGATGGCCTGATAAATGTAAAAACTTGGTATCATGTTCACTGTACCAACCAATGGCATCTGATAAGTCTAAAATGTGAGGATGAATTTCAAGAGAAGCTTATTAAATGTCAAATGGCTTGCAGGGGTTTTCATCCTCATTTCGGAAGACTGTGTAATGAATCCTAAAACTGACCATCCAGAAGTAAAAAAAAAAAAAAAGAGCAACACGGTATGATGAGAAAGAGAAAGATTTGTATGCTTGCACCCTGAAATCTATAATACAGTGAATGAAATGACATAGGAGCTTGCATATATTTCTAGATTGATAATAATGTCCTGATCAATCTTTTGAAAAATACTTCTGTCAATTTACTTTGAGATTTACAGATCATCTTTTTCCCTGAGCTTCACAGAACATTCTGATAATTCAGCCACCACCTATCCTGAGTACAGAGTTATATAAGTATTTGTAAAATGTTTTCTCCCTTTGAGGGTAATACTATTTTTACTCTGCCACAATCTATTTGCAGATTCTGAATTTAGATGCATTATTTTGGAGAGATAGGCATCTCTATAGGATTTAAATTAGACCCTTATTCTGGATATGTGAAGCCTTTTGTACAGCCATGAAGACTAACAGGGGTCAGAAAGTTTTAAGAGTAATGAGTAGAGGAAGAAAGAGTTACTCTGAAGGACACGGCACAGAAATATTTCTGATAATCCTTGAGAAAATAGTATCACACTCTCATTTTCACTTTTCTACACATTCAAGGGAAGTTCTATTGATGTCTTAACCTCCTATCTTATATCAGGCCAAAATAGAAGCCTAATGGTGAAAGGTAGGTAGAGGTGAACTGCAATAGGGACCAGAGAAGGAAAGTCTAGCTTATAGGTGATAGCACTGGTTGGCATTAAGTAACATATAGTTAGGTTTGCATAAATATGCTTTTCAGTTATCATTGCTGTGCTACCAGTATCTTCTCAAGTGCTGAAATATTTTTTCTAATTTTTGTTCTCAGATCTTTTCTGGTTCCTACATGTCCTATTCATGTAGGTAGATTACTTAGGATTGACTATTTTTAAATAAGTACAAATAGAAATACTATTCACCAGAGATAACATTTGGCCAAGTCTTTGCACCAAAAAAAAAAAAAAAAAAATGCCATGGCTGCAAATATTTAGATCCTTTACAAGCTGATTTTAACACATATTGTCTCAGTGAATGTTAGTTGAAGACATACTCTACACAGTAGCCTATGTGCTCTTTGATGTCAGGGAGTGTATTCTCTCAATCTCTCCCATGCTGACACTTAGCATAACGCCTGGCCTCTAGTTGTGTTCAATACCCATGGCCTCTAGTCATGTTTAATACACATGATTTCATATGCAACACTAGAAAAACACATGACTAATGTTAGGTTCAATACAATAGGGAATCTGCTTCTGTGTTGTTTACACAGAACAGATCCTGGCAAAATAAATATTTCCTAAGTTAATAAAAGAAGTTACATTAATTATTTGTATATTCTGAAGTTAAGATTTGAACTCTGATCACTTTAGCCTCAGAATTTTTTTTTCAATATTTGTGTAATCAAGATAGTTGCAATTTTCAAAGAAATATAATTTTCTAGAGAAAGCTAAAGTACTTGGTCACATCAATTTAAAAAAACCCAGATTACATAAAATTTCAGTATCTCCTGTTGCTAGGTGAGAAAAATATATACAAACCCTAGGTTCATGGTGAGAAAGTGGCAGGAATATACAAACCAGAAGTGTTAAATAAATGATATTCCAAACTGCCAGCTGCCATATGGAAATGACATGCAATTAGTCTAGTAAGATCAATCTAGTCTAATAGCTCAATGTATAGTGGTTTACTGTATTGAAAAAAACCTTAAGACAAATTTTCTCTGGACTTAAGTTACTCTAACACTGAATTATAAGCAGTATTTCTACTCTCTTATTAGCATACATAAACTCTGTATTGTAATTAAAGCATTTCCCAGACCCTTTGCATAGTATTGATCATCTTTATATTAGGAAGGAAGTTATCAAAGATATAAATACAAACAAATAATTTTTCCATTCAGCCTAAGAAAACTCTTTAGTGGACAAAGTATTGAAAATAATGATTAAATTCATGCCTTCTTAAATATATCTAATTTTGCTTTATTTTCCATATCCTTAATTATCAATAGCAAAGGATCAGCTGTGTTTATTTCCCACTCTATATTTAGCCACATGTTTTTAAAAAATATCATCTTTATAACTTTGTGCAAGGAAAAGCTAATCTCAGAAACATCTGTCCCTACTTGTACATATACCTAGCACTGCTCCTCATGTCACTAATGGAGCTGAAACTAAGGCATGAGTATAACTTCTGCCAATTGATCTAAAGAACGAGCTTAAAGAACATCATGTATTCATTGATTCATTTATTCAACAATTAACAACTAATGATGTTTCAGACATTGGGGGAGGTGGTGGTGTTACAATTCTGAACAATAACAGAATACAGCTCTCTGAGGACAGTTGCTCTAAGTATCATAAAAGTGAGAGAATTTGTTGCTATGAACACAGATAACAAAATTGACTCAGCAGAGACTTCCTTGAGGAAAATAAATATAGAGCTGAGAGTTGAAGTAAGCATAGAGTTGGTAGGAAGAGCATTCAGATAGAAGAAAGGGGGGGGGGGGGGAGACAATTTCTCTATTGTAGGAGAAATTTGTCATTGTCCCACAGAACTGAAGGGAAGTCCATACAGGAGGAACACAGATGGCAAGATTACTAGATGTTGTCAAAGATTCCCCTTCCTGTCATTCTGTCCACAAGCTAGATTATATTTTTTAGTTGTTCCTGGGGTTGTTTTGGTAACATGGCTGGAACTAGCCAATGGAAGATAAGTGTATATAATCTGTTATTTTCAGGTCAGGATTTTTAAAAAGATTTTTATCCCTTCAGGTTGTCTTTCCTTTTTTCCTGGTTGGATGAAGATGATGACAATGCCTTGGGACTGGTAGCTCTACAAGAGAAAAGGGGCCTGGTGTTCTAAATTAATGAATAGAAAGAAAAGGCTAGCCAATCAAAATATTCACTTTGGGGATCCCTGGGTGGCGCAGCGGTTTAGCGCCTGCCTCTGGCCCAGGGAGCGATCCTGGAGACCCGGGATTGAATCCCACGTTGGGTTCCCGGTGCATGGAGCCTGCTTCTCCCTCTGCCTATGTCTCTGCCTCTCTCTCTCTCTCTGTGACTATCATAAATAAATAAAAATTTTTAAAAAAATTCACTTTGAACTTTTATAATGAGAAATATATTTCTACTATGCTTGATACAATATACATTTTAGAGTTTGTTACTAAAGTTTAGCCTGATAAAACCAATACAGAAATGTGCAGTTTAAAGTGAGATACTATCATGAAAAAAACTTAAATATACGGCATTGAGTGGAAAACGATGATATACTTCACCAGAAAGCTAGAGACCCTTGTTATGTAGTGACAAAACATGATTGAATGTTGCCTATAATAATTGGAAAGACAGACCATGTGCCTATAGAGCCTCTAATTTTAGGAAAATTTAAATTTTAATGCTTGTTTTTGATTTCTTGTTCTTCTTTTTAAAAAGAGATGAGACCAGGCAAAGACTTTCAGGTTTGCAAATAAATAAAAGGAAATAGAAAGTGGCAAGAAATTTGAATCCTCACAAAGTTTGACTATTTCTGCTAAAATTCATATGCAAACTAATCTGAACATTCTTGATTAATAAAAAAAATTAAGTATTGAGTGTGTAACTGACATAAAATATGGTCCTGCTTTTTCCATACACCATGGGCATTAATATGACTGACCACAAGGAAATCAGATAATTCAAGTCTATCTACTAAGGCAGCATGAGCAACTTTTCCAAAAGTTTGCTATTTAGAGAAGACTGTACTTGACGATCATGATTTAACACATGCTGCAGAGGAAGACTTATTTATACATCATTCTGTGAAGCCTAATGTTTCACTTAAATCAGGTGACCACTTATATAAAATAATCTTGCCCATTTTTAATTTCAAGTTTCCATGTGCATTTTAGAAAAAGAGAAAACTGTTAATATGTTGACTCCATTAGCAAAAGAAAAAAAGCATTTTAAACAGTTACATAAGGCCAGTTTTATATAATAACTCTCCTGAAAATTTGTCCCACCTGAGGCAATGGGAAGCTAGCAGTCCAAAGGACTGGATTCTAGCACTACCAAAGACCATGTAACCTGCCATCACCAGGAAACTGAGGGTACAGTAAAGCCAGTGCCTAGGAAATGGAAACACCTCTCACAGGCTTGCCCATGGACCAGCAAGCCTCCAACCTCCTTTCTCTCATCCCATGAGCACGTGCATAAGGTTTTCCTAGACCATGGCATTATTTTAACAAAAAGGAAAGAGGAGATCACAAGAGAAGAATAAAGATGGGGGCTGAACTTTGAATATATGAAATATTTACCTGCAAAATATCAAACCTTGAAGTAGCAAATGTAATGTCTTGTTCTCCATCTGTGAGAATAGAAACTTCAGGGCAATGCCAGAAATGATAGAACTCAAGCTATATAACTGTTGCACATTCAGCATAGTGTGCTAAATTATTAACACAAGTATATCATTCACATGTCTCTGTAATAAATTAAAGGTCACCACCTGTATAAACCTGCATAACCCAAGCTTCTGCCAGGTAAATCTTTATGTTCCTTACTCGATTTTATATAACCAGTGAGTGGCAGAGCCATTCTCAAACCTGTATGTTGGCTCTAAAACTTTTATCTTCCACCATTTCACACGACTTCCCTCTTGCATGACATTTGCCTCTGTTAGGCTGCCTGTGTTCCAGAAATATCTTAGTGAAATGTGCTACCACCAACCACACTCAAGTGTGAAATTTCAAAGTGGCCCTCATACCTTTAACAGAAGCCTAGAAAATATTTTATAAATAACTCATTCTCAAAAGCATCCTTCACCCTTGCAGGTCAGACTACAAAGCTCCCAAAGTGTGTTGTTGTTGTTGTTGTTTTTTTAACATTTCACTTATTTGTTGCCAAAATCACATATAATTCTTCTTGAAATAAAAATGTAGCCACGTCATTAAAAAATTAAAATGCTATGCGGATATCAAATCAATAAAATTTAGTAACTTTTATTTCTTTTTTACAATTTTGTAGTGTTAATTACTCTTTGGTCACTGAACAATAAATATGTTGGCATAGCTGCCTCAAAGCGCATAAGACATACATATAGTAGAATTAAGAACTTCCTTAGAAATATCTCTGGAATCACAAGCACTTAATGTGTTGCCCATTGTCCATAATATATAATGAGGTTTTTAATTATGTACATTTCATGCTTTATCTTTCTTTAATTTAAGCTGATTAGTAAATTCTGAATGTAGGCTTCATAATAGAAATGGAAATATTTAATTAAAAGAGAGCTTCAAGCTTGAATTTTTACATATTTTTAAAGGAGAAAAAGGAGGACGGAGACAATAGAAAATTAGCAGAATAGGAGCAGCTCTGGGTAGCCTGGTGGAAATAGTAGAGATTTCCAGTATGACCTTGGACAAACCATTTACAATTTGCTTCAACTTTTCATATTTAAGCTAGGAGTTGTTGTTGTTCCAATTGTTTTGTTTTTGTGGATTTTAAAAAACCTTTTTAAAGATTTTATTTATTTATTCATGAGAGACAGAGAGAAAGGCAGAGACATAGGCAGACGGAGAAGCAGGCTCCCTATACAGGAGCCTGATGGGGAACTTGATCCCAGAACCCCGGGATCACGCCCTGAGCCAAAGGCAGATGCTCAACCACTGAGCCACTCAGGCATCCCTTTATGGGGTTTTTAAAATGTGTTATTTCAATAGTTTATTTTCACTTATCTTTGAATCTATCACAAATGAATCCAAAATTTTGTTTAGTGAAGAGTGAGGTTTATATTTCTGCAGGCATTATTTGGATATTGTGCATTTAAATGAGGGATTGATGGAAATTTTAAAATACAATAAAAGTAAAACTTAACCAAGTCTCAAACTGGCATATGCCTTACTAAACACTAACTTCAAGGTCAACAGGAATAGTGGAATATGATCTATCTCTCCATGATTATAACCTTGATTTTTTCCTATGCATGATAGTATTTTGAATATGAATAGCTCCTGACTTTAAAATTTAAATGATCACACTTGTGGCCAGGTTTTAAGATTAGCTTGTTTTGATCTTTTCTGCTCTTTTTAGCTTGTTCCTATGATTTATACTATTAAAATAATTCCTAAAATACTTATGAAAGGATAGATGAATAGCACTCTTTCCCATTCTACTGAAAAGAATAGCAGGAGTCCCTAATATCTTTATTTTTCCCCTTCTGTGCACAGCCTTAAAATAGCATTTCTTTTAAAATATAAGCAAATTAAATGACTAAAAAAGTGACATCATTTTACTGTTAATAATTCCATTCTTAGCCATTTTTAGTAAATTGGAAAAGAAGGTGGTATTTTTTCATCAGTTTTAAAAATAGACCAGATGCTGTTAAGAAGGAAAAAAAAAAAAAACTGATCATATACTTCAGAAAGAAAAGTATAGCCAAAAAAGTTTTTCTTTCTTTTTAAAAATATGTTGAATTCTGGAATCCAGAGATTTTATTTTATACTTTCATGGAAGTTGAATATTGGCTTCTAAAATCAGTGTTCCATAAAGTAGAAGCTGACCAATCAGTTACAAATTTGACACACATCGTCACCTTCTTATAACTGCAAACAGAATTAGAGGTGATTAGAGGAGGATGAATGTGGCATTAGAGATTTTGGGATCAAAAGCTAAGATGTTTATTTAGAAGAAAAAAATATGTCATGAAATTACAGGTGATTCTGCAACACCAAAAGTCATTTGAGTGATCAGAAGACCAACTTATTTATGCCTTAGTTTGTTCATTGAGCAAATAATCATTAAGCGCCTACCACATGCAAGCCCTATGATAAGCACATGAGTGAAAAGGACACAGACTATGAAAATTAATAACAAAGAGCACTGATCTAATCTATGTGGATCAGGAAGATTTTCTTGAGGAAGAGACATTTAAATTGGGATATAAATAATATGTAGGAATTAATGGTATATCCTGATGGGGTGGAAAAAAAGCCTTTAAGACAGTGGGAACAGCTTTGAGACATAGGTACTATAAAGAATTAGAAAAACTAAAAGAACTCCAATGTAGACAGAATGTAGATGAGGTGAGGTGGTGACAATATATGTAAAATTTACAAAAAGAAATCATGGACTCAGAAAGTAAAACTTTGAAAATGTTTGCAAACTTAATTTCCATGCTAATTCTGATTTTAGATGTCTATTCTTCACTGGTTGACATCTAAAAGGTCCTGTATATAATGCATCCTATTAAATTGAAAACATTAAAGTTTATTTTCAAACATTAAAATATCCTTCAAAATTATTTCCAACAGCTTCCCCTCCCCCAGTGAGTACATGTACACACCCCGGCATGTGTGCACACACACACATACACAATTGGCTTTTATTGTCTCTTATTTCCTGGAACTCCAAGTCATCTGAGCTTCTTCTCTTTTCCTACTGCACTAGATTTAAAGAAAATATTCATTTGATGAGAGCAAAGACATTCCAAATTCTCCAGTAACCACAAAACTCTGAAAACTACGAATAAATGAATGTACACAAGATGGAGTGGATTTCATTTTTGTCAGGCTTGTGACTTTTATCCCTGCCAAGAATTTGGTTATTGCTTCTGCATTCCTTTTAGACTGTCGACCTTGACTGTAGAAATATTATAGCTTCATAGAGAAGGAATGGAAGCAGAAATGTCTGTATACCAGACAACACACAGTCACATTTTATATAACAGCTACACAGCAAGACTATTTTACTGGTAAATTGAAAATATCAGTCAGAGCTATTTCTATTATATCCAAATATAAATTGCCTGATAAATGTGGATGTTAAGGTGATATACAAATGTGTCGATAACAGACAGTCCTTGGAAAATGCCCTTTGAAGTTATTCTGTTCTTTAAAACCATTATTATTGAAAGCAAACTGTATGTCAGTGTACTAGATGCTTCTCATGTGTGGTTATACAAATATGAAAATAACTCTAGGAAATGGGCATTAGTAGAGATAAGGAAAAATAAGGCTTCTATAATTTCAGCAACTAGCCCAAGTACTTAAGTGAAGGAACCGGTATTCAATCCTAGGACTTCCTAATTCCAAATCCCGTAGCCTCAAGGACTTTATCATGTTTCCTAGAAGATCACTATTTCTTTAGTTTTTGGGTTTTTTGTTGTTGTTGTTTTGTTTTGTTTTGTTTTTAAGATTTTTTGTTTATTCATGAGAGACAGAGAGAGAGAGAGAGAAAGAGAGAGGCAGAGACACAGGCAGAGAGAGAAGCAGGCTCCACATAGGGAGACCGATGTGGGATTTGATCCCAGGACTCCAGGATCATGCCCTGGACCAAAGACAGATGCTCAACCGCTGAGCCACCCAGGCACCCCATCTTTAGTTTTGATATGAGATTTCAAAGTGCTTTGATAATTGTATTCCAGTTATTCTACCCAAAAGCTGATCTCCCTAAAAATGGTATGTAGTATGAATATAAAATGGAGTCTAGGAGTGCCTGGTAGCTCAGTCAGTTAAATGTCTAATTCCTGATTTTAGTTCAGGTCATGATCTCAGGGTCTTCAGATCAAGCCCTGTGTTGGTTCCTCACTCAGCAGGAAGTCTGCTTGAGGATTCTCTCCTTCTATCCTCTGTGCCTCCTCCTCTCCCCTTGCTCATGTGCTCACTCTTAAAAAAAGGGGGGTTGTCAATATGATTCTCTTTCAAAGAGTCATTTCTTTTGTCCTTGGGAGAAAAAAAAGCAATGATCTCTTTTTTTTTTCTGCATCATCTATTATTTCCTCTTTATCTTCCTCCTGAATATAAGAACCATTATTACATCACTAACTCTGAACTCTCCCTTTTAATAATCTCATCCAAATACAACATTTTAAATGTCACTAAAATGAAAGTCAGTCCCAAAACTCTCTATTTTAGTCTCTGCCCTGAACTTTCATCCACTATTTTCAGTCACCTGAATACCATCCAGGTTTACCACGTTTATAACCTTCAAGTCATTTTACCCCTTCTCTCCTGCTCTTATTGATAGCGGTAACATTGCTACAATATTGATTGCTCTGCTCTCATCTTAAAATAAATTCTGTATTCAATTCAAGAAAACTTAGTATATCATCAACAAAATATAGAAGCCAGTTTTTCATAGTTTTTCATTAAAAAAATGTATATAGAGAACATAATACACACCACATACTGACCATGTACTTTTCATCACTTGTTTTTTCTCTAATGTCTAAGAGATCTAAAAGTGAAAGCAGAATAGCATTCAGAAACATAATATGTTAAATATGAAAATAGATATGAACCTGTGACATCATAAAGAAATATCTTTTCCATTTTTATCAGTAAAACTAGCACAATTGCAGTAACACTAGTGTTTACCAACAACACTAATGAGTATAGCTTGTGTGCACATTTCGTCTCTAATAGCATTCTTCACTAAAAGGGAGGCAAGATGGCCTCATTACATAAGGCAGGAAAATTCAGATTAGGTCTGGAATTTCCAGTTATTGTTACATATTAAAATGCTTTAAAGATGACAGGGACAATGCTGGAGGCAGGGAGGAAGCAGCCTTTTAAAAGGTCTAGTCCTACCCAAATTAAATAATTTGAAAATAAAAATTAAAAAGTAACTGGGGAGGGACTGGGAAGATGGCAGTAGAGTAAGGGGACCCTAGGTTTGCCCCATCTCATAAATACAATTAAATAACTATCAAATCATCCTAAACACCCCAAAAGTCAATCTGAAGAAGAAACTCCACAAGAAGAGAAAAGTCCACATCAAAGAAGGAGGGAAGAGCAGACATGCAGTTTGAGAGAGAAACAGATCATTGTGAGCCACAGTCATGGAAGGGAGCCACAGTCATGGAAAAAAACAAGAGATAGACTAGAGAACAGAGAAGTCCACAAGGGAAGACAAATACCCATAGTAGTTGGCTTGGAAATTGAGAGCACCTAAATTTTGTGAGTTCTTGCAATAGTGGGGCTCAAAGCCTGGCGTTTTAAAGATTAGCATGCTCAGCTCTGGGAGAGTTTGGAGGACATTGGGGCTGCCCTTGGAAAAAAGACCTGGCAAACAGCCCATGGACATACAGCAGGGAAAAAATGATCTGAAATGAATCTGGGGGCACATGATGGGGAGATTAGCTACTTATCTCAGAGCATGTCCCAGGAAAGCAGTGTTCATGGAGAGACCCTTCAGGGAACAAACAAATTGGCAGGTGACATTTCCTCCCTCACCCCTCATAAACACAGAGCCACCTGTGGAAACCAGCACAGCATGGACACTTGCTAACTAACTTGCTCACACCAAGACCCCTGCCCCAAGTTCCAGAAGAGCTGCCCTTCCAAGTTATGCTTTTCTCATTTCCAGGACAATGGGCCCCTTCTTCCAGAAGACTGACCCAGACTCCTGCCAACACCACATCTCCCAACTTGGGAGTTTTCCAAGGCCTCAGTTCCAGTGGCAGCAGTGACAGGTCTCATTTCACAAGCAGACCAGAGCACACCTAATTAAAACTCACCAAATTCAGGCCAGGGACCAAACACTGCACACAACAAACAAAGAGAAAGAGAGTGTCTGCAGGCGACTGGCCTGAAGGATAGAGAAGCCAGGACACAACAGCAGAGTGCATGCAAGGAAACACTAAAGACTCTCCTGGAAGCAGCAGGCCCTGGGAAGAGAGGACACTACACTGCAGGGCAATAAAAGACTTCTTCATCATAAAGCCATTACCCTCAAGAATCGGAGATGCAGCTGACTTTCCCAACACACAGAAATAGACACAGAGACTTAGATAAAATGAAAAGACAGAGGAATTTACCTCAAATGGAAGAATAGGACATGAGCACAGCTGGAAATCTAAGCAAAACAGATATAAGTGACATGTTTGATGAATTTAAAGCAGTGGTCATCAGGATACTCACTGGACTTCAGAAAAGAGTATAGGACCAATAAGACCATTAATACAGAGAAAAGGTATAACATAGCAAAGAAAAAAGATTCCATAAATGAAATGAAGAACATGATTGATGGAATGAATTGCAGGTTGGAAGAAGCAAAGGAACAAATAAATGAAATGGAAAGTAATCAAGCTTAACAAAAGAGAGAAAAAATAATTATACAAAGTGGGAATAGACTTAGGGAACTCAGTGACTTTATCAAATGTAATATTAATTGCATTACGAAGTCCCAAAAGAAGAAGATATAGAAAAGGGGACAAAAAACATTATTTGAAGAAATAACAGTTGAGAACTTCCCTAACCTGAGCTAACAAACAGATATCCATCTCCAGGAAGCACAGAGAAGCCCCAGCAAAATCAACAAAAGCATATGATACCAAGGCATATTGTAATTAGAATGGGAAAACATAATGATAAAAAATATTAAGAGCAGGAGGACAAAAAGAGATAGTTACATGGAAAGAACCCCCACCCCCACCCCCCATACACACACATTAAGCTAGTAGCAGAGTTTTCAGCAGAAACTTTCCAAGCCAGAAGAAAGTGGCATACAACATTCAAAGTGCTGAATGGGAAAAATCCACATCCAAGAATATTCTATACAGCAAGGCTATTATTCAGAAGAGAAAGAGAAATAAAGAGTTCCCCATACCAATTAAAGGAGTTCATGACCACTACACCAACTCTGCAAAAAATATTAAAGGGGACTCGTTGAGGGAAAAACCAAAAGTGATGTTATGAATATGTCTAAAACATCAGTCAAGAAATTCAAAAAATAAGAGGATATAAAATATATCATATATCTAAAACGTGGGAAGGAGAGGAGTAAAGAATGAGTTCAAACAAATTATCATCAACTTCATACAGACAGCTATAGGCAGAAAATATTATTATTATTATTATTTTTTAAAGATTTTATTTATTTATTCATGATAGACACAGAGAGAGAAAGAGGCAGAGACACAAGCAGAGGGAGAAGCAGGCTCCATGCACGGGGAGCCCGACGTGGGATTCAATCCCAGGTCTTCAGGATCGTGCCCTGGGTCAAAGGCAGGCGCTAAACCGCTGCGCCACCCAGGGATCCCTAGGCAGAAAATATTATATACAAACTGTAGAGTGGTAACCATATATCAAAAATCACTAATAAATATGTAAATAATAGAGAGAAAGTAATCCAAATATATCACTAAAGAAAATCAGTAAACCAAGAAAGAAAAAAGAAAGAAACAAAGAGAGAAAGAAAATAAAGGATCAGAGAAAATCTCCAGAAAAAAACAACAAAACAAGTAATAAAATGGCAATACATACATATTTATCAATTATAATTTGTATGTAAATAGATGGAACACTACAATTAAAAAACAAAGGGTGCGGGATCCCTGGGTGGTGCAGCGGTTTGGCGCCTGCCTTTGGCCTAGGGCGCGATCCTGGAGACCCGGGATCGAATCCCACATCGGGCTCCCGGTGCATGGAGCCTGCTTCTCCCTCTGCCTATGTCTCTGCCTCTCTTTCTCTCTGTGACTATCATAAAAAAAAAAAAAAAAAAAAAAAAAAAAAAAAAAACAAAGGGTGAACATTGCTGCTATAAACATTGGGGCACAGGTGTCCGGCTTTTCACTGCATCTGTATCTTTGGGGTAAATCCCCAGCAGTGCAATTGCTGGGTCGTAGGGCAGGTCTATTTTTAACTCTTTGAGGAACCTCCACACAGTTTTCCAGAGTGGCTGCACCAGTTCACATTCCCACCAACAGTACAAGAGGGTTCCCCTTTCTCCACATCCTCTCCAACATTTGTTGTTTCCTGCCTTGTTAATTTTCCCCATTCTCACTGGTGTGAGGTGGTATCCGATTGTGGTTTTGATTTGTGTTTCCCTGATGGCAAGTGATGCGGAGCATTTTCTCATGTGCTTGTTGGTAATGTCTATGTCTTCCTCTGTGATATTTCTATTCATGTCTTTTGCCCATTTCATGATTGATTGGATTGTTTGTTTCTTTTCTGTTGAGTTTAATAAGTTCTTTATAGATCTTGGATATTAGCCCTTTATCTGATACGTCATTTGCAAGTATCTTCTCCCATTCTGTAGGTTGTCTTTTAGTTTTGTTGACTGTTTCTTTTGCTGTACAAAAGCTCAAAAGCTTCTTATCTTGATGAAGTCCCAATAGTTCATTTTTGCTTTTGTTTCTCTTGCCTTCATGGATGTATCTAAATTAAAAAAAAAAAAAAAGAGTGACTGAATGGATTTTAAAAAAGAAACAGGAGCACACAGGTGACTCGGGTGTTTAAACATCTAGCTTTAAAAAAAAAAAAAAAAATAAAAATAAACATCTAGCTTTGGCTCAGGTCAGGATCTCAGGGTCCTGGGATTGAGCCCCACATTGGGCTCTGCTCAAAGAGAGCCTGCTTCTCTCTCTCCTCTCCCTCTGCCTGCCACTCTGCCTTTTTGTGCTCTCTCTCTTTCAAATAAATAAATAAATAAATAAATAAATAAATAAATAAATAAATAAATTTAAAAAAAGATCCAAATATATGCTGTTTACAAGAGACTCATTTTAAGATCTAAAGATACCTGCAGATTGTAAGTGAAGGGATGAAGAAACATCTATCATATAAATGGATGTCAACAGAAAACCAAAGTAACAATACTTGTATCAGACAAAATGGATTTTACAACTAAGACTGTAACAAGAGCCAAAGAAGTATAGTATGTAATAAAATATACAATTCACAAGACAATAACAATTATAAATACTTATGCACCCCACATGGGAACACCCAAATATATAGAACGGTTAACAACAACATAAAGGAGGGGGCACCTGGGTGGCTCAATGGTTGAGTATTGCCTCTGGCTCAGGGTGTGATCCTGGGGTCTTGGGATCAAGTCCTGCATTAGGTTCCTCGCAGGGAGTGTGCTTCTCCCTCTGCCTATGTGTCTGCCTCTTTCTCTCTCTCTGTCTTTCATGAATGAATAAATAAAATCTTTAAAAAATAACAATATAAAAGAAATAAATGATAGTAACACAATAATACTAGGGGACATTAACATCCCCATTTACATCAATGGGAAGATCATCTAAATAGAAAATCAACAAGGAAACAATGGCTTTGAATGACACACTGGACCACATAGACTTAACAGATATATTCAAAACATTCCATCCTGAAACAGCAGAATATACATTCTTTTCAGGTGCACATGGAACATTCTTCAAAATGGATCACAGACTAGGCCACAAAACAAGCTCCAATGAATTTTAAAAGACTGAAGTCATACCACTCATCTTTTCTATCTACAATGCTAGAAGTTGACCACCAGAAAAGATCTGGAAAGAGCACAAATATGTGGAGGTTAGATAACATGCTACTAAACAATGAATGGGTCAGCCAAGAAATAAAAGAAGAAATCCAAAAGTACATGGAAATAAATGAAAATGAAAACACAAAAGTCCAAAATCTTTATGATGCAGCAAAAACAGTTTTAATAGGGCAATTAATAACAACACAGGCCTACCTCAAGAAGCAAGAAAAATCTCAAATAACCTTAAGCTAAAAGAGCCAGAAAAAGAACAGTAAACAAAACCCAAAATCAGCAGAAGGAAGGAAGTAATAAAGATTAGAGCAGAAATAAATGACAGAGAAACTAAAAAACAAAACAAGACCACAATAGAACAGATCAACAAAACCAGAAGCTTATTCTTTGGGGGGAAAAAAATCAGTAAAATTAATCAACCTCTAGCCAGCCTTATTAAGGAAAAAAGGAGAAAGGATTCAAATAAATAAAATCACAAATGAGAGAAGTTAAATAACAACCAACACAGCAGAAATAAAAACAATTATAAAAGAATATTATGGAAAACTAAATGTTAACAATTTGGATACCTAGAAGAAATGGATAAATTCCTTGAAACATATAAATTACCAAAACTATACAACACTTATGAAAAGAATTGAAGACAACACAAAGAAACTGACAGTCCATGTTCATGGATTGGAAGAACAAATATTCTTAAAAAGTCTATACTACTCAAATCAATATACACATCCAATGCAATCTCTATCAAAATATCAAAACATTTTTCACAGACCTGGAACAAAAAATCCTGTAATTTGTATGGAACCACAAAAGACCCTAAATAGCCAAAGCAATCTTGAAAAAGAAAAGCAAAGCTGGAGGCACCACAGTTCTAGACTTCAAGTTATATTACAAGGTTGTAGGAAGCAAAACAGTGTGTGATACTGACATAAAAACAGACATATAGATCAATGGAACAGCATAGAAACTCAGAAATTAACCCAGAGTTATATGGCCAATTGAACATCGACAAAGGAGGAATGAATATCCAACGGGAAGAGGACAGTCTCTTTAATAAATGGTATTGATGCAAAAGAAGAAACTGGACTCCTTTCTTACACTATGCAAAAATAAATTCAAAATGGACTAAAGACCTAAATGTGAGACCTGAAACCATAAAAATCCTAGAAGACAACGTAGGTGGTAACCTCTTTGACATCAGCTGGAGCAGGTTTTTTTCTAGATATGTCCTCTAAGGCAAAGGAAACAAAAGCAAAAAATAAACTATTGGGACAACATCAAAATAAAAACCTTCTTCACAGAGAAGGAAACAATAAACAAAACCAAAAGATAACTCATAGAATGGAAGAAGATATTTGCAAATGACATATCTGATAAAGGTTAGTATCCAAAATATATAAATAACTTATAAAAGTTAACACCCAAAACACAAATAATCCAATTAAAAAATGGGCAGAAGACAAGAACAGACATTTCTCTAAAGAAGACCTACAGATAGCCAATAAACACATGAAAAGATGTTTGTCATCGCTTACTTTCCAGGAAATGCAAATCAAAACTACAATGTGATATCACCTCATACCTATCAGAATTGCTAAAATCAACAACACAAAAAACAACAGATGTTGGTGAGGATATGGAGAAAAAGGAACGCGTGTGTGGTGTTGGTCAGAATGGAAATTAGTACAGCCCCTGTGGAAAACAATATTGAGATTCCTCATTATATACATATGTATAATGGGATATTACTCAGCCATAGAAAGAATGAAATCTTGTCGTTTGTAAGAATGTAGATGAACATAGAGGGTATAATATTAAGTGAAATAAATTAGTAAGCAAAAGTCAAATGCCATATGATTTCACTCACATGAAATTTAAAAAATGAAATAAATGAACAAAGAAAAAAATAGAAACAAAAACAACAGCAAAAACCAGACTTTTAAATTTAGAGATCATTGGGCAGCCCAATTTGCTCAGCGGTTTAGCGTTGCCTTCAGCCCAGGGCCTGATCAGACCCAGGATCGAGTCCCATGTCGGGCTCCCTGCATGGAGCCTGCTTCTCCCTCTGCCTGTGTCTCTGCCTCTCTCTCTCTCTCTCATGAGTAAATAAATAAAATCTTAAAAAAAAAAAAAAAGAGTACATTTATCATGATGAACACTGAGTAATGTATAGAGTTGTTGAATCGGTGTATTGTACACCTGAAATTAATGTAACACTGTATGTTAATTATACTGGAATTAAAAAATAAAAAGTAGGGATGCCTGGGTGGCTCAGCGGTTGAGCATCTGCCTTCAGTGATTCTGTTCCAGGGATCGAGTCCCGCATTGGGGTCCCTGAGGGGATCCTGCTTCTCCCTCTGTCTATGTCTTTGCCTCTTTCTATGTCTCTCATGAATAATAAATAAAATATTTAAAAAAAATAAAATTCATATTTTGAACATTGTTAAAAGTATTTGAATCTCTAAAAGGGTCATAAATTCATAATGTTATCAAAATAAATAAAGTATTCAAAATAGTAATTGAATGTAAAAATAATAATTGTAATAGAATATACTTAGGCTGTCATTAATTTTTATAAGTGGACATATATTCACTAATAAATGAATATTAAAACTATTTTAAAGGCACTTGGCATATAAATACATATGTTGATATAAGTATGTAGATATATGATTTATAATATTTACCTCTATAGCTGGGGAAGATTAGCAAAAATTATTCTGTGTAAGCAAGTGTGACTAAAGACACTGAAAAAACTGAGAAAGAATGGTTAATATCAATCACACACAATGTTTCAATGACATTGTATTTGTTTGGTAGAGCTGAAGCAACATAGACTTGGTCTTTAACAGAAATACTGTTAAATACTTTAACAGAAATATACTGTCTCGCAGTTCTGGAGGCTAGATGTCAGAAAACAAGACAGTCTTAGGTTGGGTTCCTTGGGTTCCTTCTGAGGGCTGTGAGGGGGATTCTGTTCCATGCCTCTCCCCAGCTTTCTGGGGTTTGCTGGCAATCTTTGGCAATTCTTGGTTTATAAAATCATCATCCCAATCCCTGTATTTATCTTTACATAGCAATCTTTCTATGTGTATTTCTCTGTCTAAATTTCCCTTTTGGATAAGAACATTAGTCATATTGGATTAGAGTCCACCATAATGACTTCCTCTTAATTACATATGCAGCAATCTTGTTTCCAAATAAGGTCACATTCTGACCTATAATGACTTCCTCTTTAACTAATTACATCTGTAGCAATCTTATTTCCAAATAAGGTCACATTTTGAGATACTGGAGGTTAATATTTTGACATATGAATTTGGAGAGGAACATAATTCAACCCAGACACTTAGCACCCTAACACATTCAAAAGGAGCAAAATGTGAATAAGCTGAATGCTGAATATAATTAAATGTTGATATAGCGAATTAATGAAGTAGCCTACAACAATTAAAACTGAAAAGATGATGACCTCACAAAATGAAATCATTTATTTATAAAAATATTTCTTTTTTTATTACTGTGAAAGTTGCACGTATGTGATAAATGATCAAAAGGAAATATTAAGAAAAACATAGAGGATTAAGGCAAAGAGTTAGGGATAAGTTGTTAAATTCCTTTCATAATATTTATTTAATAGTAATGTGACTTTGAAAAAGGGAATAATTGTGGTAAACCAGGGAACATGTTTTTTCCTGAGAGAAACCTCAATAAGCTACTCCTGATGATACCTAAATCAAAAGCAGTCATTGAGGAGCAAGGGGAATAGACTTCTAATAGCAGGAACACAAATTGAATTCATTCAATATTTGAGAAGAATGTGTTAGTCTCTTGAAAACTATCTACATACATAAAAACTCTGTACAAAAAGCAGTAGCCACTGTGTACAGGGGAGCAACTCTACTTGCCCCAGAGCAGTAAGGGTTAAATGTATCCCCTTTAATACATTTGTCTATAAATAACAGAATATACAAGTGCAGTGGCTTATAAAAATAGAGGTTAATTTTTCTCCTCCTTTGCTTTTCCCAAAGAAATAAGTCTATTATAGAAACTCTGACATTAGGTCACCAATAATATTAATGCTGACAGCTCTGATTCACTTGGCCTTTCCTTCTCTTATACTTCTTTTGTACAAGGTAGCTACGATGAGTGGTCGCAAGTGGTCACTGCGATTGAGTGACCAATCTCAAGAAAGAATGAAAGAGGGAGTGTTCGGATGACATACAATACTTATTTCAGGCAGTAAAAACTTTCCTAGTAGCCCCAGCATACTTCCACTTACATCTCAACAATGAGAATATATCACATAGCTACCCTACGCTACAAGGGAGGATAAAAGACAGTGTCTTTCTTTCCTAACTCTCATAGTGTAGATTGGCAAAGCAAACTCTGTAAGAAATGACTATTGGATTAGGCAGCCAAACTAATCTGCCATAATAAAGAAATCAGTTCGTTAATTTTTAAAATGTGACACAGATTATAAGATTACTAACATTGGCATAAGTACAGTTATTATATCCCAGGTCAAAGAGCTCCAAAATACCAACAGCTCAATAGCAGGAAGTTCTAGTTGACTTTTTTTTTCAGAGTTCCCTTTCCTTAATGTAGTTCCATGAATACCCATTTGTCATTTACTAGACCAAATACTCTTTAAAATTAAACAAGAGCATGTTAGGTAAATTTACATTCCCTTTAGGAAACTGTAAAAGGTAGGATGAGATAGGGTGAGATTTAACATACAATCACATATGAACTTGACATTTGAAATTAAAATACTATTAGCCTTAACCTTTTGAATTGTTTGAAGTATATTTTTATAATTGACTATTTTTTTTATTTTTTGATGATTACTCCATTTTTCTAATAGTAGAAAATACCATCTAGACACTCTGAAGTAAATTCAATCTAATCTAGAATACTTTTACAAGTAATTATTTTTATGTAATCTAGTCTAATAAAAAATACTCTATAGGCTTTAGTCCATGGGCTTCTCCACCACACTCCATTTATCTTTAATGCAGTGTCTCAGTGGGTTAGAAAGCACCCAACAACAGTGGAAGAAGAGCATGAGACTGCTTAGCAGTCAGTGTGCATATTGATGATTGTCAGGATGCAGACTCTCTATCTCATAGGGGCTAATCCATTACTGAAGCAGCAGCTTCTGTTCCATTTATTTAAATGTTTCTCCGAATATGTGAGAAAATACCCATTTTGTTGATTTGTGTACCTAGTAATCTTTAAGCACACATCTGAGAATTCTCCTGAGTTTTAACTGTCTTTTGAGGGTCTGATGATAATTGAATTGTGAACATAAAACTTCCACAATATGTGGAAAACTTAGAGATAGAAGAAAACTTAAAGATTGTTTACTTTGGATTATTTCACTTCATAAATTTATTCACATTTCAGCTATCAAGTCAATTTAGAAATTCAATAAAATCTCTAAGCGCTTAACATGTGCATGCTAAAATGATTAACAAGTTATTAGAAGATTGTAGTACTACAATGGATCCATTCATAAGATATGATAATAGCACACAAGATGTTCTTTGCTATTTTCAAATGTCGCTCTCTTATAAACTGAATATACAAGCAAAGGGATGTGTAGGAAAAATAACTGATTTCAATATCTTGGTATATGAATGGCAGAAAATAGCTCCATCTATCCAAACGTGGATATTGAGAGGACCCTAATATGTATGGAATAACTTATTGAGTTCTCTGATTTAAAATCAGCAGATTCTAGGGGTGCCTGGGTGGCTCAATGGTTGAACGTCTGCCTTCTGCTCAGGTAGTGATTCCAGAATCCTGAGATAGAGTCCCACATCCAGCTTCTCGCGGGGAGCCTGCTTCTCCCACTGCCTGTGTCTCTGCCTCACTCTCAGTTAAATAAATAAATAAATAAATAAATAAATAAATAAATAAATAAATAAATATAAATAAATAAATAAATAGCTTTAAAAATTAGCAGAGTCTAGAAGAAGGCTCACCTTAAAGTTATCTTTAATCTTGAGAATAGGCCCTATGAACCTCACCTATTAAACCCAATATCATAGTGGGGAAACAAAAAAGCATTCCCTTCAATCTTAACTGATCTGTAAGAAGGACTATAATTTTGACACTCATTGAATTAATTAATTCAGTATATGAAGGAAGATCCAAATGATTCCCACGGTGCCAAGATATCCAGGGATCCCAGAAACTAGTGGAAAGTTTTCAGTGCCCATTTGTAATTTTAAAAATTCTGCAGCTTCAAAGATATTAAGAAACAATTCCTGAAGAAAAATGTGTTTGCATTGAAAGCAAAGTTTTTATTTTTAGGCTTATCCTTTCCATTTCTCCTAATAAAATCCCATCTGTTCCCATCTCCCTTAGTAATGTCTCAGGGAATATAATTTCTTACGGTGAAGGAAGAAGAATGGAGAAAGTAGGAGTAATTTGGACACTACTGAAGGGCCCTACATCTCATATATAAATTTTCGCAAAACTGCTCATTGAACTAGACTTAAGATACTGCATTGCCATTTTGTTTTATGTCAGAATATATCCACTGGTCAATATATTGTCCTAAACTTCTCTGATCCAGTCTTTTGTGTTCTCTACATGTCACCTGGAACCCAATGGGCTGTATTAAAGGAGTTATAGGGGAGTTCTGGTAGCCATATCGCAAAGAGTTACTTGGTTGATTTAATATAAAAGTAAATCAAACTTCTTTCTCAAGGATTCTAAAATTATATTCAGAATCTGATATAATAAGCACTTATTGAGCATCAACCATCTGTCTGACACTAAACTGGGAAATGCAGAAAACGAATAGATATATATTGAACATGACTCTTTAGAAGGCTGATTTCAAATTATACTGTGCATCACATTTACCCAGAGCTCATATTTGTAAGGTAGATTCTGCCTTCTGTTGAGATTTTACATGCAGATCTAAGACTGCAATCAAGAGTCAAACACCTTGGGGCAACCTGGGTGGCTCAGCGGTTTAGTGCTGCCTTTGGCCCAGGGCCTGATCCTGGAGACCCTGGATCGAGTCCCTCGTCGGGCTCCCTGCTTGGAGCCTGCTTCTTCCTCTGCCTGTGTCTCTGCCTCTCTCTCTCCCTGTGTCTCTCATGAATAAATAAAATATTAAAAAATAAAAAGAGTCAAACACATAACCCTGGCGAATTTGATGCTAATACACTATAAGCCATGCTTTGAAAATCACTGGCCTACAAGGGAGAAATAATATGCATGCAAATAATGAAAATACAAGGTAAGCTAGAATGTAAAACTATGAAAGGAAAGTAATCTGATTAGTGGAGAGGAATCAGGCTGTGGAGTCAGGAGACCTATATTTAAATCCTGACTGTCTCTTATTGGCTGTAAGAACTTGAGGCTGATACTTAACTTCTTCAAATTTTAATTAACTCATCTAGAGAGTAGAGAGTGATAGTTTCTTTTTAGGATTAGTGTGGAAATGTTGTGGAGAAATGTACATCAATGACTTAACAGATACAGAAGTCTTATTCTTTCTTTAAAAGTTCTCTTCCTTTCTCTTTCCCATACAAATAGAATAAGTAAAGTGCTAGAGGTCAGAGACTGTGGATATCACATTTTTTAAGGTTTCATCTATGCCTAGAGGCCAATCCTAAAGATACAGAGAATCCAAAAACCATGTATTTACAGTGGAAGCTGACCAATCTGGAGTAATTGTTAATGCATTTGACTTGGTAAAATTTTTTAATAATCTAAAACAAAAAAAAAATCTAAAACCAGAAATTTGACAGGTAAAAAAGAGAAAGATATAACCTATAAGGATATATAGAAACACAAAATCACATCCTTATAATAATCCAGCAAATTATAATCTTCTAGAAATTGTCATAAGTAGGAGGTTAGATGATAAGCAGCAGGGAATACAATATATACCAGGGGCAACATCAAATTTCAGAAAGCAAAATGGCACCCCTGGAAATGCAGATATGTGCAAGTAAAACTAGATCGATGTTTTGTAACTCAAATCAATATGTAATTTGGTAAACCATCTAAATATTTTATCCCCTGAAATGAGAAAGAAGGAGTAAGGAGCATAGCTGAATTCCACAGCTTTCTTTTCTGAGGTGAATTTTGCACATGGAAAGTTAAGAAGGGTAAGTCCAAGCAGCTTGTCAGGTGGGATGCAATGGATTTAATTATCTACATTAAAGGCTTTAAGAGCATTTAAATTTCTTTCAACTAACTCAATACCACAAATTTTATAAAATCTAGCATTAAATCCAATGCAAAAGTGTGAAAGCAAGAGACCCAATTCAGCTTTAGAGTAACGGAACAGATATACTAGGAAAAGCCTACCACAACTAGACACCTTCTTATGAACACGGAGAAAGTAACGATAATCATTAAAAAGTTTGAAACAGTGTCTCCTGAGGCAGGAATATTGGTCCTTCACACAGACCAAGATCCTAGGAAAAGCGAAGACTGATTATGAATGGGATTTCTGTAACCACTGATAGACTTCAATGAAAATGGGAAACATAGCTAATGTATTTTTTAATATTTGAATTGAGTACAGAAACATCTACACGCGATTATATTGTTAGATTTCTGCTATTTGTATTATGAATGTGAGGGTGATATCAGCAAGTTATTAGTTTTGTGAGCATTTCCTTTGGGCTTACTAACTACATTTCAAGCAACCAATAGTTGCTGCTGACACATGGATGCAACAGAATGTACTTGAAGCAGAAAAGTCATGAAGACATTACCAAAGAAACCAACACCCATTCTAAACTACGATGTTTTAAACTTCTTTTGAATGTTTCTGACGTGGTAGAGCCGCTCTTGAACGTGACTTGATTCAAGACATGGAAAGCCGCTCGTGAATCTCAAAATGCTAGCAGTTGGCACTAATTGCAGCTTTGGGGTCTGATTCAGATAAAAACCTCTGCAGCTATCCTTCCTATAGTTCTAAATACTTGGTGGATATGTGGCTCTGTAACTCATATAGAGACTTATGTTCTAAGGCCCGATATAATGAGCTGCTTTGAGCTAGCCAATAAAAAACTGACATTTGCTGAAATTCATCCTATGCTTTAAATGAATCCCCATCACCCAGAGCCATCCAGCAATTGTGAGATTCAATAGCAAGAATGTTTTTGTTAAATATGTTCACCTTGTGGCAATGTAGCTGGTTATGTTATAAATACTCTACCGTGAAGCTCTACACAAATTATCATCTTGAACTTCTAGGCCAGGTCATGCTGAATATGCCCTTTATGCTGGATAATTGTATGAACATGTTACTGAGATAAAGGAGACTGCCAGCCTGACACTGTGTTAGAAGATTAATCTTACTTTGGACCAGTTTTTCTTTGTTAAGAATGAGACACGATGTTGGCAATGATGTCATGATGGAAGACTAAAAATTTTTGGACCTTGGATGATCTCAAGTCTGCCCCAAAACTGGCAAAAATGAATATACTGTACAAGGTTAAACAACACTTAAGTCTTGATTACTAGGGAAGAATGGCTTTTAGTAGTGTTTGTCTCGGTCAGGGCTTTATGCTTAATATAGTGAAGATGGGTTTATGACCACAATATATAAGGTCTTCAGAAGAAAAATAATTGTTTGTGCACAATTTGTCTCAGCAGTTAAGTACTATTTGCTTTTAAAAATCAGAGCTTTTAAAATGGGAACAACTTGACAAGTACTCATCATGAAATTTTTAGACCATTAAGACAAAATATAATGAAAAACAAGAACACATTAACTTCTTTTCATACACATAATTAAAGGAGAAGATAAACTCTTAAAGATCATCCTCCTAGTACAGCATGGTTTTCTTATTTAGGATTCAGTTACTGAAGCAATTATTGCTGTTGTTTAGAAAAATGTTGAGAACAAAACTATTGGAGATAAAATGATAGAGACCTTAGCTAAAGAATACTTGTTATCTTAAACATTATTTGAAAATGGGAAATGGGACACCTGGGTGGCTCAGTGCTTGAGCATCTGCCTTTGGCTCAAGACATGATCCCCCAGTCCTGAGATCCAGGATCCCACAGGGAGCCTGCTTCTCCTCCCCCTACCTATGTCTCTGCCTCTCTCATTGTGTCTCTCATAAATAAATAAAATATTTTTTTAAAAAAGAAAGAAAGTGGGAATTAACCAAGATAGAGCAGGGGGGGAAAAAAAAACTACTTCCACCTACAGTTTTTATTTTTTGGTTATAGAGTATAATCTGTGAAGAATTTAGTACAGGACATTCAGAAGTCTTTCATTAACATTAATCCATTTAAATCACATATAGTAATGTTTAAAAAGATATATCATATTATCTAAACTCTGAAATCTAAGACAGAAGGTGAATTTCTCGACCCCACTACGCTACCCTATCAATTGGTTTATGCACTGCACTTGCATTATGTCTTATTGTCTCTGAATGTCATAAATCAAATACCAACATTTAACCTTGAAGATAAATGCTATGCATTTTTCAGATCCTTGATTGGCCTGACACCTTTACATTAAAAAAAAAGATTTGCAGGAAATATAAGAATGAATGCTACATTACAGAAGATTTTTTTCTTCTTTGTACTTACATTTAAAAATGCTCTCCAATGAACATGTATTATTTTTATAATCTATTAAAAAAAGTGTCATGCCTGTTGCCTGGAATATCATAAGTATCCAATAATCAGTTGCATTTGTGAGGGTTAAGTTAGATTATCTGATAACATTGTCTAGTAATCTGGAGAGAAAAGCAATCCATGACCTATTTCTAATATACCCCTTTAACATGTTTGCCTAAGACTGATTTCTATTTAGAATACTTTATATTTGCTCATCCATCCTGACCCATCATTCAGGTTAGAAGTCATAAGACATTGGGTTACAGAAGTTCTGTGTTTTGTATATCCTACAGAATACTTCTCGAGCTGTGCACTACAGAACACTAATCTTGTAACATCCTCTGAGACAAAAGTCTACACTGAAAATTTGTTGGAATTTATTTCTAACCTTTTGAAGAATCTTCACTTTATTTTGAAGAATTCTAACTTGATTTGTCTATGAAAGACTGTGAAATCTTTAACGCTTTTGGACCATATATCTCCCCCAAATATATTTATCTATAGGATTTTTCATGCATGATAAAAAAAAAAAACTAATAACATACTATAGATACACCTTGCAAATACAACTCTAGAGAATGATCACAAAGGGGAAATAAATCATCTTGGATGTTTTGTGAAAGACAATAACAATCTTTTTATTTTGTCTATGTACAAACTAACTAAAAGACTGCGCAATATCTATTTCTTCAAAGTATTAAATAATTAAACTACATTTAATATTCTATCAAATTTTGTGTGAAGTAAGCAAGTGATTGCATCAGTCTCCTAGGAATTCTTCTCAGCCTTGTTTATCAAAGCAGCTGGTCAGCATTATGGGTTGTGAGAAGTTGGTGGTATGACCATTATAAATGTAAAAATTAGCTGTGCTTCTGAATTACTGAATAGAGCTCACTGTTGAGCACAATTGTGGTTAAAAGGCAAAAATAACTAAAGAGTATAGGCCAGATAATTTCATACCTAGTCACTATAACTAAAAGTTTACAATCATTACTGGTAATCATTGCATTAAGAGATCAAATTGGTTATTGAAGTAAACATTTTCATTCTGTTCTTCTAAATACTCCTGTGTTAAGACTAGTATGTGCCAGACTTAGCAGAGGATTTGCGTTGATCAATACTACTGGAGCAAGGGGAAGATTGGTCCGGTGATTAATTTCATGTTGTACTCATGGGAACAAAACAGCTGAGTATATTTGTCTCTATAATCCCTTTTCCCAGATGTAATTACAAATGGAATTGATCAACTCATGTGTTTCTACTGAGGCAGAAGTGGGCATATGAGAATTGCTAGGGTGTGTAATAACTTAGTACAGATCATCGGTCCTCAGGGCCACAGGGAATTGGATATTAGAATCTTATTTTAAAGGAAAACACTTTTTCTTCTTCAAGCTCCTTCCTTCTTGTCAAGGTTAAATAACTTTCTCTTCTGGCATCTTTGTAGAGCCTTGTGAAAGAAAGCTAAGAACTGGATATGTGCCAGCAGCTTGCCAGAGTTGGAAGAATAAGTTGGGAGACAGATAGATTTCTCCAAAGTTGCTACAAACTCACCTTTTTGGAGCCTCAACCATCTCATCATCATAATGTGAACAATGATATATAGCTTGCAGAGCCATTATAAGAATCACAAGATCATCACAGACAATTCCAGAGAAGTGGTAAGCAATTCATAAAAGCCATTCTTCACATTTTAGATATTATTTTTGTTGTGTAACTTCTATACAACTTCATGATAAAATTTGTATTTAATATGTATACCTTATTAAGCAGTAAACTAAACACCTAAAATATATGTCCCATGCATCTGTGTAAGCTGTGCTTACATATGAAATTGAAAAGGAGAATGTCAATGAACTGAATTAAAATCTCTCCTTGATATCACGTCTCCTTAGAAGTGTATCCATACTCACATAACTATAGATGCTGAAATCACACAGCAGTCTTCACCCAGGAATATGATCAAGTATAGGTCCAAAATAAAGGCCTGAAATCTAAGTACTTTAGCTACCTAAATTACCTTTTTGACATTTCAGAAAAGTGAAAGAGATCCCACTATCTTGGGTAATTCATCTATATTTTTGAAAACTAAAACTTGGGTTGTTTGTGTTTCAAATACTTACTACATTTAGTAATACCTTGCCCAGCTCTGATTCATTATAACGCTACTATCTCTGAAGAGTTTCCTAAAATATTTGTATATGTGTGTGTCAACTATCTATTTTTCCCAAGTTTGGGAGACCAGCATACCCTCTCATCTAATGAGAACCAGAGCTAGTATGGCAGATTGTGCTGTAAATTTTCTCCTGAGAGGCTTTAATGTACTATTCTACAAATATCCTCAGCCAATGAGCACTTCATCACATCTCTCTGATGTGAGCATGTTCTGCAATGTGTGTTTTTATGCCACAGAGGCCTTCCTTTCTGCCATTTATTTTGTACCGGCCAACAGTTTTGATTTCTAATATCTGATAAAATTTGTACAGATGAGAAGGTATGTTTGCAGCAAAAAGCCATCATTCTGAGTGTTAAAATTCAAGGTGTTACAAAAGCTCATAATGTCTGCAAGAGAATGATTGATGAAATAGAGTGAAAAATCAGTAGGCAATTAGGTAGCAGGCAGAAACACTCTGACATTGTAAAGGGCATCGTATACCTCATTGAATTCTAATACAGAATGGACAAACACATATAGAAAGAAGATGTGGATGTGGCCTGTCATGGTTTCAAGGGATCTGAAGAGAATGGCAGTTACTGCCAACAGAGGAAACACATATCTTCAATGGCGACTCTGTAATAAAGACTGTCCAAAGTTCTGATTTGGTTAAAATATTTGCTGTCTGATTCCATCCATCTCCCTCTGTGTCTCTGTCTTTCTCTACTCTTCCCTCTCTCCATGCACACACCCATTTAATTCAGTTTTTCAAAAATTATATGTAAGCATTACATAACTCTACTCATTCATTCTATTTTGATATCTAACAATATCATGATGGGGAAAATGAGGCTATTTTTATTTATCTCTTAAGGTTTGTCTTTAAAACAAAATGAAGGGATCCCTGGATGGCTCAGCGGTTTAGCACCTGCCTTCAGCCCAGGGCATGATCCTGAAGTCCCGGGATCCAGTCCCAAATCAGGCTCCCTGCATGGAGCTTGCTTGCTTCTCCCTCTGCCTGTGTCTCTGCCTCTGTGTGTGTGTGTGTGTGTCTCATGAATAAAAATAAATAAATAAAATCTTTTAAAAAATAAAACAAAATGATATAAAATGATGAATCCATTTTTGTATTATTATTTGCCCTGGTAATTACCCAGCTAGTTCTATCCTTTGGCTATAGGCACACAGTCTTGGTTAATTATTTTTTAATTTCTGGTCTGAACTGACCAGGACAGTTCAGTGACAGTTTTCTTATAATTCTTAAAAATGTGAAAACTGGTTTTGAGAAAAAAATTTACCGAAGATTTTGACCCAAGATAATTTCCCTATCTTATATGCATCACATGATTTGTCTTCAACAGTTTTAGTGCTTTGTAGCTATTTCGTTCTCTTTTGCAAATCAGTTGTGTGTTTCTCTGCATAGTTGTTTTTTGTACTTTGGAAACCATTTTTATAAAAAAAAAAAAAAAGCTAATAGTGGGTGCATCAATTAGGCCACCTTCAGTTACCAGTGACAGAAAACAGAACTAAAACTGGCTTATGATATAAGAGAATTTATTCACATAACTGAAAATCTCTGAGAAAAGGCTGACTTTGGGTGTGATTTATGATAGGAGGTCAAATGATTTCTCCTGAACTTGATTTCTATCTCTTGTCTTTGTGACCATTTAGATGTCTCTGTTCTTGAGGAAACAGCAAGATGGCTTCAGCATCTCTAAATTTTACATCTTATTTTGTTCCAATATTTCCTATTTTCTTAAATAAAGCCCAAGGTGTGAACTCTGAATGGACCAATTGGAATGAGTGTAACCAGTTACTGTGGCCAGGGAGTTGGAATGCATTAATCTTTTACAAAGTATGTCATACCCTCACAGGTAGGAGTGGAATCAGCTTTACCCAAACCACAGACATTGAATCTACAGTGGGGGAGGAGTGATTAATCCAAAACTAAAACGAAATACATTTATTTTATTTTTTTTATTTTTATTTATTTATTTATTTACGATAGTCACACTCAGAGAGAGAGAGAGAGAGAGAGAGAGGCAGAGACACAGGCAGAGAGAGAAGCAGGCTCCATGCACCGGGAGCCCGACGTGGGATTCGATCCCGGGTCTCCACGATCGCGCCCTGAGCCAAAGGCAGGCGCCAAACTGCTGCGCCACCCAGGGATCCCACGAAATACATTTATTAAAGAAAGAAAGGGTGATGAACCACCCAAAGAAAAAGTAAATAATACTCTGCTCCAAATCTCATTTTGCCAAAAATATTTATTGTCAAAAATAGCTATTTATTCTTCCTTTCCATCAGTCCTCTTGGATATTTCACTCTTATTAATGCCCCTACTTGCTGTTGGGGAAGGAATGTCGCTGCTCTTGGAAGAAGCTGTATTGCAAATGAAGATGAATCTGAAAAAAGGAAAATAAGTACCCATCCTAAGGGGTCAGAAGCCTCTGGCCTGAGCCATTGAGTAACAGTTGTTTGAGTTAACAAAAAGTCTGCAAGACTTGCTCTAAAGTTTCAGATTAGATGCTAATGGCTTCTGCATGGAAATGATTTTGTCTTTTTCTTAACAGAAAATGCTGTCTTAAAAGATTTATCAAATATAAGATGCTATTGATTATAGAACGTACTATTATTTTATGTACCATTGGGATAAGGGAAAAAACCAGCCAATTAAACTATGACACAACATTGATTGTAAGATGTTTGTAGATATGAGAGATGTTTCAAAGGAAGAAAAATGTGCATCTTAGAATTCATGCTTATAAGGTTGAATATAATTTACATTGTCCTATATAGTGCAGTTGTTTAGAACACATTTTAGAATCAGAAGAACCTGGGTTTTAGACCTCGTGCTTCACATACAAGTTGTTTGACTATGTCAAATTACTTACCTTCAGTCTTCTCATAAAAAAAAAAATTAAGAAAAAACTATCAACAAGGTTAATGGTATAAGGTTATGAAGATTTAAAATAGAAAACTGATGGAAAAAAAAAAGAAAACTGATGGAAAGCCCAAAACTCATAACTGTCACAGTAAACATCCAGTAGTTTTAACTTTTATTGTAATTAATTTGAGATACATAAAAAGGTTTATAATAAAAATAGAAAAATATTCAAATACATTTTTTTTAAATACATTTTGAACCATGACTTTGAAGTGCTAACCCTTGTACCCACAGCACTTTCTTATAAGGAGAGAGCTGTAAGCATTGTCCATAAAAGGGTCGTTCTTCATCAATCACTGCTCATACTCTTCCTTCCTCTTAGAATTTCCCTTCCTGCTTTATAGTTGTCTTTTCCAAACGAGCCTTTTTCTTCCATCCTCTCTTCAGATTTCATTTCTTCTTCATCCTCTTCCCTAAGCTTCTTATAGTGATCTTTAGGGCTATTTACAAATACCCCACTTCACCCCTTCATAATTCACAGGAGGATTGAAACTGCCTATCTGTCTGACATCAGGCATTCCCAGATTTTTTCCCCCAGATATTTTGTTTTGATTAAGGAAATGTGAAAAGAAGGTCAATTATTGGCAGAGATGGAAGTAAGGGCCAGCAAGTAATTCTCCAGTTTTCTTTCTTTCTTTTTTTTTTCTGTGGAAACAGGTTCAGGCAGCACTGATACCTGAGTGAATATCATGAGCCATAAACTCCTATATAGAACATATATTGAGAATGGAAGAATCTAATTTTGCTTTGTTTATTCTGTGAGATTTGCTTTGTTATAATCCTAACCATAGCAAAACCTAAGCCAGCAGTTCTCAACTAGAGGCAAACTTGCTGCCCAGCAGACATATGGTCCAATCAGGAGATATTTTGGGCTGTTGCAACTGGGGACAGGGATGTTACTGACATGTAGGAGGCAGAGGCCATGTGCTGTTGCTAAACATCCTACAATGCACAGAACAGCCTCACAATGAAGAATTCTCTGGCTCAAATGTTAATTGCGCCAAGGCTGAGAACACTTGATTTATGCTATCTTAACTGATATATTTTCCATTTAAAATTGACAATTTTAATTTTCAAATTTTATATTGACTGATATATTTTCCATTTAAAATTGACAATTGACAATTGACAGAAAGAGAGAGAGAAAACACAAGTAGGCAGAGTGGCAGGCAGAGAGAGAGGGAGAAGCAGGCTCCTGGCTCAGAAGCTCTACGTGGCCTCTATCCCAGGACCTGGTATCATGACCTGAGCCAAGGGCAGAAGCTTAACCAACCAAGCCACCTGGTGCCCCTAAAATTGACAATTTCTATTAAACAACTTCTTTAAGAACACTTCATTTATGCTGTCTTGGCTGATTTATTTTTCATTTAAAATTGAAATTTTCTTAAATTATTAGATTAACACATATATCAGTGACTAATAAATGTTCATTGAAAGCTAATCCAACAAATTTATTTCGGATATTCAGAATAAAATACTTCAAATAACTTTAAAAAACTTGCCTATTGGTGCTTTCTAGAAGCACAAACAATATATTTATTTAGGAAGTTCAAGCTGGAAGAAAGATTACAGCCTCACAATAAAATCAAGTAAGTCTAGATGCTGAGCTAAGGACTCTGTTGCACTTTGGGGAACTACAGTGAGAAGACAATTTACCAAACACCGGTCACATGCAGCTTATAGCCTTATAAAACTCAGAACTAAACCAAATTAAAGTAAATGCATTTAGCAGTGCCATATAGTGGCCTTCCTTCCTTTAAAATCTGTGAAAGACGTTTCAGCTGTATAGTGGAGTTTTACCTAAAGGAGAACTAACAAGATTAGTTTAAATCTCTCTAGGCTTTGAGATATTTTCTTCTTTGAAATATGCACTTTGTCTTCAGAGATTAATGAAAAGGGAGTCATTTGGTCCTGTTACTCTAATTTACCTTTAATTTGAGGCATAACAAAATAGGGTTTCAGTTGAAGAAATTTCAACTGATCTTCAAAAGGGGCTTTTAGGGGTGAGGATAAATGTTCTAAGTTTCTAGCTTCTAAGTATCTGTGACAGGTGACTGGCAGGAGTCTCACTGCTCCATGAGGAAGGTATGCAGGAGGGTGAACAGCTGTAAACATAGATTCCATCTGGTTTAATGTGTTTCATATTAGTTCATGACCACATATGTTGAAAACTGTATTAATTTGAGATGGTGATTGGTGGGAAATTGTAACAAGTGTATAACAAATACATAGGATTTGTTTCCAAACTGCAGCCTATTTACTTTTTAAAATCCACATTTTTTTCTTTTCTTTTTCTGGTATACTCTTCTTTTAATCACGTCAACTCCACAATTATTCTCTGTAGATCAACACTATCCAATAGAAATACAAGCAAGAAACAAATATGAGATACATAGGTAATTACAAATTTTCTCAGTCACATTAAAAAAGTTAAATGAGACAGCTGAAATTTATTTTAATGCTATATTTTATTTAACCCCATATATCTAAAATATTTTTCAAATATAATCAATATACAATAAAATTATTGAGAGCTTTCTATTTTGGTTTTCACACGATGTCTGAAATACAGTATGTTTGTTATATAATAAGGCATCTCAAAAGGAAGTAGCTTCACTTCAAGTGTTCAGTATAGGCAAATGTAGCTAGTGACTACCATACTGGAAAGTATCCATCTGGAAAAATGAACAAAGAAATTTGCTCAATTGGGATAAAAACTAGAAAACTGAGGGGGAGAGATTTGTGTTCAAAACTAGAAATAGTAATATGTGGGGAAGAAACAAGATGTCTTCATTGTTCCAGAGAAAATAAGGACCAGGTAATGGGTGTCATTTGGGCTTAAAAAGATTGTTAGTTGCTTGTGTTAGTCTAACAACAGAACAGTTTGCCCTTAAAGTGTGGGAGAAATTCACACTACTCTATTTCTCAGGAAGAAAAAAAAAAGATACCTCAATAGTTAAAATAAAGGCTTAGCCCTGTCCATTGTGACTATGTCGCAACAAACACACCACCATAATAACATTGCACATAAGCTTTTGCTAGAAACCATGCTAAGTGTATTAAATCCAGTATCACTCTTAGTTCTCTCATCAGCTTTAGTAAATAACAATGTTCAGTGTCCTCATTTTGACACATGAGAAAACTGAGGTTTCAAGAGGTTAAGAAAATTGCCCAATAGCATATGTCTGGTGAGTGATAGAGCCAAGAGTCTGATTCCAGGTACTCTGAACCCTTAGCTCCTGCCACTCTGCCATCAGAATATTGATTCAAGTCCAGCAGCTGTCTTTCTATCACTCTGCCTCCCAACCCCAGTGCATACTGAAGGCAGTTTCAAGAACTAGGTGTACTTTTATCTCAGCTCCTTTATCTTGCCTCAAGGTGATTTTTAAAACAATCTACCCAATTTTATGAAACACTTCACTCTCCTTTATATCTTTTCCCCAGTTCTAGCCTCTAGTTCCTCTTTAATTCTCTCCCCAGTAGAAATGTAAGAAATCAATAATTAAGAAGAGAGGAAACTATAGTCATATTTATTGTAACTATAAAGAAGTTGTGTTTAGGTTGGATTGTATTCAGGATTTTTAAAAGAAATTTCTCATCCGCTTTGACTATATGTTACTTGGTTTCAAGATAAAGAGACATTTTTGTAATAAAAACAATTGACTTATTTGCCTTGAATGCCATTAACATAATTTAAATTTCACATCTGTTGTTTTTAATCCTCCTATTCAGACATGTCAGGTGAGCTCACATTCATGAGAATATTAGTAACCTTGTTCTTGCCTTCATTATCATCCCTGTGGAGTGTTATAATTGTCTTCCTTTAATCTATCAGTTCAGTCTGCCAGGTGCTGGCATCCCCTCCAGAAGTTTGGGAACACATCATTCCTCTTAAAAATCTTTCTATAAACATCCATTCCTCCTTTTTATTTTCTTTTGGGAAACTTAACTTGTGAATTGTTTCCACTATCAGCCAGTATTCATGAGTTTTCCATCTGCCAGACCTCTACTGCCTTCATCCTGTGGAAAATGCAGAACAAATGAAAGCATGGGCTCTAAATGTGATTCACTGTGTCCTCAGAACAGAGAGTAGTGAGACTGAAAAACAGCAATCTCTTTGAGAGAAGGGGATGGATTGCGTTGAGATTAATCTCAAACAATTTGTGACAAATCATTATACTATGATGACTCAAGCTATAGAAGTCACATCCTCTTTACATTCTCAGGACTTTGAAAATAGTGTGATGTCAGGCCTTTGTTTTACTTAAGCCCTTCTTATTACTATTGAAGTGCTGAATAGAATTAGTAAAAAGAATTTTATGCTTTATATTGGTATTTCTTGACATTTTAACAGTTTTAGAGAAGAATGTGTCTCTGCCATCATCCATGGATCCATGTTGATATGTATCATTTGTTCATAACCTTGAGGAGGCAACAGAAGCCTCTGGAACATCTATCCAATTACATACCCATATCTCATGGTAACCCTTCAGCATGTGCTTATTATGTAGAAAGAGGTTTTTAATGATGGCTATATTTTATTTCCCTTCAGAGTCCTAAAATATAATGCATAACCAAATGGTAATGCAGACCTAAGAGAAAATCAACACTTCAGTCTTGTACTTCTGATAACCTTATCAGCCACATTCACGAGACATTAGGACACAATAGATGAAGACACTTCCTGCAACTAAAATGAATTGCTCTATATTTCTCTTAAGCTCTTGTCATCTGTAATTCTTGCTAGTTGAATATTTTCTCTAACTCAAAATCACACTACCTTGAGAAATTGCCTTGCAGGTGATTTCTTCATTTCATGAGTAATTATTTTGACTTTGATTTCATTGTTACCTAAATAGGGCAGAGCTTGCCTTTATTATTTTTTTTTTGTTTTGTTGTCTCAAAGGAATTAATGTGTATAATTCCAGCCAACTTGCTCTTCATCAGCAAAGTATACCCTTACATTCTGTTTGGCAGATGAAACGTAAGCTATGCTCAAGGTGGGGTAGGAGTTGGGGGAAATTGGAAAATCCTTAAAGATTTAGTACTTTAATAGTAAGGGAGTTAGTCTATAAACCCGAAATAGGAAATGTATTCAGAATATATTTGCATCTATTCCTTAAAATAATATTTCTCACTATGATCTTTTCTCACTTTGACCTCTTTTAGGAGAAATAAAAAGTGTTCTAATTCTACTGCAATGTAGCAAGAAATTAAAGGGGGGAAATATGCAAATGGTTGTTTGGGCTCAAATGAGACTAACATTTAGTACACAGTGGATTAGACTCTTTCTTATTTTGGGGCCTAAAAAGATTAAGATGTGTCAAAAAAGATACATCTGTTCTGAATCCATATCCAGGTTAGATTTCAGAAGATGAGGTTTAATGCCTATAAATAAACAGAGTGGTTTTGTCTTACTCAGCAAAACATCCAGGAATAGGCCACCTAGAGTATAGATGAGGAATTGGTGATGCCATCAAGGATCTTGGTTCTTATCTGGATCTATTTTTTTTTTTCTGCTCTACAATTTATAATGTGTAAATCTCTATCCATAGCTTGTTGCTTCAGTCCTAAGCATCACCTAAGTTGGATGCTTAGTTGGATGCTTGTATTACATACAAGTAACACACCACCTTTCTGCTCATGCTACATTGAGTTATAAAGCCATATCTAGTTTCAAAAGGCTAGGGAGATAGAATCCTACCTTCCTTATGAAAAACAGTAAATATTAATAGTTACTAGATATAATAAATATAATATAATAAATATAATAGTTACTAGATAATTTCAAGAGCATTATATGGCTAAATTGTAATGAAAGTGAAGACACAGGAAAAACAATAAAATAGGGATCCCTGGGTGACGCAGCAGTTTAGCGCCTGTCTTTGGCCCAGGGCGCGATCCTGGAGACCCGGTATCTAATCCCACGTCGGGCTCCCGGTGCATGGAGCCTGCTTTTCCCTCTGCCTATGTCTCTGCCTCTCTCTCTCTCTTTCTGTGTGTGACTATCATAAATAAATAAAAATTTAAAAAAGTATATCTTTAAAAAAAAACAATAAAATATTATCTCAAGATTTAGAGCTTTTCTTAATTGGGGAATGATGGAGCCAATGAAGGCAGAAGGTGCTTTTAATAGGAAGAGGATAATTCGATTTAAGATATCTTCAGTTGGAAATAATAGCTCCATAGAGAGCTAAATGGGAATATTCAGCATGATATGGGATTGATAGTCTTGCAGAAGTTAGGACAGAGATGTGGATCTGAGAGGCATAGCCACTAAAAAAGCAGAGCTTGAGCAGAGATGTGATAAAGTATGTCTGAGTGAGAGTGCTGAAAAGAAAAATGTGTAGAGAGAACTGGGGACTAAACTTTGGTTTCTTCTATCAGTGAGGAAATTAGAACCAATAAGAGAGGTCAAAAGTGAAAAAGCTAAAGATGTTCTATAGGCACCATGTATAAAGAGTTTTGAGAAGGAAGAGTTCAATTGTTAACTGCTAACTACAAAAGAAATCCATAAAGACTGAAAACTATGAGAAAGTCCTTAAATATGTCAATTAGTAATAACTAATACCAATGGATAGAAGTTCCAACTGATTAGTAGAATGAAAATATCAGTACACAGGAAGTTAAGAGGTTGGGGAAAATATATCCCTCAAAGAAAAACAGTATTCATACATAGCATAGTTCATGCATATAGTAAGCATTACCAACTTGTGAATGGATTGTAAATACGGACAAATGAAAAACCTAAAGATATAATTGACTTACTGCTTCCTAGTTTTTTGTTGTTTTTAAAGATTTTATTTATTTATTCATGAGAAACACACAGAGAGAGAGAGAGAGGCAGAGACACAGGCAGAGGGAGAAGCAGGCTCCATGCAGGGAGCCAGACGTAGGACTTGATCCCGGGTCTCCAGGATCACGCCCTGGGCTGAAGGCGGTGCTAAACCGTTGAGCCACCCGGGCTGCCCTATTTCCTAGTTTCTAAATGACAATGGCATCAATACCAATATTTTATAATTGTAGAGCATCTCATAATACCACTATTAAGAAGGAAGTGTTTATGGACTTTATTTTCAGAAGGAGAAATGCAAAGTAGACCAATAATCCATACTATTAGTTCACTTTTTAAAAAACACACAAATGGTAGCAGAGTAAGGAATGGAGCATGAGGTCATCTACTCTTACTATAATACTTTACACTACTTTTCATTCTTCACTCTCTCTGCACTCAGTATCAGTAACAACCACAAAAATCTCAGTGGATTAACGCAATAAATACAGATCTTTCACTCTCACATCTATAAAATTGGTAGGGGTTTGGCTGACTTGGGCAGGACTTGGTTCTAAGTGATGAATTCTGTATAGGTTTGCTCCGTATATCTCTTTTCCTCTCTATACCAGTTCCATGTTTTCTGGTGGTGATGGAAGAATCATAAATAGCAAACACAAATGCACAAGCGCATTTCAAGCATTTGCTTGTCCACTATCATTCCATTTTCTAAAGCAAGCCATATGACCAAACCCAACCTCAATGTAGTAAAAAAGTAATCTCTGCTTATAGTGGGAGAAAATAAAAAGACGTACTACAGGAAGAGAGATGGTGGTGTGTTGGAACCAGCTTGTGTTGACTCATGAGGACTGATCTCTTCTCCGCTCTGAATTTAGTGATATCATATTGGTAGCATGAAATTGGCCATGATAGGAATGTTTACACCATGCAAATCAGCAAATGCTGAAACTAGAGGGTTTGCTTGTTTGTTTCTGAAAGCCAGTCATTAAACATTTGCAAGTACACTCCTGGGAAGGAGTATAAATAAGGGTGGAAAAATTGGAAGCATTGAGGCTGTTTACCACACACTATATTATACACTCCATATTTTCATTCATTCGGTTTCATGTCATCCATCCATTCATTCATTCTACTTTACTGAGGACTTATTATTGTCCTGTGTTAGCATGGTGTGAGAATACAGGGATAAATGAGACATTAGCTCTGTTTTGGTGTTTTTCACAGATCAAAAAAGTATATATACTTTTATATATATATAAAATATAATATATATGCCACATCATTTTATGCTGCATCATTTTAAGAAATGCTGTGGTAAGCAAAATGTACAAGATATTAAATCATTCCAGAAGAAAGAGAAAAAATCTTTTGCTACTCACATCTCCAAATGTTAAGAATAGAATAAGATCTGAAGTCACCCACAGGTCTGAAACACTTGAAGCCCAAAATGCACTGGAAAAGTTACCTTGACATAGCTGCATGCAGGTTTCTATGTTGTTGTGAGATTTTGCAACAATATAATCATCAGTGACTGTCAAATCACTAAAATAGCACTAAGCAGGGATGCCTGGATGTCTCAGCAGTTGAGCATCTGCCTTCAGCTCAGGGTGTGTTCCTGGAGTCCCAGGATTGAGTCCCATATCAGACTTCCTGCATGGAGCCTGCTTCTCCCTCTGCATGTCTGCCATTCTCTCTATCTCTTATAAATAAATAAATAAATAAATAAATAAATAAATAAATAAATAAATAAATATTTAAAAATATAGCACTAAGCATAAGAAACAGGAATGCAGCAAGGAATGTTATTTTTTAATTATCCTACTTTAAATAAGCTATCGAATGTTTCCTACTGGATTGGTTTTATTGCATTGCCAATGTGATGTTTTATCTTAAAATATTTCCACTATCCCGTGTTAGATTAAGCTTTAAAAGGAGTCTACCATTTTTTATGGTCTTTTTATGTTACAGTTCACCTACTTAACCCTTGTGTAAATGATTCTCAAAGCTGTATATGAAAATCATCAAGGGCCAGGAGCACATTACCCTTCTCGCCTTAGGAGATCCAGTTACGAGCCAGTTATTTAGGAACTTCAATTTGTCAGTTTTGACAACATTGCAATTGATTGTAATCACAAAACCCTTACCCAAAGCTGAATTTCTTTGGGGGGAATTTGCCTTGTTTTCTTAAGTGTTTTGAAAGTATGATAAGTAAGTTGTGGTGCTTTTCCTGACATAAGTGCACAAGAGATATATGACCTTTTCTGGTGCACATAGTGACAAAAGATCAAGTTGTTGGACTGCCGGCTACAGCAAATTGAACATATTGAATTTCAACTGTGGTCTAATTCAGTCTTAGGTTTGTTTCAGTCCATTCAAGTGATACCTTTCCATGCTTGTGCCATAATTTACACCAAAACTGATCAATGGAGTAGCAGTGTGTTTCATTATTTAGTAGTATGCACTATTTAAATGCAATAAGCCTTTATTTATTTGCATTACAAATTGATGGGTAGATTTAAATGGTAAATTTCTTGTTTGATCCAATTTACAAGAGATGTGTGCCAAACCTTTGTAATGCATTTTCCTATAAACAAGATATTATTTAATTTCAATTATTCTGGAGACCTTAATCAAGTCAGGAAAATAAAGCAAAATAATAATAATAATAATAATAATAATAATAATAATAATAATACAGTGGCATTTATTTATATTTATATTTTCCAAAAATGAGAGTTACCAATGTATTTTTTCCTTGAATTTTTGGTGTATTTAAAGTAGTAAATTACTACTAATTGACCTAGAAGATAGCTTTATAATTTGATGCAAATTAGCAAATTTCTTACTTATAAACACTTTCATTTGTGAGTGGCAGAGATAATTTCCTGCACTAACTGCTAAACCTGGGTTGAAAATGATAAAAATTTCATTTAAAATTGTAATAAATCAAGAATCTCTCTTAATAATTAATGAAACATAAGCAGATTTAAAAGGTACAAGATATAAAACTATAGGGAACATTTTCCATAATCAATATTTTGCACCTTCATGACACTAACCTGCCAATAGCACACTTATAAGAAACCACTAGGTCATGTAATAATTATAAAGATTCTTTCTTTTAAGAATATTTTATTATTCAAATTTCAGCATCTATATCTTAGATATAAATAATAATACTTTATTATTTTTTTACCCTATAGGTATTTAGATCCTTGTGACACATGATAGTAAGGATAAAAGCTCATATTTCAATGAGGATAAACCATCTGACTCACTAAAACGAGCTTCCTTATAAAGAGCTCAAGTTGCATTTCCAGAGAAATGCAGGAAGGAACAATGAGATCACTCATTCTGATGTTGGAAATTAATATTTAAAATGTCTGCTGAAGCAATGGGCCAGATGATACGTTAGTTTATTTCCAAGTCTGATATTTTGTTATTCTAAAAGATATATAAATTTATCAGCAATTAGTACACATAAAAACGTCTAAATCCAATTCAGTTATACACTAAAATGCCTAAACAGTATTTACAGTATTGGATTACTTTGGTATTTATTTAATTATTCCATTAAATAATCTCTTACCAAGTCTCTTGTGCTATCTACATAGCCATTGCAAAGGATAGACCCCATTGTATAACAATGAATCAGTGGCAACCAAGGAGAAACTCTGTCATATATTAGAGGGGTTTCTGTTTTAACTTGGTAATTTTGACTATTTTTACCTCTTTAATCAACCACTTTTGCTGTACACAAAAAACATAAGTAAATGGCACTAAGCTGTATATTATGCATGTTAGTCAAATTTCAAAATCAAGATTGAAAACAATGTAGATAGGTTGACTATTGGAACATAATAAGCAAATTAAATCATCTGGGAAAATTAAAATGCATATGAAAGGGGTATAAGAAAACTTTCAGTGTGATGATAGTATTCTAAATCTTTTTTTAAAATTTTTATTTATTTATGATAGTCACAGAGAGAGAGAGAGAGGCAGAGACACAGGCAGAGGGAGAAGCAGGCTCCATGCACCGGGAGCCCGACGTGGGATGTGATCCCGGGTCTCCAGGATCGCGCCCTGGGCCAAAGGCAGGCGCCAAACCGCTGCGCCACCCAGGGATCCCCAATATTCTAAATCTTGATAAGAGTTTGGGCTGATTTGTATCTGAATGATAAAGATATCCCTCAAAGTCAACTAGCAGTATTTATCATTTCAAATATACCACTAAAATTCAAGGAACAAGTACACTGTGGTATCATATTTTTTAAATCTAAAATTTAAATACAAATAAATGTCACAGTAATTTTCTCATTACCTTAGTTTTTGGACTGGAATAGGGTTGCTATGCAGTTGACATAGGACATCATTTTGTTTTGCGCAGGAAACGTCACAGCAAAATTTTAGCATATATCTTATCAGAAGTGGTTCAAACAAACATATTGAACTCTAGTTCCTGGTATACATGCTGGGATATTAGTGCATGTCTATAAGGTGATTTTATATGCCATTTTATTTAAAATACATCATAAAATAAGATGGTTTGATTGGTGAACAGAGGGATAGATAGAAAGATTGATATATAATAAAGTAAATACAGTTTTTCTTAATAAAGGTTTATGAAAAAATTCATGTTTGGGCTAAAACAATCTACTAAATAATGCCTGGTACATAGTAGTATTCTAATAATTTATATGGAATAAATGAATGAATGGTTTATTAAGTGAAATAACAAAAGTGTTTAAAAATTATTTGTCAGGTAAAAAATATCCTGGGGTTTTAGTTAACCTCCTGCTCATTTTGCCAGTAATGTATCACAGATACTAATGAATCAAACTCAATTATAAATGATAATACAGTAAAAGTAAATACAATATTTAAATCAGGGATCATAGAACCATTTTGCCCTTTCCAAATTATCGTGTCCTGTTTCAGACATCCATCTTTACAAAAATAAATGAATAAAAATAACAGAAAAAGGAATAAATAAAGGAAAATCACTAAAAAAATAAGAGGCTCTAGAAATCATTTAATTAAAGAAACAGTTAAAAGAACTAGAAGTTCGCAAACTGAAGAAGAAAAACCCAGTGAAAAACTAGAATGACTCCATTACCATTCCATTCACACTGTTTAACTCTTTCTACATTCCTAACCTCAGCATAGTTTTCACTTTCTGAAGGATGCTTTATGGTAAAACCCCAATTCAATTAATATTCTTCTTTGAACGTTTGTTAAAATAGAGATATCATTCGTTTTATTACTTTACTTACTTAGCATTAGGCACCTGGATCTTATACCAGGTATTCTTAATGTTCTTAATCTTGCATGGGCATGTACACATACAAACACACACAAAGTCTCAATTCTCAGTGAGACTAAGCTGCTTGAGGGATTGTGCTGTGTTTCATACATTCTTACACCCCTCAACCTTAGCATAATTTTGCTCATTTATTTCATGAAGATTTGTTGAGAAACCATCTTGTGCTAAGCACTGTGGTGAGATTTGGACCTAAGAGATTTAGGACTGACTTGTAAGCAGCTCAGAGTCTGAAACTGGAAACAAACACATAACCCAACAATAACAAGGCAAAGTAGTCAGTACAACGACAGGGACAAACACAGGATATTACTGACACCGATATGAAAAGTTGCATCTAACCCATCCTGAAGAGTAGGAATGGGAGGACCAGGGTACCAGAGCGGGTTTTGAAGGATGCATAGAAGTTACCATTTTAGAATGTAAGTGGGGTGAAGAGAGAGGGATGCTGTAGAGAATCACTTCATGAGGAAAAAGCATGGGAGGGAAGGGAGATCACAAAGCATGGGATGTACCTGTATTGGACATGTGTGTTGGAAAAGGAGTATTAGACTTAATAGCAGTATGTTCATGTTAAGTGAGTTAAGTGACTATTCATCCTTTCATACAATCCACTACTCTAGGTGAGGATGCCTCACTGGCTAGGTAAATTTTAGGATCCAACTGAAACTCTAACCTGTAAAAAACAGGAATTCTAGATAATGCAGTTTGTTATTTGAGAACAAAAAGCAAAAAAGGCATTTTCAGAACCATAATCCTTGATCTAAGAAGGAAACCTATCTATCAGCTGTAGCACACAAGTCATGACAGTATCTAATATTTACCCAAAGGTAACTTGGTTATCTGTTTTTTAATCTGCAAATGGTACAGAAGTTCTTAGTCTAGGATTCATGGGGTATAGACTTCAAGAACTCCAAGGACTCAAACAGAAAAAATTGACACCTTAAAAAAACCTAAGTGAAATTTAGGGTTTTTTTTTTTAAACTTTAAACTGATATAGTTATTTTATTTTATTTTTTTGCTGTTATTACTTTTTTTATAATAAATTTATTTTATTGGTGTTCAATTTGCCAACATACAGAATAACACCCAGTGCTCATCCCATCAAGTGCCCCCCTCAGTGCCCGTCACCCATTCACCCCCACCCCCCGCCCTCCTCCCCTTCCGCCACCCCTAGTTCATTTCCCAGAGTTAGGAGTCTTTATGTTCTGTCTCCCTTTCTGATATTTTGCACACATTTCTTCTCCCTTCCCTTATATTCCCTTTCACTATTATTTATATTCCCCAAATGAATGAGAACACATAATGTTTGTCCTTCTCCTATACACTTACTTCACTCAGCATAATACCCTCCAGTTCCATCCACGTTAAGCAAATGATGGGTATTTGAGGTTTCTAATGGCTGAGTAATATTCCATTGTATACATAAACCACATCTTCTTTATCCATTCATCTTTTGATGGACACCGAGGCTCCTTCCACAGTTTGGATATTGTGGACATTGATGCCATAAACATCGGGGTACAGGTGTCCCGGCGTTTCATTGCATCTGTATCTGTGGGGTAAATCCCCAACAGTGCAATTGCTGGGTCGTAGGGCAGGTCTATTTTTAACTCTTTGAGGAACCTCCACACAGTTTTCCAGAGTGGCTGCACCAGTTCACATTCCCACCAACAGTGTAAGAGGGTTCCCTTTTCTCCGCATCCTCTCCAACATTTGTGGTTTCCTGCCTTGTTAATTTTCCCCATTCTCACTGGTGTGAGGTGGTATCTCATTGTGGTTTTGATTTGTATTTCCCTTATGGCAAGTGATGCAGAGCATTTTCTCATGTGCGTGTTGGCCATGTCTATGTCTTCCTCTGTGAGATTTCTGTTCATGTCTTTTGCCCATTTCATGATTGGATTGTTTGTTTCTTTGGTGTTGAGTTTAATAAGTTCTTTATAGATCTTGGAAACTAGCCCTTTATCTGATAGGTCATTTGCAAATATCTTCTTCCATTCTGTAGGTTGTCTTTTAGTTCTGTTGACTGTATCCTTTGCTGTGCAAAACCTTCTTATCTTGATGAAGTCCCAATAGTTCATTTTTGATTTTTGTTTCTTTTGCCTTCGTAGATGTATCTTGCAAGAAGTTACTATGGCTGAGTTCAAAAAGGGTGTTGCCTGTGTCTCCTCTAGGATTTTGATGGAATCTTGTCTCACATTTAGATCTTTCATCCATTTTGAGTTTATCTTTGTGTATGGTGAAAGCGAGTGGTCTAGTTTCATTCTTCTGCATGTGGATGTCCAATTTTCCCAGCACCATTTATTGAAGAGACTGTCTTTCTTCCAATGGATACTCTTTCCTCCCTTATCGAAGATTAGTTGACCATACAGTTCAGGGTCCACTTCTGGATTCTCTATTCTGTTCCATTGATCTATGGGTCTGTTTTTGTGCCAGTACCACACTGTCTTGATGACCACAGCTTTGTAGTACAACCTGAAATCTGGCATTGTGATGCCCCCAGCTATGGTTTTCTTTTTTAAAATTCCCTTGGCTATTCGGGGTCTTTTCTGATTCTACACAAATCTTAAAATAATTTGTTCTAACTCTCTGAAGAAAGTCCATAGTATTTTGATAGGGATTGCATTAAACGTGTAGATTGCCCTGGGTAACATTGACATTTTCACAATATTAATTCTACCAATCCATGAGCATGGAATATTTTTCCATCTCTTTGTGTCTTCCTCAATTTCTTTCAGAAGTGTTCTATAGTTTTTAGGGTATAGATCCTTTACCTCTTTGGTTAGGTTTATTCCTACGTATCTTATGCTTTTGGGTGCAATTGTAAATGGGATTGACTCCTTAATTTCTCTTTCTTCAGTCTCATTGTTAGTGTATTGAAATGCCACTGATTTCTGGGCATTGATTTTGTATCCTGCCATGCTACCAAATTGCTGTATGAGACCTAGCAATCTTGGGGTGGAGGCTTTTGGGTTTTCTATGTAGAGTATCATGTCATCAGCGAAGAGGGAGAGTTTGACTTCTTCCTTGCCAATTTGAATGCCTTTAATGTCTTTTTGTTGTCTGATTGCTGAGGCCAGGTCTTCCAGTACTATGTTGAATAGCAGTGGGGGGAGTGGACATCCCTGTCTTGTTCCTGATCTTAGGGGAAAGGCTCCCAGTGCTTCCCCATTGAGAATGATATTTGCTGTGGGCTTTTCGTAGATGGCTTTTAAGATGTTGAGGAATGTTCCCTGTATCCCTACACTCTGAAGAGTTTGATCAGGAATGGATGCTGTATTTTGTCAAATGCTTTCTCTGCATCTAATGAGAGGATCATATGGTTCTTGGTTTTTCTCTTGCTGATATGATGAATCACATTGATTGTTTTATGAGTGTTGAACCAGCCTTGTTTCCCGGGGATAAATCCTACTTGGTCATGGTGAATAACCATCTTAATGTATTTTTGGATCCTATTGGCTAGTATCTTGTTGAGAATTTTTGCATCCATGTTCATCAGGGATATTGGTCTGTAATTCTCCTTTTTGGTGGGGTCTTTGTCTGGTTTTGGAATTAAGGTGATGCTGGCCTCATAGAACGAATTTGGAAGTACTCCATCTTTTTCTATCTTTCCAAACAGCTTTAGGAGAATAGGTATGGTTTCTTCTTTAAACGTTTGATAAATTTCCCCTGGGAAGCCATCTGGCCCTGGACTCTTGTGTCTTGGGAGGTTTTTGATGACTGCTTCAATTTCCTCCCTGGTTATTGGCCTGTTCAGGTTTTCTATTTCTTCCTGTTCCAGTTTTGGTAGTTTGTGGCTTTCCAGGAATGGTCCATTTCTTCTAGATTGCCTAATTTATTGGCGTATAGCTGTTCATAATATGTTTTTAAAATCGTTTGTATTTCCTTGGTGTTGGTAGTGATCTCTCCTTTCTCATTCATGATTTTATTAATTTGAGTCTTCTCTCTCTTCTTTTTAATAAGGTTGGCTAATTGTTTATCTATCTTATTGATTCTTTCAAAGAACCAACTCCTGGTTCTGTTGATCTGTTCCACAGTTCTTCTGGTCTCGATTTCGTTGAGTTCTGCTCGAATCTTTATTAACTCCCTTCTTCTCTTGGGTGTAGGATCTATTTGCTGTTTTTTCTCTAGCTTCTTTATGTGTAAGGTTAGCTTTTGTATTTGAGTTCTTTCCAGTTTTTGAATGGATGCTTGTATTGAGATGTATTTCCCCCTTAGGACTGCATTTGCTGCATCCCAAAGATTTTGAACGGTTGTATCTTCATTCTCATTAGTTTCCATGAATCTTTTTAATTCTTCCTTAATTTCTTAGTTGACCCTTTCATCTTTTAGCGAGATGGTCCTTAACCTCCACGTGTTTGAGGTCCTTCCAAACTTCTTGTTGTGATTTAGTTCTAATTTCAAGGCATTATGGTCTGAGAATATGCAGGGGATGATCCCAATCTTTTGGTATCGGTTCAGACTCGATTTGTGACCCAGTATGTGGTCTATTCTGGAGAAAGTTCCATGTGCACTTGTGAAAAATGTGTATTCAGTTGAGTTTGGTTGTAAAGTTCTGTAGATATCTGTGAAATCCATCTGGTCCAGTGTATCATTTAAAGCTCTCGTTTCTTTGGAGATGTTGTGTTTAGAAGACCTATCGTGTATAGAAAGCACTACATTGAAGTCACCAAGTATAAGTGTATTATTATCTAAGTACTTCTTCACTTTGGTTATTAATTGATTTATATATTTGGCAGCTCCCACATTCGGGGCATATATATTGAGGATTGTTAAGTCCTCTTGTTGGATAGATCCTTTAAGTATGAGATAGTGTCCCTCTTCATCTCTCACTACAGTCTTCGGAGTAAATTTTAGTTTATCTGATATAAGGATGGCTACCCCTGCTTTCTTTTGAGGACCATTCGAATGGTAAATGGTTCTCCAACCTTTTATTTTCAGGCTGTAGGTGTCCTTCTGTCTAAAATGAGTCTCTTGTAGACAGCAAATAGATGGGTCCTGCTTTTTTATCCAGTCTGAAACCCTGCGCCTTTTGATGGGGTCATTAAGCCTGTTCACATTCAGAGTTACTATTGAAAGGTATGAGTTTAGTGTCATCATGATATCTATTCAGTCCTTGTTTTTGTGGATTGTTCCACTGAACTTCTTCTTAAAGGGGAATTTTGAGAGTCCCCCTTAAAATTTCTTGCAGAGCTGGTTTGGAGGTCACATATTCTTTCAGTTCCTGCCTGTCTTGGAAGCTCTTTATCTCTCCTTCCATTCTGAATGAGAGCCTTGCTGGATAAAGTATTCTTGGTTGCATGTTCTTCTCATTTAGGACCCTGAATATATCCTGCCAGCCCTTTCTGGCCTGCCAGGTCTCTGTGGAGAGGTCTGCTGTTACCCTAATACTCCTCCCCATAAAAGTCAGGGATTTCTTGTCTCTTGCTGTTTTAAGGATCTTCTCTTTATCTTTGGAATTTGCAAGCTTAACTATAAATGTTGAGGTGTTGACGGTTTTTATTGATTTTAGGGGGGGATCTCTCTATTTCCTGGATCTGAATGCCTGTTTCCCTTCCCAGATTAGGAAAGTTTTCAGCTATGATTTGTTCAAATACATATTCTGGCCATCTGGCCCTTTTGGTGCCCTCGGGAACCCTAATTAAACGTAGGTTTTTCTTCCTCAGGCTGTCGTTTATTTCCCTTAATCTATCTTCATGGTCTTTTAATTGTTTGTCTCTTTTTTCCTCAGTTTCCTTCTTTGCCATCAACTCGTCTTCTATATCACTCGCTGGTTCTTCCACCTCGTTAACCCTCCTCATTAGGACATCTAGTTTGGATTGCATCTCATTCAATTGATTTTTAATTTCTGCCTGATTAGCTCTAAATTCTGCAGTCATGAAGTCTCTTGAGTCCTTTATGGTTTTTTCTAGAGTCACCAGTAGCTGTATAATAGTGCTTCTGAATTGGCTTTCTGACATTGAATTGTAATCCAGATTTTGTAACTCTGTTGGAGAGAGGACTGTTTCTGATTCTTTCTTTTGAGGTGAGGTTTTCCTTCTAGTCATTTTGCTCAGTGCAGAGTGGTGAAAAACAAGTTGTATTGGGAAAAGGAGAAAAAGAGAGGAGAGAAAGAAAGAAAAGAGAAAAAGAAAACAGAAAAAAGTAAAAAAGAAGAAAAAGAAAGAAAGGAAAAAAAAGGGCGGGGGAAGCAAACAGAAATCAAAAAGCAAAAAACAAACAAACAAACGAAAAACAACAACAACAACAAAAAACCCACAGGGGAGTATCTTCTGATTCTGTATAGTTTAATTCCTTGACTTCCCCTGGAACTTGTCCGTCTAGCTGGTCTTCTGGGGTAGGGGCCTGCTGCGCTGATTTTCAGGTGTTAGCACTTGGAGGAGCTGCTCTGCCCCCTGCCTGGTGCAGGGCTCAGTGGGGGTTGTTTACCCCGTGAGGCCCCAGGAGGAACAACCCCAGTGGCGGGGCCAGCTCTGGAGCCCTGGAGTCAGCCCCCGCAGTAGCTACAGAGCTCTCCGTCTGCAGGGCCTGGAGGCTCCGGGGTGGGGCCGCTGCTCTGCTCAGCTCGGGGCAGGGGCGTCCTTGCTGTCCTGGGCCCTCCCGGCCTCTGCCTGTCCCGGCCTCTGCCTGTCCCGGGGGGAGGCCGGATCCTGGGCTGTGTCCCGGCACCCTGTGCTCCAGAGCCTGCGCTGTTGGATTCGCGCTCCCGCCCCGCAGCCCCCTCCGCGGAGCCGCCCCCTCCCACCTCCGAGCTGCTCCGGGTCCCGCCATCCGCGCTGCAGCCCTTAGGGAGCTCGGCGCATCTCCCGGGACGCAGGTGTCTGTTGGGGCCCCGGGAGCCCGAGGGCATCCCCGCCCTCCTGGGTCCTGCTCCCACTCCCCACGAGCCCCTTTCCGCCCGGGAAGGTCGGTTCAGCTCCTGCGTCTCCGGGATGGGGCTCTCCTGTCCTGGGGACACTCCCCCGGCCTCAGCCCGGCTCCTCGCGGGGCCCCTCCCGGTTGGAGGCCTTTTGTTTCTTTAATTCTTTTACCCCCCTTCTTCCTACCTTGACAGAAGCGTGAACTCTTCTCACCGTAGCATTCCAGCTGGTCTCTCTTTACATCTCAGGCCGAATTCGTAGATTTTCAGGATGATTTGAAGGTTATCTAGGTAATTTGGTGGGGACAGGTGATTTGGGGACCCTACTCTTCCGCCATCTTGCACCTCCTCCCCAGGTTTTTTTTTTTTTTTTTTTTTTTAATAAACAAAGGCAACAAACCAGACTAGTATTAGCAGCACCTATGACTTGGTATTGTTAAGAATCACATATATTTTTCATATCACACTGCAGTTTTTGCACAGCCATCAAATATCATTTGCTTTCATCAGTCTTTGAAATTATAGTAAATATTAAGACCACCACCAGAATGTTATTACTTATTGTGAGGATAAAAAATCATGTTCTTTACTATGTCATAAACCTAAAATGTTTTGATGAGTATAAGGCATATAACTGATGACCTTTGAAATCATATATATATATATATATATATATATATATATATATATCATTTTATACATCTAATACATTATTCTAAGAAGTGAGATACAGGCTTAATCAAGATTACCAAAGGTTCCATGTGCCAACAAGATGAAGTTTAAATCCAAGTTTTAAAAAAAAAATAATAGATTTCAAAGGACTCTTGATTCCTACTGGGACCATTTTTTTTTAATTTGTTTTGGTTTTCTTATTGTTTGCCAACCTCTTGTCCCCAAATTTGGGGGATAGGGACAAGCCAAACATGATCTAATACATCACTCTTCTGACAAACCTATGTTTGCCCATCTCTTTAGAGAGCCTGCGACTTTCACACCAGGCAGCTGTGAAACTGTGATAGATTGCTTATACATCTTTTTTCCAAAGTGCTCTGTTGGCATCTTTTTCTGCTATTAACTGAGGGTTAAACATGAAAACATTTGAATGCAACTCTTCTGATGTTTCCTCTAGGCTGACTTTGACTTTGGATTTCACCTTTGCTGGTTCATCAAGGTGTTGGGCCATTGGATGTCTAATAGCTGCAATGCCACTGCCATTCTTCAGGGATGTTCAGCTCTTCTAGGCTTTTTACAGCACTCTCTGATTCTATTTCATCTGGTCTCAGAGCCTGATTGCTTTAGGCTCAGCAACAAGACAATCCTACCTCACTGCTGCCTCCAAAGGGTTTCCATCCTCCATGGATAAAGAAGTGTGGATAATATTAGTAGTGCCTTTGGTGCTTCTATAGGCACATCCATCCACATTTAAATACACATTTTTATGTTTAGCCATTTATTCCTAGCTGTGAAATATTGCAACAGCTTACACATTAGCATACTAATCCAGGCCTTAGGTCTGGGGGAGATTTATGTTGAACATTTTTGATGCCATTATTCATACTATGTGTGAAGCTGAGTAAGACTTTCTTCTGAATCAGAGTAATGCCAGATTCATACTCCAATGGCTGCTCTGCTAAAAATCTATTTTAACTTCAGTTACATCCCAATATTTAAAAAAAGTTTAAGCCAATGTCAGCGTAGCACTTACAAATATGAATAGCTATAGAATTAAAGAAAACCAGGTTAAAGTCCTGGTTCTGTCATTTACTAGCTGTATGACCTTGAGTAAGGACTTAACCTCATCTAAGCTCATTTCCTTGACCATAAAATAATGTTGTGGGGATTAAATGAATAAGAGAATGAAAATTAAGTAAAGAAATAAATACAATCCTTGCTGTGGAACTGGGGTTCAATGAAAGAAGGCTATTATAATAACAGTCGTCGTTAATGAATAATGATACACAAAAAGTTTTAACCTCTCTTGGCCCAGACTGAACAGTAGAAATGTGGAAATGTCAGAAATAGAAGGAACACCAGAGCTCATCTATTTCATCTTCCTCATCATACAACGTAATAAAGTGAGGCACAGAGAGATTAAGGAGTTTATCCAAAGTCACTTAGTTATTCATCAGTGAAAGGCTGGGGAACAAGAATACTTATTCATCTCATGGAAAAGCTAGAACAAGATCTAGTTCTGGCCTCAATTCTATTCTTAAAAAAATGTGAATACCTGAGCTTAGGGCACAATGCCAAGGAGCCAGAGGAGGAGTATTTAATCATATAGTAACAAATCTCCATCTCCTATATACAGAAGAAAAGTTCATGAAGTTATAAAAATGTAGCTGTCCCTCTAAATCCTAAAACTCCCCTTTTAACGGTTTGCCCCCATGGGGCTTGGAGTCTAAGATCAAGGAACAGCTGCCTTCTCTTTGTATAAGATAAGGAGAACAATACTGAATT